>NW_024870802.1:18197500-18854166 GCF_019054845.1 Dipodomys spectabilis | reverse complement strand
TTGAGTTTTGCTGGACAAACTCAGGGCTCTGAGAAGTCCTGCAATGATCTCTGTTTTGACCCTCGGTGCCTTGGTTCGACTAAATAACCCCTCTCCCCTCTCCACCTGGAACATCAATTTATCTTTTATGAGACACTGATACTCTGTTGACTATGAGCTGGAGAATGCCATTCTTATGATGGTCAAGCACAAAGAAAAGGTTGCTGTTTCCCAAATTCCTGTCTTGGAGTTCTCCTCCCCCTCCCTTCCTTCCCCGCCCCTCCCCAAATTACTATTGAGAAGAAAGCCACCTCCTAAGCCTGAAGCCATGAACTGGAGCTACTGTACTCCCTTGGCAGAGTCCGGCTCCTAGGCTCCACCTTGCTGGCTGAGGGAAAGTCAGCACATCCGTCTGCCCGCCAGCCATTGGCTGGATGAGCTGACAGCATCACTTCCTGGCAGGGTGGCTTCCAGCAAGACTTTTCCTGCCACTTAATTAAGCTTGTGCTTGGCTCCTCTGAGACGAGTGATTCAGACAGGGCGGCCGTTTTCCTTTTAAAGCTGGCTTTCCCCTGCTTTCCTTGCATGGAGCCCTGCTTCCTGCCCTGCGTGCCTTTTCCTGTCTAGACCTAGAGGCTGGATCAGTGGAAGAAAAGGAAAACGATCATATTGCAGAGCCAGAGGATTACTTCCACTCCCCACACTCCCGTGTGTGTGTGTGTGTGTGTGTGTGTGTGTGTGTGTGTGTGTGTGTGTGTGTGTGTGTGTGTGTGTACATGCAGGTTTGAAGGGTGAGTGTGTGGCCTTCCATGCCTGTGTTTAAGAACCGTGGGTTCAAACCTAAGAGACTGATCACATGACAAAGATCATGCATATGCAGGAGACACAGAGAGAGACAGAACATGCATAATGACACAAACCAACAAATAAAAGCCACCTGGCAAACAAATACACAATGTTCTTTCTCCCACTCTGCAAAGTTTGGGGAGAAAGCACTATTTGTGTTAATGTTTCAACCAAGAACACTTTTCTCCAAGTGGTGGCTTTTCTACAAATAGGAAACACTACCAAAGGTTTTGGGAAAGCTTGGTGCTCCAAGTCAGGAATTTCTTCCTAAGCTAAGTTCTGTCACTTACAAGCTTGGTGACAGCTCTGGGAACCCTGTGGTCTCACCCTGGAAGCTGGGCTGGGCTGTTACACCCTGCCCGGCCCTGCTAATAAGTTTGACACGGCGATCGTCAGAGCAGAGTAGCAGCAGCAGCAGCAGCAGCAGACTTCAGGGTTGAGGCTGCATAGACACTGGGCTCAGATGGCTAGACTTCAAATTGGCCTCTGCCCCTGATCAGGGAATATTAGGCATGGATTCTCTCAGAGCCTCAGTTTTTCCTCTGTTGTAATATGGGGATACTAATAGCACACCACTGGACTGTGAGATTTTGGAGATGTTTTCTATAGATGGCTAGGTATGGTGTCTGCACACAGGAAGTGCTCAGCAGCTTAGTTACTGCCAGCCTACGTAACAGTCACTTGAGATGGTTCTGATGAACAAATGTAACAGATCCAAAGTAAGTCCTAGGCTATGATCTGGAAGAAAAGAAAGCTACTTCAAGGATTTAGGGGAGAAAAAAGATACATGAAGCCAAATATCTAACCCTACCCCTCCCTTTCTGTCCCCTTGATGGGTTGGTTGAATAACAGAGTCAGTAATCTATTCACTGGGTGGAAATTGCGGAAACAAAATGTACTAGATTCAAAACAGATTGCATTTCACCTGGCTAAATCCTCTCCTGGCACAGAATTCCTGAACTTAGACTTCTAGGCCTCGTATAAAACTCTGTCTCTTGACTCTGCTAGGGCTCAGAGCAAACCTCTGCTTACAAAAGCTAACCTTGTGACTTATTTTCCCCATGGCACTCACTCTGACAAAACCATTTTTCCTACATATTTATCTATTTCTTACTGCCTCTCCAACTAGGATATTTGTCTAATCATGATCATAGTTTTAGGACCTAGAACAGGGTTGGGCACCCATTTCATATATACAAATATATTATTGATAATATATTATGTATATATGTGTGTATATGTCTATATATGTGTACACACATATATATATATATATATATATATATATATATATCCTTAGTACCTAATCTGTAAAGAAATGAATGACAGAAAAATGTATAAAAATGTACATTACCTGCCAAAAACTGGGTTGAGAGTATTGGGAATGTAGTGGTCTCGATCTTCAATAACTTTCTTGCCCAGTGTTATTTTTATGTATGGGTCACACTGCCAGGACAAGACAGATGAGATATTATGTCATCCTCAAGTGCAAAATCAACTCAGTTTCTGGGATTGACTCAACTTGCTTCCATACCCACTCCCAACTAATGACAAGGTGACACCGTGTACCTAAAGAAAGGGACATGCCCTTTGGGTGGCAGCCAGCCTTCAGAGCAGCTGTGTGGGTAACCAGGTGGGGAGGGGCCTATGACTGAAACAGCCGTGTCCCAGGTCACTAGGGTAAGGTGAGAAGGATGAACCTGCAGGCTCTCAGGTAAACTCTCACTGGGACACCCCTCCTGAAAGCATTGTTTATGATAGAGTATCTTTCCCTTAGTGAGATAACAGACGCCCAAGAAGAAAGAACACACAATTACCCAGGCTGAAGACTGTAATTACCTTGCTACAGTAGAAGGCCCCACACCAAATGCTTACCAGGCCATTGTTGTCCTGGGGCTGCAGCTCTAAGCCTCGAACAATGTAAATCCGCACTGTGCATTCCTGTGGAATGCTGTCAGGTAATTCCCGAAACTGCCTGGGAGGGGCTGGCACACTGGGGTCATCTGGCAGAGGATAGATCCTAAAAGAGCCCTAAGAGAGAGATGCACATATGACTCATAAGGTAGGCCCTGGGGACTGGGCAATGCCCTCCACTTCCAGGTGTGGAGAGATGACTTTCCTGGATTGGAAAAGGATGGATTGAAATGGATTCCAAAGAAACTTTTTTTTTTTTTTTTGGGTCCGGTCGTGGGGCCTGAACTCTGGGCCTGGGCGCTGTCCCTCAGCTCTTCAGCTCAAGGCTAGCGCTCTACCACTTAAGCCACAGCGCCACTTCCGGCTTTTTTTTCTTTTTGCTTATGTGGTGCTGAGGAATCGAACCCAGGGCCTCAAGCATGCAAGGCAAGCGCTCTACCGCTGAGCCACCTTCCCAGCCCAGAAACTTTTTTTTTTTTTTTTTTTTTACCAATCCTAGGGCTTTAACTCAGGGTCTGGACGCTGACCCTGAGTGCCTTTTGCTCAAGGCTAGCATTCTACCTCTTGAGCCACAGCTCTACTTCCAGCTTTGTCTATGATTAATAGGAAATAAGAGTATCGACGACTCTCCTGCCCCAGCTGGCTTCAAATCATGATCCTTAGATCTCAGCTTCCTTAGTAGCTAGGATTACAAGCATGAGCCACCAGCACCTTGTTCAACATGTTTTTTTCTTTTAAAGCAGGTGCTGGGGCTTGAACTCAGATCCTGAGCTCTGTCCCTTAGGTTTTTAAAATTTTTACTCAAAGCTGGTACTCTACCAGTTGAGCTTCAACTCCATTTCTGGCTTTTTGGTGGCTAATTGGAGAAAAGATTCTCATGGAGTTTCCTACCCAGGCTGCCTTTGAACCACAATCCTCAAATCTCAGCATCTTGTGTAGCTAAATTCTAGGTGGGAGTTGCCACCTGTGCCCAGCCAAAACTAATTATATGAGAAATCCAAAGAAGCAGAGAATGAGCTGGGCAAGATGGAGAGGTCACTCTGGTGGCCAGGAGGGATGAAAAGCAGCCTTTCCTTTGAAAGAGGTATATAAGCCAAATATGGTATTGAGATGACTTCCTGTCTTCCTTATCAGCCCCGTATACCCTGTTCCACTCTCAGGAGAATGGGCTCAGCCTTCAGATCCTAGCTGCAAGGTGTCACGTCTTGCCAACACCTCCCTGCCTACCTGGTGTGGCTGTGTCCTGCCCATCCTCCTCTAACCCCTCAGTACCAGCATTGATTATTTGAAATGATTTATTAATTTGTCCTCACTAGATGGCCAGCTTCCTCAGGGTGGGGAATGTTAGGCTTTGATCACTATTCTTCTACCAGAATCTAACTTGGAACTGGTACATCTAGTTAGGGGCACAACAAATGTCTTTAGAATGAGGATGCCAGCAGGCCAGTTGTAGAGTCTGTACATTTGATCTCAAAACCATCTTCAATACAAAGGCAAGCACCACAGTTGGGATCAGAACACATGGGTCTTTGTTTCAGCCATCTGCACCCAGGAAGACACATCAAGTAAAACCTACTATGTGGGAGGAATCAAAGACCCTCAAGGAATATAGTCTGGCCCAAGTCTGCTAAATTAGCTCCACCTTCTACCCTTGTTGATTGACTGATTGCTGGTGGGAAGCTGGAGTGGGAAGGATTGAGACCACAAGTAGGTCTAATCCCCTGAGCCATGAGCCACGTTGACTATTGACAAAGGATGAGGAAGAGACAGTCTATCTGCCATGGCTTTGCCAAGTGTGGTTGGAGGGAGAGGCAGCCATGTAAACCCATGTCATGTAGAAGGTACTTTCACAGCGAGGTGAGCCCACACCCGTGGGAGCCCAGAGGGAGTCATGCTCCCTAAAGCAACCAAGGAACTCCTGACACTGTGACATCTGAGCTGGTGTTTAGAGCATGAGTAGGACTTAGCACAGAGATGAAAGGGAGGGCTTCTAGGGTAGGAAGCGGAGCCTGTCCTAAGGCTCCAAGCTGTGAGAGAGAGGACAGGGTGTGTTTGGAACAGGAGGGTGGGGTGCCTGAGAGAGGGGTGACACAAGGGACACATGCTTGTGAAAGGCTAGCTCTGCCTTTGGGAGAAGTTGAGACTTGATTCTGTGGAAACCCAACTGATGTTTCCAAGCCATCCAGACCCAGGATGGCATTTGGTTCCAGGGAGGATGGTCAAGACAATGGACTGGGAAGTTGTTGCATGGTTCTGTGGACAGTCAGGAGGGCGGTGGAATGGGAGCAGGAGAGGGTTTGGGGAAGTTGAAATCCGGAGTTCAAGACACTGGCATGAGCAGGCAGAGAGGAAGAGACACTGAGAAATGGCCTGCATTGCTCCGGCTCTCCTCACTCCCTCCTTGTGAAGAGCGGGAGGATTTGTTCCTGCCCCAGGGTTTGCTTTTCCTTTACCATAGGTCTATAAAGAAAATAAGAATGTCTAGCTGTGATGGTGCATGCTTATAGTTTCAGCACTTGGGAGCTTTGAGGCAGGATGATTGTGTACAGATCTCAAAAAACAAATTAAAAAAAAGGACCAAAGTGGATTTGAATCAGGATGAACACACATCTTACTCACCTTGAATTCTCCCACCACAGAAGGGTCTTCATTCTCCTCTGACTTGCCTCGGTACAACTTGAAAGTATCTGAGAAGTCTGTCAGGCCCTCAAAGTCTGTGACGTCTTCAAGTTCGCAGTCATATATCTGAGAAAAACAAAGAACCAATTCTGAATGTCTCCTTAGGCTGCAGGAGTCTGAAGTCAGTACTGACCAAATGGACATAAGGATGTGAATGAAGCAACTGGAACTCTCGCATTGCTGGTGGGGGTGTAGGATGATTCAGCTACTTTGAAAAATGTCTCCTACTTTCTAGGACCCAGAAGTTGCATTACCAAGTATTTACCTAAGAGAAATAAAAATGGGTCCATTTGATTCAAGAATGTGTGTAGCAGCTACATCCTCAGGAGAGCTGGGTAAACAAATTGTGGTATGGATGCAACTCAGACCTCATCTCTGCCGGAGGCTACTAAACTAATATCTATAACCATAGATTGGATTTGGCCTGCTTTTCATCTTGTGCTGCTTTGCACAGGGCATTGTGACTTCTGGGTCTTCCTGAGCCAAACTGGATACTCATTGATCTAATTAGTATGGTACCAACCCATTCTCAGTTCTCTGCCAGATGCCCACAAGCTCCAACCAAAGTGGAAGTCACACAACCATAACTCAACAGCTGTCCTCAAGCCTGAGAACTTTGGTGAAGCCAAGCCTGTTGCAAGAGGGCTCTGAGAGGCCAAAGCTACTCCTGGCTTTTTCCCTTTTTAGTCTTTTAGCCTTTCAGTGGTTTTTGGGTTTGGGTTTTGTTTTGTTTTGTTTTTCTGTGCTGGGATCAAACCCAGGGTTGTGTGCATACTGGGGCCTATCTTAAGAGATTCTGGTTCCTCCACCCAAAGAAGCATAGGTCCAGGTACCTTGAGTTTGGAGTAGCCTTTCTGAATATACTGTCCACATTTTTCATGTTCCCCTGAGGAAGCATAAAATTTACTCCACCAGTCAACGATTTCTTCCTCCTAAAGATACATCACAATGGAAAAGTCTTTATTTATGATATGGATTTCCAATTTCTGAAAGGAAAATTCCTATGTTATGTAAAAGATTTTTCAGACTTTATAATAAGTGAGAGAATGCACCTTGGTACATGCGCCCTATGGACAAAACATTCACAATCCTGCTCATAAGCTGGAGGAGAAACAACCCTCGCCAGCCAATAAACATGTGGGTCTTCAATGTCCCTGACTGGCTGAGATGTTTTCTTACATTCAATAATCTATTTCACTCTGCTGGTTGACATTTACACCCACAGAATACATTAAAAATAAAATCTCCAATATGTATTTTCTATTATCTCATTTCCTTATCTTTCTTAGCTAGCAAGGAATTATAATAGGAAACTCATTTAGTTGAGTTGGAAAAACTGGTTTTCGTTCAAAGTCCATCCTATGTTGTAAGTCATACTTTATGTTATAAACCACGTTAGTGTGGGCAAGTTGTTCAACCACTCTGAGCATCAATTTCTTCTGCTGCAGGATGAGATAATAACTATTGCTATCTGCATTGCAGAGTTGATTTTGAGATCAAACAAGTCATTCATTGAGAGATACTGACTGAGAGAGAGAAAGATCCTGGAGACATTTAAAATGTGGAACAGAAATAGAGAGGCATTCTGGTCTATTTAGACCAGATTCCCCTACATCATCCTAGCAAATCCTGAGTCTCTCAGAATCTCATAAGGAATCATATATGGGGCTCCTGTGGAATATTTTCTAACAGAGACTTTTGCAGTCAGGCTGGTCTTGAACTCACTATGGACCCAGGCTGACTCTGAATCTGAGATCCTTTTTCTCAAGTGCTTCTCCTGCCTCCCAAGTGCTGAGATTACAGGTAGGTGCCACTATGCTCACAGTCGGATTTATAATACGAGTAGATTTTCATCATTGCTTATCTTAGTCTGCCCTGGAAATAGTCATATTGTCAAAAACACGTGTGTCATCTGCAATACAGCCTCCTGTACAGTATGAGGCAAGGGGAGAAACAGAAACAAGAAAGGCTATTTCTTATCTGTGATAACAGATGTATGTACACTCTTAAGTATATATGACTGTATATGCATGTACATGTATATGTTTCCCCACATATGTAGGTGTATGTGAATATATATACATTATAGGAAGAGAATATATTCGTGTGTTGAGGATCGAACCAAAGGCTTTCCATGTGCTAAGAAAACACTCGAACTCTGAGCTACTCCCTTGGCCCTATGACTCTAAAATATAGCAAGAATGTATAAATAGTTACCTTTTCTGACAGCTGGTATGTTCAGCAACAGGACAAACCATATAACCAGTCACATGGATATTGGGTTTCAAGAGAACATTAAGTTTAAAGAGAAAGAGAAAAATTGTTGTTAAAGCATTTTTAAAAATTATTAACATTTGGTGCATTATTCAAATTATCCTAGTAAAAAATGATCTCATCATTGAACATGCTTTATTGATTTCTCCTCTGATAATATACTGAAAAGTTATACACAGGACTCAAATGTAAGACTTAGAGGTGCTCCCCTGCTGTGGCATGTTTTCTGTGGGGCTGGATAAACTGGTGGTTTGCTAACACATACCCCAAATCTCCCATTCCATTTAGCTCCTCAAGCATGGCCTGCTTAAATTCCTATTCCTTCAAGGACTCCCCTACCACAAGATATGATGACTGCAATATTATGATGTGAGGAAGTTTTTTTTAATTTTCATCCATGCCTTTGTTCTAGCACTCAGTGAATGCTCATCCATTAAAAATGTTTCTACTATGCAGATATCAAATTTCTCCCTGGCCAAATCTTTCCATTAGAATTTTTGTGTGGAGAAATTTGCACTTGATCTCAGTCAGGATATAGGTAGGAGATAACAGAAGAGCGAAGATAACGGGGCTTGAGTTTTCTTTTGATATCTGCTGGGACATTAGCTGAGCTTATCCTTTGGAGCAGTTTGAGGAAATGTAACCTCGAACATCTTCCTGAAATCCTGACTTCAAGTTCATTTCCAGCTTCTCACTGTGGTACTTCCTGCCGCCGCTGGATGTGAGGCCCACAGGCCTCTGTCAGGTGCCCTTTGGTATTTCCAGACTGACTTTTGTCATGACAGAGTTGCCAACAGAGACAGAAAGACAGAAAGATGCATCCATTCTTTCTATTAGATTCATTCTAAAGCAGGATTAAGGGTTAAATAATCACAGTGAATTGAGATTTTGGAGAGATAAGTATTACCTTTTGAGCAAAAGCATTTTCACATGTTCAGTGGTTTCTGAATTTAGATATTTGGAGACTGTTTATTCACATCCATTTTTGGCTATACAAAACACTTGCAAAGGCAAGGAAAGCTCAGATTTTTACGTGTGTATGCCGATGCTGGGGCTTGTACACTCACTTGGCTTCTTTGTTTAAGACCACTTAAGCCACACACAGCTCCGCTTCCAGATTTTTGCTAGTTAATTGGAAATAAGAATTTCACAGCTTTTTCTGCCCAGGCTGGCTTTATACCATGATCTTCAGATCTTAGTTTCCCAAGTAGATAGGATTGCAGGCATGAGCCACCAGCACGCAGCTAAATAGTTCATATTTTTAAAAGCTCCAGACAAGTTTATGAAATTTTAAGGTTGGGAAGGATGAATTTGCTTGTGCCTCCTTTCTTATTATTTCATGTAAAAAAGGATCAGAAGTGAAGGATGGGGTTTGCTGTTATATTACAAATGAACTGCAACAGGAGTCAAAATACCTAAACAACATAGGAGATTCTTCCTTAGATTGTAAGCAGTCCCATTTGTTTCAAGGATCACCGCTCACTCCAAAATCTCCTAATAGAAAGAATCTGAAAGTAGAATTCTGAGTCCTTAAATCCAAGCTTCCCCAGTCCCAGGCAGCTCCATGCATTTTCTCATCATACATACATGCACTGTCCTTGGAGAAGCCATTTTGCTGAGTGCAGTTGACATGCTGCTTAAGCACTGGAATTGGAAGGTAATTGTTGAGACAGCCATGTAGCTATGTCCTGGTTAACTGGCTAGCACTTGTCCAGTGTGAGCCAGATACTTAGTCCTCACTTTTCTTGTGAGAGTGCTGAACTCATTTGTTAAGTACTCCCATGTGGGAGGATCTCATAGGGGAATGGCACAAGTTTCCAGAGTCATGACTCTGTCCTTGAGGGACATACCTCCAATCCCCTGCAATGGCTCCCTTAAGTTAGGACCAGGTGCACGCTATTCAGATCCCTGAGTTAGTAATACACATACATTACACAAATGTGGCACATACATAGTTCTTTCACAGTCCAGCACTGAAAATGGACTTTACAGAGATGTGCAACATCTACATTCATGAACAAGTGGATTAGGTTTTCAGAGAAGATTCTAACAAGCCCTCCTTTTCTTTTCTTTTTTTCTTTCTTTCCTTCCTTCCTTCCTTCCTTCTTTTCTTTCTTTCTTTCTTTTTTGTCAGTCATGGGGCTTGAACTCAGGGTTTGGGTACTGCTCCTGAGCTCTTTTGCTCAAGACTAGCTTTGAGCCACAGTGCTACTTCCAGTTTTGTGGTAGCTAATTGGAATTAAGAGTCTCATAGGCTTTCCTGCCCAGGCAGGCTTTGAACCACAATCCATAGATATCAGCCTCCTGAGTAGCTAGGATTACAGGTGTAAGCCACTGGTGCTCAGATAAAAAGTAATTCGTTACAATGACCCTGGATTAAAAACAGTACAAGATCCTCCTCAGTGTTCTGCCTTCAACTTTATCATATACCATTGCAATCATTCTTTTTTTAATTATTATTTTTTAAATTTTTATTTTTTGTCAGTCAGTGGTAGGGCTTGAATTTAGGGGCTGGGCGCTGTCCCTGAGCTCTTTTGCTTAAGGCAAACATTCTACCACTTTGAACCACAGTGCCGCTTCCAGTTTTCTGGTGGGTAATTGGAGATAAGAGTCTTACAGCCAGGTGCTGGTGGCTCACACCTGAAACCCTAGCTACTCAGGAGGCTGCGATCTGAGGATCACGGTTCAAAGCCAGCCCGGGCAGGAAAGTCCAATAAACCACTAGAAAACCGGGAGTGGCTCTCCAATAAACCACTAGAAAACTGGAAGTGGCGCTGTGGCTCAAGCAGTAGAGTGCTCACCTTGAGCTGAAGAGCTGAGGGATAGCACCCAAGCCCAGAGTGCAAGCCCCATGACGACAAAAAAAAAAGAGTCTCACAGTCTTTCCTGCCCAAGCTGGCATTGAACCACGATCCTTAGATAGCAGCCTCCTGAGTAGCTAGGATTACAGATGTAAGCTACCAATGCCTGTCTTAACAAGCCTTTCTTGTCCACAGTGTACCACTGGGGATGATCAGTCATTCGTCATGCAGTGGGAATGGCTAGCACTGCCATCTCCAGGCTGTTACACC
This sequence comes from Dipodomys spectabilis, assembly GCF_019054845.1. Lineage (NCBI taxonomy): Eukaryota > Metazoa > Chordata > Mammalia > Rodentia > Heteromyidae > Dipodomys > Dipodomys spectabilis. The sequence continues at coordinate 18,843,403 of NW_024870802.1, read as the reverse complement.
ACAAGGTTAAGTCTATGAAGAGAACTGACCTTTCCTCATGTTTTGCTGGAACCTAGTCATCCATTGACTTTTGTTAAGAAAGGACTGAAAATATTGGCATTGATTATTGACTTCCTCTTCTCTTTGCTCCCTAATAGTGCTACTGAGTTCGCCAAAGGCATGTAATAAGAATGAACAGCTGGACATGGTGGCTCATGCCTGTAATTCCAGCCACTGGGAATGCAGAGATCTAGAGAAATGAAGTATGAGGCCAGCCTGGGCAAAAAGTTAGCAAAATTCCCATCTCCATGAAAAAGTTGGGTGTGGTGGGTGCATGTTTCTCATTCCAACTATCCGGAAAGTTTAAGTAGAAGAATCATAGTCCAGGACAGGTTTGGCAAAAAAAAAAAAAAAAAGACACTACCTGAAAAAGAACTTAAAAAGGGGTAGGGCATGGTTCAACTGATAGTGTGTCTGGTGAATAAATATGAGGCCCTGAGTACCACCAATAAATAAAAGCTTTAAAAAAAAAAAAAAGAGCTGAGTGCTAGTGTCTCATGACTGTAATCCCAGCTACTCAGGAGGCTGAGATCTTAGAATTGTGTTTGGAAACCAGCCCAGGCAAGAAAGGCTGAGATTCTTATCTCCAATAAACCACTAAAAAACCGGAAATGGCACTGTGGCTTAAAGTGGTAGAGTGCTAGCCTTGAGCAAAAGAGCTCAAGTACAGTGCCCAGCCCCTAAATTCAAGCCCTATTACTGAAAAAAATAAAAAAAATTAAAAAAAGAATCATTAAAAAAAGAATGATTGCAATGGTATATGATGAAGTTGAAGGCAGAACATTGTAGAGGATCTTACACTGCTTTTATCCAGGGTCGTTGTAAAAAGCTACATAAAGAATTATTTTTTAGCTGGGCTCCAGTGGCTCATACCTGTAATCCTAGCTATTCAAGAGGCTGAGATGGGAGGATCATGGCTCAAAACCAGTCCGGACAGGAAAGTCCATGAGACTCTTAATTCCAATTATCCCCCAGAAAACCTGAAGTGATGTTGTGGCTCAAAATGGCAAAGCACTAAAAAAAACTCAGAGAGAGTGCCCAGGCCCTGAGTTCAAGCCCCATGGCTGACAAAAAAATTTGGTAGTATTGGGGTTTGAACTCATATCCTAATGAGCTTATTGCTGAAGTGCTCTACAACTTCAACCATGCCTCCAGACCTTCCTGCAATCATTCCTTTTTTTTTTTATCTGATAGAGTCTCATTCTCTTTCCCAGGCTGTTCTCAGGCTACCAGCCACCTCCTGTGTAGCTGGGGTAATAGGCATGACCCATCATTGCCCAGTTTGGTCTTTGAGAGAGGGTCTTGTTAACTTTTGTTTGGGCTAGCCTCCCACCACAATCCTCTTGTTTCTACCTCTCAAGTAGTACATAAAGAATCTTCAGTATATTACAACACAATTTCTCCCCTAAGACTGCACGGTTGTTTGCAAAGTGAAGATGGTTGTATCTCCCTGTGGGATGGAGAACTTGATACAGTCCTCTGGGATAACGTAGAATTTCCAGAGAGTAGGATCAAACAAGCTGCTGACTGCACAGTGCTGGTTGGAGACCACATTTCACACAGTCCAATTTTCAATGCATTTAAGGCAGTAGGAAGGAAGTGGAGTTTTTTTATGCACTGTTTATGGACATAACACATTAAAGTACAATCATGTGCATTTTCTGGCCAGTTTGCACATTAAAGCATGCTGTGAAGGTCTGTCATCAATGCCAAAAGAAATAGGAAGATATTTGGTGTTTTCTTTTTGCTGGGTTGAGTTCCCCCCCCCGCCCCTTCTGTCTTGTAGAAGTGGCTGAGATGGTTTCAAATAGGGTCCAAATTGAGTATTTCTACCACTTGATAACCACAGGGAAAAGAAAATAAAAACCTGGGGTATCCTGTACACTAAGCAGTAAGGTTATTTTTTTTTTTTCCATGCCGGGTGCTGGTAGGTCAGACTTGTATTCCTAGCTACTCAGGAGGCTGAAATATGAAGATCAAAGTTTGAAGCCAGCCTTGACAGAAAAATCTGTGAGACTCTAACTAATTCTCCAATCAACCAGCAAAAAGCAGGAAGTGGAGATGTGGCTCAAGTGGTAGAGGGCCAGCCTTGAGTGAAAAAATCAAGCAAGAACGCAAGGCCCTGAGTTCAAGCCCCAGTACAGTATACACAAAAAATATAATAAGAATCATGACATTTCTGCTCAGGCAGTGAAAAAACTGTCATGTTTCACACAACTCTGCTCCCAGTGCTACAATGCTGTCAATCTACTCCTGGAACATCTCTCCCTAGCAAATGATCGCATCTGACTATCCCCACCAGCGGCTCTCAGATCTGCATGCAACCATCAAACTCACTTGGGAAGGTTTGAAAATCTACTGGTGTCTGGGTCCCTCTCCCTCTTGGCAGACAGGAGTGGGGCCTGAGTGTGGATCATAAACATTTTAAGGATTCTAGGTGACTGATTAGTGAAGACTGAAGGTCACTAGTTTATACATTATCCTAACTATGGACCAGGGTGAGATTCAGATCCTTGTCTCTACTGAGGCCTCAATAAATTGGTGTGGTGATTACTGTCTTAGTGGCATTGAATGCTTGTTTGCATTCACCGAATGCTTAGACATCTGGAAGATAAAACAGACTGTATCTAATTATCTAAAGCCTACCTTGGAAGCCAGTAAAGGTTTAGTGTCTTCTATTTCAATAACGACATCCCGGCAGGGGGGCGCAGACATAAGGGAGGCTGCAAGAAAATAATTGTACTTAGATAAATGCTCTGAATAAGCATTCTACTTAGGTTCATTGGGTGAACGGGAGAGTTTATTCCTGGGTGAGACTTTCTCAATGGAAATAATTACACCTCAACATAGAAAACAGCTCAACCATCCCTCACTTTCTCAAAGGATGATATGGTTTTAGATGTTTTCTAGGGAACAATGTGGCCCTTTTTTTTTTTCTTTCACTGTAGATAATTAGCACAGGGCCTATACATGGGAAGTACTGCAAAGGAATTCTATCAATTAAGTTGGTGAGCCTTTATAACACAAAGGAGTAGGGGTGAAGGTAGGGAACTTACATCTCAAGGAGCTTCTTTTCCTTGGGATTTACCCCTAAAACAGGAAATAAAAGGAAAGGAAGATAAAGACAGGAAGGCAGGGGAAGAGACAAGTGGTCAGGGAAGGGAGACAGAACAAGGAAGGCAGACAGTTGTAGACTTTTAGATCTGAAGTGTCCCATAGTTAGCCCTTGTCCTAACTGTCTACGCAGACAGACAAAGCTTCTTCTCAGATGACTGTGACTCAGGATTTTGGGGTTAGAGCAGGGGCCCAAAGTAGCCCCTCCAGGACTCCACTTAATGGGTGCTAAAACCTTAACCTGGAGCAGAGGTGAGAAGACATGCACTAGAAAGCCAGAACCCAGATGCAAGTAACTCCATCAAGCCAAAAGAACTTTCTGCTTAACTTATCCAGGCAACTGACATATAATACACAAGAAAATACACAATTGACATATAATACCCGAGAGAGGAGACACATTAAAAAAATCTACCATGTGCCAATAGGCATTGGGTTAAGCACTTTGCATTCATAATCTCATTTAATCTCTCAGTAATCCTTCAGAATATATGTAACTGTCATCTCCAGTTTCAAGATTTAACCACAAGCAAACTGAAACTATGACAAAGCAAGTCTGTCACTTCAGGTTAAATAATCAATGGTCAGTGGAAGTAATGTCAATCTGGGTGACCTCCACGTTTGTGTTTTAACCATCACACAGAGCCCAGAGAAGAAAAGATGTGCAGTAATGATCAGAGAAGCATTCTGAGGGATGTCAGGGGCCTGAAGAGACAGCTATTGAGCATGTATAACATTCCAGTTGCTATGCGAGGTAGCTTCATGTCCACATGGTACCCTCAGGTCTACAAGCAGTCTCTAGAATTCCTTCCAAGATAAGCATCCCTGCAAGTCAGACCATGAGCCTTTGGTGGACAGGAGTATGGAACACAGCTGTATGCAAGTTCCTTCTTCTCCATCACTTTGTCACTTTACCATCCTCATACATAGTAAGCCTGAGGGACAGGAGCAATTACTGTAGGTGCTTCTAATATTAAGCCAACCAAGGTCCAACACCTTGAATCTGATCCTATCTCAGTTCAGAGTTTCAGAGGTTTCAGTCCATGGTCAGCTAGCTCTGGGCCAGAGTAAGGCAGAAATCATGATAGAATGGATATGGATGAGCAAGATGGCTCACCTCCTAAGTATCCAGGAAGCAGCAAGAGAGACAGAGAGGAATATGTGGCAAGATACAGCCCCAGGACACACCTCAGTGACCTACTTCTTCCATTCTGGCCCTACCTCCTAAAGTTTCCAGAACCTTCCCAAATAGCACAGCTGGAGGTCAAGCCCACAGTACAGGAGCCTGTAAGGGGATACTTTATATCCAAACCATAACATTCTATCCCTGGACCCCAAAGGCTTATGGCCATCTTATAATGCAAAAATTTATTTAATCTATCTCCAACAGTCCCCATAGTTGGTTTTTTTTTTTTAAATAACAGTTCCAACATCACTCAAACATTTAATTCCAAAGTTTCCTCTGAGACTCAATGCAAATGCTTAGTTTTGAGGCCCTGTAAAATCAAAAAGGAAATTATATACTCCCAAGATAAAATGGCACAGGGTAAGTGTTTCTACTACAAAAAAGGAGGGCTAGGAGTACAGCAAGGGAGGACCCAACCAAAGCATGACTGGTTGCAGTCAAGAGGACCTCACTTGGGCTAGCCATGCTTTCGGCCTATAGTTTCCATCAGCAGACATTGCACATCCCTGCCATGTTAGCTGTGCAGACTCTTCACTGAATCTTCAGGTTCACCTTCACAGCGTCACACATCATCACCCTGCAGGGATGCCTCCAGGGGTCCTGTAACACAGTGCCTGGCCTCCAGGCTTTCCTTTGAAATCAGGGTGGAAGTTTCCATGACCTCATCACGAGGACATCTTTCATGATTGCAAAACCAGTATCATGTGGACAGTGCCAGAGTCTGCCATCAGCCTAAACAGTGGCCAAGCCTCCTTGTCCATGGTGACAATGGTCTCTAAGCACCTAGAGGGCTGAATGTGGAGAACTCTCCCCAAGGAGGCCCCATGTGATCAGGATGACCTGGGCTTCTCTTCTCATAGCAAAGTCTTTCGATGTGTTATAACCTTGAGCCTGCAGGGTCAGCGTCCAGCCAGTTCCCAACATGCTCATGTTCTTGGCTTCATTTTAATGGTCCTAATCTGTTCAACAACCACACACTCCTGGTCTACAACTTCAAAGGAGCTCCTTTTCTGGCCAAACTGCCTGTTTTTCAACTCTTACCACCCTGCTTTTTTGTCTCTAGTCCTCACTATGAATCTAGCTAAAACCAGCTATCAATAAATGTACCACAGCCAGCTTGCTGTGGCAATTCTGGGGTCCAAGAGCATTTGTGAAATCATTTCTTAATCATGTCAACTGTTTGGAACAAAGAACTTTCTCTTATAAAAGCAGTAGGAAAAACACTGGGAAAATAATTTTTTCTCCGTTTAATAATCTCAAGTAAAAAAAGTTCTTGCAGCTATAATAATACTTATTGTTGTTTTTAAAATTATTCCTATTTTAAGCGTCATCAATTCCCAAAGTGTTTGGTGTGGGATATTTTTTGAGGAACATAGGTAAAGTTTCCCTCCAATATGATTGAATTTTTCTCCTTCTCTGAGATGGTTAATCTTGATTATTGACTTGATTGGAAGAGGGACTCCAGAGATGACTAGATAATGAGGACTCCAACCTAACATAATAGTTTAATCCACGGAAGGATTCAAAATCGGAATAGATTATTGGAAAGTGGTAGCAAGGTGGAGGGGAGTGGCAGTAGCATAGTGGAAGAGGGTCATTTAGGGCAGGTCTTAGAAGGGTACACCTTGCCCCAGACCCTTCTTGTCATACTCTCCTTCTTGACTGCCATGAGATGAATAGCTCTGCTCCACCATCCTTCCTACCATTTTATAATACCTTACCACAGGCCCAGAAACATAGAACCAGCCTACCACAGATGGACTGACAAACCAATGAGCCAAAAATAATTTCTTCCTTTAAGTTGATTTTTTTTAAAGTATTTGTCATGGGTGATGGAACACTACCATACAGGAATACTACTGTATGCTCAGACTCACACTACAAATAAGTCTCATAGGCCCTGTAAAATAGAGGCTAAACCTCAGAAGTCTTAAATGCATGATGCATTTCAGTCCTGAAGGCATCAATGATAGCAGAATAGGATGCATCGGTCCTCTGGGGCTTAATCCCATGAAGCCAGGGGCCCTGGGATCTTATGAACTGAGGTGACTGAGCCCCAAGCCCTTTATACAGTACAGAAACATGGTAAGCAAAAGAGCAAGTAACTATTGGATCAGTAATAGCAAAGCACTGAATCATTTGACATTGTTTCTAACAGAAACCTAAGGTAAGCATTAGGTCCTGTTCTACCATTTACATATGAATTACTTTTAATATATATTTTTATTGTGAAGATACTGTACAGAGAGGTTACAGTTACATGAATAAGGTAATGAGTACATTTCCTATCAAGCATTGTTACCCCTTCTTACATATTAATTATATCACTTAAGGTAAACCATTTTAACTCTCCCTCTATGGATAACAATAAAATATGTTTCAAATCACATCCTAACATTAATGAGGTAGGATTACAGACTCCATATAAAAGTAAAAATATTCTCCTCCAGTGCTCATCGGGGCAGGGGGTGGTTCCTTGTATTTCAACATGGTATTTCAACATTTATCACACTGAATTACACTATTCATTTTCTTGTTTGTTTATTTTTCACTGCTGAATTCCATGTGTGCATATGTGTCAGTATTGGATCTTAAAAAAGGGCTTGAATTTCTCCATTAGCTTCTTGCTTTTTCACTCAAGACTGGTATTCTATCACCTCTTAGCCACACCTCCATTTACTTCTGTTTTTTTGTTTTGTTTTGGTTTGGTTTGGTTTTGGTTTTTTCCTGGTTTATTGGAAATACAAATCCCTTGGTATTTGTCTGCCTGAGCTGGCTTCAAACCTCAATCCTCAGTTCTCAGTCTCCTAAATAGTTAAGATAATACACATGACTGTAATCCAGCTGTAATTTGGTCCCTAGCCCCTGCTGGATGACTGTGTTCTTAGATCAAAGCCGTCTTGTTCCCTTCAAACTCCCAAATATTTCCATCAATGAACAATATGTACTTAATAGTCAATAGCTACTTGCTGAAGATTGATGGAAATTACTTCATCCCGATCACTGATGCAGGAATAGCTGTCTTGGACTGTTAGGCTGTTTCTTGAAAGGCAATGAGGAAAGCTCAAGGAAACACCGAAAGTTTCCTCAGATGCCTAAAGTTCATCCAGGAGCAGGATATTTCAGGGGGTAACCTCTTTAGCATCCAGCCTCCCCCAAACTAGGCCAGGATTACTGCCACCTCCACCTTGTTATCTGTGTTTCCTTGGGAGATTTACTTCTACAGGATCTAGACAATGACTACTTCCCTTTAAAGGTTTAGTAAAGATCAAGTCATGCCCTGCAGGAAGAGCTCCTCCCCTCAAATTGATGGACTTGCATGCTTACCTTTCAGCTGTGGCACAATATCCTCCTTTCCAGCATAGGGGTCACAGCGAAAACGGTCCAGGTGTTCGATGGTGCACTGGCCAACCACTGGCTTCCGCCCAAATTGCCTGTGGTCAATTACTTTGATCACCAGTGGAGGCATGTACAATTCTTCCTTAGGCAAGAACTGGGGGATTCCAAAGGTGAATGTCATTTCTCTACACAACACTCAAGAAGGATATCTTGGCTATTAAAATCTCCCAAGGAATCAGCCCAGCGCATAGCCTGGGAACACCCAGGGGCTTAGGACTTCAGCACATCAGCTCTCAGCCAAGCCGACTAGGATTAAAACCAGGCTCTGCCCCCAAGAGTTGCCTGATTTTAGAACTCTCTCATCCTTCTCAGGCAGAGTAGGATTGGAGAATAGGTCACTTTCATACAAGTGACCTGCGTAAAATAGTAGCTGGCCCACAGTCAGCTAATATGATGCAGAATCAACATCCTTGCTCATTGACCTGTCCTCCTCTTTACATTCTGCTCCCCTAGGGGATTTTCCTGGAACGTTGTTATACACTAGCTAAGTCCTTGAGCAGAGTTTAGAAATGGTGGAGACACAACTGGACCTCCAAGAGAAATAACTGAACCTTTCAGCTACGGGAGTTCACTGTTGATGTTCAATGTTTCCTTCATGGTTCCTAGAATCTGATGTCCTCCATGGCATGGCCTGTCTGGAGAACCATGAGTTATCTTAGGGCTTGCTTGTGACTCGGGTACATATCTATCTCTTGCACAGGATAGAAGCTGGAATCCAGTGAGTGGCTTTCCTTACCTCTGCTGACCAAAGCTAGGGTCCGAACTAAGAGGTGGGAAGGTAGAGAGGAGGGGTAGAGAGAGACCAGGGTGAATAGAGCAGCCCAGGGGCCAGTTGTTCTGGTCCATATGCATTTGTTAGTGGAATAACTTAGGGTTGATATTAGCTCTTAGTGATCTAAGGTCATCAAAAGTCTCTAAAGCTAAATGGGCAAGGGTTACTGGAGAAATAAGTATTAGGCACAGATACTTTTGTATTACTGGACTTGCTGGAAGCTTTCAGAAAAGACTGTGAGACTCTAAGGGGAATAAACCAGTGACAAGCTGGATATAAAACAAGGCTTATGCATCTATGTATCTATCAATCGATTGATCAATTGACTTATCAATCTACTGTCTTTGATGTACATATCTATTTAAATATCTCTCATAAAATCAGCTATTCATCAAATACAGGCTATTAGAGTCGGGTACTGTACCACTTTCATGAAGAGAACGGAGCTTGGAAAGTTGGGTGTCTTCTTCAGGTTTTTGATGACCACAGACTCCACCCTTTCCCCTCCACACTCCACAATGAGACTGGGGGACGTAATGGAAGCCATCTGGTAGTTTTTCATGTTTCTTAAGCCCCAAGCGAGAATCTAGCAAAACACATGAAAGAGAACAGAAGGAAAACCTAGCATGACGAAATTACCACTCAGAAGGAAAAATCTGATCTCAATCACTTAAAATGGATTGATGCACATTTGCCTAAAACACCCATGAAGGTTTTCCTAGGAAAGGGCCAAGCAGAGAAAGGGCTTTTACCCTTTTCCTACTACTTGAGCAGCAAAACAATCACAGCAGCTGAGCGTAGGGATGAAATCCACGGATCAGCGAGATGAGCTCTAATCAGTCTCTCTACATCTTGTCTACAATCAGGACTATTAGCATATATCAGTGCAAGTGGTGTGTGTGTGTGTGTGTGTGTGTGTGTGTGTGTGTGTGTGTGTGTGTGTGTGTGTGTGTTTTGTCAGTTGTGGGGCCTGAACTCCAGGCCTGGGTGCTGTCCCTCAGCTCTTCAGCTCAAGGATAACATTCTACCACTTGAGCCACAGTGCCATTTCCAGCCTTTTCTGCTTATGTGGTACTGAGGAATTGAACCCAGGACCTCATGCATGCAAGCAGCACTCTACCACTGAGCCACTTTCCCCGCCCCACAGTGCAAGTAATATTTTTTATTACAAACTTCCTAACACCAGGTCTGACATGCACACATTCAAAACTGAGAGAGCTGCTGTCTAAAGCAACGTAGGTCCATCTTTGAGATCTCCTAGCAACACATCTGAAGAATAGAAATTTCAGAGTTGCAGCTGCTTGCCTGGACAGAAGCCTCCTCAAGAGTAGGCAGAGAGGGTCCATTAATTTACCTGGTGACCACCTCCTACATCTATCCTGGTTATTTAGCATGTGACCATCACTCCCTTCCTGCTCTCTGCCTCTGTCTCCCTCACATACCCTCTCTGCACACACACATTTACTCTCTCCTGGGCCGCCTCCTCTACAGTTCTCTAAGATGCCCCCTGTCCCTAGAAATCTGCTGCTCCTAGGGAATGAGGACTTGGGATTCCCACAATGATGTTGGAATTCACTTCTTGTTGTTCTAACAAGCCTTCTATTTCCATGGATAGGTCAAGGTTTTAGATAGATTCTATAGAAAGCAAGAGACAGCAAGAAAAGATGCATCAAGGTGATAATATCTATATGAAAGGTTCTTTTTCTGTAGCCACATCCATTGGATTTGATCAAACAAAACACAGGGTCACCTACCTCAATAGCAGTGAGCTGAACCACAGGCCTGATCCCCTGCGGGACCATGTATAGATTGGGTGCCCTTTGAGAAGGAAGAATGGGAAGGTTGGAGCCATCCTGTGAAACAAACATGAGTGGTCATACAAAGAGGACCTAGAGTTATTCATCATTGTAAGTAGCTGAAAGAATTCGTGACTGAGAAGGCAGCGGTGTACCTTGTCCCTTAGAATCAGCTCTGCAGTCATGAGGACATCTCCACACGCCTTATCTCCATTCATGACTGGGTGCCAGAGAAGTTTGGGAGTGATGCCCATTTCTGAGTTTAGCTTCACCAGAGGAGAGCAAATGCTTCGTCCTAAAAACTCATCTTTGCCCTAGAGACATGAATGAATCCTCAAATTCCAGGGACCAACAGCCCTTCAAACCACCATCACTCCCAAGACACCTTAGGGATGCCAAAGCACCTACCACTTGGTCGTTGTCGAAAAGTTCAACGATAACTTGGGGTGGGTTCTGTAGAACTGTTTGAGGTTCTCCATAGATTTCAATTTCATCAAATATAATCGTTTGGTCCCATGTGGGATTGAGGGTTGAATGGATGATCTCGGTGGTTTTGCTTCGATGGAGGAAGGAGACATGAGCGTATGGATCTAAGGAAAGAAAAAGAACAAGGGAGGGGCACCATGGTGAGCCTAGCTGATCAGTCCTCTCACCACATTCTTGTCCTCTGCACACAACGCTCATGGACCCTCATCACCCACCTGGGTTTTGGGGAAGCAGAATGTGGGAGGGGTCAAGAACGTGTTGATTTTTCAGAAGCACCATTAGGTTTCAGAAGCCCCTGAGGTGTGCTGAGGATCTTCTCTTTAGAGTATGCCCCAACAAGGTAAATTTCGAACAGTCTTTCACACTTATAATTAACAACAGTACAGACTGTGAATGCAGTCAGCCATACATAGGGTCAGCCCCACCTCTCACCCCCATAGCATAACCACAGGAGGGAAATATTTAAACTCTTAATTTTGGTCCTCTCTTCCATGAAATAAAAAATAATATTGTTGAAGATGAGATGATACTTTAAAAAAGTAAACACTTAAGACAGTGGCCACTATCTAGGGAGTCATTGATGAATACTAGTTGTCATCCTGGTTTCTACTGTCACTGGTAGTCCATTTAGGAAGTAGTATTTATTGAATGCCAGACCTCAGGGGTATGGTAGTGAAAATGAAAGGCTTAGTAGCTCATAGGGACTGCACTTTGTGATAGCAGAAAACTCTGCTTCTATGTACTAGTGAGTGGAGTGAAAGAAATCTAGTGTACTGAGAAGCAACCTGTGTTCCCCTACCAATAAGTAATGATACTGAATCTTGGAGTTGCCAGGGGGCTGAACTATCTCAGCAATAAACTAATGTCCAACATGAAGCTGGTGTATATGCCAATGGGGTGATTAGGTTTTTTTTTTTTTTAGCACTGTGGACATACATCATTATCTTGGCTGTATCCTAATGTGAAGTCTTACACCTCCAACTGCAAGGTACACACTGAGAGTTTTATGTAACTTTAGTCAAGAATTTTGAAAGCATTCTTTGACTTTTGGTGATAGAGTGCCCCCTGGTGGAGAATATTTGAAAATGGTTATTTTATAGAGCGCCAACTTTGGATCTGGTCTCATTTGTATTCACAAATACTGGTTCCTATTTGTGCTTGGAAAACAACTTCAGCATCGATGTGAGCACAAATTTGTGTCAGAAAATTTCTCTGCTGAAAGACAATACCTAAACCAGAATGTCCCCAAATACCCCAGGTGGTCCCCAAATGCAAAATCCCATGGGCAAGAAAAAGCACAACCCCTCAGGCAGGCAGGCAGACCTGCCTTCTCCCTCCTCTGCCAACAGCCTTCCCCTTAGAACCAAGCCAAAGGCAACACAGCTATTTGGGATATCAGTGTGCAGGTGTTGGAAATGTGGATGGCAGGCAATAGAGAAGGTGGAATCAAACTCTACACTGCTCCAAGCCTGCTCCAAGGCAGATGGGGGGAATGTGTCATATTTTGTCACCTTCAGAGAGCTACACAGAGCAAAGAGGTAAAGGATTCACAAGTCCACCCTCGGGTCCAAATTTAAAATACAGCTCTGTGTGCAAATGGAAAGCAGTTGTTCTTCTGGGTAATTTCTACTGCTTAGTCTGTTAGTACTAGTTAAAGGGTCACATTCCTGTTGTGCATCTCCAGTACCCACCCACCGTGAGTGGATTACGTGGTAACTCTTTATCGAATGACTTAAGCAACTTTCTTCAAGTATATTAAATTAGTTTCAGTATAAATAGAGTTCTACTTGATGAAGAATAGGTTCAAACTGATCTATAACATGAAAGAATCATATGGATTTATTTTCCTTTACCTGAAAAACTATCTTTGTCTAAAGCCATGAGGTTTCTGGCTTGGTAGATATAGCAGCGCAGGTGGTAGATGTAGACTCCTAAAAAAAGAATAAGGTGGAGGTTACACACTAGAAATATAGCGTTGCAAACAGCTATCTTTTTGGAATAGTCACTCATAATCATCCCTTTGTCCAGTATGTCCTGGCCATATATGCTACCCACCTGTTAGACACTTAGTACCTATCCCAGTAACCAGACCAACTGATAGGCTGTGATGGGCAGTGCTTGTGTTAAGTAGCCTTTACTTAAGAATTGCCCCAAAGTCCAAGAGAAGTGATACTGTCAATCTTATTACAGTAAATTTTTATAATTGTTCTATATTATTATTGGCTACTATTATTAATCTGTTACCATATCTAATTTATAAACTTGATCATGGATGTGTACATATAAAAAAAAAAAACAGGGCTGGAAAGGTGGCTCAGTGGTAGAGTGCTTGCTTTGCATGCATGAAGCCCTGGGTTCAATTCCTCAGCACCACATAAGCAGAAAAAGCCGGAAGTGGGGTGAGGCTCCAGTGTAGAGTGCTAGCCTACAGCTGAGGAGCTGAGGGACAGCGCCCAGGCCCAGAGTTCAGGCCCCACGACCAACCAAAAAAAAAAAAAGTAAAAAGGTAGTGTGTATTTACTGAGAGCCTTTGAACAGACCTTCCATGGATAAGGGAAGATTACTATATTTTTTAAAAAGTACTATCTTCTAGATATGGTGGTACATACCTGAAATTCTAGCACTTGGGAGATTGAAGGAAGAGATATTAAAGCTTGAGGCCAGCCTGGGTTACATAGCAAAACCTTACCTCAAAATTAATTACATAACCATATAACAATAATATAATATAATACAAATACTCTAGTAAGTCCAGTGCAAATGTGTCAATCAGGAGAACACCAACCCTGTTATAAATTACCTAGATTAGGGTATTTCTTGTCACCACAAATCTTTAAAACAAAACTGGGTCTCCAACAGTCATAGACAGAGCTGTCTAGACCACTGTAGCACTGGAGCTGGGATACAATTATTGTTAAAAGTTTGACATTTAAAATCTCATCTCCTTCTCTTTATTATTATATAAACATACACACACACACACACACACACACACACACACACACACACACACACACACACCTCCAAACACGCAGACACATAATTCGAGAGACTGCAGAGCATTATGACTAAATGTATATGTTCTAGGATGCTGATTGCTTGAATTCAAATCTCATCTCCAGTTCTCATAAATTGTAAGAACCTGGACAAACTATATAATCCTACTGTTCATAGTTTCAGCATTTGTAAGATCGAGACAATAGCAGCACCTACCTTTCCAGGGTTGTTTTGGAGTTCAAGGGTTACATTAATGTACAGGGCCTAGCACATATTAAGATCCAATTAATTAAGATCCAATTACATTAAGATCCATTGTACCGTTTTCTATTATTGTCACAACACAGAGTAGATCTTCCTTGTTCCAAAATTCCTGAAGGCTTTCATTGAAATCAACCTTGATTTTCTTATTTTATTATTCTTACTCTTGTGTGGTGCTAGACATTGAACCCAGGGCCTCATGCATACGAGGCAAGCACAACCACTGAGCTATATTTCCAGTCCTCAAATTATTAGTCTTTTTCCCATAATTAAAATAATAATCTGGGAGTGGACTTAGTTAAAAGCACGAGTGCATATCAGACATACTACATTTAAAATCAGTGACTTAACCACCCAAAGATAATTTTTTAAACTGTTTTTTTTTTGAAAAGTGAAGAAATTGAAAGTCACGTTCAGATGAAGAGATTCCTATTATGTTTGATGATTTGAAGAGTGTCCTTGAGCTAAGCATCACAGAAGCAGAAGTCACAGCTTCACTGGCAACTTACTGTCAAAGTGACAAGACACAATGGGGGTGTTTGCCCCAAACACAGTGGTGGCTGTGTGCTGCTGTTTCTCCTTGCTCCTCTCATCTCCGTCTTCACTGGTATCAGCACCCTGAAAGAGGAGGGAGAAAAATTATCACAGACTAAAACTAACTAAGAGACCACAAACAAATGAAGCAAATGCAGTAAGTAATAACTCCTAAAAGAGATTTAATAATCCAATCATCCTATTTCTCAATATACATCAGGCTCAAGACAGCAAGTGACTCTAAGTCACTTACCTGGAAAGCAAAAGAGCCAATGTCAGAGCCGATCCTTCTGCTTCAAGTCCAGTTTTTAAAAAAAACGTAAAGGATAAGACACAGAGGATTAAAGCCTAGCTACTCAAGAGGCTAAGATCTGAGAATCCTGGTTTGAAGTCAGCCCAGGCAGGAAAGTCCACCTCTTTATATTTCCTTTGTTGTTGTTGTTGTTGTTAGTTGAGCAGTTACAACTTCCAAGGAACCTATGTTTGGGATTTTGGTAAATGTTACTTGAAATAAAGGTTCTGGAACAGATATATTTAGAAAATGCTGGGGGAACAGGTATGCTGGCAGTATTGCTTAGAGGCTGTCCTATGTTACTGGCCTGTTTATTCCATAAGAACTATTGAGCACTTAGGACATGCGGCTTTCTCTCCACAATCTACAGTCTTACAGCACTAGAGGTACAAGAACCTTTATGGGGTTGGTGACATTTGCATTCAACATTCATATGTTTTCTTTATACCACTGTGATTTTTCTTTGGCTTCTGATTACTTACAAGAGCACCTTCAAGTTTAAAGATGGCAGCTGCACCATGGATTTCTGAAGGCGCCATTTTCCTCCTCCAGCGTCTCCGGCGAAAGGTGTCTGAACTACGTTGTTTCCAGTGAAATTTCCAGCCAATTAAAGAAGCATACTCCCAGCCCTCCTGATCTTCATAATCTTCCATAGCCTAAAATAGAAGTAAAGTGTGTGTGTGTGTGTGTGTGTGTGTGTATGAGAGAGAGAGAGAGAGAGAGAGAGAGAGAGAAACTGGGGCTTGACCTTAGGGCCTAGACACTGTCCCTGAGCTTTTTTGCTCAAGGCTGGCATTCTACCACTTGAGACACAGGTTCCATTTAAAGCATCTCAGGTGATTAATTGGAGATAGAAATCTCAAGGACTTTCCTGCCAGGTCTGGCTTCAAACTGTAATCCTCAGATCTCAGGCTCCTGGGTAGCTAGGATTACAGGCATGAGCCACCTCAAAAGTAAAACTTTTAACGATGCTAATAATATTCCTTGTACTGATAACACAAATCACTGGGTCAGCCAAACAATACATAGTAATAAAAATCTATTTTGTTGCAAGCACTATACTAGAAGCCAAGGATAGAGCAAAGAACGAAACAGAAGCTGAGAGCTGGAGGTTCCTAGCTGCTCCGGAGACTGAGATCTGAGGATCCTGGTTTGAAGCCAATCCAGGCAGTAAAGGCTGTGAGACTCTTATCTCTAGTTAACCACCAAAAGGCAGAAATGGAGGTATGGCTCACGTGGTAGCAAACCAGAAAAAGCTAAGTGAGAGTGTGAGACTCTGAATTCAAGCCCCAATGGCAGCACAAAAAATAAAAACACACAAAACAAGGTGGGTGCTGGTGGCTCATGCCTGTAATCTTAGCTACACAGGAGGCTGAGATCTGAGGATCGCAGTTCAAAGCCAGCCTAGGCAGGAAACACCCCGAGACTCTTATCTCCAATAAACCACTAGAAAACTGGAAGTGGCACTGTGGCTCAAGAGGTATTGCACTGGCCTTGAGCTGAAGAGCACAAGGACAGCGCCCAGGTCCAGAGTTCAAGCCTCACAACCCACAAAAAACAAACAAACAAACAAAGCAGACTGGATCTCTGCCTTTACAGAGCTAGTTGGCTGTGGGAAACAGAAGTGAAGTGGAAAATTACAGAGCAGTAAGGTGGAGTACACCGTGGACGTGTCCCCAGTAGGGACCGCTCATACAGACAGGGGATGGGGCAAAGCAAGCAGGTTCTTTTGCAGATTGCATTCTGCTGTCTCTCACTCCATCAGTTCATAAGAGCATTGCTGTTGTGATCCAGTTTGGGAAAACATTGCTGTCTCTTTTTTTTTTTTTTTTGGTCCAGTCATGGGGCCTGAACTCTGCCTGGGCGCTGTCCCTCAGCTCTTCAGCTCAAGGCTAGTGCGCTACCACGTGAGCCACAGAGCCACTTCCGGCTTTTTTTTCTTTTTGCTTATGTGGTGCTGAGGAATTGAACCCAGGACCTCAGGCATGCAAGGCAAGCGCTCTACCACTGAGCCACCTTCCCAGCCCTGTTGTCTCCTTCTTACGTATGGAGGGAAAATGCCCGCCCCCCCCCCCCCTTTCAGGGTTTAAATGTCTTGCCTAACCTAAGTGTTGCTATATAATTAATAATTAAAATGGCAGGTTAGAATATATTGCTTCTGTCATGACTAACAGGTATAGTACTTTTTTACTTCAGTACTATTTCTGTATAAATAATCTTAACGTCCAGTGGTTTATTCTATTCCTTTCTGGGCCTCCTAGGTTCTTAAAGGCTGAGGAAGCAGTAAATTTGGGATCCTTCTCACCATTGATCTGACATTTTACTGGCAGAGATTTTATTCAACTAGCTTACAACTTTGACTTTCCACTTCAAATAAACAAAATCCAGATTAGTACTGTTTCGTTTTCACTGCTGGGAATTAAACCCAGGGCCTCTGGAAGTGGCACTGTGGCTCAAGTGGTAGAGTGCTAGCCTTGAGCTGAAGAGCTGAGAGACAGCACCCAGGCCCAGAGTTCAAGTCCCACAACCGACCAAAAAAAAAAAAAAAAGAGATAATAAACCCAGGGCCTCATGCATGTTAGGCAAGTGCTTTACTACTGAGCTGCATCTTTAACCCCTAAGCATAATCATATAACTAACCCCATAATAGTGTTAATAGTGGCAGTGACATTTCATGTAGCCAAGAATCAGAAAGGTTGGACAATAGGATCAAAGTCTTGTGTGATAGAAGTATGCCAGTGCTGTCTTCTAACTGGGGGCCTTTTCCCGTCATACTGGTACTCTCATATGGAAGAAAAGAGTAAAGTACGTCTAGAAACTTCTTACTCCATCCAGGATGGGATAACTTGATAGCCTAAATCTCATTCATTCTCCAGCTCCTTCATTTTGCTACCCTATTGGGAACAAGTTCCTGAGCTAGGGAAGAAGACATGAAGATAACTCAACCCCATTGAATAAAAAAATAACATTGAAACACCTACTAGAGTTAGGCCATAGGGCAACAGAGAGATTTTCCTGTTTGGAATTAGTCAAATCGGGGTTCAGAGAACAGCTCCAACACTTACAAGACACCTGTCTTAGAGCAAGCCTGTTTAATCTCTCTGTACATTATCTATGAAACAGGCATGAAAGTCAGAGCTTGCAGACTGTAGGTGATGGATAGGCCATACCTAGCACTTATAAAAGACACTTAAAATGCATTACGCCTTGTTATTGTGCTGAATATTATGATCCCGCTGCATCAATTATTCCATTGAAAGCCATACGACAGCCTAGTTACATGAGTATAAATAGCAGCCCTGTTTTGCAGATGAGAAAATAGGTATTTAGGATTGGAATTCTTTTGCATCTTGTTCCCAGTCATGATCTATCGCCACTACTACATTTGGCTGCCAGGACAATGGCAGTGTCTTTTGCTACCTATTTTATAGTGCTCAAGATTTAGCCTGCCCAGCATCCCCTGGAGTACTTGCTTAAATCCATATGGCTGACCCTCACTCTGGAGGTTCTAAGTCAGGAGGATGATCGTGAGGGCACGTCCAACAAGTTCCCAGGGGATGGTGATGTGGGTGATCGGGGTGGGTGTATTTTGTGAACCTCCACAGTATCAGACCCTGATCTTCAGAAACGGGCTCCTTCACTGGAACTCAGTGCTCTGAAAGGCAGAGCCCTGAGCCCAGCTCCCATCCATGCTCCACCCACCCTTGCAGTACTTGAAGGTGTTTGTGTCAAATCTTTCTTGCGTTTTCGGACCAGGCGTCGTCGTCTATGGGTGTGATACATTTTCTCTGCTGCAACCCAGGCCTTGGGCTTATTGTCCGGAAGAACGGTAATTCCATACTCCCAGCCTAGAACAGAATTTATGAACGGGTACGCACATCGGCAAATAACTTTCCAGGGAACGCCCAGTCCCTCTTTCTGCCCCCAAATGTCCTCCTCTCACAGCAGCTACAGCTTGACCACATCCCGGATCCAAAAGTCTGAAATTCAAAATGTTCAATCTTTATAAGTGCCATGACGTCACCATGGAAAATTCCACACCTGATCTCACATGGTAGGGCAGAGCCAAAGGCAAATATACTCACAATACTGTATAAATCTATCTTTAGGTTATACAACAAGGTATATGTGAAATAGAAATAATTTTTGTGTTTTAGACTTGTGTCTCATTCAAGATATTTACAAATAATTCCCATATTCACTCTTGTCTCAAGCATTTTGTATAAGGAATATTCAACCTAAATGGTTCTTTTACTTTGCTATCATTCAGCCACACTGGGTCTAACCCCATTCCCTGGCTCCCTATCCAACAGTTATTTTCTAGCCATGGAGTCCTTTTTCTTTTATGCCTCTATCACTCAGAGCATGACTAAGAATAAAGCACAGCTCATGAGGTGAAGAGTGCAGTGGGGAAAGGTATGGGCCTGGATTTATATGCCATCATGTGTTAGTATTCACTAAATACATTTCCTGCAAGCTCGTGAAACTGCCTATAACCTGACTTGCCCAATTTAAAGGTTAAAATATGCATATTGTAGGGTGAATTTAAGATAATCAAAATAATGTATGCAAAGAAACAGGGCTACGCTTAGTACATAGTGATTGTTCAATCAATGCTATTATTGTAAGACCTTGTATGTACATCAAGGTCAGCACAGAATTTATAATCCATTTGAAATCTCTCTACCAAAGCCAGTCTTTTCTATGCAATTGTTTTATTCCTTTGTATAAGAAAAAATAATTTTCCACTTTGGACAATTACAAATACTATAGTTCGTTTAGCTTTAGACTGTTGCTAGAAAAAAAAAAAAACACCATGATTATCAGAAACTGTCAACCAACTATACTACAGAGGAGCAGGAGGGATTTGAGACATTTTAAAGTTCTCCTTTCTGTGCCAGGAGGTCCCAAGTCTGATGTTTTCAGAGAAATTCTGGTGTGTGTTTAGGATAGAAAAGTTCCAAACTTAGTTCTTTCCAAAATCCTCATCCTAGATCCCAGGCATCTCAAAGTCCAACTAGTTGGTCCTGTGTTACCTGCTATTCTCTACTCCTGACATCCCCTCACCCAGGTCCTGTCTAGCCCCTCACCCACCCTTGGTCATGCATCAGATTTTACATTCAAACAGTCCTGGCAGCTCTATCTAATCTAGTTGTCATAGACCAACAGCAGTAGGTCTCTTCCACTCAAGGAACTCTGAGTCACTAAAGCCTAGCTACAAGCACGTAGAGGCTAAATATTACCTTTCTCATCTACTGCTCGATTGATGTCGTAGACCCAGGCATCGTCTTCCCACTCCCAACCTGGAGGGCAAGTCAGCTCACTGGGTGATGCTGCTTTGTCTCCATTCTTTAGGAAAATAAAGAGGAGAAAAAGGAGTTAAGCTACAATGGTAATAAAATGGCAAGCTGAGAAAAGTCTTCCTCGTACTTAACTGTGTCATCCAAATGCCAATGTAGCTTCCATCTCAGGACTGCCTTTTACTTGGAAAAATCTCTTATTATTAAGCACAAAGGCTACATAAACATCCATTGTTTGAACTACCTTCAGTTTATACTGGTAAGAAATGGTACCAGGTTAAACCATGTAAAATTGCCAAAGTAGTTTAATATTAGCCATTTCCTGTGATTGCAGTTAACACCATGAATGGTGCCACTTGTCCTTTTGAGATAAAGAAAAGAACCTAGAAGAGAATGAATCAAACATAAAGGACACATATTTTTAAATACAGGGAAACCCTACTTGAGTTTGAGGCTAATGTGTATGGTTGAGTCAAGTTTATATAAAAATATTGCCTTAGATTTACATAGAAACTTTCACAGTGATGAAAAGAATATGAAAAAACCCTCAGATTCACTTTTAAAATTAAAAGATAAGAGAATGAGGGAAGGAGCTGGGAAGGTGGCTCAGTGGTAGAGTGCTTGCCTTGCATGCATGAGGCCCTGGGTTTGATTCCTCAGCACCACATAAGCAAAAAAAGAAAAAAGCTAGAAGTGGTGCTGTGGCTCAAGTGGTAGAGCGTTAGCTTTGAGCTGAAGAGCTGTGGGACAGCGTCCAAGCCCAGAGTTCAGGCCCCATGACCGGACTCCCCCTCCCTCCCCCTCTCCCTGCAAAAAAAAAAAAAAAGAGAATGAGAGAAGAGCAAGATACTACTTGTATTGAATGAGAAAAAAAATGTGTTTAGGTAAAAGTCCTCTTCTATACTTTTGCTGCAAACAGCAGTATATACAACCTGACAGCATTTATTAAATATTTGTCATATTCTTTCATGCATTTAAATTTTGGCCAAGCAAATCCAAGAACTTTTTCTGGAGATAAACTTTTTTGAGTGATAAAAAAATGTTTAAACAAAGAGAATTACTGTCACATTATGTGCGTGTATGTACATATACACATATAAATGCATACATCCATATAAATATACTATAAAGATATATACACACAAATCACCAAACCATAAATATCAAGAAATCAGCTGAATAAATTATAGAGGTGCATATAATAAAACACTCAGCAGACTTTTTTTTTTTTGGTTGGTCGTGGGCCTTGAACTCTGAGCCTGGCCACTGTCCCTCAGCTCTTCAGCTTAAGGCAAGCGCTCTACCACTTGAACCACAGCACTACTTCCAGTTTTCTGGTGGTTTATTGGAGATGAGTCTCAGACTTTCCTGCCCAGGCTGGCTTTGAACCGAGATCCTCAGATCTCAGCCTCCTGAGTAGCTAGGATTACAGGCGTGAGCCACCCGCACCTGGCTTCTGTAGACATTTTTAAAAGTTCACATATCAGCTGGGCTGGAAATGGTACTGTGGCTCAAGTGGTAGAATGCTAGCTTTGGGCAAAAGGAGCCCAGGGACAGCACCCAGCCCAGAGTTCAAGTCCTAAGACCAGCCAAAAAAAAAAAGTTCACACATTTATGTGTATGAAAAAGATATCTAAGACATATTATGTGAAAAATACACATAGAATGGTGTAGACAACACAATTCCGCTTAGTGGGGAAAAGCTATACACTTGCCTACAGACAGAAAACTATTCTTGTTTCTTTGGGGAGTGCAACATGAGTCAGGGAAAGTTAGTTTTCATTTCCTTTTACGTTGTTAACTTTTTTGTGAAGCTAGGAGCATTATGTTTGTTGTGACTTTAAAAACTAGTTAGACAAGAAATATTTGCCCTGAAAACAAAATTATACAGCCTCCGCTTTACCATGCAGAAGTATCTAGTTAAATTTCTTTTCTCAGAGAGAAAAGATCATGCCCTTTGTGTCTTAAGGTGTGAATAGAGGAGTATCAAACAGAGGATGGAGCGGGAGGAAGCCAAGCCTGCTGGGATGAGGTCCCACCAAATCCCAGAGACCAGACAAGGTGGGCTGGGACACACCGCATCGGTGTAGGTATCCTCTGCTGGCTTCCACTCGCCTCCAGGGTAGCGGCTGTCGTTCTGGTAGACCTCATCAGTGAACTCCGTGTGACCTGCATCCGCCTCTGTCAGCAAGCTGCAGGAGAATGGGGACTGGTGTTACCCAGGAGAAACAGAAGGTAGACAGCTACCCCAGCTATTTCCAATGCACCAGGAATGGCACCAGCTCCCTCCTTCCAACACCTCCTTGGGTTTTGCTCTTTGGTACTAATTGCTTTTGACATGTGTTTGGACAAAGAACCTAAATTATGTTGGCAAGGTTGCTCCTTCTTAGGGCTGAGGAAAACAGTTTTGTGGGGACTTTTCTTATAGACAGAAGCTCCCATGTTTTCTACTTCAGCTCAGCAAAACTCTTTCTCATAGTACAAAGAAGAGGAAATCACGCCCCCTTTCCCCAGCCCATCTGCCTTTAAAGATGGAGTGGGGACAGTCTCTTGGACCTGGGTAGAAATAGTGCTAATGGCTTGCTTGGTCTACTTCACACAAACTGAAGGGAGGTGGGAGTTTGAATGTTCTGGAGGATTCCTAGGTACATGGCCAAACTAGATCCATTAAGGGCCCAAACTCTCTTTGGGTACCTGAAAAGTCCATACCGATTCTCGGCCTTATCAATTTCCCTCTTAGATTTGGAACTATTCTGAAAACCTACAGAGGAACGCAGAGGAGTTTCAACTTGGACTTCAGTCTTCTGCCAGGTACCACTCAAATAAGGGTTCTATAAGGGTTCTAATTCCTTTACCCTTGATTTTTTTCCTTACTGTATCCTCCCCTAGAATCAAGCATCGGAAAGGTACCAAAATTAAATAGTCCTCACCATTTCAATAAGTAGAGCACATCTATCACTTCTCTGGGTCCCAGAGCAGAATAAACACCTTGGCTGACACCTCTAGGACCCTATCCAGCCCTAACATACTTTGACTTTTTGTTCTTCCAAACACAATTCCTGCTATCTTCCTCCTCACCGCCTTCCTTTTGTCCAGTGAAACTCCACTTTTCTTCTCCTTACCAGTCCTTTACACTCCCCCCCGCCATCCACCACCAACTCCATCCAAAGCAAGCCATCTTTGGATCAAAAGCAGTGCTGTGCAAAAAGCACTGGGTCTTAACAGAGTGGCATACCCACTTCCTCCCTCCATAATGCCCATACAGTAATATGGAACAAATGCCACAGAAGCCATCCTCCTAGCTACAGACCTTAAAATTCAGCTCCCTAAGCTTGTTTCCACCAAACTGAAGTGTGCCATTATAAGGTGGCCAGAGCAGAGGTCTCTGGTTCAAATGCTGTTGGCAACATTTCGAAATAAGGCTTAAGGGAAACACAGCAGCTCCCTTCTACTGCTTCTCTTCCATTCTTTTTGCTTCCCTTTCCTTATCTTCCTTTGCCTTTCCTTCTTTTCCCTTCCCTTCTCCTCTTTTCTTTTTTCTCCTCTCTTCCTTTCAACACACTTGTACCTTCTGTTTCCTTCCTTTATTCCTTCCTTCTTGCCTTCCTTTCTTTCTTTCCTCTTTCCTCTCTCTTTCTTGCTTGTGCTGAACAACTGCTCTACCACAAATCTGCATCCCCAGCCCAAGTTTTGTCCTGAGATAGATTTCATAAATTATATAATCTACTCCTTTAAAATGCACCCTATTTCCTGCAGGTGCTGTGGCATAAAACTGAATGGGAGTTCAGTTGCCCCACTAGGCTTAGGTTCCAGCTCCAGCTGCTGTGCTTTTGTCCAGCTCTGTGCTTTTGGACAAGTTACTTCCTCTTTCTAGGTCTCAATTACCCAATTTTGCAAAGTATAGACAATACTCTCTTGTTGGATGGTCATTCTCTGAGAGCCTCTTGCATTTCTGCACACCTCACCAGCTGGGACACTGACTGCCTTGGCTATGGAGTATCTTTTTCCAGAATGGACCATCGTTTTAGAAGAGGGATAGTATCTCTCCTGGGAGCAAAGGATCAGCAGGGCCCATTATAAAAGATTTGATTTCCCTAAGCTCAGGATTCCTCCTGCAATGCAATCCATTGCAAAAGTCACCTGACCCTCTTCATGTCATCCTGTGGGAACTGGGACATGGAAAACTGGAGCAAATGTTGATACTCTGCTATGGCTACAGGTAATAAAGTCCTTTGTCTCTAAATCAGGAGTCATAAGTCACCCGCCAGTATCCAGTGGCAGGTTGCTTTTCAGTGCAAACAGGTAAAGCCAGCCACTATCTGGTGGATGGTAGTTGAGCTGAAAGAGATGATGTTGGTGCTCAGCCAACCCCTTGGCACATTCACCCATAATAAAACCTCCATAGCTGTCAGCTCTCAAGTGATTTTTATATTTGTCTGTCTTGTGGGACATCGATGACACCTTTCAAAGCTTCTAAATGGTTTTAAACCAACTTCTACTCAGCAGGTATTATATAAATATGAAGAATGAAGATGGAGGGCAAGGAGAAGGTATGACTCATATGGTACAGTGCTTGCCTAGTTCAAATCCTAGTTACTGCCAAAAAAAAAAAAGACACCAAACAACAATAACAATGAAGACGATCCATTTAACAATTTCCAAGGAAAAGTGACATTCATTTTTAAAAATTCTAAAAAATGAAAACTTACCTTCTTTCAGGGTCAACTCTCCAGTCTCCTTCCCATTCCCAGCCTTTTGGAGGCAAAAAGAATTCCCTCTTGAGTTTTATCTTTCCCGTGACATCAGAAAACTTATGACGGCCCACTAATCCAGAGGTGCCCCATTTTCCAAACATGAGGGCTTGATTTTCATACTGTCAGCAATAAACACAATTAGAGAAACATCATTAATTAACCCAGTCCTTAAGCTAGACAGTCTAGAAAGTAAAAAAGCTTTATGCTCCTAGTGAGACCAGGTTTGTCACTATGTAAATTTGACTGGTCTCAAACTCACAACCCTCCTGCTTTGACCTCTTTCTTGAGTGAAGGGACTATAGACATGTACCACCATGTCTGACAGTCATTTCAACTTTCTAGGACTCAGCATACTCATCTATGACCAGTGGTAAGATTCTTTTTTAGAGTTATTCTGGAGTTTAAATATGCAAATGATTATAAATGTGCGTTGTAAACAATGAGATATCTGTTTTTGTTACTATTTTGAATGGCTCCAAACAGTTCTCTGAACTTCAAAATATCTCCAAAGGCTCTCAAATTTATGAATATGCATACTTCATAAGGTTCATTTGGACGTTTTTTGCTTAGGATTTGGGGCACATTTCCTCATAGAAACATGTGATTTGTTGTGTTATTTCTTAGATGTTAATCTACATAGGGCACTACTGAAACACAATGATCTTTAGCACTAGACTTGATACAGCCTGAAGCTTCTGAGCCTTAGTCTCCTCTGTAATATGGCAGGTAGACCAAGACCTTCCCAGCAGAACCTGGGTTTATGATAATGTGAGGCTGTGGGTGAGAGGGCATTCCATTCTAAGTCAGAATTTATAAATTGATGATGGTCTGATCTTCATGGAAAAGACTGAGACTTGTCAGAGTGGTAACTGTCCCTATTTGATCCCAAATTGGAACTTCCGTTTGTCTGCTGAAGACTCCACTGAGAGGATGACTTATAAAAGCCATAGAGAAGTTTTTGGCTGATGAGCAGGGAGGAAGTTTGAGCAGGGGTCTGATGGGGACATCAGGAGAAGAAGCACAGTAGTGTAGTTTAAGATTGGCTCTGAGCCTGGAGGGAAGATGGTTTTAGGAACAAGCTAAAGGTTCCATGAGACTGTGTTCATATGACAATGACACAAACAGAGGAAGAAGCTGTGCTTCTGCTTGAAACATCACAATGGCTGTAGCAAAATCAAAGCAAGGACCTCAGCACGAACAAGAGGGAATCACCAACAGTAAAGGTGGGAACCTTTACTGGCCTTAACCAGTAGCAATAGGCACAGTAGTAAGAAAAAAATATTCATCAATAAACATTTGCCAAGCACCTCAAGGACATCTAGACATTTTTCAGAGAACCATGTTCTGTAATTTGCACATAGAGGCAAGAACCAGTGACATTTTCATTATAATTATTAACAGGCCAGTTCTGGTCTTCACATGCTGTTAGGACCTAGATAAGCTAAGGAGTAATATAACGACTGAAATGGGCAGACCATCTCCACATGAGCTGAAACTTTAGCTCAGCTCTATTCAGAGAAGTATTTGGCAATGGGAAAGGGTAGAAGGGAGCCCTGGGCCAGTTGATTGTTGCTCAATACTAGTTCCTTCAGACTTAGTTCCAGCCATAGAGCTAGAGGGTAGATGGAAGCCTCCTCCCATTGCCTCTCTCCATACTGCCCACATGGCTAGACAACATCTTTCACTTAGGATCTCCTTCATGACCTTTTCACTTAATTCCAATAGCACTTCCAAGCCTGAGCCAGAAAGACTTACGTGTCTTCCAATGCATTCCACTGTTGATTAACTTGGTCCACAGATATCCATGGCTACCCATGCTGGAATAAACATCTCTGCTCCCAATCCCTAGCTTAGCTACAGTGTCAGAATCTCTAGATGGCTCTAAGCATCAATTGGTTTAACAACAGACACAGTTTTACAAGCATTGTAGTAGACTGTGAGGTTCGTGAGGATAAAGTCTAGCTTCTTCATCATTTTCAAGATATGACTCAATGCTTATAAAGCCAATGTTCCTTAACAACATGGATGGGGGGGGTTATAAATTCCACCATCATTTAGTTATATAATAAATATTTATATAGAACTACTATATGACAGGTATGCTCCATAAGCAAAAGATAATAATAAAATATGGTCCTGTTTTTTCTTGCTTAGTAAGCAGATCAGAACTACAATCTCTAAGCCAGTTGTCAGGTATGGCTATGGGGAGTAGGAATACATTTATAGATTAGCTAGAATGAAGGCAGTTTTCTCTTTATTTGAGCACTAAGCCCATCTATAGATTGACAGTTCATCTGAAAATTGTCAAGGGAGATCGACCAAATAAACCTAACAAATTTAAATCAATAAACACTTTGAGTAAAAAAAAAATAGTGCATGAAGAAATTAAACCAACTCTCTTTTAGATGTAAAAGTCTGTAGAAATAGTTTTTACTATAAGGAGACTTTTGATTAACTAGATGGGTTTAAAACTCTTGTGGATTTTTTACAAATTATCTTGATGTTATTGAAGTATTCAGGTCGCATTTTCTTAGTCATTGGGCAAATCCATTTAACTAAGTGAGTTTAAATCTCTGGTGGAGGTTTTACAAATTACCTTGATTGTTGTTGAAGTATTCTTGTAATATGTTCTTTGCACTTGGGCAAATCCTTTGGAGACTTCCTCTAATTGGGGAATGGGATTTCTGGTGTTTAAATTCCCCCACCCCAAATAGTCTCTCAGGATCTAAACATTTTAGGAGTCTCCTTTCCTAAGTTGTGTGTGTGTGTGTGTGTGTGTGTTGTGTGTTGTGTGGTGTATGTGTGTGTGTTTTCTACTTAACATATCTCATCAACTGGCACCAATATGGCAGACAAGGTTACTGAGTTCCAGTGCCAGGAGCAACCATTTTCTGTTTTGTTGGCTGAGGTTACATCTTGAAAATGTCACAGAATATGAGTTTTAATGTTGCCAAATGTTGAGAGGATTCTATACTGTCTCTTGGATGACAGCTATGATGGTCTTTGGTATATATGTGTTTTCCCTAAGGATGAGAAGAAAACCTTGGGGTTTAAAGGTGTGGCTCAGTTGGTAAAGCACTTAGCCAATGAGCAAAAGCATCAGGTACCAAGTTGGAGTCCAGAACAAGTTCTCCCCCACCGAAGAGGTAAGGATAGAGATGTCCTTAAATGTACCATTTCAGCAAAGACTGAGAATGTTCCTTCTGCAAAGCTATTGAATTTCTTCTCAACAGCACTTAAGCCCAGCCAGATGTTCACTCGCAATTCCACAGGCACTTTGGTCCCATTGTTTTTCTCCTGTGGGTACTGTAGAATGAATGATAACATGTTAACCTTAAATGGGGCACCATATGGACTGTGACATTTAGTTAAAGCCACAAGCAGACTGAGCATCAACCATTGCTTTTGACAGTCTATGTTTGCTTTAATTAATATATGCCCAAATTATCTTGCAGCAAAGATGGCAATAATAATTAAAGCAATTGATCTCAAAGTGTGACTAAAGATTCCTGTGACCTTTTCAGGTTTACAAGATCTAAACAATTTTGCTAGTAACACTAATGAGGTATTTTTCTTCCTCAGTGTACTGACATTTGCAATGGTGGTGTGGAAGTAATGGTGGATAAAATTCCTGACTTTGCAGCAGGAATGAAAGCAGTGACACCAGACTTGATGGATTTCTATTAGAGCAAATATTGAGAGTTATAGTCTGTATAAACAAATCTCTCTGGGATCTTCAATAACTTTCAAAAAATTATAAAGAGGTCTCAAGATCAAAACACCCACTGAAGCCAGGTGCCGGTAGCTCACATCTCAGGAGGCTGAGATCTGAGGATTGAGATTCAAAGCCATCCCAGGCAGAAAAGACTCTTATATCCAATTAACCACCAAAAAAGCCAAAAGTGGGGCTATACCTTAAATGGTAGAGCACTAGTCTTGAGCCAACAACAACAAAACAAAAAACAAACTCAGTGGCAGTATCTAGGCCTTGAGTTCAAGCCCCATAACTGGCAAAAACAAAACAAAACATAAAAACACCCCCTCCACCTCCCTCACTCCCCCCCACCAAACAAATGAAAAACATTGAATTAAGTGGCTTCTTAAACTGGATAATAAGTATTAACAAAACCAACACATACAAAAAATAATTTCTTAAAAGCATTTTGCTGTTCATCTACTGACTTCTGAAAACCTAACAGGGTTTATCCTTCTGTCTTTCCACCCACTTCCCAGGAAGGTTTATTTTTAATCAGTTTGCCTCCACCTGCTGTTGAGGTCAATTAAAATTATGGCTCTATCTTAAGCAAGATTTATTCTGCAAGGAACACTTGAGAAGAGATAATCACTCTGATTCTATTTATATGCTCCTGATTAAAAAGCAATGTGATTACTTATTAAAAGTTAGCAGATGATTCCTTGTTTTAAGCTAACACATTCCCTCGACTCAGATTTTTCTTTTGCCTTTTAAAAAACATTTAAAAACTTTTTGGCATTTCTCCTTCTCTCTCCATTCCAAAGCACTCCATTTAGCAGGGGGAAAGATGTCAAAACATATACAAGAAAACATTCTGATATCTAGGTTTCCAGCCCCAGACCCTACTCTGGTTCTTCAAGTGTACAACCTGAGCGGGATCTTGGGATAAGGTTACGGGTCTTATGAAGCTTGCAGAGAATGTGCAAAATATTGGATGCACATACAGCCTGCATCTTCTTGGAAGAAAGAACAAGTGACTTCCATCAGGCACTTAAGGGAGTTCATTGCCAAAAAATGTTCAGAATCTCTTTCCTAAAGTAGAATTGCCCAAACTTCCAATTTGAGCCTCAATTTTGTTGAAGCAACAGATTGTATAGATGACCCATGCTACCTTCTCTTTTCCCAAAAAGGCTCATCGGACTCAAGGGAAGAAAAACACTGCTTTACATGAAACATTCCAGAAAACAAAGCATTTCCAATGTGATAACATTAAGGTTGCAAAAATACCTAGTGAGGTGTCTGATTCAATGTTAGCTGACATCAGATCACTGCTTAAAAAATTACATCCCTAGAAGAAGGGACCCTAGCATTGGTCACAATGACCTGAGTCATAGATTAGGTAGCAAATTTTAAAGCAACCCCTCACCCAGAACATACATTTTGCCTTTAAGTATTTGACATTACAAAGTGAAGGCAACACATACCTTCAGGAGGATGGTTTGGGTTTTCCCACAGTATTTTCCAGATGCATTTTCTCTACTGGTGGAGTATAAAACCTGATGTGCAGGAATTCGGGCATAGGCCAGTCTTTTCTCCCCTCGAATCATCCAGATGATAATGTCAGGCATGCTGTTCTGTGGCTGGGTTTGTGAGTTGGATGGGAAAGGAAGCAAACTTAAGATTTAGTTTAAGTGCAATGGGACTAGAGGTGTTATAGGCTAGACACTCAGGGCTTCTCTTTGCAAGGAAATGTTTTGATAAGGGCTTTGTCCCACAGACTCTAGCCTCCTGTCTTCTGGGGCCACAGTGTGAGCCTGCAGGGCTGGATGACAGGGGCAAAAGGGAAAAGAGGGAGGCAGATGCTCCATCCATCACCCTCATTCCATGCCAGGTGGCCTTAAGTGTAAAAGTCCTACCTCTTCAGTCAGTTGCATTAACTTATCGAGCCAGTCTTCAATTTCTAACAAGGTAGACTTCACATCCGTAGCTTCAGACCTCATCCTCACAGCTGCCCCGTGTATCTGGGAGAGGTATCTGGTCCTCAACTTTCGGATCTGAGTATCAAGAACTGTCACATTAGATTTGCCTTCTGTGACAGGTAA
Organism: Dipodomys spectabilis; assembly: GCF_019054845.1. NCBI lineage: Eukaryota > Metazoa > Chordata > Mammalia > Rodentia > Heteromyidae > Dipodomys > Dipodomys spectabilis. The sequence goes on along the minus strand of NW_024870802.1, from coordinate 18,812,677 downwards.
GGTGTATCTAGCAAAAAGGAAAAGAAAAGAAAAAGAAGCAAAGAATTTGAAGGATCACTTTCTAGATACATTGGCTAGATGGGCAGAAATGTCAGATAAATTCTCCCTTGTATAACCAATGTATGCTAATGGAAAATACGTTTCAAAATGCTCTTCTGTTGGCAAGAATCACAAACAGCATATGCTTGCAGATTCTTCATTTACTTGATAAAGTCTATCAGTCTCCTACCAGATTCTATACGGATTGCCTGGCTGAAGCTGCCATTTCATCTCCCTGGGCTTGGTAGGGCAGAAACTATGATTAAAATACCAAAGCAAATCCTTCGGTTTGACCTGAGAGCCATGCAGTCACTGAGAAGAAAATGGAAATAGCAGCAGCTTAGAGATACTGGCCTTCCCTTCTTTTGTTCCCAAGAATCCACAGAAAGGTTGAGGAGGAGGGTAAATTAAAGACCATGAACCTTGAGAACTATGAACCTTGAGGTAGTTGATAGGTGGGCCTCGGGAGGCCTGTGGATCCCTGGAATTTATAGAGATAAAAAGTGTGGGGGCTGGGAAGGTGGCTCAGTGGTAGAGCGCTTGCCTTGCATGCCTGAGGCCATGGGTTCGATTCCTCAGCACCACATACGCAGCAAGAAAAAAGCCGGAAGTGGTGCTGTGGCTCAAGTGGTAGAGCGCTAGTCTTGAGCTGAAGAGCTGAGGGACAGCGCCCAGACCCAGAGTTCAGGCCCCACGACCGGACCCAAAAAAAAAAAAAAAGGAAGTGTGTGTGTGTGTGTGTGTGTGTGTGTGTCTAGACACACACAAACACCCATTTATATCAAGGTGCAGAGTGATATACTGGTGCTATGGAACTACCTGCTTTGGTATGAATTGTGACTGATTTATTAGTTCTGTGGTCTGGGCCAATTACTCTTGTTTTTCCATGTTCCAATGTGGGACAATAACATCCAACTTTTTAGGGTTGTTGTGAAAAGCAAATTTATTTTATTTTATTTATTTTTTAATATTTTAAATTATTTTTTATTGTGAAAATACTGTACAGAGGGGTTACAATTACATGGGCAAGGTAATGAGTACATTTCTTATCAAGCATTGTAGCCTCCTCCTTTGTTTCCCTTCCCATCCCATCTTCACCCCACCCCCTCATCCAACCCTCCTCCCCCCCCCCCCACCAAAGTTATAAAGTTCGTTTTTCGACATAACGACTTGTACACCTCATTGTTACAATGGGCCCACCTGTATCCCTATTTAAGTAATTCACATTTAAAACAATGCTAACTGCATAGTAAATACATCATCATTGTCTCATCAGCTTCTCAGATGGGCCTGTGAGCTCCACAATGGAGTAAGGAACATTTGTGAAGGCCAAATCTCCACTCAGAATGAGACTCAAGGACAGGACATCAAAGAATTACTGACATGGGGCTCAAATTAGCTTTCCTTCTTACTGCCCTAGCTGGTAGAACCACAAGGTGAGGCTGTTACCATTTCCAGTAAGTTCTAATCACATTGCCCCCCCCCCCCCCCCAGAAATTCCACTCATTTGATTTTCACCCAGCTCCTTAAATAAAGGAAATCCTAGCATGGTTTCCCTCAAACATTGAATTTCCTGTTATATGAAGTTAAAAGAAAATCATATTTGATTCTCTAAAAACAGCTCATATCAGAGAAGTATACAGAAAAGTTTTATTTTGTTTTTGCTCAGCAAATTCTAAATTTCTATATGAAAGTTATTACTAAAGGTTTCCATTTGATTTCATTAATAGTATGGCAATGTCCAGTTAATACCCTGAACAAATAGATATAAGAGCTGGTAGTTCAATAGCCACAATTGATAGCTTTGGTAGCTGGGTCTTGGTAGCTTACATCTGTAATCTTAGCTACTTAGGAAACTGAGATCTGAGGAGCAAGGTTCAAAGACAGCCCAGGCAGTAAAATCCATAAAATTCTCATTTCCAATTAACCACCAAAAGGCCAGAAACAGAGCTGTGGTTCAAGTGGTAGAGAGCCAGCCTTGAGTAATAAAGCTAAAAGACAGCTCCCAGGCTCTGAGTTTAAGCCCCTGTATATGAACACACACACACACACACACACACACACACACACACACACACACACACACACACACACACATGTCTCTTGATAAATATTGATTTTGAGGTAGAGGACAGGAAAGAGGCTGAGTTGGTAAACCCAACAACTCCCTGGACCTCTGTTTTCTCATATGAAAGACAGAGACCAAGAAATGACCTCTACCCCCATCTCTCCCCCAATACCCTCCCGTACCCAGCTCTAAAGGTCTCTGGATGTGGAGGAGTTCCCTGGTGGCATTGATTTCAGCAGCTTTCCAATGACCTGGCTAGACCACCAGAAGACCCAATAAGTCAGGATGACTCGAAGCCTGAACCTAGTGGGAGAAAAATGTCCTCTTCTCATGGAAAGCACCCATATGGTTTTCTTTCAGAACTTCCCTGCCCATGGCTTTATTACTCAATATTCAAAATGAGCTTGAAATGACTGACTTCCTCCTTTCAACTTCCAAGTGTTAAAAGATTTTATGAGCTGCTTCCCCCAAGTCACAGCTATACAAGGTCATCTGGCTCAACTCATATTTACTGGTTTTGTCCACCAAGGTTTGGCCATGGTGTTCATTAGGCACTCAGTAAAAAGCACAAGTCAGAAGGCTGCTTCTCAAAACACGTTAACCTATTAGATGTTCTGAGTGGTAGAACTGATGCTCTGACTCAGGCACCCCTGAGTGGGAGCCAGGATTAGCCTTCTTCAGTGCAGTTAGGCATCCCTGGACAATGGGCATCAAGGCCTGCTTCCTCCTCCCTCCCCACCCCTGCCGGAGGTTGCCCTGGGATGTGCTTCCTGGAGTAGGGCTTGGGCATCCTAAGGCTACTTTAGAATTGGCAGCAAATCAGAGTGGAGCTTTTCCTGGTGGTGACTCAGAGACTCCTCCTGGTGAGAGCCTTTTAATAACCCTGAATAGTTCAAATGTGTTTTTCAGATAAATACTTCAGGCTCTCAACACTCTAAAAGCTCTTAAAACTATAGAATTTCAGGAAGGAGGACATGGCTGGAATGTTGAGATAAAAAATAAGGTCGTGCTGGGTGCCAGTGACTTATGCTTGTAGTCCTAGCTACTCAGGAGGCTGAGATCTGAGGATTATGGTTCAAAGCCAACCCGGGCAGGAAAGTCCATGAGATTCTTATCTCCAATTGACCACCAGAAAACTGGAAATGGTGCTGTGTGGCTCAAAGGGGTAGAGCTCTAACTTTGAGCAAAAGAGCTTAGGAACAGCATCCAGGCCCTGAGTTCAGGCCCCATGACCAAATAAATAAATAAGCAAATAAATAATAGTCACAATACCTTGTATCTTCTATAACTGCATCTATCAGCTTCAACCACAGTTCAGCCAACTGGTTTGCAGGAATTTTGCCTTGGATCCCTGATTTTAGAGCTTCTATATTGGATTGCTGAAACATTTGGAGAAAAAGAAAACAATTGATAATGGTGCTTTATGCCATTATGCCCAGCAAGGGCTTTACTTTTATTTTTTAAAGAGTAGAGTTCCATATTGCTATTAAAATGAGCCACTCATCAACCACAAATTGTGGCAGAAACAGTGGGTCCCTGCTTCCTCCAGGCCCTTGCCTTTTACATTCTCCTCTCTTCCACAGTAAGAAAATATTTCTCTGAGCATCTGCTTGCCCAGGCATATGACTGAATCCCCCAACTTCCTTGTGATTAGATGTAGCTGCATGATGGGCTTCTGACCAATGGGAAGTAAACAGAAATTAAGCAGGTTTCTTTGAGGCCTGTTTCAGAGAGGGAAAAAAAACCTGTCTCATCTTCACCCTTCTTTTTCTTTCATTTAGACTACAGTGGGGGATGTTGTGGTGAGTGACCACTACCAGGTAGACAGAGGTAACTCCTTTTGATGTCCGAGCAACAAGGAAGAAAGAGCCTGAATTCCCAGTACCACAGAACTTCCATACACGCTTTGGACTATCTACCTCAACTATTAAAACCATTTCTCTTATCTGGGTGCCCAGTGTATTTGAGTTCCTGGGTCACAAGAGCCTCGTCTGCTATCCTAACTGCTACGTTCATTTACTCAGGAGTAAAGGAAATGGAGGAAAGATAAACTTACCAGCCGTTCTACCATGACTAAGAGCATGTTCACTGCATCCAGGCGATGACTAATATCCTCCCAGTAGGAAGTCAGGGTGACCACCGGCTTTGTATGAGCCCAGGGTAAGTAGTAATAGTAGTTCCCTGCCATGGGACATTGAGAATCAGTGAATGCCGGACACTTCAGGTAGAGAATATATTTATTACAGGTGTGTTGACTGTGCTCCTGCTTAATCTGTATGCTTGGGGAATGGTCTCGGTAGTCTGATTGTTTTGGGAGCGGCTGGGGATCAAACCTAGGTTCTTATACATACTAAGAATGTGCTCTGCCACCAAGTTATACTCCCAGCCTTAGGCTGGCAATGTACTTATTTATTTGTTGATTTGTTTTTTTTGCTGGTTCTGGGGCTTAAACTCAGGGCCTGGGCACTGTCCCTGCGTTTTCTTTTGCTCAAGACTAGCCCTATACCACTTGAGCCAAACTCCACTTTCAGCTTTTTGGTAGTTTATTTTTTGAGAGAAGAGTCTCACTGACTGTCTTGCCTGGGCTGAGTCACCAGTGCCTGGCTTGGTTATTTAATTCAGTTAAGCAACAGAAAAATAGAAGGTTCTTTTTCATTTACCTCTTGAAAAATCTCTCTAAAATACCCTTAGTAAACAGAGCACTAGAATTTCAGGAAAGGCATCTAAACATCACTGATGATTATATAACTTGCCAGACAAAAGTGCAGAGGGCACCTGAGATTAGACCGAATATTAAATAGTTTGCTTCTGGGGCTGGGAAGGTGGCTCAGTGGTAGAGTGCTTGCCTTGCATGCATGAGGCCCTGGGTTCGATTCCTCAGCACCACATAAGCAGAAAAAAGCCGGAAGTGGCACTGTGGCTCAAGTGGTAGAGCGCTAGCCTTGAGCTGAAGAGCTGAGGGACAGCACCCAGGCCCAGAGTTCAGACCCTACGACTGGACCCAAAAAAATAAAATAAAATAAATAAAATAAAATAAAAAAATAAATAGTTTGCTCCTGAAGAAACGTTATTTTATATAAATACTTTTTTCTTTTCTTTACTTTTTTCTTTTCTTTTCTTTTCTTTTTCTGGTCATGGGGCTTGAACTCTGGGCCTGGGCACTGTCCCTGAGCTCTTCAGCATAGGGTGAGCACTCTACCCCTTGAGCCACAGCTCCACTTCCGATTTTCTGGTGGAGATAAAAGTCTCATGGATTTTCCTTCCCGGGCTGGCTTTGAATCATGATCCTCAGATCTCAGCCTCCTGAATAGCTTGGATAACAGGCATGAGCCACTGGCACCCAGCTAATTAAATACTTTTGTTGTTCCTATTCTTTGTCAGCCTTAGCAGCTTGCAAGGAGTTTGAGACCCTCTTAGAATCTCAATGTGTTTAAGAATAGTTGATATTTCCCTGGGCACTTTGCGTTTTAATACTGCTTATACAAAAATGAGAATAAAGTTACGTCAATCATGGTGGAGTATTTGGTCAACATTCCTTTTCTTTCTTCTCTATGCTTTTAATCATTTATTGTTACTTCTCTTAGAGTGTTCTCATACTTTGCTTTCTATTATAATTAACAGTCATTCCTCTGTATCCATGGGAGGTTGGGTCCAGAAACCTTACAGGTGATCAAATCTCTTACATAAAGAATCTATGCACATCCTTCCATGTGCTTTAAATCATCAGGTCCTGGGAGGACCGCATTATAAACACTCACAGGAGAGAAAGCTTACAGTTAATCTTACCATCAAATACAGCACGGCTATACTGAGTTGTGGATGCCAAAGGCTTACATGTTGCATCAAACTTGTTGCCATAGTTCCCAATGCTGACTTCAAACTGAATGGCCTCACCAACATCTTGCAACATGGTGGCTGAATGAAACACAGCAGACAGGCTGTACTTCCGCCTTCGCTGGTATTTCTAAAGTATGAAGAGGGTGGACATATGTTCAGTAAAATTCTTGTTGCCCTTATTTACATCTAACAGATGTAACTCTATGTGTGTGTATGGCTTGAACTCAGGATCTCTCACTCATACTTGGATTACAAATGTGAGCCAGCAGCGCCTACCTTAGATGTAATTCTAAACCAAATTAATTAGTGCTGAATAAAACATCAGTGGAGAATGCCAATGAGTTCAACAGTTCCCCTTGTACTGATACAAATGGACAAAGACAGAGAAGTCTTTGGGATGCCCATTCTATTCACTGAAATAGATAGAGAGGAGAAAATGAAAAGAATACAAATGTCTGCAGGCCACTGGTTAAACAAATTATGTTACAGTCACAAAATAAAGTCAGAGTTAAGACTAGTAGCTTAACTGGTAGAGTGCTTTGTAAGCATGATGCCCTAGGTTTGAGCCCCACTATAGAAAAAAAGAATATATGAAGTATTGAGGGAGGGTATTTGGAAAAAAGATTCACCAACAGAAGAGGGGAAATAACTACTCAGTTTTCCGAGTCCACTGAAGTTCTCCAGGAACTTGGAATGACAACAAAATGAGCTTCAATGTAATCCAGGAAGCACACTACGGGTAGCAGCCAGCAGAGATTTATTTAGCATAGAAAGACAGAGCAGGGTGCATCACTTTACAAGGAATCAGAAGGTGGGAGATGAGTCTCAATGGGTAGTCTTTGTCTAAGATATTTGTGTTTTATAACTGGAATGGACAGGATTCTATTTCAGAGCTGGTCACCTGGATGTATAGGATAGTATCAAAACATGGACAATTGCTATCACTCAATCCTGGACACAGAAAGTCTAGGTTAGCTTTATGTCAAAGGGTCTTGTGACATGGGTATCTTTCTGTTTCTTTCTTCTTTTTTTGATTGGTCTTGGGGTTTGAATTCAGGGCCTGCGCCTCTTTGTACTCAAGGCTAGTGCTCTACAACTTGAGCCACAGTGCAAATTCTGCCTTTTTCTGAGTAGTTTACTGGAGATGAGTCTTATGGACTTTTCTGCCCAGGGTGGCTTTGGACCACAATCCTCAGATCTCAGCCCCCTGAGTAGCTAGGATTACAAGCATGAGCCACCAGCCCGGTTTGGATATCTGTTCTTTATCGTCCTTTTTAGGGTACTTTTCTTGGTCAGAGATTTATAAAAACAAAACAAAACAGATATTTTCTATTCTTGGATATAATTGTTCCTCTGGAGTCAGTACATCTCATTTAACAACTGAAAAAAGAAGGGAGAGTGATGGAAAGAATGTAGGTATACAGCTCATTCAATTCCTTACTGTTCCAGTGATATTTTTTCAGCCTTATTTCCTTATCTGTCTCAGCTCCTCAACTTAACTCAGATTTTAATAAATTTTCTAATTTACTAATCTCCTTTGAGGCTAGTCTGCCTCAAAAATTCCAAAGGGATAGATTTATATGTGTAGACATAGAAAATGGGTATATTTTATTTATATTTTACTTTATTTTGCTGAGGCTTGAACCCAGGGCCTCACACATGCTAGGCAATCACTCTATCACAGTGGTACGTCCCTAGATCTCAAAATTGAACTTACTTAATGTGAGCTTATTAACTATATTTTTTAATATTGGCAATACACATGAAGGTCTGAAAGAATATACCTCAAATTGCTGATCCTTGCCTTCATGCCATGAACTTTATTCAATAAAATGAATCATAATTACGGGTGGGTCTTCCTGTTTGTATGGGGCAAGAATGTGATCATAGATTTACAGAACTAAGCAAACAACCATTTCAAAATTTAAACAAAACTCTATGGAAAATACGTACAATAAAATTGACCATTTTAGGTATACAGTTCAATGGCATTGACTCCATTCATATGGTTGTGCTGAGACTCTTTGCATCTTGAAAAATTGTTATTCTATACTCATTAACTAATAGCTTCCATTCCCTTCCAAATAGTGCCTGGAAACTATCATTCTACTATCTCTCTCCGTGTGAGATCATTCGGTAAACTTCACTTGAGGAGAATCACATAATCTTTTCTTGGTGGGGAGAAGGGAAAAGAGGGCTTGAACTCAGCACCTGTGTACTGTACTTAAGCTTCAGTACTCAAGGCTAGGTCAACCACTTGAGCCCCAGCTTTACTTCTGGCTCTTTGGTGCTTAATTGAAGACAAGAGTCTCACAGGCTTTTCTGCCTAGGCTGGCTCTGAACCATAATGCTTAGATATTAGCCTCCTGAGTCACTAGGCTTACAGGTGTGAGCCACCATTGCCCAATAATCATGCAGTCTTTATCCTTTTCTGTCTGGCTTAACTCTCTTAGGATGCCTTCAACAGCAGCTATATTCTAGCAAGTGTCAAAATTTCTTCCTTTTCACCAAATCTTATTCCATTGTATGAGAATACCTGATTTTGTTTATCCAGGCATCTACTGATGGACACGTGGACAGCTATGAATACTGCTCTGAACATGGATGTACAAATGTCCATCAGAGTCTCTGCTTCTAATTCTTTTATGTTTTATACTCAGAAGTAGAACTGTTATACAATAGGGTAACTCTGGTTCCAATTTTAGAGGGACTGTTTTTAAGAACTTCTAATAGTGACCATAGCTGGTAGGTTTCTTTCTTTTTTTTTTTTTTTTGGTCCGGTCGTGGGGCCTGAACTCTGGGCCTGGGCGCTGTCTCTCAGCTCTTCAGCTCAAGGCTAGCACTCAACCACTTGAGTCACAGCGCCACTTCTGGCTTTTTTCTTTTTGCTTATGTGGTGCTAAGGAATCGAACCCAGGGCCTCAAGCATGCAAGGCAAGCGCTCTACCACTGAGCCACCTTCCCAGCCCCACTGGTAGGTTTCTAAAGGTGGAAAGAGAAAGAAACATACTATCATTATGAAGCCGCCATCTTGGTTCAAAGAACTTTCTTTGTATTGCAGAACAGAACCTTCTAAGAAGGTTTCGTGGGAAATCTCTCTAAGCATCAATTTTTCAGGGAAATCTTTCTAAAGCATTGGTTTGCAGCCTTTGTTGCCCCATGAGCTACCTAAAGAGCTTTAGCCTTGGGTACTGGATTTCAAAAGCTTCCCTAGAGCAAAAGGGAAGATAAGATGAAGGAAAATGATGGAAGAGATGATTCTGATGAAGAAGCACTGGACACATAAATGGCCATGTTAATTAAAACCTGTGTACAACCATTTGAAGTTCAGAAAATTAAAAAACTAAAAAGCTTCCCTGTTTCAGTATATTAACATGTTTTTTTTCCCCCCAAGTGGGAGAGTTTGGGGGAATTTAAGCTATTTGTTAGGAGCACTGTTTAAAGTACTCACAGTTAGCCCTGCCCCCAACTTTCCACAGCTCAGGAATGTGGTGGACTGGAGGGTTTGAGCTTGATTGTGTAAGAATAAAAAAAAAAAGCAGGAAGTTACTTGTATTAGTCAGAAATTACGTATAGTATCCTTCTTTGCAAACCACTTTAGAATGATACAAGAAAAAGATCTAAAAATAGGAAACATGATGAAGGTCCTGAGTTGGATCCCAGAGGAAAATGATCAGTGGTTAAAGCCAGAGCCATTATTAAATCAGGTGGCAGAGGGTTCATAAGGAGGCTGGGGTTGGGGAAGTAAATGTTATCCAAGACTAGGTCCACTGGGTCCCAAAACTCCCAGGATGTTCTCATTTTCAGTTACCTACAAGGACCCTGACAGGACCCTCACCCTGGAAAGTCAGATCTCTGAAAAGAAATTTGGGTGTCTGGAGATCATGACACCCAGCAGAGTGGCACGTACTGTCAGCAAGTAGCTAAAGATAGAGCACCCTGTGGACTACTTTGCAAATCCAGACTTTGCAATTCCATGAGGAATACCCCTACCACCTCCTCCCGGGCCTCAGAGCCCAGACGTTCTGATTAGGGCAGCAAAGAAGTCTGAGAGTGCCAGCCATTTCTCACTTCCTCTTGGCCCCCAGGGCACAAAGAGGTGAATAGAGGAACAATAAGAACCATTTAGAAAAAAAAAAACCAGATCCTCAACTTTGGTTCTGGTCCCTCCCTTATTAGCCTTGGGGCAAAACTGCAGCAGGCAGTGAAAGTTAAAGAATATAAATTAGTCTATTGAGCACAGCAGGAAGTCTATTTGATCGTGTAGCCTACAGCTTCTACAGATCTCACGGATCTGGGCATTCTGTAGAAGAGGCGAGGTGGAATTTCAGAGGTAACTTTGAGAAAGAAAGTGGTTTCTGTCAGCTGGATTCTGAAGTGGCTAACAGTGTTTCAAAGTAGGTGTGAGCACCAAGGCGTGGAACTTAAAGAAGAGGGACGGAAGCCAAGAAGGGAGACGGGAGCCAAAGAAAGTCTCTCAACTTGCCCACTTAGGTCTGTTTATTTAAGGTCTGCAGACAATTGGCCTAGCTTGTGGAAGAATGCAAGTGCTGCTGCAAGCAGGATTTATTGAGCCCTTAATGTGGGCCAGTCCAATAAGAGACCTCAAGGAAATGTTGAGTGTGCAGGAAGGAGAAAGCAAGTTCATACAATGCTCCTAGACACAAAAAGAAGAGGAAAGAGGAAGAGGGAGGACATAAAGAGCAGATCACAGGTAGGCAGGGAAAAAAAAGTGGTCCTTCTATAGCAGGGCAGAGGCTAGGAAATCAGCAGGTGTCAGAATAATGTTGAGTTTATCCACACTTGACCCTCTCCTATCAGCCTGATTCCTTCTGTGGAAACACCAGGCAGGACCCTGTTGTACCTCCTGTGTGGCAAGAACCTGTGGCCAGGTCCAGAGCAATGCCAGCTCTGCTCCAGGGAGATGAAGGAGCTCTTGGCTTCTTGGAGACCAAGTGGCTTTTCTGTGCCCTTATAAATAGTGAAGTCGGGCTGGGTGCTGGTAGCTCACACCTGTAATCCTAGCCACTCAGGAGGCTGAGATCTGAGGATCAAGGTCTGAAGCCAGCCAGAACAGGAAAGTCCTTGGTACTCTTATCTCGAATTGGAGGTGTGGCTCAAAGTGGTAGAATGCTAGCCTTCAGCAGAAAAGCTCAGGAACACTGCCCAGGCCCTGAATTCAAGCCCCATGACCAATACAATAAAATAAATTGTGAATCCTGAAGTATAGCAGCTGTCTATGATCATGGAAATGACTAGTGGTGGTGCCTATATTTTTGAGTGGTAGCTCTTAGACTCCTATTCTCAGTTCATTCAGTTTGGAAGGATCTCTCTCTACTCCTGCCAGGTTTCAGTAGGGTACTAACATCTCAAAGGATGAAACAAGCCTTCTTACCCTCAGGGTGCTGCTGTAGATATATTAAGAGGCTGCACAAGTTACCTGCTATGAGGAAGGTCCTTCTCCAACTCAGACCTTGAATGACCTCTAAAGGTCTGTTGGCTCACACAATCCAGTACCAGCTATCCTACCTCCAATGCTCTCCAATACCTTTATCCACATCATGAGTTACACTCTAACATTTACCTCAACAATCAGCAAGTCATCACTTGAAATGGGCTCAAGCATCTTATCTGGTGGTGTCTTTTCAAGAAAAGTGCTTAATTCAACCAAGATTCTGCCTCTGTAGGCAACTCCTTCTCCCTGCAAGGCAAGAACATAGGGTTATTCCTTTAGGTATAGGCAATGTCAAAAAGAACTCTGCCTTCTGGTTGGGTTAATACTATTACTACCATATATATATATATATATATATATATATATATATATATATATATATATATATATATATATAATATACCGTATATATACATAAATGTGCACACACATACACACACATGTAGACATTTCCAATGGTCCTAACCTCCAAAATGAATCGGTTAGTAACTCTTGCAGCTGATTTCAGAACTTAAAACTTTTTTATTATTATTATAAAGGTGATAGAGGGATTACAGTTACATAGGTCAGATAAAGAGTACATTTCTTTTTTTTCTTTTCTTTTTTTTCTTTTGGTCAGTCATTGGACTTGAACTCTGGGTCTGGGAGCTGTACCTTAGCTCTTCAGCTCAAGGCTAGCACTCTACCACTTGAGCCACAGTGCCACTTCCAGTTTTCTCATGATTAATTGGAGATAAGACTCTCATGGACTTTCCTGCTCAGCCTGGCTTTGAACCACAATCCTCAGATCTCAGCCTCCTGCATAGCTAGGATTACCAGCTACATTTCTTTTTTGACAACGTCACCCTTTCCCTCACTCTCTCCCAGTTTTCCCTCCCATCTCCACCCACAAGTTGTATAGTTCAATAGTCCAGTGAGTACTATTGCTGCATTTTTCACCCTTTATCCCTCTGTTTCAGATCTTTAAAATTTGAAGGAAGAGCCTTTAGAAAGGATACCAAAGAGATCCTTCTAGATCCTGCTCAGGCAGAAAGGGATCCCAGCTCAGACTGAGGACAGAGTTTTAAGAAGCCATGCCCTAGCTGGGTGCCTGTGGCTCATGCCCATAATCCTAGCTATTCAGGAGGTGGAGATCTGAGGATCATCATTTGAAGCCAGCTCTGGCAGGAAAGTCTTATCTCCAATAAATGACTCAGAAGACACCAGAAGTGCAGCTGTGGCTCAAGTGGTAGAGCACTAGCTTTGAGTACAAAGAAGCTCAGGGACAGCTCCTGTGCTCTGAGTTCAAGGCCCAGGACTGGCAAAAAGAAGAAGAAGGAGGAGGAGGAGAAGGAGGAGGAGGAGGAGGAGGAGGAGGAGGAGGAGGAGGAGGAGGAGGAGGAGGAGGAGGAGGAGGAGGAGGAGGAGGGAGAGGGAGAGGGAGAGGGAGAGGGAGAGGGAGAGGGAGAGAAAGAAAGAGAGAAAGAAAAGAAAGAGAGAGAGAAAGAAAGAAAGAAAGGAAGAAAGAAAGAAAGAAAGAAAGAAAGAAAGAAAGAAAGAAAGAAAGAAAGAAAGAAAGAAAGAAAGAAAGAAAGAAAGAAAGAAAGAAAAAGAAAAGCCACGTTCTGCATTTGCCAAAGTGGACAGGTGCAGGTTGGGAAGGGGACGTGATGGGGCTCTAAGTCTCCCTCTTTTTACTTCAGCAGACAAGCTCTACATTTATCTACTCAGTTCCTTATTTCCTCTTCTCAGAATATAGAGGCCTCACCGGGCAAGGCAACCGGGCCAAGTCTCAGAGTAAGCAGGAAATAATGGAAGGTGTTCTGAGTCAGTGGAATATGAGGGTAAAGTGTGTGGGTACTCCTCCCACCACACCCAGCTGTTTTGTGTTAGCACAAAATCTTCTAAAGAGGAAGGGAGGCATCCCAATTCCACAACTGTCTTCTGGGCATTTCCCATCTCTGGGACCCTGTGTTCTCATTTATGACACAAAGGTTGTGGATCGGATCAGGTATAACAAAGAGTCTCTGAAGACATATCACTGCCAATTATTTGAGGAATTCTTGGAGCTTGGCATTGAAAAGAATTCCAAAGCAGCACAGTATCAGTATTGATTGCTGAAGTGTAAAAGCAGATATCTCTAGGATCTTTTTCTATTCTGGCACTCAATAACTTGAGGAATCTGAGATCTCTCCTTCAATGTTTGATCAGTCATATTGTGTCTATCTATATGAAGAGGAAGGGGATGCTCCCTAAATATACTTACCTTGATAAAAAGGAATCACATTAACCAGTGCCTGATAGTAGCAATCTTGATTGATAAACTAACCTTTCCTGTGTTTAGGTCATCATAGGGGTCTGGGAATCCAGTGTACTCTCTGGGGCTTCCATAAAGGTTCAGATAACAAGGTCCAAACGTTGGGACAAAGCCCACCTCTGTTTCTCCTGTATTTACTGAGAGATAAACACCATCGTTAGATTTCAGGCTTTAAGCCTCCTATGGAAATTCTACAGAAATAAAATATTAGTTATTAGTTAACTGGATGAGATTAAGTTTGTTGTCCATTCTGTAAGTTAGTTGTATTAGTGAAAATTATAGGCACCTGCAGGACTTGCTGAATTTCATCTTATTATTATTGAATAGCAAATAAAACATTTGTAGTGGGTAGTTCAGGTAAAAATATTCTTACAAAAGGAGAATGGTATTCAGATCAACAAATAATAAGATTTTCAACATAATCATCACAATTGATTTAATGCCCTCACATCTCTGAACATGAGCAATAACAAACACTGTTATATCTCACAAACAGTTATTGGGACTCAAGCCGAACGAGATTGTGTGAATCTAGCTGAAGACGTGAACATATAAGCAAGTGCTGGTTAGCAAACAGACTCTAAGCACAACCACGCAGGACAGTCATACCATACTCACAACACAGTGACTCTAGTGAAACTACCTTTGGGACAACAAAATGTTAAAAGAACAGTCCTAAGGCAATCAATGAATACATTCTTAGTAAGATGATAGTAGATAGAAAGCTCTAGTAGCAAAATTGCAAAGCATGAACCTGTATACGATGCAGCCCCAGTTCCTGAAGATGAGAGATCTATGTAGTAAAAATGATTGGTTAAAACACAAGAGAAACATGGGCATTGTAAAACACACACTATCAAGTTAATCAAATCTTGTGCCAGGTAAGCAGTTTAGCAACACCAGAAATGCCCCATATTTATACCCATGTCACATGATTATTTTGAAATTAATGTAAATATTACATATTAAGCCTTTGTGGCTTTGTGACAATCAGCACAACCACCACACATGAGTAACCCAAATTCATCAGCCCAAAGAACCAAGCGTGAAAAAAAGCTGGCTTCCCACAGCAGAAGAGGCAGGTGACATAACCAACATCTCATGCTTTCAATAAAAAATTTATTGGTTTTATGGCTGAGTTGGGATCAAAGCCAGAAAATCCAAGTTAATATAGTCAAAAGCTGTATAAGAAAATACCTGTAGTCAATCATATATTATGTGACTCAAAACATGGTTTGTTTCTTTGGTTTCATCATTGTTATTTTGAGACCCTGCAATGGATATGCGGGGCAGATGACCTCACAAGTCTGAAAATTATCCCTCCATCACAACTAAAATCTTATACCAATATTTCTTGAATAATTATCTATACATATTATGACTTCTACTAACAAATGGATTTTAGTTATTTTTACAGTGCTTTTATATAGTTATAGCATGTTTTTTAGTTCCTCTGTTGGCTTCTTTCTTTCTTCCTTTCCTTTCTTTCATACTGGTTAATGTGCTTTACTTGAACTCAGAGCCTCTAGCTTTTGCTTATTTTCTTTGTTCAAGACTGCCACTCTACAAGCTACTAGTTTTTTGCTGGTTAATTGTAAGTAAGAGTCTAATGGACTTTTCTGCCCAGGTTGGCTTTGAACCAGGATCCTCAGATCTCAGCCTCTTGAGTAGTGAGGATTGCAGGCTTGGGCTACCAGCACCCAGCTCTTCTCCTGGTGCTTTCATCCAAAATGATTACATCTGTATTGCTTACTTGATAAGAAGAGTCTATAATCTATAAGACTCTTGTCCTTAGCCTCCAACTTCTTCCTCCTTCCATTTCTAATCCCTATTTTCTGTGCTTTTGCTTTATATATTGTAATGAATGATGACATTTACACAATGCTCACAGCTTGGCCTATAGGTTTAATAACAATAGAAAACAGTGCTTACATAATAGCAACTACATAAATATTGTTCTCTGCAGAGAAAAAGAAAGGTTTGTGGTTATATTTCCTTTGTTATAGCCCCAGTATTATGTAATTCCTGTGACTCTCTGATGAATACTTGAAAGGACTCTTGCTTATCTTCTACAGTTTGCTTACAGTAGTATGCCTTTATATTCAATCACATTTTTTTTCTGATCACCTCTGTTTCTTCTGGGATTTATAATTGCCCTTCTTCTTAGTTTCTTGAAGGAGAAAATTGATTGTTTCACCACATCTGTAATATCTTATTCATGCTGTTGCTTAAATTAACACTACTTAAAAATTAAAACTTACTAAGTCCTCTTAAGATGAAGATAAAGGAAACTTCATTTTCTTAAGACAAAATTTTCCCCAAATTCTCCAGTTTTATTCAACATGTACAATCTGCTGAGTATCAGTAGCTCACACCTGTAATCCTGGCTACTCAGGAAGCAGAAATCTCAGGCAGAAAAGTTTGTGCCTGGGCAGAAAAGTCCATGAGACGCTTATCTGCAATAAACCACCAAAAACCCCGAAATGGAGCTGTGGCTCAAGTGGTAGATCACAAGCCTTGAACAAGAAAGTTAAGGGACAGTATGTAGTCCCTGCATTCAAGCCTCAATACTGAAACACAAAAAAAAATACATTTCATCTGTTGGCAATTACAATAATTTTTGTTTGGGCAGTAAAAAAAAAACAAAACACAAAACTACTGGTGTTAACACTAAATCATTTTCTTTGTCTTCTTAATTTACTTCCTTTATTATTTACTACAGTTTGAGGCATATTCATTAAAACATAATGCAGATACTGGTAGGCAGTTCTCAAGTGTGGAAAATAACCCAAAGAAAAATGCATTGGAGCCGGGCACCAATGGCCTGTAAGCCTAGCTACTCAGAAGGCTGAGATCTGAGGATCACAGTTGAAAGCCAGGCTGGGCAGGAAAGTCTGTGAGACTCTTATCTCCAATAAACCACTAGAAAACTGGAAGTGGCATTGTAGCTCAAGTGGTAGAGTGCTCGCCTTGAGCTGAAGGGCTGAGGGACAGCGCCCACGCCCAGAGTTCAAGCTCGACAACCATCAATATAGAAAGAAAGAAAGAAAGAAAAATGCATTGGTTATCAATGTCTGTTAGAGTGAAAACAAAAATACATGGGATCTCAGCTATATTCCATGGTTCACTGGCATCTGGCCTCATTCCTGACAAGGAATCAGCTGAGAAGGGACTTGTTATACTGGGGTGGACTTCTATCAATGTACTCTAAAATAACAAAAAATGTATTAGGAGATTTGGATAGGAACAATAAAGCTAAAAATCTCCAAACTGTTGGTTGTTTCTCTTACTTGTTATTCTTTTAGACATCACCAAAACACTTGGAATGGTTTACTATACTCATCAAATTTGCCTATTAAGAAACACTATCTATTGCCAGATGTCCCCCAGCCCCCACTTTGTCCTTTCTCCAGAAGTTTTGCATCCTGTTTTGTGCCAGATTTGCTGAGTGACTTACCTTCTACTTCCCCACCAGAGGCAGCAATTTTAGAGAGGTATAAATACGTTGTTCCAACAACATCATTTTTGGTAAGACGGTCCCTGTGTAAAAGGTTAAGGTCTCAGCTTATAAAAATAAGTCTTCGTTTCAGTAATAATAATATACAATAAAATTTAAAATGATAACTATATAATATTGATCAATATACATTGTATTCATAAAATAATAATAATTTCATGTGACTGTAACCTTTCTGTACAGCATCTTTATAATAAAATAAAATGAACAATAATAATAATAATAATAAAGACAGTTAGAAATACCTCAGACCACAGAAATCATAAAGTGCAGTGGGCCTCAAGCTTCACTGTACTTAAGAATCATTTGTAAACCCTCTACCTTCATCTCCCCTCCCACCCACCACAAGCTTCTTAGTCAATAAACCTGGGTTAGGAACTACCCTTTAGGGTGGTTTAGAAATGCTGCACTAGTCAGACAATTCATTTTGCAGTGACAAAACTGAAACATTATAGAAAGGTGGAGGGTTTTTCCTATGGCCACTTAATACCATTTTCATAAAATGAATTAATCAACTTGAGGCACATGACATTATGAGTATAATATTATATGAAATAATTGTTTATATTTTATTATGTTCATACTAATTATCATAACAACAATTACAATGAGTTATCTAAGTGTTTAAAATAGGGAGAGAATTTCCCCTCCAATTCAAGTTTTGATTGAATACATAGTAAGTGTGAGTGCTTACTGAGTAATAAGTACTGTTTCTCCAGTGTAGTCCCTTGCCTAAATCTTAGTATGTTGTGGGGACAAATGTACCCATGCCCACTATAAGTAATACAGTACACATTCTGTGTATGTATGTGGAGAAGGAAACCCTAATATCTAGCATAATGTCCACTACATCCAAATGTTCAATTCTTTTTTTTTTTTTTCTTTTTTTTGGGTCTGGTCATGGGGCCTGAACTCTGGGCCTGGGCACTTGAGCCACAGTTCCACTTCCGGCTTTTTCTGCTTACGTAGTGCTGAGGAATCGAACCCAGGGCCTCATGGATGCAAGGCAAGCGCTCTACTACTGAGCCACCTTCCCAGCCCCAAATGTTCAACTATTTAACGTTGAGTTAGATACTTGTCTATTTCAACTCACCAGTCATATACTGTTAGTTTTATTTTTTCACACATGGAAGGAAACTGTTAAAATGAAACAACAAAAAAAAGGAAATTATTTCTCCATTTATTCAGTAGCTACTAAAGCAAGCACTCTTACTTTTTCTGAAAGAAAAGGAAGTCAAACCTTGATCTGAAGATTGACCACTTGATTCCACACAGGGTTTGCATTTTTCTCAATTATATTTGTACACACCTGCAAATCACCAAAACAAAATTTTGGAGATTGGAAGTTTCTAATTTCTAAAATTTTCATATATATATATGTATATGGTTATGGTTATGATATTAGTTATATGCTTAGTAATCAGGTTAAACTTCGTTCCTCCTTCCCTTCTTCTCTCCCTCCCTGTCTCCTTCCTTTTCCTTTTGGTGCTGGGGATATAACCTAGGACCTTCCATATGCAAAGTATATTCTCTATCACTGAACTTTCACTCATTCTTCAAACTTAATTTTTCTTGATAATGACTTGGTAAAATATGACGCCAATACTGGTCTTTGCTCTCTCTATGCACTAAACATTTGTATTTATCCATGTCTTCACTAGTTTACAATTGCCAGATGTCTAACATTAGATAAATATAACAAGGCAAAAGTTAAACTTTATTATTATACACTAATACACACACACACACACACACACACACACACACACACACACACACACACACTATCACTTCTTGTCACCTGCTCTATTTTCTGTATAGTTCTAAGCACAATCTGAAATGATTCACTTTCTGGTTTGCATGTGTTTTGTCTGTGGTGTGGTTTTAGTGTCTTTCCCACACGTTCATGAGTTGGAAACTCAGTCCCTAAATTTGTATGTTCATGGTATTTTGAGGTGAATTCTTTGGGAGGGAATTAGCCATAGATGAGGTCACCAGTGTGGGCGAGGCTCCCATGATGGCATGGAATGATCGCAGCTGCCTTGGGAATTTGCCTAAGGTTAAAACAATACTTGAACCTTGGAAATAATTTCAATAACACAGTCGTACTTTTCGCAATTCGAATCTTCCAAAAGATTTAATTTTCTAACAGGAGTCTAGCATGACTTCCACTGCAGAATAAGGCTGTGGAGAAACTTGGTGTGTTTGATTCAGATGAAATCTCTGTTCTCACATAACAGTCTGCTCACCAGGGGGGCGATTTGAACAAAAAGCAAGCAGGAATTCACACCAAGGAAGGCTCAGCACTAGCAATATTTTCTCTAAGAGGCAAGCGTCCTTAGATCCCCGTGCAAACCTTTTTTCCAGCAAAGGCAACTTCAACAAAAGGGTCCACGAGGTTTTTCTTATCTGCAACGCCACCAAATATCTCCTTCACTGTCTGCGAGAAAGCATCATCCACTGGAAGGGAACACGTCACACAGCAGACATTAAATTTGGTTCTCTTCAAAGAATGGACACAGTTTGCCAAAATTTAAAATGTTCTCCTACATGTGAGGAAAGGTGTACAAGAGTCGTTCTAGAAATCCTCCAGAGAAATCCCATTTGAGAAACAAAGACAGCAACGTTCTAAAATCAACCACAGTATCTTGAAAACTAAGCCCATCAATTACTCGTTGAGGAATGATTATTTATGGAAGAAAGTAGAATTTTAAAAAATACACACAGTATGGGCTGGGAAGGTGGCTCAGTGGTAGAGCGCTTGCCTTGCATGCCTGAGGCCTTGGGTTCGATTCCTCAGCACCACATAAGCAAATAGAAAAAAGCCGGAAGTGGCGCTGTGGCTCAAGTGGTAGAGTGCTAGCCTTGAGCTGAAGAGCTGAGGGACAGTGCCCAGGCCCAGAGTTCAGGCCCCATGACCGGACCCCCCCCCAAAAAAAATGCACACAGTCAAAATTATATTAAGTGAAGTAAGCCAGGCCCAAAGAAATATAGGACCCATGGTTTCCCTTATTTGCAATAACTAGTATATGTCTGAGTCAAGCAGAAAAGATCAGATAAGTTGATGTTAGGGAAATGAACTCTAAGATATGTATTCAAATGTTATTTTCTTTCATGCGATTGTTTCTAACACATTTATGAGATTATTTTTTTGTTGCTTTGTATGTCCCTCCCCCATGGTATAACCCCTGCTTTTCACTATATTTGATGTTGGTATAATTTGTGGAGGGAAAGGGAAAAACAAATCGTTTAAATAGGGATACAGTTGGACCCATTGCAACAATGAGACGTACAAGTCGTATGTCGAAAATGAACTTTACAACTTTGGTAGGGGGGGAGAGGGTTAGGGTGGGGGGGGGCAGGGGGAGGATGGGATGGGAAGGGGAAACAATGCTTGATAAGAAATGTACTCATTATCTTGCCCATGTAATTGTAACCCCTCTGTACAGTATTTTCACATAAAAAAGAAAAAGAAATGCACACAATCAAGGGAAGAGGCCACTTGGCATCCTCAGGGCCTGGTTTCAGTTTAGAAAGGTGTTTCAGGTCAAAAGGATACAAGCCTAACCTGACTTTTAAATGAATTCTAGAAAATGTAGCACTAGCATCAATAATACAGCTGTAACATGGAATCAAGCACAAACAGATCTCTCTGATTTAACAAACTCAAAAGTGGATAAAATCAAAGCAGTGTAGAAGTACCATGTGTAGTTTAATGCACTACATTGGAGGGGAAAATGGTACAGGGGGTGGTCTTACAAAGGGGAGAAGCATCCCAGGAAAAGCTGCATGCTGTAAAGAGATGCATTGGCTGTGTGTGGATGCAGCCTCCTTAGGGACCTGCAGAAGGCTCCCCTGTTCCCAAGACGGGCAGGAAGCAGACAAGCCCAGGCTCCCAGCTCTCCTTGCTCCTTGTCTTAGCTATTTTTAAAATAGGATCTCATATTTTTGCCTAGGCTGGTCAGGACTGAAATTTTCCTTCCTGTTCTTTCTATATGTCTGGGTTGACATATGCATGCCACCACATACCTGGCTTATCAGTTGAGATGAGGTCTCCCTAATGTTTTTCCTGACCTGGCCTTGAACCACAATCCTCCCAATCTCCAACTCCACAATAGCTAGGATGTATAGCTACCATGTCTTGCCACTGTGTGTGTGTGTGTGTGTGTGTGTGTGTGTGTGTGTGTGTGGTGTCAGCATCTGACTACTAACTCTAATTTTAATCTTTCCAATAAAATGCTTTCAAAGAAAACTTCAATAATATATTCAATTATCAATTAATGTTTCACTATTAATTGATTAATGTCTCACTAGTCAATGTTGACCACAGTTTAACTCATTGCCACAGCTAAGACCTGCTGGTAGGTCTGGGCTTTTTCACTCAAGGCTAGTGCTCTATCACTTGAGCCACACTTCCATTTCTGGCTTTTTGCTAATTTAGTGGAGATAAGAGTTTCTTGGGTACATCTGCCTAGGCTGCCTTTTCATAGTCCAATATCCAACACATTTATTTGGTTTTGTAATTTCAAATGTTCATTTAAGATTTAAGAAAAGGGCTGGGAAGGTGGCTCAGTGGTAGAGCGCTTGCCTTGCATGCCTGAGGCCTTGGGTTCGATTCCTCAGCACCACATAAGCAAAAAGAAAAAAGCCGGAGGTGGCGAGAGCTGAGGGACAGTGCCCAGGCCGAGTTCAGGCCCCACGACCGGACCAAAAAAAAAAAAAAGATTTAAGAAAAAAGGCTGGCAGTACTTACTGCTCACCTCGCTTTAGCATTGTCTAGATGAAGTAAAAAACAGACACAGAGGAGAAAAAAGGATAGAGTGGAATAGGCGAAAAGCAGGTGAAGGAACATGGATCAGAAACCAATTGGCTGTGCAAGAAGCTTGCAGTGGAGCCAGACAGTGAAAATAAGCCCATGAAGGCTTCACAGCAGAAAAACGTGCAGCACGGAGCACCAGTCAGTATTCAGAGGGTGAGCTGAACACATTCCATCATGCAGATAACTGGCAAACCTGGGGCCAAGTAGGAATCCATACATACTCTGTGGGATGTCCTCGGCTCGGTAGATTTTCAGCAAGAAGGTCACCCACCGCAGGGCAATGCCAGCAGGCAATAATAAATTGCTCTCCACATCGTCACTGTCAATATCACGATCTCTTTTCTTGGGCTATTGAGGACGCATGATTAAATTTACATGAATAATTCAATTTATGTGTATAGAAAAGCAACACTTCTACAAAGCCAAATTGATGTTTGCAAACTGAAAAGGAATTAAAATTTTGTTTCTATTAGGATATATATAAAAATATATAATATACACATATATTTTATATATATGTAAATTTATATATATATAAATATGTGTGTTATATAATTTAAATAAAATATATTTACATAAATAAATAAAATTAAATAAAGTAAATAAAATATATTTACATAACATATAAATATGTGTAAACATACAACTATATATTTATATAAAATATGTTTATATATTTATTATATATCAGTTATATATAAATATTTTTTTTTTAGGTTCAAGACTGGGACTCAAACTTGGTACCTGCTACTTTCACTCATTGGCTAGTGTTCTACCAACTTGAGCCATGCCTCCAGACCCACCCATTTCTACTTGGAGTCTCTGTTTAGGGTATAAGAGTTCAGTCATCAACGTTCTTTTGACAAATGCTCACAGGACTCTGTGTCCTTCTGTAGTTTTATGAGACCTGAACACATAAAGTATGTGTGCATTCCTGATGTTTTTCCAGTTTCTCTCTGACCACTCACTATGCCCTATTTTATTGCCCAATTTCCCAGAAACCCTTCAGGTAGCAATGCCTGATTCCACAAGCAAGCCCCGCTTTGTAGACAAAATCAGTTTTTCTATGATTCAAGAAAATCATAGAAACACATATATCTTTCCTGAATTAAATACTCATAGACTCTAGGAAGTGTGCTAGAATGATAATCTATTATCAGAAATGAACAGCTTTTCGGGGCTGGGAAGGTGGCTCAGTGGTAGAGGGCTTGCCTTGCATGCTAGAGGCCCTGGGTTCGATTCCTCAG
Source organism: Dipodomys spectabilis (assembly GCF_019054845.1). Taxonomy (NCBI): domain Eukaryota; kingdom Metazoa; phylum Chordata; class Mammalia; order Rodentia; family Heteromyidae; genus Dipodomys; species Dipodomys spectabilis. Next base: position 18,789,399 of record NW_024870802.1, on the reverse strand, counting down.
CATCACATAAGCAAAAAGAAAAAAGCCGAAAGTGGCGCTGTGGCTCAAGTGGTAGAGCGCTAGCCTTGAGCTGAAGAGCTGAGGGACAGTGCCCAGGCCCAGAGTTCAGGCTCCACGACTGGACCAAAAAAAAAAAAAAAAAAAGAAAAGAAGAAATGAACAGCTTTTCAAGAATGAGAGGAACTACGGGGGTGAGGTGATGAGAAGTCTTGCTTCATTTCAATAGCCCACTTGTTTCCATCTTGATGAGTTTTTGGTGTGAAAAGAGCAAAAGGTAGAACATTTAGGGACTCACAGGAGGTTCGTCTCCAGTTCCCAAGACAAACATGCTGACTTTCAGGTAACCCTTAGCACCTGAACTGGTATCTTCAGGGTCATTGAGGAGAAGCCATTTCCTCATGATGGCATGTCCTAAAATAAAAAAACAGAAGGACAAGAATGCTCTGAAGTCCTGCAGTGGACCTGTGATTTTATCTGCTGGAAGAGCAACAAGCAATTCCTTACACCAAACTCCACAAATGAGTCTGTATAGTAATATCTTCTTTTCTGTAGGTAGAATTTCGATCTTACCCACTCAAATCATCCTCAACCACCTGTCCTGATGTGACTCAAACAAAACCTTCTAAATAGCTGGGCGTTGGTAGCTCACTCCTGTAATCCTAACTACTCAGGAGGCTGAGATCTGAGGATCACAGTTCAAAGCCAGACCGGGCATTAAAGTCTGTGAGACTCTTATCTCCAATTAACCACCAGAAAACCAGAAGTGGCGCTGTAGTTCAAATGGTAGAGCACTAGCCTTGAGCTGAAGAGCTCAGGAACAGCACTCAGGCCCAGAGGTCAAGCCTCATGACTGTGTCTAACAAAACAAAACAAAAACCCTCTAAGCGCCTCATATTAAAATGCTATTATTTATTCCCACCAATATTCCCTCCCATCAAGAAAATGATGGTTTTCTATTCTTTTGTTGTTCTATTTCTTTGATTCCTTGGTCAAGATTTTCTTGATTTCTAGAATCTTCCTCAGAGTTAAAAGGAATAAAATTGACTGACACTTTAGGTTAATGGAAATAACACACTTACCAGGTTCATCATACACAAATCCAACATCAATCTGGGAAAAAATTAATTGAAAGTAGATTATGTAGATTTTAAAAACAGACTGGTGACTTTAAAGAAAACATTGTTATATTGCAAGACAACACTCTTGCTCTTCAACTCCCAGAACTAGACTTAAATTCCCATCTTACCCACTTTGCATCCCAGTGCGTGTTACATGTGTGACCCACAGAAGACCCTCTATTCTTCACTGTTGAATGAATGAACTAGTCTTAAAGCTGGGAAGGGTGACCAATATATCTACATTCATCTGAGACTTTCTTAGTATCTGCATGAAAGTACAAGGTATACTGGGACCGTTAATCACTATGATAATTAACCTAGAACAATGCCTTGTCCAATACTCTTCCTCCTTCCACTAACACTAATGCCAGTATTAATATAACCATTGTTTAAACAGTGTAGGCACTCATTGTGCCAGATACTTTAAGTGCTTTGCATACATTATTTCATTTAACCTTCCCAAGAATCCCATTTTACAGACCAAAAACAAACAAACAAACAAATAAACTAAGCACCAGAGAGACTGAGTTCCCTTACACCACATAACTAGGTGGTAGAAGACAGATTACAGCACAGCTCTTTCTGACCCAAGACTTTTCGTGAATGGAGTACTTCCTTAGAGAGGCAGCTTATTCTCTATATTCTCTCGCTATATATATAATTGCTGAGAAATAATCAACCAACTATTTGTTTAATTCCAGTGAGAGTTACTTGGAAAAGCATGGTGCTTTTGCCTGGTTTGGTTTTTCCTCTCATACTTCAGACTTAACAACTTCTGGTTCTGAAAATGGATCTAGAGCTCCATTGGAATTGATGGGGGATTCTTGCCTTTGTAGCCATAGGTTTGCTTCCATCCATAGATGGAACACTGGCAGGGAACCTGATATGGGAGCTTCAAAGCATCTTGCTTTGGGGCACTGTTAATATTATACTTTGGGAGCAGATAAGACCCAAGCAGCTCTCAGCAAGGACCATGGTGTTGGTCCTTTAAACACCACCCTGAGATGTTACCCAAATAGATACTCTGAGACCTGGCCAGGAATCACATTCCTTGTAATTATAAAAGTTCTCCAGGTAAGTTGGGTGAAGCAGACTGCTGTCATTACCTTGAATTCCCCCATCAGAGAGTCTGCCCGCAGAGAATGGGAGTTATAAACCTGGAAGAAAGGAGAGGGTTGAGAAGGCTGCTGCCCTTGCCTGGAAGCTAGTGAGCAACTCCCTCCTTCCCTTGCTACTTACCCGGATGCTGACAATCTCATCCATCAGTTCTGAAGGGGTTATGTGGACATTGTAGAAAAATAACTGTTGAAACAACAGAGGACATGTTAGAATGTTAACAAGGGATTCAGATTTGATGGGATCTGATACTACAAGTCTGGGAGCTTGTTTACAAAAATACAAAATCCAGGGGGAGGGAAGGGATGGTAGGAGAAAAACAAAGGAGGGGGTAACAATGCTTGACAAGAAATGTACTCATTACCTTACTCATGTAGCTGTAACCCCTCTGTACAGTATCTTTACAATAAAATAATTTTTTTAAAAAATACAACCCCCCCCCAAAAAAATACAAAACCCATTCAAAGTGACCTTTGACCATGGCCAGGCCCTGAAGTTTAAACTTCGTGCATACCCACTTCCTCATGTTGGAGAAAGAAATAAAGAACAAATGTAGCATCTATTTAAATAAAATCATTCATTTGGGATGAAATACAGATGTAAGGTTAGCTTATGTTGTCTGGCTTCCTACAATGGGTGTTTAAGGCTGGTGTGACCTGCAGAGCTCTTTTAGTTCACTAACTTTTTATATTCATCGCCTTGGTCTAGTGACTCTAATTTTAATCTTTCCAATAAAATGCCTTCAAAGAAAACTTTGATAATCTATTAGAGTTTCAGTTAATGTCTCACTACTAATTGATTAATGTCTCACTAGTTAATGTTGACCACAGTTTAAGTCATTGCAACAGCTAAGCTTCAAATGGTGGATCCTTGGGAGATGAATATTAGCTATTCAAAGGTTATAGCAGATCAGCTCAATAAAAGTTAGTCCTAAAGAAAAAAGTTTAGCATTTATTTAAAATAGATGCTTTTCTTCAAATTTTTACTCAGAAATATTTCAAATCCATAAGAAAGCTGAGATGATAAACATGACTTTTCACCATGTTTCTAACCATTTTAGGGACATTCACTTCACCTTTTCCATTTTTAACTATGAAAGAAAGTTCTAGATATTATGACATGCCCATAAAATACATTTGGAAATCTGGATGTAGGTAGTTCCTACCTGTAATTCTAGCTACTCAGGAGACTGAGATAAGAGGATTGCTATTCATAGCCAACTCCAGGCAGAAAAGTCCATGAGAATCTTATCTTCAATTCAGAAGGCCACAGTAGAAGTGTGGCTCAAGTGGTAGAGTGCCAGCCTTGAGAGAAAAAGCTCAAGGATGATACCCAGGCTTTGAGTTCAACCTCTAGTACTGGCATACACACACACACACACACACACACACACACACACACACACACACACACACACACACTCCAAGATCTTGTGGGATGATGTAGTAGGTCAAGTGGTAGAGTACCAACCTGGCAATCATGAGGATCTGAGATCAAACCACAGTACTACAAAAATTTGTGTTCATCAAAGACATCAGACCAGTATTACAAATAACCCAAAAGTGCTTTATTTAGTAGATACATTAAAAACTCCTATAGATCAAATAACCAATAAAAAACAAGCATAGGACTAAACAAAAATCTCACTTAAAAAGATAACCAGCTGGATGCTAGTGGCTCACCCCTGTAATTCTAACTACCCAGGAGGATTCTGGTTGGAAGCCAGCCCAAGGCAGACAAATCTAAGAGATTCTTATCTCCATTTAGCTAGCAAAATGCTACAAGTGGATATTTGCTTCCAGACACACCCTTGAGCAGAAAAGGCAAAGCAAGAATCCTGAGGCCCTGAGTTCAAGCCCCAGTGCCCCAGTAACCCACTACCAGTACATACACATATATAAAACAAAAAAAGAAAGAGCAAAGATAGATGTAGGTGACATCATGTGTTTTGTCATCAGACAGAATGGATCCAAAGGAAAGTTGTGAAAACATCAGAATGACTCAGGTCAGCTCACCAGGTGATTCTTCACTCCATGTTCAACGCTGGAACTCAGCACAGAACAGACTAACCGAGCAGGTACGTCTATTCTCCAGCCACTTACCTCATCAAAAAATGGATTGTTCCCTCTCTTGATTCTTGTTCGGTGTGTCTGGCCACAGATGTGGACCTTGACCACAGGCCTTATGTTGTTTCCACTTAGCTGCCGACCCTCAATCACTCTGACTCGGATCTGTAAACACAAAAGGGGGTGTTGCTAGCATCCCTACCCCAATACCCCAGCGTGGGGTACAAAGGCAGCTTTGCTGGTGTGGGTCCTGGTGGCTAATGGTCTGGGAGGGGTGATCTCTGCTCATTCCATCTCTAATCATTCCCCAGATGGAAACTGAGTTATCGAAATCCAGAACAGCTGGGAGATTAAAATAGTTCAGAAGTGGTCTGGAAAAGGCCGGGCATGGCTAAGGTCACTGCTCTGACTTCTAAGCTCTGGTGATATACTCACTCCCTTATTCTAGAACCATCTCTGAGGTCTCACGCAGTGCCCACCGCTATGAGCACTGCCGTATCTGTGTTTTGATTGTTTGATTCACTCTTGCCTACTTCCAAAGGGCGGGAAGTCTGGATATGTTCCTTGGAAGTGCCTCAGGGGTATGACTATATCCACTTCTGCTTACATAAGGGGCACTTCGCTTGTTGGGTTGATGCCTGATATCTGTTTACCAGATGAGCCACTCCCCATGGGAACAGGCCTGTCATTACAGCACTGTCATTGCTGGGACATGGGCTATGTGGTGATGAACAAGAAGGCAGAGCACCCAGGCAGTGTCTACCTGGAAATCCTGTGGCTTGTTGGACAGTATCCGCCGAGTCTTCTTGCCTTTAGCAAGCCTCCTAGCAAGATGAGCTTCCGACATTGTCCCCGTTGGTCCTTTCGGCCCAGGAACTCTGCCTGGACCATCTAATCTGTCTTCATCGCCTGGGTCTTCTTCTTCCTCTTCTCCTGGGTCATCAAAAGGGAATCCAGTTAGAAATGGTGCTTACCTTTGAATGTCTAAGTACCCCTGGTCTGCTGGCCATAGACCTGGTCCTGCTGTTAACTTTCAATATTTCCAAGGTGACTGATGAAGGAGATGATCTTAATGCCACTGACTTGGGACTTGGGGTTCAGATATGGTTTTGTTTTCTGTTTGTTTGTTTCAGGAAAAATGTGCCTCTGGTGTATTGGCGCTTGCTCAGACTTCCTTCAAAGAGACCAAACCAATTGCCAGAGACCTTACATCTGTCATTCTAATAGCTGAGCCACCCCTCCAACTAAGCTTTTTTGTTGGTTAATTGGAGATCAAGTCTCACAGACTTTTCTAACTAGGCTGGCTTTGATCCTTGATCTTCAGATCTCAGCCTCCTAAATAGCTAGGATAATAGTCATGAGCCATTGATGCCCAGGCCAACGCAAGATTTTTTTTTCCAGTGGAAGTTGGGTAGCACTACTGGAAAGATAAATGAAGTATCCCTCATATGGAAAGTGTTGTATGCATCCTGAGCATTCAGTCTCTCCTCAATGGTAATTTCCTTGGAACCAGATATCTGTAGCATACCAAGAGGTATACTTTAAGGGGGTTTAGAAGATTTGTATCTTTGTCTAAAAAAATATCAGTGTTTATTCAACCTGCCTTTGGATTTTAACAGTCGTCTTTTGCAATTCAAAATCATGGGAGAGATTTCTTTCTCACATGCAGCTGCATGAATCTGGCTGGAGTTAGCGTGACCGGATTGCCACGTCATAGTGTGGCTTTTTAAAGCTTGGATTCTAGGAGCCATTTCCTAATCAATAGTGTTCTTGTTAACATATAATTCAAATATTTTCAGTAGCCTTCTTTTTCTTGCTTTTTTCCTCTTCTTTTAGTGCCCATCCTGTGGCTTGAACTCAAGGGGGGTGAGGGCATACTCCCTTAGATTTTTGCACAAGGCTAGTGCTCTACCACTCAAGGCAAACCTCCACTTTCAGCTTTTTGCTGGTTAACTGGAGATGAGAATCTCCTGGACTTCTTGCCTGGACTTTTGAACAATGATCGCCAGATCTCAGCCTCCTGATTAGCTAGGTGTCTGGCTTAATGGGCTAACTAAGGGGAAGGGGCAGAGGGCAGTATTTAATAGTTATCCCCAGCCATCCTATCTTTCTAGAGATGCCATACTCTGCCTGTGCTATTAATTTCTTTCTCATGATGAAATAATCTTCTTGGGTGATGGCACTGGTTAGGCAGAAGTTAATTACCCTGGAACAAAGGTCATCATAAAAGGAGAATAAAGGTCTAGCCTATGAGTGTAATTGTAAAGTATGACACAGAATGAGAAATAACAAGCATACAAGATTTTGGAGATAAGGCTTTCTAAAATGTTAGAAGTTATGCATGTAAATGTGTTCTACTGTAAATAACTCATTATCTCCCTCCTTCTCATTCCAGTTCTTAAGTAAACAGCACTAGGTGCTCCCTAAGATTTCTGCTGTGGTTCTGATTCTTAGACCAAAAAGGCTACAGTGAGTCTCCCTAATAAGCAGCTATGCAGACACAACTTGGGGGCCATCCCAGCAGAGTGGCAAACTCATTGATGGCAAAACAGCGCCTTTCTCACCTCTGTAAACGGCATGGATAGGTGTTAACAAATGCCCTCCCCCACACTGGATGAACTTTAATTTCAAGCAAAAGGACTTTGGTATGGATGGAATGAATGACACATTGAAGCAAAGGCATCTGGGTATGAATGAATTTTTGCATTCCTACAATTGAACCGGCACAAATTTAACAGATGGCTCTTCAAAAATAGCTCTAAGACTTTAAAAATAATTCATTCTGGCTACAGAAATCTAGAATCCAGTTAAGTTGACTGACAGCCAGTGAAACAAGTTGCCATGGTAACCTCCACTGCCAGAGATGTTTTTCCCCCTTTCTGTGTCCTATGTTGTCTTTACTGTGGCATTTACATTTTAATGAATAGGCATTTCTTTTGTGTTCAAAGGAAGATTAACAAGCTAAAATTTAAAAAAAATGTGAAAATATGCAAGTTAGAGGAAGTACGTATTTATGTAAATGGTATATACATGTATATATATATATATATATATATATATATTAATTGAGCCAACCAAAAAAAAAATACAGACCAAGTATTCCATATTATACTATTAAGGTAATCAATAACAAGTGATATGCTGTCTTGCTTTAATTCTGTCTTCTCATTGGTCTAATCTCCCAAATTGTTTCTCCTTTCCTTACCTTACCCAACTCTTCCAGCTCCCCTTCCCCCTTCCTCCCTTCCCATCCTTTCCTCTCCTCTGTCTAGTGTGACAACATGGCAGGATTTCTCTGGAGCCCTTCTTGTATAATTGAGCAGACTGTGTTTGGGGAAGGTTCCCCTTGGATGGCTGGGCCTCTGAGAGGGTCAGCTTACCTCCCATGGCTGGCATGCTCATCCCACTGGGGTCGTTTGGGTGTGGAGCTGAAGGCGGGTCATAGCCAATCACCAAATCAATGGTAGCCTGGGTAGAAATAATTCATTGCCCAGAGAATCAGTAAGAAGCCTAGGAATGTTACCGATTCAGTGCAAATCAGTTCAGCAAGGGTAACTCTGGAACAAGTACAGTGGCTCACACCTACATTTCCAGTTACCAGGGTAGAGGACATTGGGATAAACATGGTCAAAAAGTTAGCATGACTCCATCCCTACAAACGAACCAGGCATGGTATCATGATCCTATGATCACAGCCACGCTGGGAGGCGCAGATAGAAGAATCCCAGTTTGAAGCTGGCCTGGGCAAAAGTGAGAGATTTATCTGCAAAATAATTAAAGTGAAAAAGGACTAGGGGTATGGCACAAGTGGTAAAGCACCAGTCTAGAAAGTGAAGTTCTGAATTCAAACACCAGTATATCACACACACATACTCAGAGCAACAAAACAACAATAACAACAAATAATACCTCTTCAAAGGGCAGGACAGTGAGACAGACAGGGAGACAGTTTCTATCTCCCCACAGGTGAGCCAAGGTAGAGTAGGAAAAATGCTTCCTGTCTCAGGTTGCCAAGTGTGCTGTTGCTAGGGGCAATGTCATTACCTGGGGTGAAGCTGTAACAAGCAAGTGGGAGCTTGTGACTTCCTCCCTCCCAGAGTGGAGATGGCTTCCGCATGCAGAAGTACAGATGTCAAGGGATTGATTTACTTGTTGCTCTTAAACTTACATAATTATTAACTGCTGACATTTATTTCTGTATCTCTCGCTAATAAAGAATTTTAAGGGACTTGCAAGAAATGTATAAAACAATGTGATCCAAAAAAACAGGATAAAAAGGGGAAAATCAAGCCTGATTAAAGAGGAAACAAATATTCAAATCATTAAGTTTATCACCACTGCCATCCCTCTGACATTAAATGTGATCTAAGCAGCCTCAAAGTCAAAGCAAAAGAGGAAACAAAATGTTATGTAACATTCATATTCAGAAAAGAGAAGGAATCTGTGACTTACAAGAGACAAAATTATCCCTGCTTAGAAAATCTTAGATAAAGCATGGCAACTTTGTAAGACCTTGCTAGTTACCAAAGGAAATCTTGAGTTGATTTTTTTTAAAAGCACATTTGAATGCTGATCTTAGATATATAGAGAGGGACTGTAATTAGAAAACATTCAGCCATTAGTACAATAATGAAGACAATGATATGAACATCTTAATGTCTGATACTGGGAACTGAAGGTAATGGCATAATGGTAACCCTGGCCTGGGTAACAGAGCTGCAACAGAGGGGTCCCACTTACTCTATATTATTGTCACAGAAAATCAATCACAAATTTGTTTGTTCTGTGTTTCAAAGTGAAGGATAAGGTCCATATCATTTGCAAATGGATCCATTTATCACAAAACCAGACTTCCAGATTTTACATACTGAACTAATTCTCGATCTAAACTTTTGAGCAAAAAAAACTTTGCTGCACTTCAATGCCTTTTAGGAAGAGGTAAGGCTAGGCACCAGTGTTTCATGCCTGTAATCCTAGGTACTCAGGAGGCTGAGATCTGAGGACTGTGGTTCAAATTTAGCCCAGGCAGGAAAGTCCATGAGGCTCTTACCTCCCAATCAACCACTAAAAAGCTAGAAATGGAGCTGTGGTTCAGGTGGTAGAGTGCCAGTCTTGAGTGAAAAAGCTAGGGAACAGCACCTGGGCTCTAAATTCAAATCCCAGTAGTAGTGTGCACGTACACACACACACACACACACACACACACACACACACACACACACACACACAGAGGACCAAAAAAAAGAGACAAAAACAAGAGTTAAAATACTTACCCCAGTGTCCTGCCCCCTGTCATTCAGCAGGGAAATGAGTTTATAGGGCAGTGATCTGCTCTGGTCCCCAGTCAGATCCTTCAGTGACACAGTAGCTGTGCCAATTAATCTGCAGGGGAGACAAGAAAACACACAATGTCAGAGAGGTACATGTCCTTTGACTCATGGACCTCTCAGATCCTTGCTATTGGTCTGCTACCATTAATAAGATATGGGTTGTAGTATTTCACATGAGCAGGCCAAGTAGGCCACCTTTCTCTATAACAAGAAGGCATTTCAAGATCAAACTAAAATGCTCAACCGTCATGAAGAGATGGAACAGCGGGAACACAGTCCCCCCCGCCTTACCCCCACCACCCCAGGAATCCAGGAAACAGAGCCAATAAGATAAAAACTCACAATCACAGGAAATCAAGTCCTCTGTAATAGGAATTTAAAGGACCCATACCTTTGCCCCCACCCCTTGGCAAACATCTCAGGGGCCTACTTGGAGGCTAGGTTGTTAGATTACTAATGGGCTAATTTGCTTCCTCATACTCTGGAGCAGCATTCAATTTTGGATGTGTTTCCTGTCCTCTCTTCCTGGACTCTGGGGTACAGCAGGCACTTGCCCTATTTCTCATTGCACATAATATACTGGTACAGTCTCAGACTTGTGCCAAGTCCCACTATGGTGAGACTCCTTGGAAATACAGATAGCTCCTGTTTTATTATCCAACCCAGTACTAGGAAGTTCAGTATCAGCAGGTACTGAAAAGAGACCCAGCCAATGAGAGTAACTAAGGCCACACATACTGAGATGAGTGTCTAAGATGCCTCTTTTTTAACAAGTGGCATTTTTTGTCAGTGTGGGGCTTGAACTCTGGACCTGGGCACTGTCCTTCAGCTCTTCAGCTCAAGGCGAGCACTCTATCACTTGAGCTACAGTGCCACTTCCTAAGATGCCTCTTTTTTAATTAAGGCATAGGATTTTTTTTAAATTGCAGAACACACTGCCTGAAAAAGTTAGTCAACATAAAATGTAAAAAGAAAACATAACCTATGGAAGTGTCTACAACTTGAAAGAACCAGGAAATCTGAGTCCATGTAGGGAACAGAAGATCCACTCACGAACCACAGTCAGAAAGGCCTTCTTCATCTCAGTATGATACTGAAGAGACAGAGTCTAAGAAGTCTAAGAAGTCCTTAGTGTTTCCTTCTGACATCTTGTCTATATTTGCGGTGACTTATAGTTATACTAATACAGAGCACAGGTGACAGAACAGTAAGTTACTAGCATTAAGGTCCAAAAGTGGTTTTGTTTTGTTTGTTTGGGGTGCTGGAGATGGAACCCAGGGCTCTGCATTTGTCCAAGAAGAGAATCTTTATTAAAAAAAAAAAAAAAAAAAAAAACCCAGGGAAATCGGCTTAGTAGCAGATTGCTTGCCTAGCATACATAAAGCCCTGGGTTTGATTCCTCAACACCATATAAACAGAAAAAGCCAGAAGTGGCACTGTGGTTCAAGTGGTAGAGTGTTAGCCTTAAGCAAAAGAAGCTCAGGGACAGTGCCTAGGCCCTGAGTTCAAAGCCCAAGACTAGCAACAAACAAACAAACAAAAAACCCCAACGTTAGCCAGGTGCTGTGGTACACACCCATAATTCCCAACTCAGGAAATTGAGGTAAGAGGATCCAAAGTTCAATGACAGTAAGAGCAAGTTAGCAAGACACTGCCTCTAAAAACAACGTTTAAAAAGACTGGAGATGTGGCTCAATAATGGGGCTCTGGGTTCAATTGCCACTACCAAAAGAAAAAAAAAATATCCTGGGTGAGCTAGGTGTAGACTCACACCTGTAATCTTGGCACTGAGGAGGCGCCTCAGAGGAGCAAGAATTCCAGCCTATCCCAGGCCATAGAACAACACCCTGACTCAACAAACCAGAAAAACAAGTAAGCAAACTAATAAATTCCAAGGCCAAGGAAATGGTAGTTGGGTATTTATATGTAACTCTACACTTTTCAGAAAAATTACTAATAATGAAAGTTCATTTGGTGAAGAAATAATTTGTCTTACCTTACAATTTAATACAGTTTCTTTAAAAATCAGGCGGTGGAGCTGTGGCATAGCTCAGTGGTTCAATTCCCAGTATTGAAAACTAAAATTAGGAAGTGGAAGTTGAGGTCAACCTAACTATATCTTTTTATTTAGTTATTTATTTTTGCCAGGAGTAAGGCTTGAACTCAGGGACTGTAGCTCACTCATCCTGCTTGTTCAGCTGGTACTCTTACCACTTAAGCCATGCCTCTGATTTCTGTCTGGGCTGGTCTCAAACCATGACCCTCCAGGTCTCAGCCTCTTGAATGAATAGCTAGGATTACAGATGTGAGCCATTAGTGACCAGCTGGATACACCCTTGTTATTTTTTTTCTTTTCTTTGTTTTTCTGTCCAGTCCTCTGGGGCTGGGTACCACCCATCCATCCCTGAGCTTTTTTTTTTTTTTTTTGCTTAAGACTAAAACTCTACCACAGTTTCACTTCTGGCTTTTTGGTGATTAATTGAAGATAAGAGTCTCCAGAACTTTTTTGTCCCGTCTGGCTTCAAACTTTGATCCTCTTATCTCAGTCTCCTGAGTAGCTAAGATTACACGCATAAGCCACTGGTGCCAGCTATAATTTTTGAATGATCATAGGCATTGTCTCAGACTTCAGAAATAGGGCTAGATTGTAGAGCTGGGGTCTGCAACCCCACCATATATTTTAATACTTCTGTCATAGAAGTGACTTCACTTCCTGTGAATAGATATACTATGTTGCACAAGAGAGAAAATGGATGAAGGGCCTGTTTCCATTTTCCCAGTGATAGAGGACCCCACTGTTATGGTTTCTGGGAAAGAACACGTTCTTATAGGAAGCAGAACACACCAGACTCAACCACATGCAACACTTGTTCAACATCACACAACCTCCAACACCCACTCAGATCTTCCTCTCTGCTAATCTCACAAGCAGAATCTGTAATTGGCAGCAGAAAAGGAAACTTTTGTCTCCAGAGGGATAAGAATGAACTCTTCATCCCTTTTTCTCAATTTAGAAATGATGGGAACTTTATAGATTTTTTAAATGGTTATGTTTACATGGTGTCATTTTTAGATTATTTTTCTACTTTCTACGATTTCTGTTCCCCAGACATAATCAGATCAGGGGTCTATACCTCCCTCCATGTCTACCAGATACAGCAGTGATCCTTAACACAAAGTAGGATTTCTCAGGGCTCTTCCACACCTCCCTCAGCCCCACAGAGCTGGAGGAGAATTTCTTTCCATATTTTTTTCAAAAGGACAGTCAGCCATGGGGTGGACTAATTGAGCTTTTATGAAGAACAAATGATCCAGGTAACTGTGGCTCACACAGATTAAGACCTGAAAGATCAAAGTTCAAAGCCAGTCCTAGAAGAGTCTGTGAGACTCCATTTCCAATTAACAAGACGCAAGACTACAGGAATGGTTCAAATGGTAGAATGCTATCTGTGAGTAAAAAAGCTGAGAGAAGTAGGAGGAGAAGGAAGAGGAAAAAGGGGAAAAGAAAGAGAAACAAAGAACGTGGTACATGATTTTAAAAGTCATTACTTTTTCTTTTTTTTTAATTGGTCATGGGGCTTGAATTCTGGGCCTGAATGCTGTCCCTCAAGCTCTTCAGCTCAAGGCGAGCGCTCTATCACTTGAGCCACTGTGCCACTTCCAGTTTTCTGAGTGGTTTATTGGAGATAAGAGTCTCACGGTCTTGCCGGGCGCTGGTGGCTCACGCCTGTAATCCTAGCTACTCAGGAGGCTGAGATCTGAGGATCGCGGTTCAAAGCCAGCCCGGGCAGGAAAGACCGTGAGACTCCTATCTCCAATAAACCACCAGAAAACCGGAAGTGGCGCTGTAGCTCAAGTGGTAGAGCGCTCGCCTTGAGCTGAAGAGCTGAGGGACAGCGCCCAGGCCCAGAGTTCAAGCCCCACAAAAAAAAAAAGTCTCACGGTCTTTCCTGCCCAGGCTAGCTTTGAACCGAGATCCTCACATCTCAGCATCCCGAGTAGCTAGGATTTCAAGCATGAACCACCAGTACCTAGCTTAAAAAGTCATTCCTTTTTAAATGGCTCACTTGCTTTTTAGTGACTCACACCTGTAATCCTAGCTACTCAAGAGGCTGAGATCAGAGGATAGCAGTTCAAAGCTAGGCTGCAGCAAAAAAGTCCCTGAGACTCTTATCTTGAATAAACTACTCAAAAAAGCCAGAAGTGGCACTGTGGCTCAAGTGGTAGAGAGCTAGCCTTGAGAGGCTCAGGGACAGTGCCAGGCCCTGAGTCCAAAATCCAGGACCAGCCCCTCCCCCCCAAAAGTCATTACTCTGGTGTTAAATGTCTAAATTAGTAGATACTTTGCCTTGTAAATTGTGAAAACAAATGAGTTCATCTTTCTCACACTTCATGATTCATAGTTCTGTAATTAAGGTAACACTGTGCTTTGGAACTTGTACTGATCTGTATTTGCTAAAGTCAAAATGACCTAGGCCTCTTCCCATAGGAATTACATCTCTGAAATATCAGGAAGCCAGGCCCAGATGACGTGGAAGGGGAAGGAGGCCTGACCTTGGAGTGACACTAATTCTCTCCAGCTTCACTGCTGACATGGTGACACCATTCCTGGCTCCATGGTAAGGGACTGCCAAGCCTTGTCATAAGCATTGCAGCAGCCCTGACCTCTGCCCCCAGATGCCTGTGTTGACCCTGCCCTCTGCCCTCTGATGCCTGTGGTGGCCCCCAGTCATGAGCATCACACACATTTCCACACATAGCTGATTGGCCCCAAAGGGGCAAATGTCCTCAGCTTGAGAACAATTCTAGTTCTAGCTCTAACTATGTCCCAACTTTTTTTGAGGCCTTTTCTAAGTTGCCCAATTCTCTCTCTCATTATTGGCAATTAGGTAGATGGAATAATTTCACAGACCCTTTCAGCTATAAAAGTCTGCTAAAAGTCTGTGGCTTGACTATACATTTCTTATATACATCTATTTAGGAAATGGTCTCATGTTGATTTATCTTCCCTTAAAGCTCTTTCTGTCTCATTGAGGAAGGGAAATCTATAGAACCACACTGGACAATCTAAAATGCTAGGCAGGCTTTCTGGCTTCAGGAGTATTGGCCATCAATGTTATGGATCAAAATTAATTCAGACAGAGAGAAAAGTTAGTCTAATATTAGAAATGTGGAACTTAGTGAATGTTGTATAAACAATAAAGAATTGTGGGGCTGGTGGCTAACTACAAAGAACTGGATTACCTACTTAAAACAGCCTGTCTGTTGACTTTTTATGGTCCTAGGTAGTTTCACAACTTTCATTCTGGCTTCCTTCTCCATGAGAGGGTAATAACAGATCACTGACCAGAACAGAGCAAAGCAGAAGAAGCCAATGACAAGAATCTAACTTAAATTCCTTCTTTTAGAAAACTTTAATCCAGTGACTTTGATTAAGATGCATTATACTCATAAACTGGTTGAACTCAAACTTTTGTATAATTACTTAAATTACTTGGGCTCACATCTGTAATCCTAGCTAGTTAGGAGGCTGAGATCTGAACATCATAGTTCAAAAAGCCAGCATGGGAAGGAAAGTCTGTGAAACTCTTATCTCCAACTGACTGTCAAAAACTCAGAAATGGAGCTGTGGCTTAAAGTGATAGAGTGCCAATCTTGAGCACAAAAGCTGAGTGCCTAGGTCCTGAGTTCAAGCCCGAGGGCAAAGAGAGAGGGGTACAGGGGAGGGAAGAGGCTGCTAATCCCATTTCTGAGATTTGCTTTCTCATAACATTCAGGTATTTTCCTGGGTGCTTAGGGGCTCATGTCTTTAATCCTAAGGACTGAGGAGGCCAAGACATGAGGATGGTAATTCAAAGTCAAGCAGGACAGAAAAATCTTATCTCCAATGAACCAGCAAAAAAAGCTAGAAGCAATCCTAAATGCTAAGTGAAAGCACTACCAGCAGAAAGAAAGAGAGAAGGAAGGAAAGAGAAAGGAGGAAAGAAAGAAAGAAAAAAAAGAGAGAGAGAAAGAGAAAAAAATGTAGATTTTTTTGTTAGTAGGACAGGGAATATATGAGAAAACTTTTGGTTCTTTCTTTTCTTTTCTTTTTCTGAAGTAAAGCTAGCATGTGTCAATGAGAGCCTGGAAATACTTTAATCCTAAAGATTTTTAACAGTTTGGCTGAGTTGAGAAAAGATGCAGAATTACTAACTTCCAAGAACCAAGGTGGTGAGCAAGGGAATGGTGGCTAAGTCCAGGCTCTGCAGTAACTCCAGCCTGGCCTGTTTTCTGTGCTGTTGCCTGGATACAGAATCCTATAAGAAAGTGGTTGATGACTTGGCCTCCTACACAGGGGATGGAACAGCTCGATCTGACCACAAGCCCATTTCCTTTTGGGGATATGAAGCTGAACCAAAAACCTTCCTTTTGCATTACTAATGCTATAAATAGGTCCAAGTAATACGATGTAGCAGTCATGGAGAATTCTTACCCAACAGTTCATGGAAAAAAATAAGATAGCTTTCAGGGAGCTGATAGCCCATCTTAAAACAAGGCCAAGGTCTCAAAAGGAAACTACAGAATCTCAGGGGCCATTGGCTCTCCGAAGAACAAAAGAGTCTTTTTTTTTTTTTTTTTTTTTTTGAGCTAATAAGCTACAGATGTGTATTACACTTCAGGAAAAATGAATTCCACTGCTTTTCCTTCCAGTCTATGGTTGGCATACAGTTCTGAGCTAGATCCCTATATGACATAGAACTCATTCTGAGGAATTGGAGCAACCTGATTGGAGGGATGGTCACTAATCAAGTTATTATGCAGGTGTGAGTTAAGAGCTTCCTTCTGTTTCTGGTTAAAGTAGACAGAATGTGGCTTGTTTAAAATAGGGAATGGAAACTATTCAGCCTGATGGAAGCTGAGGGCTGCATGCCTCTGTGGTGAGTAAGAGCTCTTGGCAGCTGAGTTCTCAGTGCTGAAGCAGGGCAGCTCACATACATCCAGTGGCCTCAGTGGTCTGTGCAGCCCAGGCATGGCCCACATGGATGACTGGGGGAGGGAGGGGTTCCTTCTAAAGGATGTTTAAGTGGGGCATGTGACCCAACACTTGTAATTCTAGCTACTTAGGAAGCTAAGATCTGCGAATCATAGTTCAAAGCCTGCCAGGGCAGAAAAGTTGGTGAACCTCTGATCTCCAATTAATCACCCAAAACAATGTCAAAGGTGTATGGCTCAAGTGGTAGAGTGCCAGTCTTGAGTGAAAAAGCTAAAGGACAGCTCTCAGGCTCTAATTCAAGCCCCGGGACAGGCACACAGGCACACAGGCACACAGGCACACAGGCACACTCACACACACACACACACACACACACACACACACACACACACTCACACTCACACACACAGAGAAAATGTGTTGGAGGCTTGGAAAATAAATCACATATGCCCTGTTTCTGCCTTTAGGGAGTGTGACAGTTTTAACTTGTCCCCCTCTGAGGGGAATTGCAATCCACAACTGGGCTAAGAACCAAACACATAAAAGAAACAAAACATGTTTCCAAGCTGCGTCTACTCCCATCCTAGCCATCCTTAGAAGCTTAGTGCTGTTTCCTGACTGGGCTTGTACCCTCGATTGCTTCTCCAAACTCATCTGTTCCCCTACTCTGCTACTCCTGGGGCTTGACAAGGAATTTTTGCTTAGCCAAACATTAGTGAGCCTCTAGAACCTTCTCTCAGTCAGATAGGGTACTCCTTGTGAAGTCCATGTATAGTAAAGAATCCTTTACTCAGCATTTCAAATTGGTCATTTGATATCTGATCAGATTCCTTGTCTTCTATCCAGCCTGCATGTGATTGTGATTGTGAAACCTGGCCTGTCTTCAGCAAGAATTCTGTTAGGTTGGTTTATCCAGAATCTCCTTAATTCCTGATGGTTCCCCTTAGGAATTTTCCACTCACTGATCCTCACCCTGCTTCTTGGCTGTCAGTTCCCACCCCCCATTTCTCACTCACAGCAAGACCCCACTGCAGTAGCTCCTCTGCCTAGGGCCATGGTGCTGATAAGGTATTCTGTACCATGCTTTAACAATGGCATCAAGGCTGGGCACTGGTGCTCACACCTGTAATCCTAGCTACTCAGGAGGCTGAGATCTGAGGATCTCGGTTCAAAGCCAGCCCTGTCAGGAAAGTCCATGAGACTCTTATCTCCAATAAACCAATAGAAAACCGGAAGTGGTGCTGTGGCTCAAGAGGTAGAGCACTTGCCTTGAGCTGAAGAGCACAGGGACAGTGCCCAGGCCCAGAGTTCAAGCCCCACAACCGACCAAAAACAAACAAACAAACAAAAAACAATGGCATCACTTTCTTTTTCCGTGTGTGTGTGTGTGTGTGTGTGTGTGTGTGTGTGTGTGTGTGTGTATGCCCATTCTGGGGGCTTGAACTTTAAGAACATGGAGTCAATTTATGTATGTGGAAATTATAGTCTGTAAGGATAGGTCACAGACCTAGAGAAAAATGTCAGAAACGCAAGAGAAAGACACCTTGTGAGGTCAGGAGCTTTAATTATCTTCTCATTGCTCTGTGGAGGGTGATCTTTTAGGACAGGAGTCTTTGTAACTTGTAAATAATTTTTCAGCTCATAGGACTATCCTCATTCACAACTATAATTCATTATTTCTTCATATAAACATTTATGAATTCCTACTATATGTCCAAAATGGCTCTGGGAGCTGGAGGTCCCAACTAGTAACAGAACCAAAATCTCAACTAATCTGGACCCCTGCTCATCACTCTTTACAAAAGAATTTGGGAACTTTCCTTCTGGATGTATCATTAGGGTATATGCATGATTCAGTAAAATAGAGGTCTTGCACAGAGACCTACATTGATTTGGATGCTTTTACTATCTGTGTTCTGCCTGCAAGGAGGGTGGGTAAGGCGGTGGTTATGCATGCGGGACAGGAAAAGAACACTACAAATGCAAATTCTTACAGAGATAATTATGGTCATTTTTAGTTCAGACACTGTAATTGTCATCTCTAGCAGCACAATTTGGAACTTCTGCATGTCTTCTTAGTTTCTGCTTAACATGATCAAGAACTTCTCTACCTAATTTTTTTTTTTTTTTTGGGTCCAGTCATGGGGCCTGAACTCTGGGCCTGGGCGCTGTCCCTCAGCTCTTCAGCTCAAGGCTAGTGCTCTACCATTTGAGCCACAGCACTACTTCTGGCTTTTTTCTTTTTGCTTATGTGGTGCTAAGGAATAGAACCTAGGGCCTCATGCATGCAAGGCAAGCACTCTACCACTGAGCCACCTTCCCAGCCCCTCTACCTAATTTTTTTGTGTGTACTTATTTTATTTTTTGGCAGCAGGGCTTGGATTCAGGGTCTCTCACACTTGCTCAGCTTTCTTACTCACAGCTGGTGCTCTACCACTTGAACCATGTGTCTAGCTTGTTTTTCCTCATTATTTTAGAGATGGAGTCATGAGCACATTTCTGACAGTGCTGTCTTGGAATCATAATCTTCGGATCTCAGCCTTCTGAGAAGCTTAAATTACAGGCCTGAGCCACCTGCACCAGCTTTCCTCTACCAGTTTCACCATCCAATAGGTAATTATTCTGGGTGCCACTGCTGGATCAGTTCCTGTGATGAGTAGAGCAGCCCCCACAGGACTAATATAAAATCCTCCTCCATGAATTCCGAGGTTTGTCCACGCTGGCTGGTGAGAACATAAAGTATGAGCCCCAAGGACTGTCCTGTTTTCTTTTCTTTTCTTTTTTTTTGGGGGGGGGGGGGGGTCTGGTCATGGGGCCTGAACTCTGGGCCTGGGCGCTGTACCTCGGCTCTTCAGTTCAAGGCTAGCGCTCGACCACTTAAGCCACAGCACCACTTCCGGCTTTTTTCTTATGTGGTGCTGAGGAATCGAACTCAGAGCCTCATGCATGCAAGGCAAGCGCTCTACCACTGAGCCACCTTCCCAGCCCCTGTCCTGTTTTCTTCTGAGTGCTCTATCCTCCACCAAATGCCTTCCTCATTGAACAGCACTTGGCTGGTTTCAAGGGGATGAGGTGCTCCTGTCTCTCTCTGTTCCTCTGCCTGTTTGTCTGTACAGTTCTCTCCTCTTCAGCCTCAAGACCCCTGAGCATCTCCAGACTCCCACCAGCGTCTCTCCCACTCTGGAAGAGAACTAGGAGCTGCCTGGAACCCACCTCCTGCACTGGGTTAAGGAAAGGAATCTCTCCATGCACTCAGCCAACATTCACCTGGCTTACCTCATCATTTATCTCCCTTTCCCAGGACCACTGTCCAGTGTGTCAATATCTGAAAATTACTGTTATCTGTGTTTTGTCTTGGTGTTTAGTTGTGTTGGCTGGCTGACTCCCACCCAGGCTTGCTGTGTGGCCTGTCTGAGGAAAAAGTAGAGCTGTCTTATCAGGTATCTGTGAGGATGAAAAAGGATAATGAATGCAAAGGGCTGCATATAGGCCTTGGCACCTCCTCCTCACGAAGGGATAGCCACTGTCCATCTGCAAAAGGAATGCTCATTCTCCAGCCACTGGGAAAAGCCTTCCACTCTGATATCTCTGAATGGACATCTAAAAACATCACTTCCTGTGTATCATGTGACCAAGAGGTTCCTCTGGCTTTTCTCTCAGCGTTATTCTGTCTGGATCACTGGCTATAGACCATAAAGTGAGCAAGATTGGCCCTTGAACCATGTAACTGGCTCCCACCACAGTGGGAGGGGCACTCTGTTGCCAGTGTGGTACATTCTGGGACCACCCTGTGGGATTCCTGGGTGGGACCACAGCACAAGCACCAACCAGGCCTTCTGGCACTGTTTGCAGACAGGCCCCAGAAGCCCAGCAGCAGACTTAAGAATGCATACTTGTGCAACCAGTCTCCATGGCAACCAGCAAGTCAGCAGACAGCACATTCCTTCACTTAAACTGGTAGCAAATCCCCCTGCCCCACCCTGCACTCCTACTCTGCCAAGCCTGCAGATCACTAAGGCCAAGAAGAAAACTGAGCCCCAATATACAAAGCTACAACATATTTTCAGACTAGTGTATTATTTTTACTATAAAATGTACAGGTGATGGGATAAAGGACAGGATGACAACGGTGCCTGGTAGATGATAGATAAAGGATACTGTTACCCAACCCTGCTCATTGCTGAGCTAAGGGTTAGCTTCCAAAGCAAGACAGCAAACAGAACTCATCTCTTTTGAAAAACAACTGTCCCATGGCTGGTGCTGGTGGCTCATGCATGTAATCTTAGCTACTCAGGAGGCTGAGATCTAACAATCTAAAAGCTTGAAGCCAGGCAAACCCATGAGATTCCTATCTCCAATTAACCAGTAAAAAGCCAGAAGTAGAGGTGTGGCTCAATTCGTAAAGCACCAGCCTCAAGCTAAAAAGCCAAGTGAGAGTAGATGACCATGAGTTTAAGGCCCAGTAACGACACACACACAAAAGGAAATATTAATGTAAGATGAACATGTACCCTGTACTAGATTTCTTTTACAGTTTGTCTAGCATATCAACTATGAAAGAAGAAAGAGAAAAACAAGCCAGGTGCTGGGGTTCATGCCTGTAATCCTAGCTACTCAGGAGGCTGAGATCTGAAGATCCTGGTTCAAAGCCAGCCCAGGCAGGAAAGTCCATGAGACTTCTATCTCCAAAAAATCACCAGAAAACCAGAAGTACTGCTGTGGCTCAACTGGTAGAGCACTTGCCTTGAGCCGAAGACTGCGGGACAGCGCCCAGGCCCAGAGTTCAAGCCCTATGACCCACCAAAAAAAAAAAAAAAGAAAGAGAAAAACAAGAAAGAAAATGGGTTATTATTAGCAACAGAGATTATTGAGCAGCCCTACATGTTTACATGTTTATCTGGAACTTTGAAATATAGGAAATAAAACTGTCCTCTGGGAGTTGAGGTGTGTGATAAGAATTCATACAAGGGGGGCTGGGAAGGTGGCTCAGTGGTAGAGCGCTTGCCTTGCATGCCTGAGGCCCTGGGTTCAATTCCTCAGCACCACATAAGCAAAAAGAAAAAAGCCGGAAGTGGCGCTGTGGCTCAAGTGGTAGAGCGTTAGCCTTGAGCTGAAGAGCTGAGAGACAGCGCCCAGGCCCAGAGTTCAAGCCCTACGACCGGACCCAAAAAAAAAAAAAAAAAGAATTCATACAAGGATTCAAAGCTGAGATGTAGGCCAAATGTCATGGTTCATGCCTATAATTCCTAGCCACTCAGGAAGTAGATACTGGGAGGATAGAGGTTTGAGACTGGGTTAAAAAAAAGTTTAGCAGGGGCTGGGAAGGTGGCTCAGTGGTAGAGCGCTTGCCTTGCATATATGAGGCCCTGGGTTAGATTCCTCAGCACCGCAAAAAGAAAAAAGCCGGAAGTGGCGCTGTGGCTCAAGTGGTAGAGCGCTAGCCTTGAGCTGAAGAGCTAAGGGACAGTGCCCAGACCCAGATTTCAGACCCCATGACAGGACCCCAAAAAAAAAAAAAAAAGTTTAGCAAGACTACCACAAACACAACTAAACTAAACTAAAGCAAGCCAGATGTGATGCTATATACCTGTGAGCTTAGCCATGGAGGGAGGCATGAAAAAATAACCTAAAGGAAAAAAAAAGATTAGGAGTATGGCTGCAGAAGTAGAGCACTCACTCACTTAGCAAGTGCAAGGCCCAGTTCAAACCCCCAGTACCGTTTCACCCTTTAGAAAAGGTGAGATACGCAAAGCTAAAAAGCTTAAAAATCTCCATTGGTTTTCAGCCTTAAGTGACTAGAAGCAGGACCTTCCAGAATGTACTTACAGAGTTTAAGGAAAATCTGCATCAGTCATAAGGGCCATTGGTCAGGGACAGAGCACAGAAGGATCACAGTACCCATCAAAGTATTGTTTGGGGGAAAATGTCTGTCAGAATCCAAGTCTGACACCATTAAATACAAGGCCCCAATCCCAATGACTATGTGGACTCTCTCATCTACTGTCCTAACCAAGATGCTGTTGACCTTTGAAGGGGTCAGCAGCAGTCCTCATGCTGAGAAAGGAACCAGGACTGTCCCAAGCAAATCAAGGCAAATGTCCACCCTACCCCAGATCATTTTTGTTCACCCCAAGTTATTGTTGTCACTGCAGCCTTCTGACTGTACCAAGTACTTGTGTTATGACAGCTATTCCTATTTTTATTTTTACTTTTTTGTGCCAGTCCTAGGGCATGAACTCAGGACCTGGGCGCTGTCCCATAGCTTCTTTGCTCAAGGCTAATTCTCTGCCAATTGAGCACACAGCTCCAATTCTGGTTCCCCCCCCCCCTTCTTTTTGGTAGTTTAGTGGAGATAAGAGTCTTATTAGACTTTCCTGTCTGGGCTTCCAATCATGATCCTCAGATCTCAGCCTTCTGAGCAGCTAGGATTGCAAGCAGGAGCCACCAACTTGTCTCCTAAACCTGATATTAATTAAATAGTACTTCTTATGAACAATAGCATCTTACCATCAAGGGCACAGAGTAATCTGGATTCACATGTGGTATGAATGGAAGGAAATTTCATGATCAGAAGGTAGCCATGTCCATCCATTAGGCAATTGATTTTCAGCAGAATAGCAAATATGCCCATTGGTTCCATTTCTCAGTCTCTTGAAAACTTGGCTAGTCCAAATAAGTAATCTAACATAGGGTTCTGAGTCTATAAGATCAAAGTCCAGCTCCAGGATTGGAGTGAACTTACTAAGGTTATATTCTGACTGGTGGAGACCTGTTTTGAGATGTTCCCCAGCTTTGCCCAGAGGACTGCTTTTACCATCACATGGGCACTTCCCAGACCCCTCCTCATGTGAAAAATGGAAGAGTTAATTAGGATTCTGGTTTGGGTTCAAATGGGTGAATGAGACATTAAAACGAAAGCAGGGATAGAAGTTGAACTTGAATAAGATGCCACAGGGATGTGTCTCAAGTAATAGGACATGTATAAGGTGCTGAGTCATCAAATTCATACATATAATATATATGGGCCACACATAATGAAAATTTACATATACATAAATAAATATATGTGTATATAATTTGTATATATAAATATGTATGTGGGCCACCACATAATAAAGGATTGTGACTGCATCCAATATAGTTAAATTTAGATAAACCACCAGAGGTAAGAAGGGACCATGGGCAGGTACAGGGTACATAGAAGGTACAGGGCTAGTAGTGATGGGCTCAGTGCCTGAAGCTTCATTGGGATACTATGGTCATTGGGTGGAGGAGAGAGCTGCTATTAATTAGTTGTATATGATGGGGTTTTATAGGCCACTGGAAGTGTATCATATGTTGTTAAAAAGATGTAATTTCAACAAAGTAAGTGATAATAAGATAATATGCAAAGTGAGAAAAAAACAGTCAAAAATAACTTACTTATTTTGTCCAATTGTCATCAAAATCTTTCACAACAATCCCAAGGGAAGATGAGAAGTCCAGTGGTATACCCCTCAGGTCAAACTCCAAAATCTGTTCACATAAAAGTTTATGGAGACAAAAGGGCAGTTAAAGACCAGGAAAATAATCAGACACCAGCCTGGCACATCAGGGCATACTTGTCAAGGTTAATCTTGAATTCATTCCCTTCTCTAGTTGGGGAGAAATGATTCAATTCTAAGGCCAGGTTGGCAGGAAAGCAAACCTGACTTTGAGAACATGCAGGCCACTTCCGGCTTCCCAGTTTCTAGGTTCTGTGGTTTTAGAAAAGTCACAAAACCTCTAACAGGGATTCAGAGACGCCCATGTTATGTGGTGAAAAAAACCGAATAAAATATGTCTGTAAAAAACACTTTCCTCAGTGTAACTTTTTACTTGGTTGCTCTCCTCCTCCTCCTCCCCTTCTTCCTCCCCTTCCTCCTCCCCTTCTTCCTCCCCCTCCTCCTCCCCCTCCTCCCCTTCTTCCTCCCCCTCCTCCTCCCCCTCTTCCTCCTCCTCCTCTCCTCCTCCTCCTTCTTCTTCTTCTTCTTCTTCCTCTACCTCTACCTTCTCCTTCTCCTTCTCCATCCTCTCCTTTTTTTCTCCAGTCATGGGGCTTGAACTCAGAACCTAGGCACTGTTCCTGAGCTTCTTTTGCTCAAGGCTAGCACACTACCACTTGAGCCACAGCACTACTTCCATCTTTTTCTGTGTATGAACCCAGGGCTTCATACATGCTAGGCAAGCACTCTACACAACCCAGCTGCTCTTCTTAATCATACTACTTTTAAATAAAAATGAATAATTCATGAAAACACTTTCTAAAATGCAGGCCTTTTATGAGTTGGGATATGGCCAAGGCTATGGTCAGCTGATCTTGAATTGCAATCATTGAATTCCAATGATAAATGAAAAAGAGAAGGAAAAGACAGACAGACAGACAGAAGGTAGGAAGGAAGTGATGGGAATCTGCTTTGTTCTCTTAACTCAATATTGCTCCCACAGCTTGGCCCACTGACTATCCTTCCCCCAGCGGATCTTCCTGAATTTCTGCAGTCCAGAATCTTAATCCCACTCCCCCCTCTCAGGTGATAGGCACCTGAGATGGAGCAGGAGACTGGTCCAAACAATATGCTCCTGGAGCGAGACCATAAACTAGCAAAACTCTTTGACCATTACCCTACGTAAGCCCTTTCACCCCTGCTGCCATTATACTAGGCAGGGCCTCGTGTCTCCTGACTATCCTCAGGTCACCATGTGATGACCCTCTTCAACTTTCCATTAAAGTCAGACTGGTCTATTGAGGTTGTTTTCTGCTCTTTCTTTATTCTAATACCCTCTTGATTCAGTTTCCATGACAAATGGTGCCAAAAATAACTCAGTATCCTAACAGGAAGGAAAGAAGGAGGGAGGGTGAGAGGGAGAAGGGAAAGAAGTAATGGAGGAAGGAGGGGATGAAGGAGACAGGGAGGAAAGAGGGAAGGAGGGAGAAAGATGGAGGAGAGGAGAGGAAAGAGAGGGGCTAAGGAAAAAAAATCAACATAATACCACTGATGCCTTTGATTGATTGGGTATTGACTAATTTAAGTAAATTGAACAACGTTCTGGGCTTGCTGGTGTTGGGTTTGGAATGGAGAGACTTGTCTACTAGCTCGTGTTAGAACAATCCCAGTGGTAGAGATGACATTTCTTCTGGATTTGTTTTTAGTTATGAAATGGCAATTGATAAATTACTTGATAGACACATTTGCAATCTGAGACAAGAAGGAGGGTGACAACATGGTGGGCTGGCTATGTGATGTTCTGAGAAGACATGTTAGCTCACATGACACCTCTCTAGTGCTCACAGGGACTGTGACCTGAAGAGATAAACAGGCATAAGTGCACTTGTTCTTGCTTTCATTCGTGGAGACCTGTGTGAGGTGCTAGGAGACCTGGGACCAGCCAGCAGGCCTCTGGTTCTGTGCTGAGTTCCAATGAAATCAAATAGAGAAGGACTCCCACCAGCAGGAGCAACAGTGCTTTCCAAAGAGGCATAGAGAAACTTTCCACCAGCTTGCCTTTGTTGCTAAGATGTAGCTCTTTAGAGAGACAAACTAGTAGAAAGGAAAGGATTAGCAATGGGTAGAGAGGAAGTCCTCTCAGAAATGACTTGGGGAAAACAAGGAAATGTATCACTACTTTTGTCCTGAGAGTTTTGATCCAGCTTTGGAAACAAACAATGAGACCAATCATAATTTTTTAACCAGTCAGAGTAGGAAAATCCTACTCAATGGGAAGCATAAAATTGCTACATACCTAGAGGATAATCAACACTGAACCACTTATAAAACAGATGCACAGTAAGAGAAGGTAAGTGAGTTACATATTATCCCTTCCCTTGAATATTACACAGTCATGAACATTATTATTATTTTTGTTGTTGGTCATGGAACTTGAACTCTGGGCCTGGGCACTGTCCCTCAGCAGTTCAGCTCAAGGCAAGCACTCTACCACTTGAGCCACAGCGCCACTTTTGGTTTTCTGGTGGTTAATTGGAGATCAGAGTCTCACAGATTTTTCTGCCCAGGCTGGCTTTGAACCATGATCCTTAGATCTCAGCCTCCTGAGTAGCTAAGATTACAGGTGTGAGCCACCAGTACCCAGCTGAACATTACTTTTAAAAATTTAAAAATTAATTTACTTTATTGTTATTATAAAGGTGATATATAGAGGGATTATAATTATACGAGTCAGGTAATAAGTACATTTCCTTTCATACAGTGTCTTCTATTCCTTTTCTCTCTCCCTGTCTCTCCCTCCAGTCTCCACCCAAGAGTTGGATAGTTCACTTCCTTCACTATTCAGTGAGTTCCACTGCTGTACTTCTTCACCCTTTTTCCCTGAGTTCTGTACTCTCCTCCCCCTCCCCCCCCCCCCGCCTCAAAGATATACACTTGAATAAACCACACATAAAGAAGACAGAATCAAAAAATAAAGTTTTATAAAAAGATCTCTTGTTTCCATACCTTAGACTTCATTTATATATATATTATTTTATGTAACTATGAAGAGGCACATAAGCATTGGGGCCTTTGTGTTTCTCTCCAAAGAGTATCCTTTTTTGGTCTGTGTATATCTAGAATCCTGTATAATTTATCATATCCCAGTGTCATTTAGATCATATTTCTGCATCTCAGAGAGAACATGTGCTGTTTGTCTCTCTGAGCTTGGCTTACCTCGCTTAACATGATTGTTCTAGTTCCATCCATTTCCCTGCAAATGACATTATTTTATTCTTTCTAATGGCTGTGTAAAATTACTTTGTGTATAGGTACCCACATTGTGGTACCTCATCTATTGTACTCATCTATTGTGGGGCATCTAGGCTGTTCCTATGTCTTGGGGTTTGTGAATAGTGCAGCAAAATGAATGTGGATGTGCAGGTGTCTTTATCATGTTCTGGCTCATAAGGATGAACATTACTTTTGAATTGAATGACATGAGCATATGTTGAGAATATTGTAGTAAAAATTTAGTATAGGGGACTGGGAATGTGGCTTAGTGGTAGAGTGCTTGCCTAGCGCGCATGAAGACCTGGGTTCAATTCCTCAGCATCACATAAACAGAAAAAGCCAGAAGTGGCGCTGTGGCTCAAGTGGGTAGAGTGCTAGACTTAAAAAACATTAGGGACAGTGTTCAGGGCCCTGAGTTCAAGCCCCAGGACTGGTGAGGAAAAAACGGTAGTATAGCAAATTGTACTCAGCAAATGATTTTATTTTGAATTTCAGACATGATGTTTTATTAAATATAATTGTTCAGAAAATACTGATAGACATAGATGTTAACTGGTTGCTTCTTTTTTCCCCCCCAGTGGCACTTGGAATTGAACTCAAGGCTTCACACTTGGTAGGCCAAACACACTACCATTTGAGCTACACTCCAGTTGCTTCCAAAGAGTTATATCATTACAACTTTTGTATTACTTTTATAATACTTTGACATTTTTTTGCTGCTTTTTCCATATTAAGGATTGAATTCAGGACATCACACTTGCTAAGCAAGTGCTCTACCACTTCAACCACATTTTTAGTCCTTTTGCTTTTATTTTTCAGACTGGGTGTGCACTAACTTTGCCGGAGCCAGCCTCAAATCATGATCCTCCCGCCTTGGCCTTCCAATTAGTTGGAATTACAGGCATGTGCCACCACAACCCCCACCAAGTTTTCAAATTTTCTACAGTAAGGATACATCATAACTTAAAATCAATACTAAATACCATTACTCAGCTAGTTGCACAAAATATCACAGGCATGTTTTTATTTCTGGAACTTTCCTTCTTGGACTAAGGAGATGATCTAATTCATCCTCCTCCTTGTGGTACAGATGTGGCCCAGACATGCCAAGACAATGTATGGAGTTCACACAGCAACCTCGGCTCACCTCAGAGTCAAGCTAGAACTGAACCTTCCTTACTCCTGACTAGGCTTGGCTTACTAAATCACTGCTGTGCTAAGATGGGCCAGGAGCTGTCACTGAATTGCTCTGCTCTCTTGAGAACATAAGGAGAGACAGAAAGGGTATGAGATGAGAGGTAGATTTTCCTTGCAAAGGAAAAGAATTGACCTCTGACCCAAGGAGGGGACATCCAAGTAGAGCTAAAGCAAAACTGACAAAACACCCAACGCACCTCATTCCACACAGGGTTGAGTTCATTATCCACCTTCTTTGTTTTCTTTTTCTCATCTGTAAGTAAAAAACAAGACACAGAGTTAAAGAGCCTGTCACATACATTTATTCCTTCAAAGAACATAAACTGAGAGTCTACTGTGTGCCACATTTCCACAGTCAACTACCTGCCTGTAGAGACTACTGCATCAGTTTCCAAAGGGAATGTCATTTGTTTGGCCTAAAACATTTTTTTCCATCTCCAGATCTCCAAGGAATTAGGAGATTCGGGGATTCAAAATAACAGAAGCGAAGCAGCTGCGCAGTGGTGGCTCATGTCTGTAATCCTAGCTATTCAGGAGGCTGAGATCTGAGGATCTCAGTCCAAAGCCAGCCAGGGAAGGAAAGTCTGAGACGCTTAGTTCCAATTAACCACCAAAAAACTGAACTGTGGCTCAAGTGGTAGAGCACCAGCCTTGAGTGAAAAAGCTAAGGACAGCGCCCATGCCTCTTCCAAAGGGCCTTACTCTTACAAGGCAATTAGTAGAGAACACTTCTTAAAAAATTATCTTTAACTAGTTGTACAAGAGAGGTGTCATTTAACCAAGCAGTATATAAATACAACACATCTTGATCTGTGTCACCCCTTTCAACAATCTCATCCCCTTTCAACCCACCCTTCTTTATATTTCTTAATTTTGTGGAATATACAATGAATTCTTCACTGCATTCTGCTCCCTCCCTTCCTTCACTATCTACCCCTACCCTTTTGCCCCCCCCCCCCCCCCCCCCCGCTTAATAGTAGCCATTTCTTGGTGCTTATTTGATTGGGCTTTGACTTAGTCCTTCTAAAAAATTGCATTCTTTGAACTCTCCAGAGCTTCTGTTATAAACTCAGTTCATTCATGTGGAACTGCTTGCTTACCACCCAGTGTATTTACTTATAGATTTATAGGCACATTCTTTCTACCACTAATGAAAGAAACCAGGACACATTTTAGAGCTAGTGGAGAATTGGGGGTTTTCTTTACACCTGGTAACATCACTTCTGATGACCTAATGTCCTTCTTCTACAGCAGTAAACACCTAAATCCAGGGTTTCGGGTCCTCTTAGAGCAAAGTCCAAAGAGCAGAAGTTTCTCAGGTCTCTGTTCTCAAATATTTATGAAAATGAAAACTAAGTTTTGAGTACCACATGCTTTGTAAGCATTGGCTCATCTTGGACACAGAGTGGATTCGTGTCGCCATCTCTCTTCCACAGCTAAGGTGATGGAGAAGTTAAATAACATACTGTCAGTCTCCTGGTCAGTAGGTGGCAGGACTGAAGTGGGAAGCAAGGCCCTGCCATGCCAAGAGCCATCCCAAGTCTCAGCTTTGGCTTCTGCTCTGCTACTGTGGAATGTGGGAAGGGGTGGGTTGTTGTTGTGTTGTTGTTGTTGTTGTGTGTGCTGGTACTGGAGCTTGAACTCAGGGCCTCATACTTTCGATTCATTTTGTTTGTTTTTTCATTGTTGTTTTATTTTTCTCAACAAGACGAGTGCTCTACTACTTGAGCCACACTCCACTCTGGCTTTTTGCTGGTTAACTAGACATAGGAGTCTTTTGGATTTGTCTGCCCCAGCTGAACATTAATCCTGAGTAGCATGAGCTACCACGGGTGCCGGGCTGGTGGTGGGTTTTATGCAGCTGAATGTCACACGGCTTCAGCTCAGCACACAGCTGGCCTTGAGCCTGGTCACCTCATTCTTCCAAGACCTCAGCATAGCATGGCGGTGAGTCAGGCCCCTCCCTCTGCTAACCATTAAATTTTCCACTTGAGTGGGCAAGGCATAGTCCAACTGGCTTCCCTGCTATGAGTCCTTCTTGGAAGAAGTGAAACCAGGGGTTAATAACTGGCATCTCAGTGTACAAGACATTATGTTGAAAAACGAACTTTACAACTTTGGTGGAGGGGAGGGTGCGGGGGGGGGGGGGGGGTTGGGAAAGGGAAACAAAGGAGAAGGCAACAATGCTTGATAAGAAATGTACTCATTACCTTGCCCATGTCATTGTAACCCCTCTGTATGGTATTTTCACAATAAAAAAAAAAAAAAAACGCATCTCGGGCCAAGAGACCTCATGGCTCTGCCCACAGAAAAGGCCACTCAGAGAGTTCCTCCACAAACATTAATCAGCTCCTTCATGCTTCCATCCTACCAACGCTGAAGTGTCATTTGGCAGGAATTGAGGGGACCCCGGGGAGATAGCTATGTCACTAGCAATTGACACTGAAAACACTTCAGTGCAGTGCCAGTGGCTCCTGTCTGAAATCCTAGCAACTCAGGAGGCTAAGATCTGAGGACCCTGGTTTAAAACCCAGCCTGGGCAGGAAAATCAGCGAGACTCTTATCTCTAATTAACCACAATCCAGAATTGGCTCAAGTAAGAGAGGAAAAAGAAATAAGCAGGATTGCCAGGCCCTGAGTTCAAAGCCCCAGTGCCCCAGTGGGTGCTTTGGGAGCAGGGAAGACATAGGTCCTGCCTGGGGACATTGCACTGCCCAACTGGCTAGAACTAAGCAGGGTGATAGGCAGCAGATGATGGTCTCACTGTGCTGAAGCCTTGAATACCAAACTGAGTGTTGTTTAGCTGACAGAAGTTACTGGAGTAGGGTAACAGGGTAGCAAAAACTTTAGGACTTCGGCAGGTTCACAATCCAATGAAGAAAACCAAGTTTCCCAACAACTCTCCCCATACATGTTCCTGAATACATGATCCAGTTGTGTGTCAGTAATCAAAGGAGGCAGTAGAAGCTCTCTGACCACAGACAGACCGGGAGGGGTTACCCAAACAGAGGCTGCTATGAACTCTAGGTTATGGGGTGCTTGATGGTGGTGCTACAGCATTGTCCTCCAGGGGGCGCTCACAGCAGTGCTAAACCTTTACACTGGTCATTCTATTCTCCAACTCACCTGTGCTCACCTATAAGGTGACAATCGCCAGCTTGCAAATAAACACAGAAAACCCAGAACTTTTAGGTAACTTGCCCTGGAGGAAGTCAGAGCTAGGAGGAAGCCCTTTAACAAGGTCTAGTCTGCCTCCAAGCCTTACCGGGAACCCCTTGCTAATAAGGAAAACAATATGGAAAAAGGAAGTTGCTGGCATTAGCTCCTCTATCTACCCTCCCCCCAACCCCCTGCCTTTTTTGGAGAAATCCAGCTCAGTCTCTTGCAGGGAGTAAACTGATTTGTATTTAAACTTGAACGCATTACATGTCAGCCAAAAAAAAAAAGGAAAAAGAAAAAGAAAAGAAAGTAGATAAATTATTTTCTTATCAGCAACCACAGATATTTAGATTATTCAATTGTTTGATTTTTACCTCTTTTTGAAAAAAAAAATAAGAGGTCAAAGTGGCAGGCACAAAACATCAAATTAAATTACAGGAAACTCCCAATCCTTTGTTCACATCACCCCCCCCCCCCCTCCACCACCACCACGACCTCCCCCTCCCCCCTTGGTTAGGATGCTGCTGCTTCTAATGAAAATGAACTGAAGGCTTTTATAAGTGACTCAACACCAAAATCCACTCTGAACCACAAGTGAAGGAATTCTTTCCTGTTTCCTCATAAGCTACGCCTGCCTCTCCCTCAGTCCTGTGAAGGTCATCTCAGCAATCATTTAACCTAATGCCAACCTCAGGTCCTTAGCTGGTCAACTGTCCAATAGTGTGCCCTACCCTCGTTGAAAAGGCCTGAGAAGAGCCAGGCACTGGTGGCTTACCCCTGTAATTCTAGTTACTCAAGAGGTAGAGCTCTGAGGATCACAGTTTGAAGCCAGCGTAGGCAGGAAAGTTGTGAAACTTTTGGGGGTTGGTCATGGGGCTTGAACTTGGAGCCTGGGCACTGTCTCTGAGCTCTTTTACTTAAGGCTAGTGCTCTACCACTTCGAGCCACAGCTCCACTTTCAGTTTTCTAGTGGTTAATTGGAGATAAAGAGTCTCACAGACTTTACTGCCCTGGCTGGTTTCAAACCATGATCCTCAAATCTCAGCTTCCTGAGTAGCTATGATTACAGGCACAAACTACCAGTGCCTGAAATGTGAAATTCTTATCTACAATTAAAAAAGAAAGAAAGAAAGAAAGAGTTAGCTTTAGCTTAAGTGAAAAAGCTCAGGCCCTGAGTTCAAGCCTCAGAAATGATATGTGTGCACGTGCATGCGCACACACACATGCACGTGGAGGGAGAGAGAGAGAGAGAGAGAGAGAGAAGGCCTGAGATGCCAGCACTGCTAAGACTAGCTGGTTCCATCTATGCAGAGTGTTCAGTATAGAAATGGTAAGCCATTTGACAATCTATTGACCTCAGCCAAGTAGATTTACTCTCCACCCTACTGCACTCTCATCTAAACAGTTGAAGCTCTTAAGAGTAAAAGCTGAAGCCTCTAACCAGTAACTCACACCTATAACCCTACCTATCCTGGAGGCTGAAGTCTGAAGATCCTAGTTGAAAGCCAGCTCAGGCATGAAAGTCCATGAAATTTGTATCTCCAGTTAACTAGCCGGAAGTGGAGCTGTGGCTCAAATAGTAGAGCACTAGCCTTGAGCAAAAAAGCTCAGGGACAGAGCCCAGGCCTTGAGTTCATGCCCCAGGACTAACAGATAGACAGACAGACAGACAGACACACACACACACACACACACACACACACACACACACACACACACACACACACACACACCTTGCTTTCCAGAAAAGAAATTCTGTCCTAATATTATGAGCAAGATCATAACATAGAAATGCTTCCTGGCTTTCCAGTCTGTTGGGCTGTCCTACAGACTTCATACCCAACACAGCATCCGTCAGCTGTCATTCAGCTTTCCAGGCTGCGGGTCTGTGCCAAATTCAGACCAGCCAGTGCCTACAGTCATGTGAGCCAATTCGTCAAAGGAAATTTCTCTGGCTCTCTCCTTCTCCCTCCCTAGATTCCCCCCCCCCCCCCACCACCACATCCTTGGTTCTGTTTCTCTGAAGAACTCTACAAATCACAGCAGGAGTCAGTGGAAATAATCTCACCTGCATTGATAACAACACATTTTTAGGCACTTCCAAATACACATCACCTGAGCAGACTCTCCACTCAGTGAATTCTCCACTTTACTTTTTTCATTTTCTTTCTTTCTTTCCTTCCTTCCTTCCTTCCTTCTTCCTTCCTTCCTTCCTTCCTTCCTTCCTTTCTTTTCTTTTCTTTTTCTTGAGGTGGAGCAGCCCTTGGGTTTGAATCCAGGGCCTGACCTGGCCAGGCAGGCACTCTACCACTTGAACTATGCCTCCAGCCTCATA
The DNA here is from genome assembly GCF_019054845.1 of Dipodomys spectabilis. Lineage (NCBI taxonomy): Eukaryota > Metazoa > Chordata > Mammalia > Rodentia > Heteromyidae > Dipodomys > Dipodomys spectabilis. The sequence goes on along the minus strand of NW_024870802.1, from coordinate 18,755,366 downwards.
GTTCTCCACTTTTGAGCTATTATCTCGGGGCAATATGGAGCTCAACTCTAGGTTCAGAGTCCTGATTATTAGAGAAGATCCAGGGAACATGAGCCTGGAGCACTCCTCTCGAGTCCTGAGTAGTTAGGTTGTTGTGTCTTCCTGAAGTGGTCTCAGAAGAAGTAGGGGTGCTGTTAGAGTAGATGAGCAAGCTCTCTGGATTCCCCATGTAACTTTAGTGGCCCTACCCTTCACAAGTTTCTGGCCCTTTTCTTCTGAGAAAAAACAATCCTCCACTCTAATACTAAAACTTCAGAGACCCCCCTGAAACCATCCAACATAGTTCCCATATCCTGCGTGCTCCAAAGTGCTCACAGCTCCCAGGACTTCCCCCGAGCTACCTGAGTTCATCTACCTCGTCATTCCAGGAAGAAGGCTCTGTTATGAGCCAGCCAAGACACAAGAGAGATTCAGCAACTTCTCGGGGCTCACACAGTTAGAAAGTGGTAGAGCTGGGATTCAAACCCAGGCAGATGAGATACAGTGCGACTCCTCGAAAGAAAGAACTATATTTAATTAATTTTGTCATTCCCTTCAGGGTGATTGTTAACTCATAGTTAAGTCCTCCATGATTTGAGTGAACTAAACACCTAAGCTCACATAAGCCAAGCTAGGTTTACTTCCAAGCAGTAGCTATTAATCTTCTCCCGCCTCTTCCTCCTCCTCCTCCTCCTCCTCCTCCTGCTCCTCCTCCTCCTCCTCCTCCTCCTCCTCCTCCTCCTCCTCCTCCTCCTCCTCCTCCTCCTCCTCCTCCTCCTCCTCTTCTTCTTCTTCTTCTTCTTCTTCTTCTTCCTCCTCCTCCTCTTCCTCTTCCTCTTCTTTTTTCTTTTTGTACCAGTACTAAGGCTTGAATTCTGAGCCTCTCACCCTCACCTGACTTTTTCTTTTTTTTCACCTAACTTTTTCATTCAAGACTGACACTCAACCACTTCAGCCACAACTCCAGCTTTTTTTTTTTTTTGCTAGTTAATTGAAGATTTAGTGTCTTCCAGATCTGACTGCCCTAGCTGACTTTGAACAGGGATCTTCAGATCGCACCCTCCTGAGTAGCTAGGATTACAGGTGTGAGCCTGTGCCTGGCTAGATGGTTCTTATTATTGCACTAGGACAGCCTTCATTTGCATCCTAGGGCATTTCTCTGGTTGTGGAGCTCCAAGGGGCAGAGCCAGTGAGCCCAGAAAGGGCCCAGTGATGTTGGGGTCAGCCTTGCTAGAATTACTCTCCCACATGGCTCCATTCCGGGCTCTGTGACTTCCTGGGGCAGCAGACATGTGGGCGCTGACTGTCCTCCAGGGCCATCAGTCAGTCTGACAGCATCAAGAACAGGGGGAGAATACTACAATAACCAGTGCTGTGGGTAGGAGCAACAGGGAACTCCTCAGCCCTCAGGACTTGCAACGGTTCCTCGCTAGAACACTGGCCCTGCTTTCCAGCCCTGCTGACCCAGTGCTTGGAAAGATGTCACCCAACAGGTTTCAGGAGAAAAGCATTTAGGCCAAGTGGCAGTGGAGAAACAGAGGCTGTTCCTTGCATTTCTGATGCAGCAGCTATTCTGCTGATTAAACAGGACCCCCCTGGGAAAGGTGGGCCAGTTTCTTGCTTCCCTCCTGTGCCCTGTGCCCCACTGGCTCTGAGCTGCCCTGAGGAATTTGCAAGCAAATTCCTCCTCCAAGGGAACAAAGACTGTCACCTGAATGAGTCCCTTCCTTAATGCCAATCTGGGAAGTGGTTCTATCTGGTTTACGCTGCCAACTGCCCATTGGAGGTGTGAGTGGGCTGCTTGCCTGTTGATTTGCCTATGATTATCCACTCTGTGCCAAGTGCTTGAAACATATCCATATTTACAAGACAGGTGCTAGTGCACCCATTTTGCAGATGAAGAAACTGAGGCTCTTGACCACTACAGCTTCTGGCTGGTGTGTTTCTCAGATCTAATTTGTTAGAGACTGAATGAAGGCTGGTCTGTGTCAAGTTTATTTCCAACCTATTGGAGGAGATGAGGACACAGTGATGCTCATGGCGTGAATATCCAGTAAAAGGGGGATTCAAATGCCCACCTGGCAGAGGCAACAAGGACCAAGTGAGAAAGTCCAGGATACAGCAGATGTGACCGTGTTTGGTTTAGAATTCAAATCAGCAACTGCTTCCATCAAACAAGCGGTGGGATAATTTGAAATCAAAGAAAATAAAATGGTCCCATAAAAGTTTTGAAAACAAAAGCCACACTGCAGAATCAAAAATCTCCGTAATTACATTTTACCACTCTTAAGAGAAACTGGCTGAACCTTCCCTGAAATCTCACAATTAATAATAATCTCTCCTCCCATACTTAATAATCTCTTTAAACAGGATTTTCACCATTGCCAGCAATTTTAACCCATTCTCCTCAGCTCTCTTCCCTATGCGATAAAGGCTTTGATCTTGGGCTTCCTAATAAGAAATCTGGATGTTTGTTGTAGATCTGAGAAAGAGAGAGAAAGAGTTTGCTTATCTGTAGAGCCTAGGACGTGGATGGACAAAGTGTAGAATTAAAGCACTTAGCACTCATACCTGTAATCCTAGCTACTCAGGAAGCTGAGATCTGAGGATTGCTGTTCAAAGCCAGCCGGGGCAGGAATATCTGTGAGACTCTAAATGTGCAATTAATCACCAAAAATCCAGAAATAGAGCTGTGGCTCAAATAGTTATAGCACCAGACTTGAGCGAAAAAGCTAAGGAACAGTGCCCAGGACCTGAGTCCAAACTCCATGACTGGCACAAAAGAAAAGAAAACAAAAGAGCGAGGCTGTGTACAAACAACACCAGCCACATAGTATGAGACTGGGTCTCAAGTCCTAGATCTGCTCCTCCCCTTACCCAGCTTCGGTCTCCCTGGATCTCTTCAAGCCATAACATTCCCATCTACAAAATGGGTATAAACACCTGCCTCCATACCTGCCAATGTGAAGAACAAGTAAGATTAAGCCCTTAGCTTTCTCAGTATTAAGTCCACGGACAAAGCCCTTTCCTGAGGCAAGTCACTACTGGAAAGCCCGTCCCGAACCCGAGGTCCCCTGGAACAGTGAGAGTACCTCACAAAACCTTCGGGGCCAGCAATATCCAGCCCGAAGACACCAGCACCCCTGCTCCTCACCTTGGTCTGGGCAGATGCCTCTAGGGTTGAATTTTCCCAAGGAAGTACAATGGGTAAGAGAGGGAACCCCAGAAGTAAGAGGGGCATTCTCCAAGAGAAGGAATAAAGCGTGCGGCCAAGACCAAGCCTCTAGCACCAAAGAAGGCGTGCCCAGCCCCAGCACTGGGGATGTTGAGTCCCAGCTCTGCCTGGAACCTGCTTGGGGACCTTTCAGCAAGGCATGTGACTCAGTCTACACAAGACTGCATTTCTCCACCTCCAAGAGACTTCTCATCTATTTCTCTTGGTGAAGAAAAAAGCGAGGAAATTAAAATGAAATCCCTTCCTAGCTGTGAAGTGCTTGGCCCAGTGTTTCCACTGCTAAGTTCTAACCACCACCACCACCTGCAAACCATGCTAACACCTTTCCAGGCCTAAGTGGTATTCTGAATTCATCCAACTCTGTCTCTACTCACAGCTTATTCTAGAAGCTGTTTGAGAGCAGACCCAAGTCCGGCTTGCTTTTCACCTATCCACAGAGGTGACACGCTCACTGTCTGGTGGAGCACCTATCCATTCATACTTCTTTTTTTTTTTTTCTTTAGTGGTGGTACTGAGATTTGAATTCAGGGTCTCGCCCTTGCTCTTCCACTTGAGCCAAGTCTTCAGCACTTTTTTGCTTTATTTATTTTCCATGTAGGATCTATGTTATAGCCTAGACCAGCCACACAGCTGGGATGAGAGATGCTCTACAACATCCGCCTTTTATTGGTTGAGATGAGAGTCTGGTTAACTTTGGCCAGGGATGGCCTCAAATTGCCATCCTCCAGATCTGTGTCTCCTGAGTAGCTAGGATTATAGGAGTGTGCCACCACACCCATCTATACTTGCTGACTGGAGTTATGTTTGGAAGGAGGCAGCTGCAGTTACAGAAAGGGAGGAAGAGAGAGGGGGGTTGGGTAGTGAATGGAGGCAGTGATGAAGGATAAGAAAAACATAACATTATTAAAAGAAAATGAGAAGGCAAAGGAATTTTCTTCTCATTAAAGGCTGTGTCTACTAAGATAAAAAACAATGAAGGTAATAAATCAGAGAACAGAGGTGTTGGTGGAATAGAACCTCACCCTACCAGTGAAATAGGAGATTTTTAAATACTTCATGTAGAACAAGTTTGGGTTTTAGTTCCTGCTAATAAAACGGCTCAAACACGCTTTTCAGCAGACCTGATTCACTGCTAAGCTATGTCACCTCTAGGGCACTGAGTCACAGTGTGTCAGAAAGTTCCCCTGTGGGAAACTCAGCCTGAAGGGCTAGTTTTCTTCTTTGCTTTGCTTTCCTTTTTCTCCCCTCCCTTCCTCTCCCCTCTCCTCTTTCCTCTTCTCCCCTCCTCTTCTCTCCCCTCCTTTTCTCTCCCTCCCTGTCTTGTTCTTTGTATATTTTTCTTCCTCTTTAAGCCTGGATCTGAATGCCCTGGCACACTGAACTTCACCCATGTGCAGGGGGCAGTATCATTCCGTTGGCTGGGTGGCCGTGGCCAGGCTTGGTTCTGGCACACACACACACACACACACACAATAATAATAGAAAGACTAGTTGTTTTGACACAATGTGAAGCGAATCTAGTCCTTGTCTCCAACTCACCGCTTTACCTTTGAAAGAGAAGCTCACAGGCCCGTGTTTGCTTCTGATTTGCCTGCCAACTTTCTGTCCCTTTACCTTCTAACCAGCCCACTCACTTCTCACTGGGCTGTATGCAAATCAGCCAGATACTTGAGCCACGATGATGGTAAATATCTATTTTTAAGTCCAGATACCTTAAAATATTTTTTTTCTTTGTGTGTGTGTGTGCCAGTTCCAACTCAGGGCCTGGGCACTGTCTCTTTCTCCACTCAAGGCTACCACTTCAGCCACAGCTCCACTTCCAGCATTTTAGTGATTCATTGGGGATAAGAGTCACATACTTTTTTCCCCCCAGGCTGGCTTCAAACTGTGACCCTCGGTTCTCAGTCTCTTGAATAGGTAAGATTATAGGCAGGAGTGAGCTACCAGTGCCCAGCCTTATTTTATTTTTATGCTCATCAGAGATAGATCTTATTCACACTTCACAGCTAGGGAAGCTGAGACTCAAAGAGATTTCTTGCCATTAATATGACCAAAGCTCAAGATCAGATTATAGTCTGGGGCTCCTCTGCCTTTCAGCTTTCTTCGATAGTCTGGATCCCAAACATCTGTGGAAACCCTACTAGGCACAGAGCTCAGTGCCAGAGAGATGCAGGCCTTGTCTTCACTCAGCTTACTGCCCAATGTGCAGAGCCTACAGAAATCTGCAGAGGGCCAGGAATGTGGCTTAGTGGTAGAGTGCTTGTCTAGCATACATGAAGCTCTGGGTTCAATTCATCAGTACCACATACAAAGAAAAAGCTGCAAGTGGCAGAGTGCTAGCCTTGAGCAAAAGAAGCTCAGAGACAGTGCCCAGGCTCCAAGCTCAAGCCCCAGGACTGGCAAAAAAAAAAAAAAAAAAAAAAATCTGTGGAGCCAGCAAACACAAAGGACACCAGGATATGAGAAGAATTTCAAGACACCAGACTGAGCAGACTGAGGGCTAGTTGGGAACAAGGCGTGCTTTTGGGAGGAGGTGGATGACCTCTGATTCCAGCTCTATCCTGGGGAGCCTGGGCCAGTTCAAGGACATGGTACTGCAGGGGACCAAGGTCACTTCTCCCACACCTTCAGCTGACACTCAGCCATACTGCAGTCATTGCCAGATTGGTCCTAATGATGAAAGCATAAACTGGAAGCCAATGTAGAGGTGCTAACAACCTCTATGCCCCTCTCTTTAGAATGGCTCTCATCAAAAAGCAGAAACTGCCAGGTGTGGTGGCTCATGCCTGTAACCTTGGCTATTCAGGAAGCTGAGATCTAGAAGAGTATGGTTTGAAGTCAGCTCAGGTAGAAAAGTCTGAGACTCTTTATCTCTAATCAACCAATAAAATGACAGACTGGAGGCATGGTTCAAGTGGTAGAGCACAAAAATAAAACAAGTGAGACAGTAAGCCCAGTACCCAGTATGGTACTCACATGCATGCACATGCACCTACCCACACACAGAGTCAACAAAACCAGCATGTAGTGTCCTATTACTACCTTGATTCACATGGTCATATTTGCTCAACATCACCTTGTACATGCTTTTATCACTCATTAAAACACATATAAAAAAGGAAATAAAATGTCCTAAAGATATTTGACTCATGGTGATAAAAATCTGGGGCAAAACTTTGCCTGCCTAGTCCAAAGGTTATTTCTTCCACACTGTAGGTCATAAGAAGAAGGGGTCTTTTGTGTGTGTGTGGGGGCGGGGGTAGGTCAAATAACAGATTAAGGTGAGAAAGAATATATGTTTTTATTACGTATATATACACACACACATTTGTATATATGTAATTCCTATGAGTAGTGTCACATGTATTTCCATTTGTTTTTCAAACAACACTACAAGGCAGGAGGTATTATTCATTTATTCATTGTTTCTTTTTGTGCTGGTCCTAGGGCTTGAACTCAGAGCCTGGGCACTCTCCCTGTGCTTTTGTGTTCAAAGCTGATGATCTGCCACTTGAGCCACAGCTCCACTTCTGGCTTTTTAGTGGTTAAAGGTAAGAGTTTCATGGACTTTCCTGCCCAATCTGGCTTCAAACTGTGATCCTCAGATCTCAGTCTCTCAAGTAGCTAGCATTACAGGTATGAGCCACTAGTACCAGTTCATTCATTCATTTTTAGCCCAAGTTTTTTTTTATTGGCTTATATCAGTTGTTATATAGAATTAGATATTTCATTGTTATGTCTTCTAGGATATATTACTAAAACATTGAAGCTTTTTTTTTTTTTTTTTTGCTCATGAGCAATTAGGAATAAGAATTCTTATTCAGGCATCCACCTGGTTCCAAAGCCCAGAGTCTTGGATCCTTAATGGCCAATCAGAAGTTAGCAGATAAGGCTCAAGGGTCCAGCTGACTATTTCTGAGTAAGAACTGTGCTCAAATTACACTCCCGTTCAATAGAGCAGCTGTTCAATGAACTCACACAGAGCCATAGTCTAGGCTTCTAAGTCCTATGTGGATTATTGACCATAACACCTGTGTGGATGGCTCATATACAAATACAAATGTTTGGTGGTCTCTCTCTCTCTCTCTCTCTCTCACACACACACACACACACACACACACACAACTGACAGCCTCACAATTTTCCTTCCCAGTAACAAGAATGCAAAAGAAGTCTAAGACACCAAGTTGTGTCTGGATCGAAACTAGCTGTGCTCAGTGTTTTGGAATGTGTGATGTGGCTCTTGACCAAGATTGTCTACAAAACACCTGAGAGAATATTAAGTACAGTCCTGCCTTGGGGGAGGGGAGGGAGATTGGCCAACTTCCCATAATTCCTTTCAGGACTTTTAAACTCAATAATGTTATGACACCACAATGTCACCAATCTCCTGCCAGCTCTTTGCCTCCATATATATATATATATATATATATATATATATATATATATACCATGCTTGCTTGACAGTATCAAATGGCAAATGGTTAGGGATGGAGAAGGCAATCACTAAAGAGAAATCTAAGCAAGGAAGCTTAGCTTCCTTTACCTGAGGGCTTATAGTTAAGATGTATTGTGGAGAAGGAAGGGAAAAATAAGGCATACTAATTAATTTCAAATAGACAATAGTGCTTTCTGTAAGTGATGGAGAGCCACAGAATGTGCCTTTGGTAGTTCCCAGGCTTCTGCATGGGTGGGGCAGCCATCCTGCCATGGTGAGTCTGCCAGCCCTGTCTCCAGAAGAAATGTCAAGGGCACAGGGACTGTTTCCCTCCCCGCCAGTGTTGGTCTGTATAACCCTAGTTCAGATGGAGTGCCCTAGTAAGAAGCTTCTAGACTAGTTCTGTGGCATACCCTGGGTGAACAAGGGCTCTGTGTGGACCACTCACCTGGGCAGACTACGGTGAAGAAGCCACAAGAGATAGTTCTCTCTTCCTACTCCACCATCCTCATATGGCATCTCATAGCTTTTGGCTTTTTTTTAAAGAGATGCTTTTCTGCTCAGGGCTAGCACTCTACCACCTGAGCCACAGCTCTACTTGCAACCTTTTGCTAATTGACTGGAGATAAGAGTCTCATAGACTTTTCTGCCCAGGCTAGTTTCAAAGATCAATCCTCATATCTCAGCCTCCTAAGTAGCTAGGATTATAGGCATGATTCAGTGCCTAGCTATTACTAGCCTTTAATAGCCTTGGGGTTTTGAATATTCTCAGCACAAAGAAATAAAGGTAATAGGTATAACCATTACCCTGGTCTGATCATTTAGCAGAGTATATATGTTTTGGTGTTTTGGGATTTTTTTCCAATTACTGCATATTCTAAGCTGGCCTTGTACTTGAGGTCCTCCAGCCTCTGCCTCCCCAGTGCTGGGATTACATGTGTTCTACTGAAATGCTGCATTGTAGCCTCTAAATCCATAAAACTGCTATGTATCATTTCAAAATAAATATATATATATACTTACTTAAATATATAATATATATTTATTTTAAAAAGTAAAAAAAACAACTTGCACTAGGAAAATATATGTGTGTGCATATACCTGTGTATACATGTATATACATATGGCTCTTGCTAAGAGCAGACAAGCCTCTGTGGGATAAGTCACACAGGCTTTGGGGATTTCTGCAAGTATACTTTCTCTCACGTGGGCCATGATTGCTCCATTTTTTGAAAAGAGAAAGGATTCTTAGGAAAGTGAGCTGGTGTGGTCAAGGCTACAGCTTGGTTGGAAGGGGTTCCTAGAAATGACCTACTCAATACTCTCAAACACATCCAAATGCAATAACAAGAATCTAAAAAAAAAGGCTGAGTGCCAGTGGCTCATGCTGTAGTCCTAGCTACTCAGGAAACTGAAATCTGAGGATTGCAGTTCAAAACCAGCCCAGGCAGAAAGTCCATGAGACTTATCTTCAGTTAACCACCAGAAAATTAGAAATGAACCTGTGGCTTAAAGTGATAGAGTACTAGCTTTGGGCAGAAAAGTTCAAGGACAATGCCCAAGTCCACAGTTTAAGCCCAGAAAAAAAAAAAAAATCTAGAAAAAGAAGTAGAGGGGCTGGGAAGATGGCTCAGTGGTAGGACGCTTGCCTTGCATGCTCAAGGCCCTGGGTTCGATTCCTCAGCACCACATAAGCAAAAATAAAAAAGCCAGAAGTGGCGCTGTGGCTCAAGTGGTAGAGCGCTAGCCTTGAGCTGAAGAGCTGAGGGACAGCACCCAGGCCCAGAGTTCAGGCCCCACGACTGGACCCAAAAAAAAAAAAGTAGAACTCAGCCATTATTTGGCAGCCATTTGGGCAACAGCAACAGCAATCTGAAGAGGTAAAAGTCTGTCAGAGGCTGAAAGGAGAGGAAATTCTGGAGATGGAATGAGAAAAACATCTCAGGTCCCCCCAGGAGATGGGCTGTTTCATAAGAACACATGTTATAAGGGCACAACAATTTAAAAATATATAAGAAAAATTCCTCTCCCAACCTTTTCAAGGCATTGACACAGAAACAGGAATGAGTCAAAGGAAAAGTGCAAGTCCTATGGCAATACCTATCCAGCAAGCCCATCTAGAAAAGAAACCACAATTACACACACACACACACACACACACACACACACACACACACACACACACACACACACACACACAGAATCAATCCTTCAGAAACGCCATCTTCACAAAGATATGCACACAAGGACACCCACCTTGGCACAGCTCACAGTTGCGAGCTAGTGGTGCTGATTGGGGGAACTTGCATGGTTATAGCAAAAGGTTGAAAGGTTTATATCAAATTGTTCAAATTGTTGTGGTTCCTAGGTAATAATAATGGAGATAGGAGTGGTATGAAGCAAACATGGAGATAGGGGTGGTATGGAGGCATGGTGACTTATGCCTGTAATCCTAGCTATTCAGGAGGTGGAGGGAGCAGAAGCAAGATTCAAAGCCAGCCCCAGGGTGCAGCAGAAGAGACAGAGCTTTTAAGAACCCAGCAAGCACAAAGCCCTGGGTTCAAGAATGGTGATTGAGAGAAGGGTGGGAGTAAGAATATTCATTTCTAATAGTATAATCAGTTCTAGATTGTTCGTTTATTTTCTCATGTTGTACCTTTTAGTTCAAGTGGCCAGTGGCCACCTATGCTTCATGGACACACTGGGCTTAAGATTCAGAGGTAGTTTATGGAAGCTGGCATGCCCTGAGGAAATGAAAAATCTGAGTCTTCTCCTGCAGTCACCCCTTGATCCTCCTGGTTCAAACTCATGCCCTGAGAACCTCCATGCTGAGTCCCAAAAGACTGAGGGAATTGGAGGCCACCGAGCTGTTAGGTAGCACCTTCCCAACTGCTGTGGCCGGAGGAAGCATTCACCAAAGACCACATTGTGTTCCCCAGTAAGACGCAAGTGGAAGGGGGGGGGGTAGTTCTATTAGCAGATAAACCTTTCTCTTCATAAGTTGATCATCTCAGTACTGTACTGTTCCAGTAATGGAGAGCTGGCTAACACAGCCTTGAGTCTATCTGGGCAGCCCACAATTCCCACACTTTCCTCTTGGCCAGGCTCCCACCATCTTGGTCCTTGCTGTTGCATAGGCCACTTCACAGGCAAAATGCTCACAGCTCTCAGTTAACACGGAACTTCTGTTGGATTGCCTTCCAGGTCACACACTGCCACGCTCCACAGGGCAAAGTGCACCTGGCCTTGCTCCATGGCCCCACTCATGAGTGGTTTGCCTGAACTTCATATTAGTTAATTTTACAGAGTTTAAAATGGGGAAGGGGCAAAATTAGAAGGCTTTGCTATCCCCTCCCCCTCCCCCCCCTACAACCCATATCCAAGGCAGGGCCCTTCTATCTTTGGGAGACAAATGTTCAGTGTGCAGAACTACAAAATTACAGAACCAAAGATATATCACCCTTGCGCCCCCTCCCTCCAGTCCATTAACTGAAAAATTTGAGATCTAGTGGTTTAAATCTGGATTAGCCAATGTCAATGGACATTAAGGTTATGTTAGCTAGAGTTCACAGATTCCAATGCTCTTTCTGTATGAATGAACAGAATGAATGAATGAATGAATGGCTTCACCACTCAATTCAGAAAACCAAAGGAATCTCACCAAGAATCTAATGTTAAACTATCTAGTAAATGTAACTGATCGGGTAGACTCTACTTACCAATTTAACTGATATTTTCTGTTTTCAATTGACTGTTTATGTTCATAGGCGTATATTGTTAGTCATTTAAAATGTTCTGTTAATGCATATACCCCAGACAAGTCAGACTTCAATAGTGTTAATTCCAATTCCCTTATAAGCTATATGATTTACCTCAAATAATAACATCATTAGATTGAACCCAAAAGGTTCAATATCTTTACATGCAAATGGTGAAAGTTACAAAATCTTCATGTGTCCCTCTTATATATGCTTCAGAAAGATTTTTAAAACCAATACACATAGCCGGATACCACTGTCTCACATCTGTAATCCTAGCTAGCAACTCAAGAAGCTGAGATCTGAGGATGATGGTTCAAAGCCAGCCCTGGGCAGGAAAATCCGTGAGACATTTATCTCCAGTTAATCATAGAAAAAGCTGGAAGTGGCACTGTAGCTCAGGTGATAGAGTGCTAGCCTTGAGCAAAAGGAGCTTAGGGACAATGCCCAGGCCTAGAGTTCAAGGCCCAGGGCTGGTAAACACACACACATACACACACACACACACACACACACACACACACACACACACACACACGCACACATACACACACACACAATGAACTCTGATATAACATGACTACATAATAGTCACCAGACATTTACTTAATTAATTAATTAAATTGATTGATTACCAATACTGACGCTTGAACTCAGGGATTTGTGTTTGCTAGGTTTGCTTGCTTAGCTGAGTCATGCCTCTAGCCCTGCTTTTTGCTAGTTGTTTTGAAGATAGAATCCTGACTTTTCTGCCTGGACTAGCTTTGAACCTTGATTCCCCCAAATGTCAGCCTTTCCAATAGATAATATTACAGGGATGAGCCACCAGCACCAATGAGATCTTTAAACTACATCATCTTTTAAGAATCTAAATTTGTTTTTTTTTTCTCTTTCTCTTTCCCTTTTCTCTTTGCCCCTCACACCACCCCATACACACACACACACACACACACACACACACACACAACCATTTGCCAGCTTTATGGACTCAAGAAATTAGAAAGGACTAGATTACCCAGAAGTGGCCAGGTTCCTGGAGAGAGAGAGAAAGGTGCCAAGAATATGAGAATATGTGTGTCTGACACCACTCCCATGCTCCCTTCCCTTTTCCCCTGTCAGGAAGAGGGCTGGCAATGTTAGCAGTAACCACAGATAAATACAAGATAGGTCAAGCTCCTAAATCCAGCTTTAGTCACCGCTGAGGTTCCTTACCCTGCCTGGAAGTGTGCTGCCACACCCGCCACTCAGCCCCTGCGTTGCAGTCACAGTTAAAGAAGATAGAAAAATAGCCACTTGGGGGGGGGGGGCATGCACTTTTAAAGACACTCTGGCTCTATCTTCCTCTCCTGATTCTAAGAAGAAAACTGAGATGTAAAGAAATAAAGTCACTAGTTCAAGGTCACTCGGCAAGTTAGCAACATATTCCTAAGCCATAGTCAGGCTACTCAGAGCTCCTACCACGAGCAATCCAAAAGGTCCAAAAGGCACAAAAACCACCCCAACTGCTTAGAGATGAACATGTACGAAGAGGCACAAATAGCTTGACAACAAATTACAAAATATAAACTCTACCAAACCTGCCAGAAGTCCAGTAACAGACCCTAAAAGCAGCACCCAGCTGTATACATTGAGTCCTGGGGCCTCTAGCAATTAAATCACTCTTTTACCCATTTCTCACAGGCAGGGTAAATTTAAAAATGCAACCCTTTTTCCATACATGAAATTAAGAGACACAAAACACATGTCGCTCCCCCTTCCTCCTCCTCTCCCCTTGTAGTTTATAGCAATCACAGTTCCAGAGCCAAGGTGTCAAGCCCAGCAAGGGAGTCTCAAAGCCCTTGGGAAATCTAATACCCTCCACATCCCTCAGTGCTCTCCCCTGACCTGCCCAGGTAACAAAACCCAGTAGGGCAGGGGCTGGGCTTGGCAGGCCGCCTGCCTAAGAGCAGGCTTTAAAAAGAAAAACCAAGCCCCAAGTTGCTAACATTCCAACACAGACCAACAGAGAAATGTAAAAATAAAGAGTAAAAAGAAAACTTTTCCTTACCCTTAAAAATCACAGAGACAATAGGATCCGGTTTCCCGAATTTCGTTTTAGGGATATTACTGGCAGATTCTACAATCACACGAAGCATGGCTCTTAGTGAAGTAGAAAGCAAATTTCAGCAAACGACCAAGTCAAGATCTGGCCACTCAGCCCCGAAGAGAATGGGTGGAAAGCCTCCAGCAGGGGAGGTTCTCCCGGGGAAGAGGGAAGGGGAGAGGCCTATGGGTGGACCTTAGAGCACTATTTACTGAAGGCGATGTGTAAACTGATACCCACACTCCCCAGTCCACGCAGTGCCCCAGGCACCGACTTAAGCACTCAGTGAATGTGGAAGTGAAAAAGTACAAGGCATCTACAAAACAAAATGTTGTGAAACAAACGAAAGTAAAATGGATTGGGAGCTATTAAAAGCAACTCTTATCTGGAGAGTCCAAAATGTGGTTGCATTGTAGTGATCACTCATGAAGTTAAATTAATTGGTTCTCTACCATCTCTTCATTCTTTCCTTAGTTTCATGGAGTATTCAGTCTTCTTTTTCTTTTTCTTCTATGTGCTTTTGAGAATTTCTTCTTGTGCTGTTGAACGTATCCACCACGGAGCAACCTTTTCAAAAAGCAGCTAGAAGATGCCCCCTACTGGATGACTGAGGAATCACTAGTTTATTTCAAGTATAACCCCAATCCAAGAACCAAAATAAGTGGATTTATAAAACCCAGTGTCTTGGGGGCTAACCCTTTGCTTTACAAAAGGATTCACCATGGAATTTCTCTACATATTTTATAACATAAGATGTACATATACATGTTAATACATGCAGACACATGTCATACATAGGTTTGATATATTCTGACTCTATAGAAATGACAGCACAGAGTATCACACCATAGGGATTGTTCTGTGTTGCTCCTTTATCTTTTTTTCTTTTTTTGTCTATCATGGGGCTTGAACTCTGGGCCTGGGCACTGTCCCTCAGTTCAAGGCTCTACCACTTGAGCCACAGCGCCACTTCTAGTTTTCTGGTGGTTTATTGGAGATGAGTTTCACAGCTTTTCCTGCCTGGGCTGGCTTTGAACCACGATCCTCAGATCTCAACCTCCTGAGTAGCAAGGATTACAGGCATGAGCCACCAGTGCCGGGCTGTGTTTAGTTTCTTTTGTCCTCATAATATTGTTAAATTCATTCATGTATCTCTCTACATTATCCATGCTTGATGCTTTACAGTATTTCATGGTATGACTGGTCTACACATTATTAATCTATTGGACTGTGGAAGGATATTTGTTCAGGGTTTGGGACTATTATAAATTGGGCCTTAAACATTCTTGTGCATGTCAGTAAGAGAATCACAGTCCAAGCCAGCCTGCTCATAAAGTCAGAACCTACTAGGAAAATAACCAAGGCAAAAAGGGGCTGGCCTGTGGTTCAAGTGGTAGAGCACCTGCTTAGGAAGCATAAGGCTCTGACTTTGATCTCTACTATCTCTGGAAAAGGAAACCATGGAGGCACTATAAGGATCAGTAGTTGCCAGTATTTAGGGACTAGGAAGGAGTAATGGACAAGAACAGAGAACTTGTGGGACAGGAAAATTAAGAATCTTCTATTTGATAGTGCAATGGTGGATAAGTATATTTACACACTTATCCAAACCTGTACAATATACAACACCAAGAGACAACCTGAATGTGCACTATGGACTTTGCATGAAGTTGATGTGTTCATAGGGTCATCAACTATAACTAATAAAGATATAGGAACTGTGTGCATCCATTCAGTAGTGCCATGAACTTAATAAGTGTTCATTTGGCACCAAGAAAGTATAGCCCATCATGAAAGACTCACAATCCAAATTTTCAACAGCATTCATTATTTTAAATCCTTTCAAATTTCTACTACACAAAATATTACTTTAAAGTAATCTTAAGTAAAGTGTTTGATAATATAGATTCAAAAGTAGGATCCAGCCATACTGTTAAGCCACAAAAAGGATCAGCTCACCAATCTCTAGCATTTCTTGGAGTCTTCTGTTTGGCTCTGACAGCTGCAGAGGCATATCATGGTAGAATATTGTACACATACCCAAGAAACTGTGGAACTCAGGCTTGATGCTGCTATGCTCTGTATAGTGGGTTGAATAATGGCTCCTCCAATTTTTGTCCCCCTGGAACACTGTGTTTAAATGAAGTCATACTGCATTAGGGTGGACCCTAAATCCAAGTAGAGTCCTTATAAGCCCTCTTAGAAGGATGCGTTGATTTCAGACCTCTGGCCCCCAGAGCAGAACAGTGTTTTAAGCCACTCCACTGGTAGTGATTTGTTATGGTGATCATAGGAACCTAATAGAGTAGCACAGCTCTTGACCATAGACACCATCTTCTCTTGTGTCCTTTGTCCTCTGTGCTCTTCTACAGGGAATAATGACCACCGCTGGTGGGCCTTGGGGTGTTTTTCCCTGTATGTTGTGAGACTAAGATGCTAAACCTTCATTTCCTCCATTCCAGTGGCCTTTTACCTATTTTATACTCCCAGAGCATGTATACAGCGACTTGACTCATGTGGTAGGTTTGGAGACAAAGAGGGCCAAGAAAGCAAGAGAGAAAAGGGACCTGTTAGGTAGACAGGAGTCAAAAGTGAAGGACATAACTATGTCAGATCATATGTGCCATGCTACATTGCTTGTTCCCATAGTGCCTCGGGCTCCTGCTCAAACACTTCTTCCCACAATTCCCTGGGTGCTCGTTCAACCAACAAAAAGAGACAGGGTAGTGCACACATAAACCATCAAGCAAGAAGGTCAAAGCCCGGGAAAGGAGATATGGGAAGAGTCATCACTGTAATAGCCTGCTGCAAAGAAGACTCCATTGGACTCCTCTTTAACCCCCTCTCTAGATGGAGAGGGTTTGGGAGACTTCCTTTTCACTTTCAAGTAAACTTCTGTTTACCTCAAACATTTTCCTGACTTTTCATTCTTTAATGGGTAGAAACAATGAATCTCTTTGCCTAGAAGGTTTTGGAAGGGAAGGAAGATTTCTACTTAGCTTTGTTTAGATGCAAAAAGCTGTCTGGTCCTTTTTACCTTATAGAGTAAGCTTTGAGAAATAAACTGCTAAGATTTTAACATTGTAAGGAAAACACTTTAGGAAGGGTATTTCCTTTTGGAAAAATCATGGAAGCGTTCATTCAACAGAATGAACATCAGCTAGTTTAGTGTTCAATAATACACTCATTGTTCAATAAATGCTGGAGTCCTGCCCTGTGTAAGATGCTGAGACTTCAGTGGACAGAGAGCCCAAAGTCTATTCCAGTAGAGCTCCCCAGCAAGGAAGGAGTGCATCCCACACTTTCTCATAGCTGATCAGTCAATGTTTCCAATAACTTGGTGGGACAGGATTCTTGTGTACCTCTTTGCAGTTGAAAAAGTTCAGTCTAAGAATTAAAAGCTTGAGCGAGAGTTCCCACCCACTAAGTCCAGCTCACCAGCGCACTGGGCACTCAAGAGTTCTGTTTTATTATTTCACACCTTTCTCATTAAGAAAACTCCTGCATGAATCTCCATGTGTGGCCTTAGAGCACTGGGACAAAGGAGAGAAAGAAAAAAAATATGCAGAGAAAAAGAGGGGAGAGATGTAGAAGCAAAATAAAAGGGATACGAGAAGGAAAGCATTATGGACTAGCATCAAGAACTTAGTAGAGGATTGAAGATAGATTTTTAACATCTTATTCCAATTTCAGTTCTACAGGTATGTTTACCTAACAAGGATGATCATGTACAGGTGGTCTACAGCTAAGAGCTGTTTGCTGAATTAGTTATACAAGAATTATTTCAGTTGATGACTAAAATGCTTCTTAGAACTATAATACTATTTTTAATAGATAATTATAGGGCTTTGCACATTGGTATTTTAAAGAAACCTCAAGCAGTTGTCTTTCAATAACCATGAGATACTGGTCCCAAGACACATCGTGGATACCAAAATCCAGAGGCTCAAGTCCTTTACACAAAATTGAGTAGAATGCACATAAAGCCCATTACACCCTCCTGTAAATTACCCTGGATTATGTACACTACTTAACAACATAGAAATACTGTGAAGATAGCTGTGTTCTAAGGGAAATCTCTAAGCATGTTCAGTGCAGATACATTGTTTTTCTTCGAGTATTTTTTTTCTGTGGATGTTAAATCCATAAATATGGAGAACTGGCTAAATAAACCATCTTTAAATTTCATTCCTTTAAAAAGATGCTGCTCTGTGTCTGATTCCACACAGGAGAGAGAAGGAGAGAAAATGTTTGGTTACATTGGGCATCATCGTATGGTAAATATGATTATGGGAATGAATTTCACCTTCTCTAAGAAAGAATACATCTTCCCTCCCTCCCTCTCCTGACCACCCCTGTGGAAATATTAACTGCTTTAATGGGGGACAAATTAAAACAACCAGGGCCGTGCACATTTGTTGCTTAGCTATACTTTCTTGTCCCATTTTCTAAAATAATTCTAGAACAAAAAGTTCCTTTTTGAGGTATACTAGTGCTGTTCAATAGGAATGAAATATGAGCTACACTTGTCATTTTGAACTTTCTTGTAGTAATATTAAAAAACCAGACACCAGAGGCTCATGCCTCTAATCTTAGCAATTCAGAGGCTAAGAGCTGAGGATTGTAGTTTGAAGCCAGACTCTTAGGTCCAACTAACTACCAAAAAATCTGAACGTGGAACTGTGACTAGAGCACTAGACTTGAGCAAAGAGTTTAGGCACAGCACAAGCCATAGTTCAAGCCACAAGAATGTCACAAAACAAATCAAAACCAAAAAGTAAAACACAATAAATGAAACTGGTTTGTTTTTGGTAATACTGGGGTTTAAACTCAGATTTTATGCTTGTTAGGCACATGAGACACTATACCTGGCCATGATGAGATTTATTTCATTTTGTTTGTTTATTTAATTATTTATTTAGTGCCAGTGATGGGGCTTGAACGTGTACTTTTGCTTAGGGTTTTCTGTTTAAGGCTAGCATTCTACTACTTGAGCCTCAGCTCTACTTCTAGCCTATTTGCTAGTTAATTGAATTTAAGAGTCTTTCACAGTTATCTGCCTTGGCTGGTTTGGAACTTGGATTCTCAGAGCTCAGCTTCCTGTCTATCTAGAAGTACAAGTGTGAACCACCAACTCCCAGCAAGATCAATTTTAATATATTTTTATTCTGTATTTCCACAATACAATTGTTTGATATGTAATAATATAAACATGTATTTTACATTTGTATATGTCTTTGAAATCCAATGAATATATCTAACATCTCAATCTGGACACAAAATATTTATTTATTTATTTTTTTGTCAGCCATGGGGCTTGAACTCTGGGCCTGGGCGCTGTCCCTCAGCTCTTCAGCTCAAGGCGAGCGCTCTACCACTTGAGCTACAGCGCCACTTCCTGGACACAAAATTTTTATCAGTGCACAAAATATATGTGAATAAAATGTAATTTTTTTCTTATCAGAAATGCTTGATGTATATTTAGACTTCATGAGGTTTACAATTGGAAAAAATAAATGAAGGCACACAAGTTGTTGCAAATTCAAAAGCTTTTAAATGACGGTTGATGCTAGTGGGGGATTCATACCTCTAATCCTAACTACTCAGGAAGCTGAAATGTGGAGGATCACGGTATGAAACCAGCCTGTGGGGGAAAGGTGTCAAAGGTCCCATCTCCGATATAGCCATGGAGGCATGGCTTAAGTGGTAGCATGCCAGGAGAGCAAGGGAATCCAGCAAGCATGGGGCCCTGAGTTCAAGCCTTAAGTTCAAATTCTGGTACAGACAGAACAATATTCTAACAAATGACTTTATTATCTGTTTCTTTCTTCTTTTTTGCTTCTTTTCTTTTTTGTTGGTCATAGGGCTTGAACTCTGGGCTTGGGCACTGTCCCTGAGCTCTTCAGCTCAAGGCAAGTGCTCTACCACTTGAGCCACAGTGCCACTTCTATTTTTCTAGTGGTTTATTGGAGACAACAGTCTCACAGACTTTTGGGCCAGGGCTGTCTTTGAACCACAATCCTCAGATCTCAGCCTCCTGAGTAGCTAGGATTACAGGTGTGAGCCACTGGTGTCCGACTACTATTAGTTTCTAAAAGAGAATTAAGTAGAATTTTTCAATCACAGTAGTCTTACTTCACAATTAGCCTTGTGTGGCTAGTGCCACCATATGGAATAGAGCAGAGGAAGCTAAAAAATGCTCTTTTGGGTGTGAAGGCCTATGAGCTGGTGAGACCCACGCATTCACTAGCAGCTCTTTGGAAGATACAACACTTGGAAGGTGACAGGCACTCTCCAGCACAGAAGTCTTATTTAATAGCTCTAAACTCCTGTAGCAGCCTTTGGTACTGTTTTAGTTTCCCAGGAACACTTTCCTACTGGGAAGAAAATGAGCTCCCCTGGTGAGACAAATAGCTAGCCTGCTTGGCCATTCCATTTCTCTTTTTACGTGAATGAAGATGAACTGAATTGTCACCATCAAAATACTATCACCTTGCAAGACCTCAATTGCAGGACTTGCAGCACCTATCTGTAAAGAGCAAACATTTATTTATGTATTTATGTATTTATTTATTCATTTATTGTCTGCTCCTCTTCCTCAGGAGTCCCTAATCACAAGGGGAAACTCTTGCCAGAAGCCAGGACCTGGAGGGCTGGTGTGGATTGGAGTGCCTGACCCAGCAATCTCTGGCAGCCAGTTCCTGGATGTTAGTCCACAGGTACCACCCCTCTCCAAATAGCCCTTTCTTCCCCATCTTACACTATATGCTCTCTATTTGGCTCTAAGGTGAGTAGGGAGAGGATTCTTTCTCATCTTTATACATACTTTTAGAAATGAATTTTGCCCTTTATATCAACTCTAGACAACACATAGTACTCATATTCTCATTTAACTTTTGCAGATTTTCTTCTTCCCATCTCTCCCATCTGATACTTTAGCACATGAATCTGAAGGAAACCAAGACTGGGCATTTTTCCACTAGAAATGAAAGCACATACAAGCCCACCCCCCACCCCAAGTCTCTGCAGTTTTTTCCTTATTCCTACCAGTTCTATTTCTTAAGGATTAGCTGCCCACTGACATCTATCATTTATAAATTAACTGCACACTGAACAGAATGAGAATGAAGAAAACCTCCATTCCCCAGCATTCTCCAACCCCAAGGACTGGAATGATGCTTGAAAGAAATGCTGACCACAGCAAAAACCAGATACAAGTTACTTTAATCAGTAGAGAAACTTAAATCATATATGATTTAGACCATGTATGTGGACTCTACCACATCTCTCTGAACTTCAAAGAAATAACAGTCCACATGCTAGAAGACACTATATTTTTATATGCTGGACAATGGAGGTGGCTGCCTCTCTAGGACATATTTCTCCAGAAAAGAATACTATAAAAGAGTCTCCCTTGATAAGAAATATACTCATTATTTTGCCCATGTAATTGTAACCTCTCTGTAAAGTATGTTCACAAAAAATAAAAATTAAAAAAAAAAGAGTCTCCCTTAAGGCAAGGGATAAGATGGCCATTGAAAATAACCATGCTAGCTTGTTGTTAAATAAGCATCATGGACTGATGCCTTGAGTTCCAAGGATACAAGTACTAAACATCTTCTTACTTTTTTCTAATTCTTTGAAATTGTAGTGGGGAGGGGCAGTGAGACCACTCAGTCCACTGTGAAAATGTAAAAGATTTTATTGAGCGAAAAGTGCTGACGCGCCAGGACCACACCTGGGGTTGGGATCCCAGGAAATAGCCCCGAATGCCAGCCCACTTTTAAGCATTTAGGGCTAGGGCAGAGAAAGGGGGAGGCTGGGTGTTGGTTTTAGCCAATGATTGTTACAAGAAATTCACACCTTAAGTTTAAACTTCCTACCAAGGTTTTGCTGGTGGAAAGCAGGGGAATAGAACAATGGGTGGTGATGGTTTCAGCTGGGTTAGGGCTGGCATTGCTCAGAAAATAGCAGAAGCAGACATTAGTTACAGAGTTATAAGGTTACAGGGTTACAATTATAGTTACTAGCTAACATAGCTAGTTACCAGGGAAGTCTTATCCACAGCACACTTAACATTTATATCTTAAAATTGTTCATTATCTATTTTACACAATCTAAGTCAGATATTATATTCCATCTTTACTTCCTCCACCATATCATAATAAATCCTTTATATCATTTCTCATCCATTTTATTTAGTAATCTGAGTGATATTGACTTTTGTTTAGCAATGGCTCACTACATTGGGGGGGGGGGGGATGTGCCAGTGCCTGGGCCTTGAACTCAGGGCTTGGGCACTGTCCTTTGGCATTTTTGCCCAAGGCTGGCACGCTTACCACTTGGGCCACAGCTGCACTTCAAGGTTTGTAGTAGTTAACTGGAGATAGTCTCATGAACTTACCTTCCTTGATGGTCTGGAACTGCGATCCTCAGAGCTCTGCTTCCTGAGTAGGTTTAGGAGTATAGGTGGGATCACTACATTTATTAAATGCTAAGCACTTCATATGGTTTCCTTCATTCAATTCTCATAACTATGTATGAAGTAACTACTAGTTGCATTATTTTATAGATCAGAAAACTGAGGCCTAGATACATTAAATATAGTACCGAAGGTCACACATCTAGTAAGAGGAAGCCAGTAAACTCAGATAATAATTGCCCTTGTGCAATTCAGTCTTCCTATGATGTATATATCCATTTTTAATTTTCCCATGAGTTTAGTAAGAAAGTTTAGTAAGAAAGTTTAGTAAGAAAGTTAGACCCTGCCTGGCAAACACTTCCTATGCCTAACATTTCTCTAAGCAATAGAGGTCTCAAAGCAGCTAAACCTAAACCCAGACTTTACCAAGAGAGGCATCAGGACTGAGGGAGGCAATCTGGTGCTAATACTCTTTGTCTCTGGGGTTCTCTATCTCCACTTCACATGGGAATGTCTAACAGCTTTCCTTTGCTACACTCCCCATCTAGGATGTGGATCCCCGATTCTCGCATGATAAAAGTTCAGAATACACGGGGATCCGTCCTCCTTGTGGAATCAGTTCTCTCAGGAATGGAGGAGCTTCTTTTTTTCAGTTGTTTTTCCTCCCTTTATGGTGCTGGGTGTCGAACACTGGGCCTTATACTCCACCACCGAGTTCTTTCTATAATCTGATGAGTTCCATTTTATATTGAGAAAACTGGTCTCCTCAGAGGTATAAACCACGCTCAGGTCACAAAAGGAGTTGTTCCCAGAGGAGGGGCATCCACTTATTAAAAACAGAGTATTAAGAATAACTGCAGAGCCCTCTGAAAAAAATCAGAATTCTTTGGGTGTCAGACCTGCGAGGTCTTTGCGGCTTCAGCTAGATCTGATCCAGCTCCGCTCAGCCTCGGACCTCAAGCCTCAGAACCCGTCCCTGCCAATCAGAAGCCTCAACCAATCAGAGAGCCGAGTCTAGCCGGCAATGACGTGCCCCGCCCCGCAGCCGCGCGATTCAAACTCCCGGAAGCGGCGCCCTCGCGGGTGGGTGTGGTAGCCGAGGCCCGCGCCGGGCTTCACCTCAGGTGCTGAGCGGTCCCGAGGTGGCGACGGCGTCAGCTGACGAGGTCTTGGGGGGCCAGATCCCACAGCTCTCCCGTCGCGGCTGGGTTGGTCTGCACGGGAGGCGGTGGGCAGGCCGCGGGTCCCCGCTTCCGGCCTGCCGGGGGCCCTGAGTCTCTCCCTCGGCCGTGGTCGCCTCGCTTCCGCCGTGGGACTTGGCGGTGAGTACTGTCACCCCTCGAGCGGGAGGCGCCGCCAGGCCGGCGGCCACCCCGGGCGCTGTCGTTAGAATGGCTCTTGCGGGTGAGCGGTCAGCCCGCGCTTTGCGAGTCGGCCCCACACACTGCTGCCCCGGGCGGCTGCGGCCCCGACCCTGTGGGCCCGTGGCGGGGGTCACGATCCAGTTGGCCTTCCCCGGCCCCTCGTAGGTGCCCGGGCCGTGTGCCGGCCTCGGGTTACCGCAGCGCCCGCTGTCAACGTGCAGCGCCGGGACTGATGTCCATCGACGGAAAAGCAAGAGCAGGTGGAGGGCAGACACGGCGGGGACCTGATCCCAGGCCGATCCCAGGCCAGGGGCGGTGTCCTGATTAGTTCCCACCGAGGAAAAGGCTTCCCAAAAAACAGAAAACGAAAAGGTGCCCGCCGGCGCAGGTAAGGGCCGAGCAGGAGAAACCCCCGTGGGCGACTGGAATGGAAAATACGTGGAAAGAAGCGCGCACCCACCCGTGGCTCATGCCTGTAATCCTACCCACTCAGGATGAGGGTTCAAAGCCAGCCCAGGCGAGAAAGCTGAGAAACGTGTGTGTGTGTGTGTGTGTGTGTGTGTGTGTGTGTGTGTGTGTGTGTGTGTGTGTGTGTGTGTGTGTGTGTGTGTGTGTGTGTGTGTGTTGGTCCTGGGGCTCGAACTCAGGGTGGGGCCGGCGGGGGCGGAGGGGGGGGCGAAGGGGGAGAGGATCCTGGGGGGTTTTCTTTGCTCAGGGCTAGTGCTCTACCTCTTGAGCCACAGTGCCACTTCCGGCTGTGTCTGTGTGCCTAATTTCCTGCCTGGGCTGTGATCCTCAGAATCTCAGTCTTCTGAGTACTAGGATTACAGGCGTGAGCCACCAGTGCCTGGCCGAGATTCTCTGCGTAACCAGCAAAAAGCCAGAACTGGAAGCCATGGCTCTAGTGGTAGAAAAATCCTAGAGCCTGAAGCCCTGAGTTCAAGCCCCAGTACACACTCTCTTTCCTCTCTTCAATCTGTGAGTGGCATTTTCTGAATAGTTTATTGGAGATAAGAGCCTCATGGACTTTCCTGCCTGGCTGAACCTGGATCCACATATCTCAGTCTTCTGAGTAGTTAGGATTATAGGCATGAGCCATCAGCTCACTTATATGTATTATACTACTTATTTTTGATGGTATTGAGGTTTGAACTCCAGGCCTTTGCTTGCAGACACCATTACTTGAGCCACACCCTTGACCTTTTTTTTTTTTTGCCTAAGTTTATTTTTCAGATAGAGAAAGTTTTACTTTTGCTTTAGACCATCTTCTCGCCTTCATCTTCTTATGTTTGCCTCTCAATTAGCTGAAATTATAAGTATGGACAACTAACTCAGCATTTTTTCTTTTCAGGTACTGGGGCTTGAACTCAGGGCCTGTCACTGTCTCTTTAGCTTTTTGTTCAAGACTGGTACTCTTCCAATTGAGCAACAGCTCCATTTCCAGCTTTTCTTTCTCTATTTTTTGATGGTTAATTGGCGATAAGAGTTTCATGCCCAGGCTGGCTTTGAACCTTGATCCTTAGATCTCAACCTCTTGAATATATAGGATGACAGGCATGTGCAGTTTATTTTATTTTATGTATGTATGTATGTATTTGGTTTTGGGGCTTGAACTCTGGGCCTGGGCTCTGTCCTTCAGCTCTTCAGCTCAAGGAGAGCACTTTACACTTGACCCACATCGCCACTTCTGGTTTTCTGGTAATTGGAGACTTCAGACTTTCTGCCCTGGCTGGCTTTGAACTGTGATCCTCAGATCTCAGCCTCCTGAGTAGCTAGGATTACAGACGTGAGCCACCAGTACCTGGCACAGTTTATTTTTTAAGATAAAGTCTTGATAACATTTTTGCCCAACTTGGTTGAACTTCGATCTTCCTATCACTGCCCTTGAGTGGTTGGGATTATTAATGTGTGCCACTTTGACCCTATATGAAGTATATGTACAGTATATTTCACTATATGTCTACCATAGTTTATATATACTTGCTTCTAATCTGTCATCTAGTATTTTTAGCAGATACTAAGGATCTCCTTAAATTTGGTCCCTTATTCTAAATTTCTTTCCTACCAGATTCCCTGAATATTTTACCTTTTTTAAATTTATAAATATCTTTTTTTTTTTTTTTAATTTTATTTTATTTTATTTGAGAACATACTGTACAGAGGGGTTACAATTACATGGGCAGGATAATGCATACATTTCTTACCAAGCATTGCAGCCTCCTCCTTTGTTTACCCTTCACCTCCCTTCCCAGCCTCCCCCCTCCCTCCCACCCAATCATACCCCCCCCCCCCACCGACATTGTAAAGCTGGTTTTGACATGACATTTTGTACTTCTCATTGTTGCAACAGGTCCACCTGAATCCTTAAACGACTTGTTTGTCCCCATCTCCTCCAAAATTTATAAATATCTTGGATTGGGCTGGGAAGGTAGCTCAGTGGTAGAGCGCTTGCCTTGCATGCATGAGGCCCTGGGTTCGATTCCTCAGCACCACATAAGCAGAAAAAATAAAAAAAAGCTGGAAGTGGCGCTGTGGCTCAAGTGGTAGAGTGCTAGCCTTGAGCTGAAGAGCTGAGGGACAATGCCCAGGCCCAGAGTTCAGGCCCCATGACCGGATCCAAAAAAAAAAAAATATCTTGGATTTTCCTCACTTCCCACCATACTCTCTCAAATGACTATCATGTTAGAGTAAAATAAAGCATATTTTCTAAAATAGGTCATACCATTCTGTTGAATAATGACTTCTTTTTTTTGGTAGACTGAGGCTTGAACTCAGGGCCTAGGCACTGTTCCTGACTGTCTTATTTTTCTTTTTGGGGCCGGTCATGGGGCTTGAACTCTGGGCCTGGGCACTGTCCCTCAGCTCTTCAGCTCAAGGCTAGCGCTCTACCACTTGAGCCACAGCGCCACTTCCGGCTTTTTTCTTTTTGCTTATGTGGTACTGAGGAATCAAACCCAGGGCCTCAGGCATGCAAGGCAAGCACTCTACCACTGAGCCACCTTCCCAGCCCCATCCTGACCTTCTTTTGCTCAAGGCTAGCACCCTACCACTTGAGCCACAGCTACACTTCTGGCTTTTTTGGTAGATTACTGCTAGCTGTTTAGTCTTGTGTCAGATACGTGATCATTACTCACTATTTTAAGGTTTTTAAAAAAAATTATTGGAGACCCCCTCTATTGTTTTTCTGGCCAGTCATGGGGCCTGAACTCTGGGCCTGGGTGCTGTCCCTCAGGTCTTCAGCTCAAGGTTAGCGCTCTACCACTTGAGCCACAGTGCCATTTCTGGCTTTTTCAAACCCAGGGCCTCATGCATACAAGGCAAGCACTCTTACCACTGAGCCACTTCCCAGCCCCCCCGCCATTGTTTTTTAAAAGAAAATTTCTACTAAATTGTGATACCTGTACAGACCATGCACAAAAGAGAGATATGCAGGCTGTCATATTTTTGCAAGACAGTTATTCCTCATATCTCTTACCTGACATTTTTTTTTAATGGTTGCAATACCTCAGAAACCTTCTTTGGTCTATCTCTTGTTCCCTCTGATTTGAATATTTCCTTTCTATTTAGAATTTAGAATGAAATAGTTTATTGAGAATTTAGAATGGAATAGTTTATTGAGATTTAAATTTTAAATGCAAGACTTAAAATATAGTTGACTTTTATTTTCACAGACCATTTCAGAAATGTCTTCTAGAAGTCCAAAAGACTTAATTAAGAGTAAGTGGGGACTAAAGCCTAATAACTCCAAATCAGAAACTGAATTACAGAAATTTAAGGGTGAAATTTCATCTTTAAAAACATCAATGGATGAACTCACAAATGGAAAAGGAAAACTGACTGATAAAGATAAACACAGACTTTTGGAGGTAAATGGTCATTTAATCCTTTTAGTTGTAGTGAACATTCTTAGAAAACATAGTACTTGAATTTTCTGATGCTGCCTTCTTATTCTTGTTATATTTATCCCTACCCTATCCCTCATCAGTAGATGAGCATGTATGTCTTTCAGGAGCCATTTTTTAGCATTTAGCCTTTAGGTTTGGAAGGTTTAATATGATGGAGGGAAGATTCTCAAATACTTATAAGAGCTGTATGTAGAGAGATCTTGGTTTGAGGCTATCCTAGGCAAAAAGTTTGCCAGACCCTACCTCAACCAATAAAAGTTGAGACTTGGATGTGACCTACATCATTTTCAGATCATGGGAAATGAAAATAGGAGGACTGAGGTCCAAACCAGGCCCAGGGAGAAAAGCAAAACCCTATTATAAAAATAATAGAGCCCTGGAATAGTGGTTCACACCTGTGATACTAGCTACTTGGGAGGCTAAGGTCTGAGGATTGTGGTTTGAAGCCAGTGTGGACAGGAAAATCTGTGAGACTTATCTCTAACTAACTACCAATAAATAAGTAAACAGACAGATAAATCAGTCAACCAATCAATCACATGCTAGAAGTAGAGCTGGGGCTCAAGTAGTAGAGTATTAGCTTTGAGCAAAAAATCTCAAGAGATGGTACCCAGGACCTGAGTTCAAGCCCCAGGACTGCACACACACCCAAATGAGAAAGAGCCAAAATAGGAGGAGTTGTGTTTCAAGTGGTACCTAGCAATCACAAGGTTCTTATTTCACACCCCAGTACTACCTTCACTTCCCTCCAAAAAATAATTCATATGAGAAGTTTTCTTTTAGTTTTCTCACACAATCCTTGATACAAGTAGTTTCTCCTTTGTGTCTATGCCCATTCATTTTGTATGTATGTTAATAGAACGTATATTACATTCATATGTATTGATTTATGTCCTTGAGCTGTTTGAGCATAGAACTGGACTTTTTTGGTCCTGATATCATAAAGCCAACTTGATATATAAAAAATAATTAATGCTTGTGAAAATATATTGTTTAGCTGCAAGCTTGACTTGACTTTGTTCTATGTTTCTTCTTTATGTCTAGAAAATTCGAATTCTTGAAGCTGAGAAAGAGAAAAATGCTTACTACCTCACAGAGAAAGACAAAGAAATACAGCAACTCAGAGACCAGCTAAAGACCAGATATAATACGACTGCATTGCTTGAACAGCTGGAAGAGAAAACCAAGGAAGGTGAAAGGAGGGAACAGTTGTTGAAATCCTTATCTGAAGAGACAGATGTACTGAAGAAACAGTTGTCTGCCGCGACAGCAAGACTTGCTGAACTTGAAAGCAAAGCCAGTACCATCCGTTTATCACAGGTGCTAATAATTGTTTTTTAACCCAGATTTCTTTCTTTTTGCTATAATTTGTAATTTGTATGAAGAATAAGTTTGTTAAAGAATGCTTGCCAAATGATGAGACAGCATAGTGAACTTGAAGATCACTTACTTTATTTTAGTTTCTCTATCTCTACAATGGCCAAGAAGAAAGATTCTGTTGAGAACTTATTTCTATAGTTTGGATCATTTAAAAGAGACTTAATTTTCTGGAGGTTTTGTTTGTTTTGTGCAGTACTGGGTTTGAACTTCAGATTTAGGTCCTGTCTCTTTTTTGTTCAAAGCTGGAGTTCTACCATTTGAGCCACAGTTCCACTTGTTGCTTTTTTTTGCTGATTAATTGGAGATGAGAGTCTCAAAAACTTTCTTACCCAGACTGGCTTCAAACTAGGATCCTCAGATCTCAGCCTTCTGAGTAGTTATGATTACAGGTATAAGGCACTAACACTCAGCTTAATTTTTATATTTGAGGTACAAAATTACAATATCAAATCTACTTTTTTTATCTGCATGCATATTTTTCCCCTTTTCTTGTTTGAGAGGTACATACCAGTAGAGTAGGAAGAACAAGGATTTGGAGGTAAAAGACAAGCCTAGGTCCAGATCTTGATTTTGCCTTGTTAACTATGTGACTCTGAACAAATTCCTTAACTGTGTGAGCCTTAGACCAGGTGGCTCAGCAGACCCCTTTCATAAACCTCAGTTTCCACATCAATAAAACCTGGAGAAGCCGGGCACCGGTGGCTCACGCCTGTAATCCTAGCTACTCAGGAAGCTGAGATCTAAGGATCACGGTTCAAAGCCAGCCCAGGCAGGAAAAACCATGAAACTCTTTTCTCCAACAAACCACCAGAAAACTGGAAGTGGCACTGTGGCTCAAGTGGTAGAGCACTTGCTTTGAGATGAAGAGCTGAGGGACAGTGCCCAGGCCCAGAGTTCAAGCCCACAACCCACCCCCGATCTACCCCCCACCAAAAAGAAAAAGCTGGCTAAGAATATTGACAATTGAGTGTGGTAATGTTTGTAAATTGCTAGCATAGTGCCTGTCATACTTGTAAATAGTTACTTTACTGGTCAAATGTTTGATTCTTTTGAAATTTATTAATTTTATTTATTTTTTGCCAGTCCCGAGGCTTGAACTCAGGGCCTGGGCACTGTCCCAGAGCTTCTTTTGCTTAAGACTAGCACTCTACCACTTGAGCCACAGCACCACTTCTGGCCTTGTCTGTTTACTGTGGTACTGAGGAATTGAACCTAGAGCTTCATACATGCTAGGCAAGCACTCTACCACTAAGGCACATTCCCAGCCTTAAACATTTGAATAGTACTAACACAACTACTAAGACTACTTACAGGAAAAAAAAAATCTAACTTTCAAATCTAACACCTCAATGCTGTTAATATAGTCTCTCTTAGTACTTTATTTTCTTTTGGTGGAAGATACAGTGATCAGACCTGTACATTTTATACAGGTAGGCAACTGAATATTTCAAGAAATGACTTCAAAGATGGTGAGTTTTTCTAGAGAATTCCCACAGAACTGAAACTCATGAAACATTGCAGTCAGATTCAAAGTGATTGGTTAAAATCTTTCCTTGAATGAGTTTTGAATATGAAGTACGTCTTAGTAGAAAATAACATTTTTTTTGTGCCGGTCTTGGGGCTTGAACTCAGGGCCTGGGCACCCTCTCTGTGCTTTGTTGCTCAAGGCACTCTACCACTTGAGCCACAGCTCTACTTTTGGTGTTAATTGGGTCTAAGAGTCTCACAGAGTTTCCTTCCTTGGCTGGCTTCGAACTGCAATCCTCAGATCTCAGCCTTCTGAGTAGCTAGGATTACAGGCATGAGCCACTGGTACATAGAAGAAAATATAACTTTGAAATGATTTTGTAGTATTGGTTTCTGCCTGTCAGAAATTGCTGTATCAAACAGAAACTGCTATATCAAACATCCTCAAAAATCTCAACATCTTATGGGAAATGGTGATTTTTCCTTATACCACAGTGTAGTACAAGTTGGAATGGAGGAGGCTTTGCTCCAGTCATTCAGAGATCCAGATCCCTTTCTCCTAGTGGCTTTACCTTAGGATGGAGACTTCCTGCCAGGGCTTCTGTGATCTGTGAAATAGAGTATGTGAGGAGATTGTCAAGGCAGGTTTGGGGGAGGCCTGCAATTAGCATGTTTCACTTCTGTCCACACTCTATCAGACAACTCAGAAGATTCCACTAACCACAGGGAAGGCTGGGAAAGAAAGTCTACTATGTGCTTAGGGAAAAAAGGAGTGGAGGCGGGGGTAGTGTCACAGTTCTACCTGAAAGGGTGAGTGAAGAGATTGTCTGGAGAAAAGCAAATATTTTGAGCCTTCTTACCAATGTTCACATTCGTATCTTTTAAAAAATCCTGAAATACAGCCTTTACAGAGTTGGTTTGCTAGAAATGAAGAAAAAAAGAACTGTTATAAATTCCATGTACTCTATGTGAACTAAAACTGATTAATACTAGTAGAGGTTGAGCATCAAAAATACAAAATGTTTCAAAATCTGAAGCTTTTGTTTACCAGTGTGCCACCAAAAGTAGAAAATAATCACACCTGTCACATTCTATATAAAAGTAGCTTCAGACTGTGTATAAATAAGGCAGATACAAAATACAAACACATTTCATGTGTGGAGTTAAATCCTATCATCAAGATGTATTCATTATGTATATACAAATATTCCAAATTCCAGAAAATCTACAATATCAAATACTTCTTGTCTTAGCATTTTCAGAGTATGCTAATCTGAACTATGCTACTCAAACTATGTTTGTAAAACCTAATTCTAGAAAAGAAAGTTCTCATCTTTTGGTTGACAATTTATGTTTTCTAGATTTCATTGAAATAGCCCAATTGTTTTGACTCCTCTTGGTGAAAAACCAGGCGTTTCTAGTGATTCTGTGCTCCATGCAACTCAAGTCAAATTAGATCTGAAATCTCAGGGTTTCCAATCTTCCAATCTTGTAAATGTTAATTTTCACAGTGGTCCTTTGGTAACCTGGCTATTTGGTTCTAAAGTATGTTATCAAATTTTGGGATGCCCCTGAGAAATATACATAGTGTATTTTTATGGAACTGAATCTACGAAGGAAACTTGTGTTGTTGAATGTGTAATGTTAAGTGATATTGGATTATTTACAGACTTCGGCTACTGGCTGCCTCAACTCATCAATGAGTAACATTCATGAGATGGAAATGCAACTAAAAGATGTAAGTTCATTTCTTTTGATTGTTATGGGTAAATAAGCTATGGGACTAACTTGTTGACTTTTAAATTTTATAAAGTTGGAAGCATTAGCATCTCTACTGAAAAGAATCAAGTGATGAGGCAAGAGAAGTGGATTGTAATGGTTGCCTAAGTCACTACCAAGGCATTCAGGAGAAAAATTTTTTTTAATTTAATTTTATTTTATTTGTGAACATACTGTACAGAGGGGTTACAATTACATGGGCAGGATAATGCATACATTTCATACCAAGCAGAGAAAATTTTTTTCAAGTAGGTTACAAATATGTCCACAGCGTCTCTTCTTCACCTAAATCTAATTTGTTCAGCTGCTATTTTATTATAATTAATTTTCCTTTTTTTGTGGTGCTGAGACTGGAACTCTAAGCTTCTTACTCTCACTTATGCCTGGCACTGTACCACTTGAGCCATGCTTCTAGTTCAAAATTGCTGGCTAATTGGAGATAAGAATCTCTTTGATTTGTCTGCCTGTGCTAACTTTGAATTAAGATCCTCAGATCTCAGCCACCTGAGTATTAGGATTATTGATATGAACCACTGGCTCCTGTCTGTGTTGGAAGTTTTGCTTACAGAATACTTAGTAGATTCCTGTTAGAACAGGAGTAAGAACATTCTCAGCATTCCATAGGACTTCATTTTTGCCCTTAGTCTATATTTTTATTGATAACTTGGATGCAAATATTAATTGCATACCACACAAATGTGTAGCTGACACTCATTGGAAGGAATGACTAATGAATGATGACTCTAAAGATTCACAACTAACAGCATTAAGGTTTACTGATAGCCACTAGATATTTCACTTCTTGATACTATTAAGAGAGGGGAAAGAGCAGATGCATGCAATCAGCTGGAAGAGACAGAATAAAATGCTTCCTGTACTGAAGTAACATCGCCATCATGTGGCTCTTTAGAATACTGTTTGAGTCTTATGCTAACTTTTTCGTTCAATAAAGTATCAACAAATTTATTTAAAAGGAAAAAAATTTCATGACTATCCTATGTTGACAAACTTTGTATTAAAATGCTTCATAAATATGAACATAAATTAACTCTAAAATTAGTTATCTGTAGCATCTAACATGCTACAACTGACAAACACAATGTGGACATATGTGCTTTTTGAGTCATATTATGACATATGTGCTATCTCACCTGGCAATTAAATTTGAACATGATTCTGAGAACCTCATTGGTCAAAAGATGCATGTAATGTGAACAGGGGAGGCAGTGGATCTGAACAAAGAATGACTGCTGCTTCTTGATTTGAAATAGAACAGGAATCTTAGCAACCTTCTCAGCTGCATTGCTTGCTATGAAGTCAAGATGTTAGTATTTCTTTGAGACTGATTGTTATAAAAAATTTCAAACATTCAGAAGAGTTGAAAAAAGTATGAGCAAGTTCATATACACCATGAATAGTCAATAATGGGACACTGTTTAAATCAAATTACTACACTGAAACTAGCCATACATTATTAAGGACATAGTACAGAATGGATATATAGGATCTCTACCTGATAAGGAACTTTTAAACCACACAAGAACTACTAAACAGTTGCCTGGAGGGTACAGAGCGCCCAGTATTTGGGCTGGGGGGCCCTAGACTAACTCTTTGAGTCCAGAGGCCAATTCTGTCTTATTTCCTCACTCTGAAAATCCTTTTAAGCCCCATATATACACACTTTGTTATGAATTCATAGGGCCCTATAGAAGGAGCCCACTAAAGTTTGGAGGAACTCTTTAAACTTTAGAGCTTCCCTACATATAAATTTTTGTGGATATAGGGCTCAACTGCCTGTGTCTTTAAAAGATGGAAGTTCTCACCAGAAAGCAGAGGCTCATTTCTGCAAAGACATTCTAGGTTTCAGAGGACAGTGCATACAGTCACAGATTGGAAGGTAGCAGACTTAATCCCCTTCTGTGACTTTGCTCTACTATTGTGTATTCTAAAGGTACGTGATATACAGTGATTGCCCATTTTATTTCACAAGCCATAAGAGATTTTTGGAATATTTTTCATGAGCATATATTAGTTGTATAGCGGAGTTTCATTATGATATTACTGTATATGTTTAGAGCATATGTTGATTAGATTCATTCCCTCCATCCATCTCTCTCTTCCTATCCCACTTCTTAAAACAATTTTAACCCAATGAGTGTAAAGTACTTCAACCATATTTGTGTTGTCTGTTTGCCCTCCACACAGAACCTGGTTTACATCCTGTCATTCATTTTTTAAAGTGATTAATTTGTCAAAGGATTTTTACCATTGTATCTTACACAGATATTTTATACAGATATTATACTTTAATGAGATTAACTTCCTTTATTACTCTCTCCCCATCTTCTGCCCTTTCCCATTATAGGATAGCTTTTAGTGAGTCTCCTTAGGTCATCTTTTATATAGAGATGCAATAAATGTATTTGGATACTATTCACTCCCATCATTTTCTTTTCCTTTCCTAATCCCCTCAAACAGTTCCATTGTTAAGAACATGTTTAATATGTATGTGAATATATATACACATACACACAGGTATATGTATGTGTATAAATGTATGATCATGTATGTTTTTATGTATATGTTTATTTTTTAGATCTAGCTCTACATATAGGAGAGAACATGCAGCCTTGGTCTTTCTGAACCTGGTTTACTTCATGTAGCATGATCATCTCTGGTTTTGTCCATTTACCTACTAATGACAATGTTATTCTTTATGACTGACTATACTCCATTGTGGATATATACCACATCTTTTGGGGGAGAGGGTCAGTTGTGGAGCTTGAACTCTGGGTTTGGGTGCTGTCCCTGAGCTCTTCATCTCAAGGCAAGTGTTCTACCACTTGAGCCACAGCACCACTTCTGGTTTTCTGGTGGTTTATTGGAGATAAGAGTCTCACGGACTTTCCTGCCCAGGCTGGCTTTGAACCATGATCCTCAGATCTCAGCCTCCTGAGTAGCTAGGATTACAGGCGTGAGCCACCTGCACCCGGCAGATACCACATCTAGGTTGTTCCTATACTTGGCTATTGTGAATAGTGCTGCAGTGAACATGAGTATTGAGTGTCTCTATTGTATCCTCACTAATATTCCTTCAGATACATGCCCAAGAGTGGTATCACTGGATCATATGGTAATTCTGTTTGGATTTTTCTGAGGACTGAACATGCTGTTTTTAATAGTGGTTGCACTAATTTACATTCCCACCTACAAGGCTCCTTATGTTTTGTTCTGCATCCTCTTCCGAAGTTATTGTTTGATGGCCATTCTTCCTGAGTGAGATGAAAGTTCAATGTTTTAATTTACATGTTTTTTGTTTGGTTTTTTTTTTTGGCGGTTGTGGGGCCTGAACTCTGGGCCTGGGTGCTGTCCCTCAGCTCTTCAGCTCATGGCTAGTGATCTACCACTTGAGCCATAGCACCACTTCTGGCTTTTTCTGCTTATGTGGTGCTGAGGAATCAAACCCAGGGCCTCATGCATGCAAGGCAAGCATTCTACCACTGAGCCATCTTCCCAGCCTCAATTTGCTTGTTTTTTACCACTATAAAAATTTTATGTGTTGGAAAAGCAGTTTCACTTGATCTCCCCTGTGCTTTACTATTTTTGTTTATTATTATTATTTTGTTTTTATTATTGGTTTTCTTCCCTCTTCATTGCAAGGCCCTGGAGAAGAATCAGCAGTGGCTTGTGTATGATCAGCAGCGTGAGGTCTACGTTAAAGGACTTTTAGCAAAGATCTTTGAGCTGGAACAGAAAACAGGAGCAGCTGCTCCTTCACTCCTACAGCAGACACAAAAGACTGAATCTGAAGGTACTGATTAGTGTAAGTTTTCCTTTTGGATAGGCCTGACATTTTTCCAAAAGGAGTGATTCATCAAATTTAGATTTGGGTGAATATGTGTTAGAAAGTAAAATAAAAACATGTTTTCTAAGCTGGAAATAGCATTTGCAAGTTTGTCCCATTTCCTGTTTTCAAATCAAAAGAAGGCACAAGTCAAAGGTAAAGGGGTTATGATTAGGAGCTCAGAAATCATGTGGCATTTCCTCTACCCTTAACATGGCACTTCCTTCCAAGTCTGTTTCTACTTTTATTTTCTTCAGAGCTGGCCTTGCTGGCTGGTTATCTTCTCATTTTGTCTTCAGCACTTACTCTTATCAAACCCAGGAGAAAAAAATGTGTTTTATAGATCATTCTTCAACCATTTTATTCTCACTATGGCTTTAAGATGAAGTTTCTTATTCATGATGCTTTTTGACATGTGTTTTGCAGCTTCTCTAACATTGACCTCAGCTGAGAGAGTTGTCAGTTTGACAGCACCCAAAAGACTCCTAAGAGGTGGGACAGAAGTATCATTAGTCTCATTTTACAGAAGAAATTGTTTTAGCACTTCAAGGTGTGATGAACTGGGATAAAAGAGAAACACACACACACACACACACACACACACACACACACACACACACACACACACACACACACACACACACAAAACACTGCTTAAAAAACTAGAAGCTGTGGGCTGGGAAGGTGGCTCAGTGGTAGAGTGCTTGCCTTGCATGCTTGAGGCCCCGGGTTCAATTCCTCAGCACCACATAAGCAGAAAAAGCTGGAAGTGGTGCTGTGGACCAAGTAGTAGAGTGCTAGCCTTGAGCTGAAGAGCTGAGGGACAGCATCCAGGCCCCCAGTTCAAGCCCCATGACTGACAAAAAAAAAAAAAAATTTAACCCAAAACCTATAAGCTATAAGGGAAAAGGAGTCTTTAATTACATGAATAGAAGGCTTAAGAGAGGGGAGCCAGACTCACATCTGAATATTTAAAATAAAGCTAATGTTAAAAGGAAAATATAAAGGAAGTGTCTCTAGACATAATTCAAAGTTGTTCAGGACAGAGTTAATACCTGAACACATTTATACATTTGTTACATACTAAAGTAGGAGTTAGTTAAACCTTAATTTTTTTCCTTTAATAATAAGTGTTATTTCTCCTCCCCTTTTCCTTGCTCTCTGTTTCTCAGAGTAGTATAAACACTTAATAAAGTAACCTAATAGTACAGAAAGACTCTGCCCCACCTTTCCTATCACATGTTAACACTTCTGTCTTTAATTCTGTTATTTCCATATCTATAAACAATGAGCTACATTCCTATTCATTTATCTTTAGATATCAAGGACTAATTAGACATCAGTCACAAAATCATTCCATGATTGTTTTTAATTCCTTTGTTTTGTAACTTCAAATAATAGTCCTAAATTGCTATTTCTTAAGATCCATCAAATGTCAATCATAGCCCCCATCTCATGACTTCATTTTATAAGCTGAAAACATGACATGATCTCATTTGTAGAAGCATGCTTGAAGTTTAATTTCTTAGGTTATCATTGATTTTATAAAGTGAGCTGTGTCACAATGTTGTTTGCTGCAGCTTTTCTTCAAGAAGAGAAGCAGAAGTATTACAACCACTTGGCAAATGCCAAAAAAGATCTTGAGGTCGAACGCCAAACCATAACTCGGTTGAATTTTGAACTTAGTGAATTTCGAAGAAAATATGAAGAAACTCAAAAAGAAGTTCATGATTTAAATAAGCTGTTGTGTTCACAAAGAAATGCAGATGTACAACAGCTGGAAGAGAGCAGGCATAAAACAGAGAAAATACAAAGACTTAAGGAAGAGAATGATATTGCCAGGGAAAAACTTGAAGAGGAGAGGAAGAGATCTGAAGAGCTCTTATCTCAGGTAAGCTTATCAAGGAAGGCTCACCATGATTCAGAATTCAAATTTTCCTTGAGCACCTACCAAGCATCAGAGACTGTATTAACCAATGGAGAACAAGCATGAAACAGCTTCCTGCCCCTCACAGGAGTTTTATATTCTAGCATAGAAACAGATCAAAAAGAAGTACCCAAATAAGCAAGTAGAGTAAAGGAAATAAAGAGAAATTGGGGGCTAGTGAAGACTTCACTGAGGAGATATATTTGAACCAAGATTTGTCAGAAAGGTAACTTGGATTACCCCTCATTGGAGGAAATCACACCCATGAAGGCTCTGAATGACAAGGAAGTGACCAAAGAAAGATGTAAAGTCGTGAGAAGAATCAAGGCTCTTTCTAAGCTGGCATCTTCATCATGCCAGTACTATGCTTAGTGACTTCACATAGTCCCTTCCATGTTCTTGTTATACTCAAAACTTTGAGCCAGGCTGTCTTAATATTAGAGTTATTAGAGTGGGGAAAATTAGAAATGAATACTACTTTCACAGAAAGCCATTAGTTTAAATTTTGCTTGGCAGCATGGAGTAATGGAAAAAAACAGTACTTGGAATCCATCTGTGGCCTTAGGCAAATCATCTGCCTTCTCTGACCTATATGGGATTTATTGATCAAAGGAATAATAACCTCTCCTTGCCTTAGAGGTCCATTCATTGTGAGGGTCAGGGAAATGAAAAATGCTTTATAAAAGAAGTAAGTGTCAGGTTATTGTTATTACTATCATAAATTTTAAAATCATCCCAAAGCTGAGCTTAAGAGAAAGCGAGTTACTGAGCTAACATATTCCTTCATCTGTACTGCTTTCCTATCTGTAGGCATGAATAGGGACACTTAGGCAAAACAAAGTAGAAATGATTAAGTTTTGCTCCAGCTGTGCAGCTAAGAAGATGAGGTACTCCCTTCCTTGTCATACTCTAGATGATGGCAGATGTCAGAGCCTCCAGGAAAGTACCACAGAGTGTTTGTCAGTGGTCAGTGTGGTAGTTCAAGGAACTTGAAGCCAGTTGCTTACACAGCTCCATCTAACAAGCATCTGGAATGAGTCATCCAGATAACAGGTGTTGTCCTGGTTAGATCTGTGACTAATGTAAGCGCCTCAGGCATCCCAGGAAAGAGATAAAGGTTGGATGAGACAATGTTGGTTCTCTTTGCATCCTACAGGTCCGGTTTCTTTACAGGTCTCTGCTAAAGCAGCAAGAGGAACAAGCAAGGGTGGCTCTGTTGGAACAACAGGTACTCGCTGGGGTTGCGTTGAAACTCACGTTGGTCTGCTAGAAAATGTAGTTTTTTCCTGCTGTTTACACTGGTCTGTGGAAAACTATTCATAGTTGTGAAAAAAGTATTTTTAAAAGACTAACAAAAAATCTCTAGAGACTCTGTACTAGCCTTACATTCTTGGTACTCTCCTTAGACTAAACCAGTTTTTGGAGATATAATGACATTTTCTTGCCAGGTAATTGCTGGCTTTAGCAGATTTTGCTCTTCCCTGGATGGCTATAGTTATTAACTCTAGCCTACCATGGTTTCTTAAATAGGGCCACATTATAATTTCAAGCAGAATTCAGGTACCATTTACTGTCAGAATGAGCAGAGATTCTGTGTGTGTGCGTGTGTGCGCACGTTTGCGTGCAGGTACGTGTACATGCGCACACACACTTTTGCACCAGTCCTAGGACTCAGGGCCTGGATGGTGTCCTTGGACTTTTGTGCTCAAAGCTAGTTCTCTACCATTTTGAGCCAGCGTTCCATTTGTGGCTTTTTGGTAGTTAATTGTATATAAGAGTTTCATAGACTTTCTTGCCTGTGCTATCTTTGAACCATGATCCTCAGATCTTAGCCTCCTGAGTAGCTAGGATTACAGGTATGAACAGTGCCTGGTGTGAGCAAGGGTTTTTATATTCCAATCTAAGGATAGTCATCTCTTTTGCTTCTCCCTCCCTATCCCTGAAATAAAGGGGGCTCGGGGGAGGGGGGGTTGAATGGATAATACTAAACATCAGTGTACTAAGCTGTTCTTTACTTACTCGTACCTCAAATCATGGCTTTGCTTCATGGACAAACCAAGTCCTCAGTCTTAAACTTCATCTATTAACATCTCACTATATGTCAGATGAATTCTTGCTATGAGAGTAAAATAATGCATTTTCTTCTTGTGTTAATAAAGAATGCAAGCATCCACTCAGGAGAACTGGATCCTATCTATCAACTATAATTGTCTTGTCCTGGGCATTTTCTAGATGCAGGCATGTACTTTAGACTTTGAAAATGAAAAACTTGACCGGCAAAATATGCAACATCAACTACATGTAATTCTTAAGGAACTTCGTAAAGCAAGTAATCAAATAACACAATTGGAATCCTTGGTGAGTTTCAAATGGGTAACCTAAAACTTCAGGTTTTAGCTCATCTTTCTGACTTCTATTTATATGTCAAATTAGTTCTCAAATCAAGAGCTTACTTGGGATAGCTGGCTTCATCTCCAATCTGTAAGCAGAACTGTCATTAGAAGCAATTACCCTTCAAGCATAAGTTCAGAGCTCAGAAAGAGGGACATTGTGTACCTCTTAAAACAGTCACCTTACAGGTGTTCAAGATCATCTTCCCTTCCCCCTGCCCAGGTGCTTTGATTCTCCACTTACAACACCTGCCTGGGAAGACAGGCGTAGAAGAGAGGGCATCACAGAATTTTGATCCGAAATTACATTTTTCTATTAGAAGTATTTTGTATTTAGGGATAATGGATTGTCACTTTAAATAAGCTTTTTTTTGTGTGATACTGGGCTTGAACTTGGAGCTTAGCTGTCACATGAACCACACCTCCAGCCCAGCCCTTTGCTGGTTATTTTGGAGAAGTCCTTCAGACTTTTCTGCTGAGCTGACTTTCAACCACAGTCCTTTGACTCTCAGCTTCCTAGGAAGCTAGGATTATAGGTGTGAGCCTAGTTATCATGAAAACTGTTAGGTTTTTAAAAAGAGGTACTCGAGTAAGAACAGCAGCACTCACGTGGTATTCAGGTAAGGGGTAGGTT
Source organism: Dipodomys spectabilis (assembly GCF_019054845.1). Lineage (NCBI taxonomy): Eukaryota > Metazoa > Chordata > Mammalia > Rodentia > Heteromyidae > Dipodomys > Dipodomys spectabilis. The sequence goes on along the minus strand of NW_024870802.1, from coordinate 18,714,722 downwards.
TATTCAGTAGACCTGCTGGGACCAGGCAAGGTTGGCACTCCACGCGGCTGGGAAAGGCCTGGGAATGAGAGAGAGCTGGGAAAGAGAGGAAAGAGCAGCAGAGAAAGGGGAGAGGGGAGAGAGAGAGAAGAGAGAGAGAGGGAGAGCTAGAAAAGAACAGAAAGGGAGATAGGTAGCAGAGAGAGAGCAGTGAGAGAGCAGAGAGCTAGAAACGAACAGAGAGAGAGCTAGAATAGAACAGAGAGAGAGAGCCTGGGCCTGCACTAGGCCTTATCTAGGGTATGGGCGGGGAAAGGTGTGGCCACATCAAATTCAGATGTGACCTCACCGGATGCAGATGTGACCTCTTCCAGGTGTCCCAGTTGCCTAGGTAACGCAGGTACTGGGTGGAGACTTTGCTGCGAGGAGGGTGGAGTCTGCTAGCCATCCAGGAGCCGACCTTACAAAAACATAATTCTTTTGAGTAATATTGTTCACTAGAGATGTGATTTTTCTTTTCACTTACTTTTTTTCATCTTATTAATGAGCTTTTGGACCAAACCTATTGGAATCTTTCTCTGTGTGTGTATGTATGTGTATGCTAGTACTGAAGAATATTTAGAATAGATTAAATAACATTTACATTAAATAACATTTTAATAATAGCAAATGACTCACACCTGTAATCCTAGCTACTTAGGAGGCTGAGTTCTGAGGATCCTGGTTCAAACCCTGTCCGGTAAGAAAAATTCAAGAAACTCTTATCTCTGTTAACCAGCAAAATGCTGGAAGTGAAGTGACAAGAGAGATCATTAGATGGACTTTAAGCCCCAGTACCAACACACAAAACAAACACACAGGGCTTGGAATGTGGCTTAGTGGTAGAGTGCTTGCCTAGCATGCATGATGCCCTGAATTCAATTCCTCAGCACCACATAAACAGAAAAAGCCAGAAGTGGTGCTGTGGCTCAAGTGATAGAGCGCTAGCCTTGAGTAAAAGAAGTTCAAGGACAGTGCCTAGGCCCATAGTTCAAGCCCCAGGACTGACAAAAGAAAAAAGCAAAAAAATACCACAGAGCATCCAAATATAACCCTTTGGTTTTCAAGTGATGAAAAAAGCAAATGTCAAAAAACTAAAATAATTTGCATATGAATAAAGGAAAGAAAAGGTGTGCCTAGCTCTTTACTATGCCATTAACTTTGACTATGTATAATTTCTGAAGATTAGAATCACTTCTACTAATGACTATTTTTCAAAGTCTAGAAGTCAGAGGGTATATGAAAGAATCTGTAGTTTTGTTGTCTTATGTTCCTACTGTCTTCATAGTGTGATAGATATGCGTACTCACTTTTAAACTTTCTTGACTTCTGAATTCTTCAAGGAAAAAACATGAAAAAGGAAAATGAATAAAAGATTCCATTTCTGCATATAAACTATTTATCTGCTAAAATTCTTAGTGGCTTTAATTCCATGTCATTCTTTGTTTGTTTCTGTTTTTGAGATGAAGTTTCACTCTATAGAGCAGGCTGACCTAGAACTTCTTCAGTGCTGGGATCTATAGTTTATGAATCTATCTTTATTGAAAAAATTGCCTGTTTTATAAAACTAGCAAAGTTATGCATGTATGATGATGTTATGATGAAACCCCTTTGTTGGTATAATATATACTAATTTAAAAGATTTGAATGACTATTAGAAAAAACGCAAATGTAGTGAACCTCATGCAGATTTTTTTTTTAATAATCTGGTTCTGAAGCTTGAACTCTGGGCCTAGGCACTGCCCCCGAGCTTTTGTGCTCACAGCTAATACCCTACCACTTGAGCCATGCTCCACCCCCAGCTTTTTGTGGCTAATTGGAGATAAGAATCTCATTAACTTTTCTGCCTGGGCTGGCTTCAAACCACAATCCTCAGATCAATCACCTGAGTAGTTAGGGTTACAGGTGTGAGTCACCAGTGTCCAACTTCATGCCCACATTTTATATTTGACTTAACAGAACATATTTATATAAGCATCCAACTGCAGTACTTTTCTGGGCAATTTGAACAATTATAATAATTCTCTGGGTAATCCATAACCACCTCATATGTTGCCACCAAAAAATCCTGACAAGCAGAGATTTTTAAAGAGAAAATGTCTTAAGGGCTAAAGCAGCTAGCAGATATACAGTTAACGTTGCTGAGCAGTAGACCTTCTATACAAATGGTGTTCATTTGCAACTTTTTCAGAAACAGCTTCATGAGTTTGCCTTCACAGAGCCATCCGTTGCTTCCCAAGGAGAAAGTGGAAACAGAAGAAAAATTACCTCACCCAAAAGTCCCGGTGCTGCACTAAATGAAAGCCTGGTAGAATGTCCCAAGTGCAATGTCCAGTATCCAGCCACCGAGCATCGAGATCTGCTCGTCCACGTTGAATACTGTTCTGAGTAGCAGAATCGTTATTGCTGGGTTTTGTGCAGAAAGATTCAATACTGTATCTTATGTTTGCTTAGGGACATCTTTGATTACATAGGCCACCTCTTGCACATGAAGCTGCCCATCTATCTTTGACACCAGAGGTAGTGGTGTGCCTGGAAATCACTGCATCTCCCAAAATGCTGCTTTGCATTTTCCTTGGCACTGATTATTCTCTGTAGTGGATCACCAGGCTGCAGTGACAGATGTGGTGAGCAGTGGGCATTGAGACTACTAATGTTTTGCACTGTTGAAATACTTGACAAAGCGAAGATAGCTACTGCCTGTAGGTTAAATCTGTTGCACTAGCAAGCAAATACTTGTTTGGGGGAGCTTTACAAGTCAAAAGTAATTAACTGTCTTACTGTGTTGACTTTTTTAAATTTAATAGCTTTGTTTAGTTTTGATATCAACAGTTAAAAGGTGGTAGTAGTATTTTCATTTTTTTCTTGCGATTATAGAGCGGTTACTAGAAAAGTTAGGAATTTTCACAACCTTTATTGCTGCTTCCTGTTGAAACTGTAAATCCAGCCATCTAAGCACAAAGCAGATTTCGCTTCAGGAATATTTTTAAGTAGCCACACACAGCGTTTTCTCTCATTATCTGGCTGTAACTTTAACTTGGATTTCATTAGTACCAGTTGGGTTAGTTAAAATTGTTAAAATAAATTTTAACAAAACTAGCCTTCTGGTTTTACAGCTTTTTTTTATTCTTATTTTTGCATTGTTAAAACTGGGCAATGTAATTGTCAGATTCTATTTTGGAAAGATATTTTTATACATGCTTTATGTAAACTGAAAGTTTTATTTCTTCAGTTTTTCTGACATCCTTAACACTGGGCTACTGTTAGCAATATAAAGGAAAAAAAGAATAAAATTACTTAATGTTTTACTGTGTCATGTGTATGTATATACTTAAGATCTCTAAGACATATTGGGAGTTCAATATTAGCATCTGCTATAAGATGATAAGGTAATTAAAACAGCAGAACTGCTACCACTCTGAAAGAGGTAGGAGTAGATAGTTTCAGGTATCCTTGTTGAGCAGATTCAATATATATCTTGATCAATACATATGATTCAGAGCTCTTTCTTTTTCTCCCCCTCCCCCCCCCCCCCATCAGTCGTGGGATGGGGCTTGATCTCTGGGCCTGGGTGCTGTCCCTGAACTCTTCAGCCCAAGGTGAGTGCTCTACCACTTGAGCCACAGCACCACTTCCAATTTTCTGGTGGTTTATTAAAAGTAAGAGTCTCATGGACTTTCCTGCTGGCTTTGAACCATGATCCTCAGATCTCAGCCTCCTGAGTAGCTAGGATTGCAGGCGTGAGCCACTGGCTCCCAGCTCAGAGCTATTTCTTCCAAAGGCAAGACAAAAGCACTCAGTTATTTAATTGGGATATTTTTAGACCAGACAAATTGTAAGATCTGTTTGTCAAAATAAAATTCTTCCATAACTTAGTACCAGATTCACAATCACGCTTGGACAAAAGATATAGAAGTATTCTTCAGTCAGTTTTTATTCTGAGCCTTACTCTTACAGCAACGACTATTTACTTATAAATATAGGCCTTAAGGAAGTTGCTGTCTCCTTACAATATTTTTTTTCATTAAAGTGTTTTTTACTTTTTATTGTAAAGATACTTAAGAGGGGTTACAGTTACACGCGTAAGGTAATGAATACATTTCCGGTTGAGCATTGTTACCCCCTCCTTTGTTTTTCTCCTACCAGGCCTTGCCATCCCACCTCCCCAACTTCTCCCCTCCCCCAACCTCCGATGTTGTAAAGTTTGTTTTCAACATCGCATCTTGTACATCTCATTGTTACAATCTCCTTACAACTTTTAAGCAAGCAGGTTATTGCCTCTAGTTTATAAAGGTAGAAAATGCCCTGGTCATTCAGTAAGTAGTGGAGTCAGAAGCAAATCTCAGGCTTTGGTCCCTGCCAAAGGACTATGGGGTAAAGGGATGTGGGCCCACGGGACACCTAGCCAAGGACACAACCCTAATAAAGGCTTTAGCTGTGAAACTCCCCCAACAGATGGATTTTTATGCATTTCTGAATTGTAGATTATTTAGAACAAGAATTCCTTTTTCTGGATCATGTTACTGAAGCAGGGATCAATAAAGGGTATTTCCAAGGCCTGAAAATCTTCATGGGGTTAAAGGCAGATTTCTTTTATAAATAAACCGAGTCCTTTTTTCATGGCAGCTAAATACCTATACCTATGCTTAGGACACGTTTGGTTCTGGAGATCTAGAAACCAGGCTAAATGTGTAACACTGTGAGCTCTTAATTACAACTCAAGTTGCTGCTCATACCAGCATCACTTTTCAGATGAACAAACTAAGATGTAGATTCATTTCCCTCTAATAGTCCCTAATGACTGGGAAAGAAAGTGTTTAAACTTACCTCTGTGTTTCAACTGAGGAGATCCATCCTATCTTTTTCCTTATATTATGTGCCCCATTAACACATGCCAGAATTCTTTTTTAAAGCAATATTTTAAGCCAGGCATGATGGTTCACATCTGTAATGCTAGTACTTAGGATGTGGAGGTAGGAGGACCACTCCAGCTTGGACTACATAGCAAGAACTTGTCTCTAAACAAAAAAGTATAAAATGTACAAATCAAGCCAATGTGGTATTGTAGCCTATAATCTCAGCATGTTAGAAATGTACACAGAAGTTTGAGAGTTTGAGGCCTACATGGAAAAGTGACAAAGTAATGTTTGACAGATGCAAACTTTTATCATTAGCCAACTATAAACTATATCACCATCCTTGGAAGCTTATTTAATCCTTAGTGTAATCCAGAATCTCCACAGAGTGAATAGAATAACTATTAACTTAGATTAGCTTTGCATTTGGTTCAAATGTATATAAGTGGAATTATGTCTTTGTGTCTACCTTCTTTAACTTGTCAGTGCTTTGAGACTCACGTACAAGTAATTGTTTTTTTTTTTTAAATAGCTAGCTAACATTTTATTGCATAAATACACCATAATTTGGCTTTCCATCCTTCTGTTGTTGATGGGAATTTGTATTGTAGCTTACATAATGTTTTGGAGTCTTTTTGGGTGTGGAAGGATCAAATCCAGGGCCTTGTACATGCCTCACCCCACCCTCACCTCATCTACACCTAAACCCTTATAGCAATATAATGAAAATATACCATTTTCATTCCCATGAGGAAAATACTTAGGACATAGAATTGCTACATCATGATGCAGGTGATATTTTTGTGAAAGCAATCCATCATATTTTCCAGAAACTTGAAAAATCCCTATGCCTCCTGGGTAAGAAACCATGTTGTACAATAGCTAATACCTCCACAAATTTGCTATAAAACAGCAGTGAGTTCCACCTACATGTAGGTGAAAAACCTGAGGCCCAGAAGCAATTCCTATATCCTCAGGGGCAAACTATGTGCAGCTCTCTACTGTTCTGACATCCCCAGAGTGCATTTTACAATGAGGGTAACAACCTCAAAAGCGCCCTCTACAGGAACAGGGTGGGAAGATGAATGAGCCAGGTCCTGGGCCAGTTGCTGCTGGTGGCAGCTGGAAAGGCATGCTCTTACTCCAAGAGGAACTGCTGGACCTGAGTACAGTGTAGTTTGACTTTCAGAGTTTCCAAGATAAATCTGGAATTAAATACTAAGTCTCCCAACTCGTAAACATTAGAAACCAATAACATTTTAAGTGTGGGCCAAAACACATTTTCAATTTGTGGCCTTTTGCTTTGGAGCTTTTGCATGTAGCAAGAGAAAGAGTAACTCGGCCTGAGAATGGGAGGAAACTTAGAAAAGTCCTGGGTCCCACCTGCTGTCTTGATGCTGGGTTTCCCCACATCCGGGTTCAATGGAACAGCTGCTGTTTGAGTGACACAGCAATTATGTTCCTTCCTGATCCTGTCTTCCACCTGTCACCTGGCTGGTGGAAGAAAGCTACGCTATCTTGGACGGAGCTGGCTGGGGTGCCAACATTTCCTTATGCTCCTCCATACCCACTATAGTCAGGGAAGATCAGAGCTGGAGAGGATTAGCTGAAAGACCATGTACTCTCCAGCATCTTTAGTCCAATGGACTAATTTGACTGGTATTCCAGACAAATCCCCTGCTATAGTTTGGATCTGGAATGTTCTGGAAAGGCCAAAAGGCTTGTTTCCAGTGGCAGTATGGGAAGTTTGCAAGCTTTAAGGCCTCATTTGCAGGGAAATGGAGCTAGAAAGAATCATGTTGAGCGAAGTAAGCCAAGAGCAAAGAGACAAACAGTACATGGTCTCCCTGATAAGTGGATGCTAAATCCAAAATGTTAGGTGATACAACAAAACTAACAGGACTTAAGAAACAAAGAACTCCCACTCATCTGTTCGAACCACTACTAAATATCCCCATGCTGCTGATCACATGTATGGTGCATAACATGTGTACACCGATATATGTTATAGACTGTGATAGACAATTTGCTCCAGGAAAGTTAGAATGAACTTGTGACTTTAAATGAGCATCATTTTTCCACAATACTGTGAAATTATGTAATCACTTAATCACAATCAAAAAAAAAAAGAACCTCGGGGAAGGTAGGGAGGGAGGGAGGGGATGGTAGGGGGAAAACAATGGAGGGGGTAACAATGCTCAATAAGAAGTGTACTCATTACTTTACTCATGTAACTGTAACCCTCTGTATAGTATCTTTACAATTAAAAAAAATAAAAGGTAAGGCCTCATGGGAGGTATTCTGATCACTGGGACACACCCTCAGAAAGGATTTTGGGGCCGTGGTGGCCTTTCTTTCATCCTACTTCTTGGTCACAAGTTGGTTATGGTCTAGATGGTACCTGTTCTGAATGGAAAGTAGCTGACACGTTTCTGAAAAAAGATCGCAGCCACTTCAGGGACTATAGGGAGCTCTGAGCTCATCACTCGATTCAGCAAATATTCCATCCACAGCCAGAAAGGTGCCATGTCCCTCTGGAGCTGAACACAGAGCAGAACCGGCCTTCAACAGAGCCGAGGGCCGGATAGCCAGGCAAACCACCCCCTCCAGAAACCACCAAGGCCTAAAAAGGACAGACTTGCAAGATGAAAATCATGTCTGTGTTCTTAGGTTTCAGGAAACATACTATTAAAGTCTTAAAGAGTGTTTGGTCTTGGGTTTATGTTGCAGGTGAATCATTAAGCAAAGCTTATGGTCTGTGTTGCATTGGTTGTTTTCTAATAACAAAGTCTAAGACTGCACATTCTCCATATCTTAGTAATGATGTCAGGATCCACGTAGCCTCAGAGATAAAGAAAGCACTTTGGGGAGATTGAGCTACTGGAGTAGAAGATAAATGAAGTGTGTGTGTGTGTGTGTGTGTGTGTGTGTGTGTGTGTGTGTGTACACGCACGCACGCGCGAGCTTTTCCTGGGGCTTGAACTCAGGGCCTGGGTACTATCCCTGAGCTTTTGTGCTCAAAGCTAGTGCTTTACCACTTGAACCACAGCTCCACTTCCAGCTTTTTTGTGATTAATTGGAGATGAGAGTCTCAAACTTTCCTGCCTGGGCTGGCTTTGAATTGCAATTCTCCAATCTCAGCCTCCTGAGTAGCTAGGATTACCAGTGTGAACCGTCAGTGCTTAGCAAACTAAAGGTTTTGATGGAGCAGAATGAGAGGCTACTGTGTTGTCTGATTCCAGTCATGCTGAGTGGCACCTCTTCCACTTTGCTCAGAAAGAAGGTGTGACTTTTATGTGATCTAAAAAAAAAAAAATACTGAGGTTTTGACCATAGGGCCTTGTGTTTGGCAGGCAAGCACTCTACCACTTGAGCCATGGCCCTGATCCTTTTGGCTTATTTTGTTTTTAGATAGGGAAACCCACCCCCAGCTCTGCTCCTTTCCACCTGTTCTTCCATCTGGCAGGACAGCATCTTTCCATGACCTCTTCTGACCCCTCTCTTCATAGCCCTTTTCTCTAAGTAAGCACTATGGCTATATTTCACCTGCCTGTCATTCTTTCTTCCAGCTCTTCTCCCAACAAACTTGTCAGGGTCAAAGGTTGTCTTTCCTTCCCATCTCTCCTTCCTGGACTAGGTAGGGCCTGGTGGATGGCAGGTGCTCAACAGATGTTTTCAGATCAAGTAATACATCTTTAAGCAACAATGATTTCACCCATTTGTATCTAGGACATGCTTGGCTTTTATCTTAGAATTTCCAGTAGAATCATGGAGGAACAAAAATATGTTCAACCATCAAACTAACATGGCTGCCAAAGAGACTATAAAACAGACCTCAGGAATGTGACCATAAATAGAGTAAATATTTGATTAATGACATCAACCAAGGTAAAACAATTCTTTAAGGCAATTGCCTTTGGAAACTCAAAATACCTGTCTTTGAGACTTGGACTGAATCTATGTCTTGGAGACTGAAAATGTTGATAGTTCTTTATGTGTCCCGAGAAGGCATGACAGCAATGGTGGATGAAGTGAGGAGTAAAAAATACAGCCAACTTTGATCCGCATTCTTAAGAAATTTAAGGAAGCCAAAGTAATAGGGTATACTATTATCAGGGGTTACACCCACCACCATTGGGGCTGCAATGCATTGAGGACTGCCTGGGTTCCAGAGGCAACAACTTTTTTTGCTGGTTGTGGGGTTTGAACTCTGGGCCTGGGCATTGTCTCTTCAGCTCAAGGTGAGTGCTCTACCACTTGAACCATAGCACCACTTCTAGTTTTCTGGTGGTTTATTGAAGATAAAAGTCTCATGGACTTTCCTGCCCGGGCTGGCTTTGAACCGTGATCCTCAGATCTCAGCCTCCTGAGTAGCTAGGATTACAGCCATGAGCAAGAGGCAACAACTTTTAACTGTAAGACTTTTGCCTAGCTCTGAGTCAGGGCACTAGAGTTTGGCAATTGTTCTGCTTAGCCAACACTGGCTATCTATTCAAATAATATTCATTACTTCTTTTAAGCCAGAATCTACTGATTTAAAACAAGCTGTAGGACTTCATCTCATGTTTTTGTGGGTGGATGGGCACAGCTTAGGTGGGTCTCTTTTGGAGTATCTGATGCAATTGAAGACAGATAGCTTAATGGCCTGGCTGAGCCATTTCCTTGCATTCTGTGACTTCAAATGAGACACCAGACCAGCCTAGATTCCAGAGGAGGAGACTCCACAGGAGATGACAACCAGGACACATTCTTCATCAGAAACTATTACTATAAGAATACAAAAATTTATCTCACAATGGTGAGACTGAAGTTTTCCTTTTACTTCATTTTTCCTCTTCTATTTTCAAATTTATCAAAGCAGCCACTTTATTTTTGGGAATGGAAGAAGTTTAAATGTCATTAATTGTTAAGAATATCTATGGACATGAAAGTGCAAAAATTCATAAACTAGTTTAAATGATCACTTAGCAACATAGCTGTTTACACAACTCTATTTAAGTAGAATGGTATTTAAACATATTAGCCACAAAGTCAGGAAATGAAACTTTAACATTTAAAATAACATAAGAACAATATTAAAGGAGAAAGGCTAATATGGAAGCCTAATACTACTCAAAGACAATTGGTAAAAACAATAAATAGATCAATGATACAGAATAGAGAGCCTAAAAACACACCTAAATAAACATGGTCAAATGGTATAAAGACAATGCAATGAAGATGGCAACGCAGCCCCAGACACCCACATGTGAAAATTAAGAAATATAAACTCACATGGCATAGACTCAAAAAAAAAGGAACACGAGGATCTTTAGCTCCCATTTCTTGCACAGAGGGCAGGAAATGTTTCTTGATTCTCTATTTTTCCCTCCTTTAACCCTATCTTACTAAAATAAATCCTTGCTAAACTTCTTTAAGAACTCAAAATGTATCCAATCTTAATTGTAAAACACATAACTATAAAAGTGCTACAAGATAAAATAGGAGAATATCTAGACCACATAGGATTTGGGGGCTGTTTTTTGGAAATACCACTGAAAGTACAACACATGGAATAAAAACTGATGAGCTGGACTGTTGGGCTTCAAGGTGTGACACAAATATAAGCCACAAGTTCAAACCTCAATATTGCTTTAAAATGCATTATCAAGTAATAAAAAAGAATTAACAGGGAAAATATTTGCAAAAGTCATATCTGATAAGATTGCAATCCAATATATACAACAAGCTCTTTAAAATCAACAATAAGACACAATTGTTTTTAAAAAATAGACTTAAAACTAACTAGAGATCCTGAGCCGAGTGCCAGTGGCTCATACCACTGTAATCCTTGCTACTCAGGAAACTGAGAAGATTAGAAATTACTATTTTTTTCTTGGTTGTGGGGCTTGAACTCAGGGCCTGGGCACTGTTCCTGAGCTCTGTCACTCAAGGCTAGATCAATGAGATCTGAGGATTGAAGTCAGACCAGGCAGGTGAGTCTATGAGACTCTGACCTCCAATTAACTACTTAAAACCAGCTGGAAGTGGAGCTTTGGCTCATGTGGTCAAGTGTTGCTATCCTTGAACAAGAAAGCTCTGAGAGAAGCTATAACTAGCCAGAATTATACTTCGTAGTGCTATAGTTTAGGGTTGTATAAGTAAGTAATACACACTTGTTTTGTTTATTGAAATAACCTCTTAGAAATACAGAATATACCTTGATGGTTGAAATAACCTCTTAGAAATACAGAATATACTTTGATGGACAAAAACTGGTAAATCCTGCTGAAAAAACCATGTGAAACTCTATGCTGAGTTCAAGCCCCAGGAGCAACTCAAAAAAAAAAGAAAAAGTGCAGATGGCAAATAAGCATATGTGGGAAAGATGTCCCACACGTCAACAGATGCAAATTAAAACAAAAAGATATGCCCACACACCTATCACAATAACCAAAATCCTGAGCACTAGCAACACCAAACACTGGGGAAGGAGTAGCAGTAACTTCATACCCACTCTAGTGGGTATGAAAATGAGTCACATAACCACTCTGGTAGAGCTCATTCCTATTTCCACAAGTCTAGTAACCTTATAAAGAAAGAAATTTAACTGAAAACTGTAATTAGCCAGAATTATACTTTGTAGTGCTATAGTTTAGTGTTGTATAAGTAAGTAATACACACTTGTTTTGCATATTGAAATACAGAATATACTTTGATGTACTAAAAACTGATAAATCCTGCTGAAAAGATATGTGAAAATCTATGCTTACCTTTGCTAAATTTATATGATTCACAAATATAATCACAAAGCATAGTTTTTCAAAGCAGCTACTTTTAAGGAGATTTTTGTGTGTGTATGTGCTGGTCCTGGGGCTTGAACTCAGGGCCCAGCACTCTACCACTTGAACTATAACTTTTTGCATAGTGAGTTGGAGATAAGGGCCTCATGAGCTGAGGCTTTCTTGCCTTGGACTGCCTTCAAACCATGATCCTCAGATCTTAGCCTCCTGAATAGCTGGGATTACAGGTATGAGCCACCAGCACCTGGCTTAGGACTAACATTTGACTCTTCAAAATACTTGAGTTCAAAGTCTAATTTGTTCTACAAAAACAATTAGTGGGGACTGGGAAGGTGGCTCAGTGGTAGAGCACTTGCCTTGCATGCCTGAGGCCCTGGGTTCGATTCCTCAGCACCACATAAGCAAAAAAGAAAAAAGCCAGAAGTGGCGCTGTGGCTCAAGTGGTAGAGCGCTAGCCTTGAGCTGAAGAGCTGAGGGACAGCGCCCAGGCCCAGAGTTCAGGCCCCACGACCGGACCCAAAAAAAAAAAAAAATTAGTGAAGGAGACTGGACAAATACTGTTTTTGTAAACAGGAAAAGTGAGGGTGTAAGCGACAAGGTCTATAAGGTCAATGCAGCTAACCAGTGACAAAACCAGGGTGAGCACCAGATCCCTGGGCCATTCACAGACCCCTGATGAGGTTACAGCAGTCCTCCAAGCCACTTGGACAGTCCACTTTCTCTCCCCTTCATCTTCTGCTATGCCCCCAACCAGTTGTTTTAGCCTACCCACAATCCTTTGCTCTGTCCTTTGCTCTCAGTGCTGTGAGCTTTCTTAATGAAACCTGCCTGTCCTCAGTCTCAATCCAGACTCCAGACCTCAGTGTAACACCAGCAGCACCAGCGAGAGCCAGCCTTGGGAGTTCTGCCAATGATGTTAGATGGGTTAGCCCAGTTGGCAAGAAGTAGGCAGGAAGTATGATGGCCTCTTCCCCTCTAGAGGAAGGACCTAGCCAGATACTAAGCCAAGTCTGAGACAAGGGTCATGAGGCAGACACCCAGACTAGTCCTATGAATACATGGGTCTAGGTGAGCCTAAAGTAGATCTGCCTCCTGAACACATCTTTTTCCTTTCTTTTCCTCCTCTCCCTTGTTTTGTGTTTGCTTTAGGTTTGAGCTGAATTCCTCTTGTTATAATCCAAAGACGTCCTGATAATCACACATGCCAGGTACCTATACTTGTCCTTTCAGGTGAGACTGGGCCCAAGGGAAAAACAGAACAGCTCTGGAAGTTTATTGCAAAAGATGGGGGAACAGGGAGGTGAAGTGATTGGCAAGGCAGAAAGGGCTGATTTTGCAATGCACTTTGGGGAGAGGGAAAGTAAGCTAGGGGAAAGTTCGGCTGGCCTTAAAGCATTGTCCTTGTGTGGACTGCAGGAAGGGGGGACGTGGTACTTATGCTAGGGACGTGCTTGGACAAGGCCAGGAAGTCAGGAATCTGGTGAAGCCAGGCCAAAGGGCCTTAAGGATGGGCAAGATGTTAGCGCATATGCACATACACACACACACACACACACACACACACACACACACACACACACACACACACACGGGGGGGGGGGGACAAGGAAACACTCTGGCTGGATTAAACAGAAAAGAGCATTTTGTAATTCATCAGGAGAGCCCAGAGAACTGGCCTGGAACACATCCAGCCTAGTAGTGTCTGCATAGCGCTTTAGTTGTTCAATGCCCACCCACTGCCACCACTTCCAGGGCATAGATGCCATGTATGTTTTACACTATTGGTGTCTATTTCTAGATGCCAGAAACGCCATGATTGGACCCCCAAATCCTTGACTGAAAAATGGATTCTGCAATTCCCCCAACTCTCCTCATCTCTTCTTCTGAGAGGCTGAGTCTCTCCAGACCTGGCATTCCTGAAAGCCTTGGTCTTTTGAGGGTAGCATCAAGGACGAACTCAGTTATCAAACTGGAAACACAAGGATATGCATCATTTTCCAAAAACAACAGGGTTTGGTCTTATCTCCGATGAAATCCAGTTTGGGGGAGAATTGAGAAACTCTCCTGGGCTCCTCTCTGAGAAAAGCTCAGAAAGCAAGATAAAGGCCACACCCCAGAGTGGGCCTTGCCCCACAAGTCTCAGATGGCTATGTCTGTCGGGATCCACAAAGGCCTGGCAAAGAGTAGGCAGAACTGTGGATGGAGAAAGATTCTCTTCTTCAGTTTTCCAAAGTGGCCCCCTGCTCTTCCATAGTAATTTTCGTGCCTGTATTGCCTCCTCCCATGTCTTGGAGTCCTACACTTCTCATTCATCTCTGCGTGTCACACAGTGCTGGCTACTGAGTGACTGGCTCTGCTGTGTCCCCTGAAAGAGTCAGCCACTCTCTCTACCTGTCTTCCGGGACATTTTGTCTCAAAGCACCTTGGAATATTTTTCTCAGCGGTTCCTTCTGTTTTCTTAGGATTTGGGGCTGTATTTCATTTGCTATGGTGCCTTCAACAACTAGCAAGATGTTTTTAAGTGGAAGGAAGGAAAGATTGATGAATGGATGGATATATGGATGATGGACAGATGGGTTGGTGGATGGATGGATGGATGGGTGGGTGGGTAGGTGAATGTATGGATGGGTGGGTGGGTGGATGATGTAGGGAGGGGTGGGTGATGAGTGGATGAATAGGCGAACACATCTAAGTTTTGAGGGGCAATGGTTACTGTAGCCAAATGCCAGCAGGGGTCAGTGTAGAGCAAAGGCATCAGACAGATCCTGTTTGACAAGGCTACTAGACCTCATTTTGTGAGGAAAGGAGATAAGGCCAGACTGGGGACTCTGAGCTTCTCAGTATGCATCCCTACTGTCTCCTTTAGAGCACCCCCCAACTTCCTGAGCTCCAACAGACCCAAAGCGCCCAAGCAGCTGGCAGCTTTCAGGGGTTCCCTGGAAATCTTCCTGGGGGCTGTGCATGTCCCCTGGCTGGTGTACGAGCTCAGAGGAGACAAGGGAACTGAGATCACCTTCAGGGCAGAGGCCAGGTGGAATCAAGGGCATCTTCCTAGACCCTCAGATTCACCACAAATCTCCCTTGCCCAGACACGTCTCTTCTCTAGGGACCGATAGCACTTGCTTGTAGTTCTAAGGAAGGATTGAGGCCCTGCTCAGTGCAATGCCTGCATGAAACTATCCCTCCCCTCAATGTTTATTTCTCCCATTCCATCTAGCCCCACTTTCCTTAGGGGGATGGGACAGGGTGGGCTGAGTACTAGCATGGCCACCTCTGTACCCCATCCCTCCTTGCCATCCCTCCTGTGTCTTCTCAGCAGCCGTCTGGGGTTGCAGTGTGGAGGCCATGCAGAACCTCAAATTTTTCTTTTCATTCACTTACTCATTAATACTCAACTAGTAAACAAAAAAAATTAAGCTTGTACATGTCAGATGATAGAAAAGCAAAGCCATAATGATCTTATATCGATTAAGCCCTTCCTATTCTAAAGGCCTGTGTTACTCATTGTCCATATCTGTCCACAAGCCTGTGAGAGAGGCAGTTAACCCCATCATACAGAAAGATGAGGAAGCAGAGGTCTAGAGAAGTGAGGTACTTTGTGCAGGGGAGCACAGGGGGTAAGCTACAGCACCAGAGATCCCAGCCAGGAGATGGCTGCCCAAACCAGGCACTTGCGGTTGTGTGATACACCTCCCCTTTCCCACCTCTCCTTCCCCACTTCCCCACTGCCCCATCTCCACCGTCCATGACAGAGCAATTAAGCAGATAATTCCAAGTGCCAAGGGGTGAACAGGATGGTAGAGATCCCCTTCACCTGGGTTTTTGGCCACTTAAATGTGTTACAGCTTTGTGACTTTTTGTTGTTGTTGTTCACCGGTCCTGGGGCTTGAACTCAGGGCCTGGGCGCTATCCCTGAGTTTGTTTGTTTGTTTGTTTTCAAGGCTAGCGCTCTACCGCTTGAGCCACAACCCTACTTCCAGATTCTCACAGACTTTTCTGCCAGGGCTGGCTTTGAACTGAGATCCTCAAATAGCCTCCTTAGTAGCTAGGATTTCAGGCATGCACCACCAGCCCCTGTCTGCTTTAGGACTCTTGGTATGAAATTCCAGAATGTTCCACCAGGTTTAATTATTCAGGTACACCACCTATTCTGTGTGTGGAACGCAGCATCACTTTGAAGCTTCAGCTTAGAGAAGAGCTACATGGGTTCGCTAGGTTAACAGGCAGGAATCTGAGTTTACTGGCATTGGGCCTGACAAGTCAGGGGAGCGGATCATCTTATAAAATGGGAGCCTATCTCACCGGTGCTGAGAGCTGTCCTCAAGAGGAGATAATACATAGATATGACACATGTATTGCCTTATGTGACACTGATGTAGCTCAGGGTTGGATACCTTCAGTCTTGTTCCTGACCTTCAGGACAGCCACAGATCAGGTTCATATAATAATAATAATAACAATTATTATTATTATTCCCAGGGATTTCTAGAATTATTTGCTTTTTTCCATAAGATTTTCTTTAAAAAATGATCTTAGACTGCCACAAACATTGTCCTGAAAGAAAAATGAAGTCTAATTAACCCAAAATCAAAACATCATGTTGCAATTCAAAGTGGTTAGCGGTGGGAAAAACATGGTGTGTATAAGTTTCTTGTTTTACCTTAGACTAGAGGAAACAAAAGTGAGCCTGAGCTAATATCCAGGAGCCATGGCTGGAGCACTTTCCAAGGCGGGGAGGTTAAATAAAAATTAAATATAGTTGGTGCCGGGAGCTACTATAATCCTAGCTACTCAAGAGGTTGAGATCTGAGGATCAAGGTACAAAAGCCAGTTCAGGCAGGAAAATCTGGGAGATTTTTATCTCTAACTAACCACCAAAAAGTGGAACTGTGGCTCAAATGGTAGAGCATTAGCCTTTAGTGAAAAAGCTAAGGGACAGTGCTCAGGCCCTGAGTTCAAGCATCAGTATTGCACAAAAGAAAAAGAAAGAAAGAAAGAAAGAAAGAAAGAAAGAAAGAAAGAAAGAAAGAAAGAAAGAAAGAAAGAAAGAAAGAAAGAAAGAAAGAAAGAAAGAAAGAAAGAAAGGAAGAAAGAAAGAAAGAAAGAAAGAAGAAAGAAAGGAAGGAAGGAAGGAAGGAAGGAAGGAAGGAAAGAAAAGAAAGAAAGAACAAACAAAAAAGAAAAAGAAAAAACTAAATATGTTAGTTATGGACACAGAGGAAACTGAAGGAAATAAAAAAGTAAGTAGTCCTGTGACAAAACCCTTGGGATCAGGTGCTACATAAGGAGTCAGGGTTGATTTGGCTCACAGGATATATAACTTGGTCGAGGTTTTCACATGGTAAAACAAGAGCGTCTAGCTGAGCCTCTCTCTCTCTCTCATAATATCACTACAGCCATTGCAGGAGCCAATCTTCACACCTCATCTAATCCTAGTCACCTCCCAAAGGTGCCACTTCTAAATACCATCCACATCCAAATGTGTGAAAATGGACAGAAAGTCTATCTAGGATTGTGGAGATCATATTAAACCATAGTAGCATGTTACAAAATAGTGGGTGAACCAGGACCCCCAGTTTAGAAAAGGTTCCTATGCACAGAAAAACACCCACAGGTCACATAGCAAGATCCCATAAGGTTACCTCTGGGTGGAGGAATGACAGATCATTTTTTCTGAGTTACTTGTATTTTGTAATCAGAAACAGAACAAATAAGCCAAAAAAAAATTAACACAAGAGGAATCATGCAACACTGTGCATGACCATGGCCAATGGTCCCCTTGGGGTGTGCAGAATTACAGTGACACCACCTCTTGGACTGCACAGAGTTCTTCTGGGCATATGTTGGCGTCACTTACCTGTGGTCTTTCCATTTCCAGGGCTAGGCCTGGTGCCAGGGAGCATGCAGTACGTGCTCAAGTGGTGGTGTTAAATTAAATGTGTTCCTCACTAGGCTCCTAGCCAAGAGGAATTCAAGGAGAAAAACTTAAATAGAAATGGACCATCCAGGTCACTTTCTTTTCATAGTTAAACATTTTGTACTGAGGGGCATTGATTGCGTCTTTCTTCAGGAAAAAGTAACTGGAACTAGATAATCATGGAGGTAATAGAGATCTCCTGAGCCTCATTAAAACACAGACCATCTTTCCAACAGGAGAGGGTGTGTTAGGTCTTCCATGGAGTCAATTAATTCTAGCCAACTCAAGCAAGAAAAATAATACAGTTGGACAGCCTCTTGATGGTTCCTAATGGTCACAAGGGAGACTTATAGAGTCTAGATAATGAAACAGGTAAGACTTGAGAGCTGTCATGCTACAGGAACCACAGCTCTGGACCCCGAGCCCTACTACATTAGCAGAATTCAGTTGTCTTATGATTTGGATCACTGTGCTGGTTAAGAGTGACTTCAGAGCCAGATTGCTTGTCCAAGTCTACCAGTACCCTAGGCAAATAATTTCTCTGAAGCTCCATTTCCAAATCTACCAAAGGAAGGTAAAAAAAAAAAAAAAAAGCCCCAGCTTGCATACTGCAGTAAAACAGGCTACTTAGAATTTAATGGCTTAAGCCAAGAATCAATATGACCTCAGTTTCTATGGGCCAGGTGTTCAGAAGTAGCTCAGCTGGACAAGGAGAGTTTTGCAAGCTTTGGTCAGGTGTTCAAGTCAAGGCTAGAAGATCTGCTTCTAGAAAGTCTTACTTGCTTATCTGGCAAGTTGGTACTATTGAGAGGAGGCCTCAGTTTTTCCCAAGTGGATTCTATGTCCTCACAAGATGGTGACTTCCTCCACTCCAAGCAAGTAGCAACAGAAAAAGAGCCAGATATAAGCCATGTCCTTTTTTCCCATTCTTTTCATGTGTTTATTGTTATTATAAAGTGTACAGAGGGGTACCAGTTACATAAGTCAGTTAGAGTACATTTCTTTTTGGACAATGTCACCGCTTCCCTTGCTCAAATCCTTTTTATGACCTAGCCTTTGAAGTCATATGACACCACTTCTACTTTATAATATTCTACTCATGAGCAGAAGACCAGGAAATCCATCCATAGGCCAGGAGAGAAGAATTAGGATCCACTTTTTTTTCTTCCAGAGACTGATTTTTTTTAAAACTCATGAAGCTCATTTAAAAGTCAATTTCCTTAATTGAGATAATTCATAAGCATCTCTATGTACATATTCTTATTTCACAAGAGGCCTAATTTCAGCCATTTTCTTTATCAGATTATGCTCATAGTTTGAAAAGGATAAAAAAATGGTATATTGTATAAGCACCAAACTGCTCTGCAGGAGCTGAGTTAATATTAGTGAGTGCTTAAGCCAGTGCCTGGAATATGGCACTGCTATCCAGAGTGATGACAGCTCAGGCCTCACAGTTTGTCAACCCTGAGGCAGGGGGGGCCTGCTCTGTCTGCGCAGAACAGAGTGGAGACTTCTAACTTACTCAAAGCATTTGCAGATCTTGCCTTCACACACACACACACACACACACACACACACACACACACACACACACACACACACACACACACACACACACACACACACACACACACACACACACACACACACACACACACGTTCCCTACTCCGGGCCCCACCTGTGTGAACAATTCAGAAACAGGCAGTCCATTACTTGTCCTACTTGGGTTCAGCTCTTTATTTTCCAGTTTCAACCTGGACTTCTATCTTTTGCCTGCTAGGTAGCATATGGATGCTATGGACTTGAGAAGGTTCCTCGTGCCCCTTCTTCAAACAGCCTGACAGCTTCTGGGTAAATAAGGCTCAGAGCAGCCATTCCCAACTATGGGAATGGCAGGTGCAGACATAAGGAGGCTCAGGTGGTGTAGAACAAATGAAAAGGCATGCAAGGCCTGTGGGGGTGGGGGAGTGTGTCCCACAGGGAGGGAGTTTGGAGAGGGGACTATACCAGCAAGCATTTTTGTAAATCTTATCCTTTTCCAGATTTTTAAATATTTTTATTGTTATTATAAAGGTGATGTATAGAGGAGTTAGAGTTACATAAGCTAGAGAAAGAGTTCATTTCTTTTTGAACAATATCACTCCTTCCCTTGCTCTCTCCCAGTTTTCCCCTCCTCTCCCCACCCACAAGTTGTATAGTTCATTTTCAACAGTGTCTAGTGAGTACGGCTGCATTTGTTCACCCTTTGTCCCTCCATTTCTGTGCCCTCCCAAAGACAGATAAATGAAAAAAAAAAAAAGACAAAAAGAAAACAAAACAGTGAGGAAAAAACCCTCTTGTTTCCATTTCCTGGTTTTCACTTCGATCCATATTATTTTATATGATCAGATGCACCTAGGCCTTTGTGTTTCTCTCAGACTTTTCTTTTACAAAGAAAAAGGCCCTGGTGCATTCCCTCCTCCCATTTGGTTGCAAATAAAAATAAAGGGGAACAGAAGCCATCCCACAATATTGGACTTCCTTTTAGCTCAGAAACCAGACTGTCACCATCATACTTGGCAGCTCCTGGTTTTTGTGTCTGTGGTTTTTATCTCAAACTGGAGAGGCAAAGGAACCCAGGGATGGAATCCATGACCATGAACCGAGAATCCCTCTCTCACAGTGAGGGCCCAGCCCACACATTCCCCATGTCTGGTCTTGGGAGGAACATGCAGGATCATTCCATCATCATGATGCAGTATCTGGCTGTGTAAGGAAAAGGGGATTTCACAGCTGGGCACATGTGGGCCATGGTACCAAGCTGAGCCACAAATCTGGTGGGTTACAGAGGTACAAGAAATAGAGTAACAGGTGGCTTTCCACATCAGATGTGACCCCACAACACAGTAGCATTTTATTGAGGTCTCAGGAGAACAGGCAGTCTCAAACTCAGCCCTAGCAACATTAGCAACAAGGCTGAACAGAAAGCTGGGCCCATGGTCCACTTGACGACTATAAGGATGTTCAAGTACTGTACTTGTAGGATCTTCCTTTAATCCCTCCCAACCCTATGAGCTCAGACAGTTATTGTATCCTGCTCATATGTGGGATGAGCATAAACCCCTATTGCACAGTGAATTGACAGCCGGTCTCCTGAACAGTCTCCTGAACCCAGGAAACTATTAATAAGCATGTATTTTTTACTGTGCCCATGTAGGCTCAGATGCTCCTTGGAAAATATCTGCCCTACATGAGCCACAGTCTCGACACTAGACTTGGGAAGTCATATCTTGAGAGAGCGGGTAATCCAAAGACATCATGGAGTAAGGTGGCAGGGCCCAATCTGGTCCTTGGTTTTAGAAAGCTATTCAGGGCCACAACCTAGGTATCTACTACCCCATCAGAAAGTTGCAGTTATTTAAAAATAGAACAAAGGAAGCCGGGGGCACTGGTGGCTCATACCTGTAATCCTAACCACTCATGAGACTGAGATCTGAGGATCACAGTTTGTTTCTTTTTTTTTTTTTTTTGATCCGGTCGTGAGGCCTGAACTCTGGGCCTGGGCGCTGTCCCTCAGCTCTTCAGCTCAAGGCTAGTGCTCTACCACTTGAGCCACAGCACCACTTCCGGTTTTTTTCTTATGTGGTGCTGAGGAATCGAACCCAGGGCCTCGAGCATGCAAGGCAAGTGCTCTACCACTGAGCCACCTTCCCAGCCCTTGAGGATCACAGTTTGAAGCTTGCCCTGGCAGGAAAGTCTGTGAGACTCATCACAAATTCATCACCAAAACAAAAACGAAAACAAAAATAATAATTAAAAAACCCAGAAATGAAGCTATGGTTCAGTGGTAGAATACTGGCCTCAAGCTAAAAAAATAGCTCATAGACTCTATCCAGGCTCTGAGTTCAAGCCTAGGACCAGCAATTAAAAAGAATAAGTGTTATAGGTCTTATCCTCCAAGCTGGCTCCTCAAGTGTTAGGATATAAAGTCTCTTGCAACATGCTACTTAAGAAAGGGGACTGTCAGGTGGATCTTTGGACCTAGGGCTGCCACAAAGGTGGTATGGTGAAGGTTGAGGAGTCTCTTCCTACATCCTCCCACCATTGGTAGAATAGGCTTCCAGTCCAGACATGCCATCTGGATTGTGCATCTGGAGGAAACTTCTTTCTATGCTACATCAGAATCTCCCACACTGTCTTCTCCACCTCCAACTCTCCTTTCCCTCATCCTGAGTATATCTTGATGTCTAGTCAAGGCTCAAGATGAGCCCATCTGCTCTCCAGTTTAAAAGTCAGATTATCCACTCAGCACCCCCTCCCTCCATGTCAGCAAACAGACACACACACACACACACACACACACACACACACACACACACACACACACACACACACACACACACAGAGTCCCTTCTCAGCAGAACCTCAGACCTGACCAGCACATTCAACCCCTCATAAACACTAGGCAGCTCCGGCTGGGAGGGGCCTGGGACTATGGCAAAGGGAAGAGAGATGAGGACATGGGTGGTGAGAGGGCACTGGCAAAGGAAGTGGCACTGGGTGTTTAGCCACAAGCACACTTTCCAGTCTCTAGAGCAGCAAAGTGGTAGAAGCAGGAGGTGAGTGGGTGACCTCCCTTTTATTGCTCATCAGGCCACCTCAGACGTGAGACTAGTTGCTCTTGTTGGACCTAAATTTCCTCCTTAGGACAGAACTGGATTTCCCACAGTGCACTGCATGCTCTGTGCCCGAAACACATTTACAACTTGTCCCTGGAACAGCTGGAAAAGCTTCATCAGGCTGATCTCCTCCTCCTTTCCCCTCCCTGTTCCTCCTCCCCCTCTTCTTCCTTCACTACCTCCTCTTTTCTCTTTCTAGGATGTAAAGTTTTATTCAATATTGTTTGGAGGGCTGCTTTTGCACAAGGCATATTTTTACCTAATTCTTCACAAGGCAAGATATTGACCTGTATGTTAGTTATAGTAGCTAGAACTTGATCACCTTGAATGAGTGATTTATATGTGCTCTTCTGTCTATCCACCCAGCCCTTGCTATATACCCCAGCCACAACCTCAGTCCCCTGCTGAATTCTTTATGAGCTCCTCACAGTAACCTTAATGAGGAACTATTATTCCTCTTTTACAGATGAAAAACAAAAAACACAGAAGGATGGATCCACTCAATGAGTGATTAAAAAAACACTAAAAATGGTATTGTCTTTAAGTAGTTGTACAAAGGAGGTTCCACTTAACAAAGCGGTTTATGAGTGCAATGCATCTTCAACAGTGTCACCCCTTTCTCCATTCTCACCCCTCTTCCACCCACCCCTGCCCTATACAATGAATTCTTGACTGCTTTCTCCCCATCTTCTCCCCTTCATCCGGCTACCCCTCTCCTCATGGATTTACACCCCTCTTGTTAGCGACCCAGGGATTTTTGACAAGTCCTTGGGCCCAGGACTTGTCGCTCCAACTTAGGGGTTTCTTGAGTGAAATCTGCCACCCAATCCAAAACAACCTCCAGACTTCAGCTCTGACCTTGTGAACCATTTTACTTAAGTTGGTGAAGGAACCACTTTGCTCAAGGACCTAGTGTTCCAAGAGATGAAGGGGGTGGGGCTCGTGGGGTTCTGGCTACTCTTGGCTTCCTGGGATCCCCCAGAACTTGAGATCACGACTCCCCAGAGGCCCGCAGCCTGCGTGGGGGCAGGCTGGGCACTTCCTCGTTCCCTCGCGCCCGGGATCCAGCTCCCGCGCTGCCACTGGTCGGTCGGTCAGGGGCCAAAGGGGAGTGTCGCAATCGCCACCCGCCCCCTCTCCGCCCTGGCACCCGGTCCCCTCCCAGATGAGCGCACCCGCACAGCGCGGCGGGGCGCCCGGCAATGTCCCCCGAGCGCGCGCACACGCTGGCCACCGACCCGCCGCCGCGCAGCCCGGGGCCGCCCAACCGCACTCACTTCCCTTTCTTCTCGGACGTCAAGGGCGACCACTGGCTGGTGCTGAGCGTCCTGGAGACCACCGTGCTGGCGCTCATCTTGGCCGTGTCGCTGCTGGGCAATGTCTGCGCCCTGGTGTTGGTGGCGCGCCGACGGCGCCGCGGTGCCACCACCAGCCTGGTTCTCAACCTCTTCTGTGCGGACCTGCTCTTCACCAGCGCCATCCCGCTGGTGCTCGTGGTGCGCTGGACCGAGGCCTGGCTGCTGGGCCCGGTGGTCTGCCACCTGCTCTTCTACGTGATGACCCTGAGCGGCAGCGTGACCATCCTCACGCTGGCCGCCGTCAGCCTGGAGCGCGTGGTGTGCATCGTGCGGCTGCAGCGCGGCGCGCGCGGCTCGGCGCGGCGAGTGCAGGCGGCGCTGCTGGCCTTCATCTGGGGCTACTCGGGGCTCGCCTCGCTGCCCCTCTGCGTCTTCTTCCACGTGGTCCCGCAGAGGCTGCCGGGCGCCGACCAGGTGAGAGCCAGCCTGGGAGAAGGGCGACAGGTGTGCGTGGGGAATGGGGGGAGGGAAGGGGGAGCCCATGGAAGCGGAGAGCTGGGGCCATGGCAACCACCACCGCAGGTAAGGGTGCTTGCACTTAGTCGTTGTGCCAACCCTCCAATGTAGATCAATGCGCTCTCAAGCTCCTTAAGTGCTATCCCTCAATTTTATCGTTATTTATTGAGTGTCAGTACTGGGGCTTGCACTCAGGGCCTAAGCGCTGCCCCTTAGGTTTCTTATGTTCTTTTATTTGCTCAAGTGCTCTGTCACTTGAGCCACACCTCCACTTCCTTCTTTGGGGGTACATTGGAGATAAAAATTTCACAGGCTTTCCTCTCCAGGCTGACTTTGAACCAGGGCCTTCAGATCTCAGCCTCCTGAGTAGCTAGGATTTACGGGTGTGAGCCACTGGTGCCTGGCTGAACCCCCGAAATTCTTACAAAATGAGATGTTAGGTAGTTGAATCAAGCCAGATGGAATTTGAGGGGCTCACTTGGTACTCAGCTCTGTTTTCTGGCCGTGTGTTACTGTCACTCCTGCTTCACAGACAAGGAAGCATGGCAGAGGAGTGACAACTTGGGCAGAGTGGTTATTAGTCATCCTTTCCTTCCAGCCAGCCATTGTCTTGTGTCCACAAGCGTTGGCGCTGGTCTAGTTAGGGCCTAGCGTTGAAAGCGCTCAGGCAGGAGAAAGAGCCCCCAGACCCATGCTGCCTCTGAGGGGCTCAGGGCTTCCCCTCCCCATCCTGTTTTCCCAACTGCTCCAACGGGGGCCGGGAGAGGGGGGCGGGGCGGGGATGACCCTAGCCCACAGAGTCTGATGGAGGAGTCCCAGGTGCTTTAGCTTTATAGCTTTACTGGGAGTTTTTAATTAGGGTCATGGTGGGGGGTGGGGGTGTTCAGGATGTCATTAAGAGTCTCCAAGCAGAGTACCCCTGGGTCAGATCACCTCCACTCCCATTTTCAATCGGTCGGGGATTCAGGGAGCCAGGTCTGTTAGCATTGCAGCTGGTCCAGCGCTGCAGGCTACGCGCGCACCATGATCCCCGAGACATCAGGTCGGGATGCCGCTCAGAGGTGGACGTTCCTGCATCTTTCTGGCTTGGTCGCCCTAGGTCTAGGTTGGTGCTCATGACTAAGTGGAGTTGTTGCTCTCCTCTCCCCGCCCCCCGCCCCTCCACCTTTGGCTGGGGTTGCAAATGCTCAACCCAGGTCCCTAAGAAAGAGCAGGGTGGCTAAACAGATCCAGCAGCCACAAGAACTGCCCGAAGAGACGCTCTGTAATGGGCAGTGTCACTGGGGGAAGGTTGGAGATGCACACGGGAAGTGTGGGACTCTCAGCTGCCAGCTCCAGGCTGCTCAGAGTGAGGGGAAGGGGGAAAAGGGATGGGAGGGCAGACCCCTGGTGTGTAGCATGCAGAAGGCGGCTTTGTGGGCAAAGCACTATCCTTTACACTTACACTTACACACACACACACACACACACACCATGCTTACAGTTTTTTTCCCTTGTAGTTTATTTCTATATATTGTCATTAAATGACTAATGAACTGGAACTTATTATCAGGCCTGTGGCACTAATCAAAGGACATGTAAGGACTTACAGATGTGTTCAAAAGTGCTAGGATTGGCTAAGCTACTTGGGGTTATTGGCCTGGGGAGACCAAGGGCTCTAGCTCAATGGACAGACTTGTCCTTAGCCCAGACAAGTCTGAATGTCAAGGTGGCCCACATAGATTCTTCTAGAGTAAGTGGAAGCCCCAGGCTCAATGATACACCAATGAGATCAGCTTGGAAGATAGGTTCTGCCATCAGGTTCTGCCATCAGTTCCCTCATTATTGCTGTTTAAGTTTTCCTCTCATTGTGTCAATGTCTTTGTTGTAGTTTCACAGAAGTTGAGATATTTCCCCCTCCATTGTTGTCTTATTAGAAAAAGAACAAGGCCAGGGAATTTAGACCAAATAGAACATCATTTCAATTTCCAAAAGTGCATTTTGTACTCTTTTTACAAGTGTTTGGGGTACAATCCTACGGAACTGGCAAGTCACCCTAAGAAAGGAGATGCTAATCCTCTTCCAGCCAAAAGCCAGCCTAATGCTCTGTGCCAACATGGAATCCAGCAATGAAATAAGAAGGCCTGTGCAGATGGGGCCTTCTGTTTCTTGTCTCCTTTGACTCCTGCTCAGGCACGCGTGTGTTGAGTGGTGGTGCGGACCCTCCTCAGCATCTCCAGAATGGCCAGCACTGAATTGCAGAGTGACTCTGTGGAGATCAGTGCTGGAGGGAGGGGCACATCCTCCTGCCTCCCCTCCCCTCCTTTCCTTTCCTCTCCTCTCCTGTCTTCTCTCCTCTCCTCTCCTCTCCTTTGCTCTCCCTCTTCCCAAATCATCCTGCTCCTTCCCATCTCCCTCCCCTCACATCCTCCTACCCCCTTCCCTCTCCCTCCCTCCCTCCTTCCCTGTGACAGTATACAGTAGTGTCCTTTTAGCCACGGCTTTGCTTACTGTAGTTTTAGGCAGCCTTGGGTTCAGTTACCTGTGGACATCTGAGTTCAGAAAAAATTAAAATGGTCACTGCCTCAAGAATGGAATCCTTCATTTCCCCCCTTGACTTATGGTCCTGAGACACAATCTTGTGGCTCTGGCCCAAAACTAAACTCTAACAGTTCTCGACCTTGAACGGGTTCTTTTCTTTTCTAGTCCCTCTCTGACCTTAGCCATACTATTAAACAACAATACCAATAACAATCAGTCCATTTTTCTTTTATTGAGGCGTATATGGAGTGGTTGGGTAGGATGCTTGGAGACTTCCCATGTTTCCCACGGTCGTCCAGGACAAAGGGGTCTGGCATGGGAGCAGTGGATCCAAGCAGCAATGCCGTCCACCTTAAGGGCAGTGGGTGTGGCCAGTAGCACCATGTAAGGTCCCTTCTACCGTGGTCCCAGAGATTTCAAGTTGTGCCTTCGAACAAACACCCAGTCCCCTGGTTTAAACAAATGGGGGTAGGAATAGAAGCAGAATCATATATTGCTCTAAGCTGGGGCCACATACTCTTATGTACCAGCTGTAAATAGTCAAGCTTACACAGAAATTCAGTATCATCCAAATCAGCAAGCAATTCAGTCTGGAGGCTAGGGATAGTGCGTGGGTGGGGGGGTCCATACATTATTTCAAAAGGAGTAAAGCCAAGCTGATAGGGTGAATTTCTTACTCTAAACAGGGCAAAAGGAAGGAGCGATACCCAGTCTGCACCAGTCTCCAAAGCCAATTTAGTTAAGGTCCCTTTTAGAGTCCAATTCATTCTTTCTAACTGCCCTGAACTCTGGGGTCTGTAAGCACAGTGCAATTTCCAATCCGTCCCCAGTGCTGCAGCTATTCCCTGACTTACTTTTGAGACGAAGGCCGGTCCATTGTCCGACCCGATGGTGGATGAGAAGCCATACCTGGGTAGGATTTCTTCCAGGATCTTCTTAGCCACGACATTCGTGGTCTCATGCTTTGTTGGGTAGGCTTCAGCCCATCCTGAAAAAGTATCTACAAAACTAGCAAATAGTTATATTCAAATTTTCCAGTTTTAATTTCTGTGAAGTCTTCTTCCCAATACACACCTGGCCTATCTCCACGGAGGCGAGCTCCTTTTGTAACAGGTTGATTGGGGGCATTGGTGAGCTGACAGGCTTTACAATTTTTAACAATGTCCTCAATGAGTTGATTTCCTTGCCTAGTTTTTACTTCTGAGTGTCGGAGCAAGTCCTGCATTCTTCGGGTTCCAATGTGAGAGACCCGATGGATTCTCTTAAGAATCCCCTTGCCCAATCTTTGTGGCAAGATAAGTTTCCCCTCACCAGTTTTCCACCAGTCTTTGTTTCCTTCTCTGTCCAGGGGTTTATAGGCCATGGGAATTTTCTTTATCCACTCCAAGTCTTCTTGGGAGTACTGAGGCTCAGGAGGCAGAGCTCATGGCCCTGGGTCTAATAGAGTCAGTACTTCCGCTCTGGGCTGGAGGGCCGCCTTCTTAGCTGCCTGATCGGCCAAGTTTGTGCCTTTTTAGTGGAGGCTCAATATCCCAGGTTGCCAAGAGTCTTTAAGAGTCTAGTCATTCCCTTTAAGCAGCTATTTTGGTTTGGAGCGGCTATCAACAAATTCACATATTGCATTAAACTTATACTCACTCAGGTCCTCATGTCGTGCCTCATTGAAGATGGTAGGTGAGTTCTTAAATCCTTGAGGCAGCCTGGTCCAGGTCAATTGACCACTTATCCCAATTTCGGGATCATACCAAGTAAATGCGAAGTAGCTTTGGCTCTGTGGGGCTAAGGGTAGGCTAAAAAAAGCATCTTTCAGATCCAATACAGAGCCACACATGGCTCGGTGGCAGAGAGCTCAACAGGGTGTACGGGTTAGGAACTGTTGGGTGAACGTCCATTACTCTCTTGACCTCTCTCTCGTCTTGCACTGGTCTATAATCATCTGAGTTTGGCTTTTTGACAGGCAATAGCGGGGTGTTCCAGGCTGACTGGATAGGCTTTAAGACTCCTAGATCTAGCAATTTTCTAATATGGGGGGTGATCCCTTTTTTTGCTTCTAGTGACATAGGGTACTGGCGAACTTTTGCTGGGTCGGCCCCAGCTTTGAGTTCCACAAAGATTGAAGGCCGGTGTTTTGTCAGTCCCATTCCTCCAGTTTCTGCCCATGCTTGGGGAAACACCTGTAGCCACTCATCTTCCAGAGGATCAGGCTTAAAATGTTGGTATAGCTTATATTCTTCTTCTAACCTACTGGTTAGCAATATACTAACGGGCTTTCCCCTGGAGTCCATCACAGAAGTCCCACTATTTGTGAACTGTATCTGAGCTTGCATTTTTGTTAAGAGATCACGCCCAAGCAATGGATAGGGGCAGTCAGAGATGAGTGGGTTACCTGGCCCACTCCCAAGTCCACTGTTCTTACACCCATGGTGTTTTAGTGGACATCGGCCCTCTCAGGGCTAGTAATACTGAGTTTTCTGCTCCAGTGTCTACCATGAATGTGACTGTATTCCCCTCCACTTTCAAAGTTACCCTAGGCTCAGGGAGGGGGTCTGAGCCCTCACTCCCTCAGTCACTGTCCTCAGCCAGTTCTAAGGCTGACAGCACTCTTGATCTTGCCTTTAGTTCTCTCTTCTTTCTTGGTTACCTTTGGGCAATTCTTGGCCCAATGCCCCTCCTCTCTACAATAGACACACTGATTTTTCCCCGCTCGCAATCGGGGTCTAGGTTTCTGTTCCTTACTTGGAGAGGAGGACTGATTAAACCTTCCGGTTTGCACGAAAGTCAAGATTTCCCTGAGGTCCTTCTTATGTTGTACCTGTTGTTGCTCTAGAATTCTAGCCAAACTCTTTTCCTTGGCCCGGTCTCTTTTTTCACGCTCAATTTCACATTCTCTGTCCTTCCTTTCCTGTCTTTGCTCCTCCGTCTCTCTTTTATTGTAAACCTTTTCTGCCGTGGCTACTAGATCCCTAATAGACTTTTCACCAACTCTGTCTAGAGCCTGCAACTTGCGCTTTATGTCTGGTGCAGCTTAATTTATATAGGCAAACATAATCATCTGAGCTGACTCCTGGGTCTCAAGATCATATGGGGTATATTGACTAAAAGCTTCCATGAGCCGCACAAGGTATGCTGCCGGACTTTCACTTCCTCCCTGTCTTACATCATAAACTTTGGCCATATTAGTAGGTCGGCGAGCCACTGCCTTGAGACCTGCCAACAGAGCCGGCGATAGACGAGGAGTCGCTCCCTACCTTCAACCGTATTGTAGTCCCATGTTGGTCGGATCTCAGGGAAATAGGCAGGGATCAGGGCAAGATCCGTGATGGGCGCTCCTGTGGGGCCAGGGATATGTTTCCGGGCCGTCTCTTGGATACGGTCCCTCTCTTTGGTAGTAAAAAGGACCTGTAAAAGCTGACTGCAGTCATCCCAAGTGGGCTGATGAATAAAGAGAATAGTTTCAAGCAAACGAATTAAATCCTGGGGTTTCTCAGGAAAGGGAGCATTTTGGGTGCGCCAATTGTATAGATCATTGGTAGAAAATGACCAATATTGGAGTTGCTGTTGACCATCCGCATCCACAGGACCTATGGCGCATAAGGGAAAAACAGGGGGGTTGATCCCATGGCGTCGTCGAGTGACTGGCCCCTCAGAAACTTTAAGGGCAGGTGCCAAGGGTTCTATAGCTCCCTCCTCCTCTTGATCATTCTCAGGCTCTGCAGAAGGCACCTGGGAAGGGGAGTATGGGGGAGGAGACATTTCTTCTTCCAAGTTATCTTCCTGAAAAACCGGGGGGGGGGGGGGTGGTACAATTTCTTTTCCCCTTTCTTAGTTTCTTTTTGTAAGTCTAGGGGGCTAGATGGAAGGTGCCCATGGTTTCCAGTCCCATCAGTCGTGCAGTCCAAAAAACAATAAACAGTACAAACAAAACACACGCAGGCCTGACAGTTACCAAGTGGAGATCTCCCAAATTGGTCCGCTGACTCCTGTCAAGGGGGGCTTCCACACCGCCCCATGCCCCACAGCAGGCGAGTTGGGCCGCAGTTAGGAGGCCCTCTTGGTCAGTTCTGGCCCAACACCGAACCGACCCACACCCCACAATTCTCACGGCGGGGTCCCAAGGCCCCCCCCCCACAAGAGGATCTGGGACATCTCCCAGTTCCTCCAGGGTTGTCGTGCAAGCGCGACCGCTTCAACAATCCTTTACACAATACCAATCGGAGCGGCCGTCCTCACAAAGGAGAACGAAAGTACAAACAGACAGACAAACGACAGGACAAGACAAATTAACAAAGACGAATTGACAGCGCTGTTTTCTTACCTTTGGAGTCTGAGGTCTTGGGGGTCTCTTGGGGTATCCCGGACGAGTCCCCACTAATATGCTGTGTCCAAGTCACAGGACCCCCACCAAGAAGACCACCAAGAGTCAGACGTTCCAAAATGCAAAAGCAAGGTTTTATTTAGATGGGCTGCAGCTCGGGCCTCGTTCTATACTCCAACACAGCGGAGCCTAGGAGGAGAGCCCCGAGCTGAGGATTTGCAGGGCTTGTAAAGGCACATGACCAGGTGTTTGGATTACCACCACGTGTTGCTCTGCTAAACAAGCAACAAATGGTAACTGCCTCAAGAATGGAACCCTTCATGTATACATGTATATAATACATATCTATATATATACATACATCTATTAACTATACACACACATACACTATGTACACAGCACATTATGGTTTCAAGCAACTACTGGGGAGTTATTGGAGTGGGTCCATCTTGAGAGGAAAGGGGATTGCTATGGTTTGTGTTTTCTATGTTCTTGCCAAGGAAGCCAACAAATTCTAAATTTCCTCAAAGGTGTTACCTGAGGAGGTGGTGTGCGTTGTTAGCTTAGCAGCTGAAGAAGCAAGGTTGACAGAATGAGAGGCAGGAAAAGTGGGGAAGAGTGTTTGTCCACTTAAAAGAAAAGAGACAGAGAAGGAGCTGGTCCAGACCCAGGTGAGGCTCACACTGAATATGAGCAAAGCCTTGTTTCCTCAGATTAACAGTTTGCTGCTGGAAGACCCTGCCTGTCTTTTCTCACCAGGATACCAAATAGGGATGTATTGGATGGGTGACAGTTTCCTCCCCAACCCAAGTGTTAAGGGACCCAACTCACCCCTAGCACGCGCAGTCCCCTCTGAAAGTAGCATAGGCCAGGGGAGCAGCGCCCCATAGGGCTTTCTGCTGAGATCCCTGTAACACAGGAATAGGAGGATGACTGCCCATCTGGGTGACCAGATTTCCAGACCTTACTGTGAGTAAGTGTAGGCTTTTCGAGTGTAGGCTTTGGAGTCAAAGGTTGTGGTTTTGAATCCCGTCTCTGGGCCACTCAGGAATTTGAGTGGCAGAGGACAAGGTGGATGTACACTCTGCACCTCACTTTTCTTATTTGCAAACTAGACATGAGAACAGTATCTACCATCTAGGATTGCTATTGAGACTCAGGCTCAGTAATGGGCCAGTGCCTGGCATGTAAGCCGTGCTTATGAGCTCAGGAATTGCTAGCTATTATTAGTTTCCTTATCGTGGGTATACACCTTTTAAACATTCTTCAAGCTGTTAATTCTTCTGCTGATTGTAAAAGAACGAGCTGCTGTTTTAAGAGAGTTGACATGTTTTAGCAACGCTGACATCTCAGCCGGGTCAGCTCAGCCTCTTCTAACGAGATGCCTGCCTGTGTGTGCCGTGGCCCTGACCAGGAGGGAACTCACACTGCTGAGTGAGGTGTCCACCTCAGCCAGAATGTGCTGTCTATTCATTCTACAAACATTTACTGAGCACCCCTTCCTGTCACCCTGCCAAAGCCACTTCAATGCAGCTCAGAAAGTGTATTTATTGAGGACAGGGATGGTCCCACAATTCCATAGTCCAGTATGGTCTGTAGCTTAGCAGTGCCACAAATGGATGTTCTCATGTTTATTCTCTGAACAAGGAAATGACCAAAGTCACGGCAGGCAAAGGATGGTTCCAGAAGGTAATCTGGCTTTGTCTACTTTACTGATGTCATATTTCTTTAGGGTGCTAGGTCCCCTCCGTTCTTCCACTTCTCCATTTCCTACTAGGCCAACATTGTCAAGGTGTTGCTACTGCTTGTGGGTGAAGGAGAGAGGCACTGCTGGCTTGCCCTTGTTCATAGTAAGAAAATGCTTTTCTTGTTTTCCAAGACTACGCTTGAATTTAAGGCCTCAGTCTCTTGTTCGTAGGCTGGTGCTCTACCACTTGAGCCATGCCTCCAGCCCCAAGAGAATACTTTTCAAGTGCAAACAAGTCAGTCCATCTCTTGTATGGATCATTTCTTTCTTTTCTGCTGGGAAGTTGAGAAAAGTGCAGATATCCAGAGAAAAAGAGAAAGAGAATTCCCCATTCCTTAAGACCACCTTGCTGTCTTCCATTTGGTCTGAAGAGCTGGGTCAGGGTGAATGAGCTGCTACCTAGGGGCTGGTGTGGGCAGGGAAGAGGAGGCTCTCAAGGCTCAAAAAATCCTTAAAGAAGCAGCAGGTAAACCGGGCGCTGGTGGCTCACACTTGTAATCCTAGCTACTCAGGAGGCTGAGATCTAAAGATTGCAGTTCAAAGCCAACCCAGGCAGGAAAGTCCATGAGACTCTTAACTCCAATAAACCACCAGAAAACTGGAAGTGGTGCTGTGGCTCAAGTGGTACAGTGCTCGCCTTGAGGGTTGTTTGTTTATTTGCATTTTTTCCTGGAGTCAGCCTGAGACCACAAACCTCAGGGACAGCACCAGGCCCAGAGTTCAAGCCCCACAACTGACCAAAAAAAAACAAAAAACAAAAAAAGGAAGAAAAAGAAGTAGCATGTCGCATTTACAAATCATTCAGCCAATGTGGGCCAGGGTCTGCACTTGCGCAGAGCCTCATCTGGGGGACCAATGTCTCCCATCCAGCAGAGAATCTAGAAAACCCCTTCAGTGGGCACTTCCCTGTGAGAGAGCTGAATACATGCTAGGCATCTGCTAGCTGCAGGGGTGCAGTACTCAATAAAACACACTTCCTCCCTGCCCTTAGCAGCACTATAGTGGAGGGATGTGGGAGGTGTCTGGATGTGTCATGCTATGTGGAAGGGGCTCCTATGGGTATCTTCAAAGACAGTGTGCCTAGGGGGTGTGTAAAGGACAGGAAGTAAGGGAAGCAAGAGTCTGGGGGACTGGAGGGCCAGAGGAAGTGGCCAGTGGCAGTATTCTTTGCCCGAAAGAAAGCCCTGCACCCAGCTTGGGGGTAGAGAAAGGGGGGATAGTGGTGAGGGATGTTGCTAGGCAGGCTATAAGGACTAGCAGAGCCATGATGCCCTTTGGGGAGTTTGGGCTCACCTGGAGAGAGAGGTGGGCAGTGGGAGGGGAGACCAGTAAGAACTCTCATGTGATCTGGGGTCGCCATTTTTCCTAAAAGAAAACATTTTATCCCCTTTTCTTTTCTCTGTCTAATTTTTAAAGTGGTACTAGGATCTGAACTCAGGGCTTCATGCTTGCTAGGCAGGTACTCTACCACTTGAGTGATATCCACAGCCTTCTTTGGCTTTAGCTATTTTTCAGAAAGGGCTGTTTGTTTGCATTTCTGCCTGGAGTCAGCCTGAGACCACAAACCTTTTTACCTACAATGTCCAGGGTAGCTGGGATTATAGGTATTTGTCCCTACATCTGGCTTATTGGGTTGAGATAGGGATCTTGATAACTTTTTGACTGCATTGGCCTGGGATCTCAGTGCTCTTGTATTCCCCTTCCCAAAAGCTGGATCACAGAAGTGAGACGTCACATGTCACCCTCCACTTTCTTTTCTATTAAAAAAAAAAAAGAATTGAGACAACTCAAGCTAGAGTGCACCTGCTGTGTCCATGGAGAGAGCATGCAGGGTCTGAGCTCGGCCCGAGGTGCTGGGACACCGGGACTGCCAGACGCTGAAGATGTCTCATTAGTCTTGACTACTGTTCGTGCTGTGAGCAAGAGGAAGCTGCAGCCCACTCAGCCGCTGTCACTCTGACACCTTCAGCAGTAAGCAAGATAAAACAGCTTCTTAAAGATAAGTCTGAACATGTAGGTGTAAAAGTTGGTCTCCGAACCAGGGGCTGTAATGGCCTTTCTTATACTCTAGAATATACAAAGACAAGAGGAGATTCTGATGAAGAGGTTGTTCAAGATGATTCTGTGCCCTCCCTCCACCCTCCCACAAATACACATGTGAATATACTGTGTATAAGGAGTCAGAGTATTCATGGAAAAGAAAAAAGCACAACTAACACTTTTAGGAACAGGAATGGACTATGTTGAAGACAAGTTATCCAGGGAGTTTGTCTTCAATAACCTAAACATCAAAGGAACTTGTGGCTGTGGAGAAAGTTTTAATATTTGAAACATTAGGACTCTTCTGGCTGTAAACTCCAGGAAACCTTGAAAGTTGCTGGAGAAATCATGTGACTGTCCTGTGTCAGGTCTATGATGTGTGGCTGGATTATTGGGGAAATAAAATGATGCATTTTCAAAATAAAGCTGACTGGCTAGAATCCAGAAGATATGATATTTATACCCTCTGTAGTGGATAGAATTAATAAACCAGTGCTTGCTGAATTGTTTTTCTGTTCTGTATAGTAAAACACCCTGCCTTGCCTCAACTCTCTTAAATCCTTTGTTTGAAGATAGTTTCATTAAAGTTGACTTTGCTAAATGTTTTGAAAAAGAAAAGAAAACTCAAGCTAAATAAAAATAACATAAGGGTCCCACCTAGAAGCAGACACTATTGGCTTTCTGGAATGTACCTTTTAGCCTTTTTCTATGGATGTATCTACATGGGGCTGGGAAGGTGGCTCAGTAGAATGCTTGCCTTGTATGTATGAGGCCTTGGGTTCGATTCCTCAGCACCACATAAGCAGAAAAAGCTGAATGTATCTACATGCAGAAATGTGTATATATTATATTCATACATACAACTATATATGCTATGTATGATATTCATTCATAAAATATAATACTATATAACATACAAATATATACAATATTCATACATATAATAGAACACAATAGAACATATTCATTCACACATACATGCGTGTTCTCAACGTACTAGGATCATACAGGTACAGCCTAGGCAACAGATGGAGATTCTCGAAGATCCTGGATTGGTTGGTAATGGATACAGCAACAAACATGCAGGCTTCACAGTAATCTCTGTGCATATCCAAAGGGGATGTTTTTAAGGCAAAGTGAATAGAATTCTACAAGTACTTCTGAAAGCATCACCCTTGGCTGCTGGTGCCATAAGAAGGGCGGTGCCAGTTAGCTATTGGACAGGCAGCTCGGGGCTGAGTTTCTTTTGTGTGTCAGGGTGTGATGACCTTTGCCCGAGGTTGTCAAATTGTGGCCAGATCTTTGTAATGGTTCTTGTTGTTAGGCATGCCTACTGGAGATCTCCTCCTTCATAACCCCTGGCTCTGCTTATTTGTCTACATTAGGTTGATTTTTCTCACCAGGCTTATTATGGTATAGGGACCTGATCTTTGCCCCTAATGGAGGAAGAATACCTTATTCTGTCATTACTCAATTTTCCACAAAATGGTAGAAACATGGAGATGTTTGGAGTGGTAATTCTGGTTCAGAAGGCTTTAAGAATTGGGGTGTTGGGCTGGGAAGGTGGCTCAGTGGTAGAGCTCTTGCCTTGCATGCATGAGGCCCAGGGTTTGATTCCTCAGCACCACATAAGCAGAGAAAAGAAAAAAGCCGGCAGTGGCACTGTGGCTCAAGTGGTAGAACGCTAGCCTTGAGCTGAAGAGCTGAGGGACAGCGCCCAGGCCCAGAGTTCAGGCCCCATGACCGGACTAAAAAAAAACAAGAATTGGGGTGTTCTAGTCACTCAAATGTAGAAAGATCTACTAAGCCTTCTCTATGGAAGGTGAGGGTGGAGGAATATTTTTAGTGGAGAAATATATATATAGTCTGTCATAGGGCTTAACAACTCAGGGCATGGGAGCTGTCCCTGAGCTCTTTTGCTGAAGGCTAGCACTCTACCACTTTGAGCCACAGCTCTACTACTGGTTTTTAAATGGTTAATGGGGGGTGAGTCTCATGGGGACTTTCTGCCCAGGCTGGCTTTGAACCTTGATCCTCAGATCTCAGCCTCCCAAGTAGCTAGGATTACAGGTGTGAGCCACCAGTGCCCAGTGGTTATTTTTATTTTATTCTTATTTTTGCAAAAAAGAAAAATCTCCTGCTTTCGCTTCTTGGAGTTCATTTCAATAAATATTATTCAATAAATATTATTGATCAGATGCACATAGGCATTGTGCCCTTCTGTGAGGAACCATTTTTTAATAAGACAAACACAGGAAAAGGAAGCAATGATTCCAACTGCCTTTACAAGGCAGTAAAAACATTTCTTCCCAAATTCTCTTGTCTTTGGAAGTTTTCTTCATAGGTTCTCGAGATCTTGAAACATTTTTTTTTGGTGAGGGAGGGATATCGTCACTAAAAACAACACACCTTAAGCATTTCTAACTGTTGTCTCAGGATATTTCTTTTTCTTTCTTTCTTTCTTTCTTTTTCTTTTTTCTTTTTTCTTTTGTTGGTCGTGGGGCTTGAACTCTGGGCCTGGACACTGTCCCTCGGCTTCTCAGCTCAAGGCTATCACTCTACCACTTGAGCCACAGCCTTTCTGTTTATGTGGTGCTGAGGAATCTAATCCAGGGCCTCATGCATGTAAGGCAAGCACTCTACCACTGAGCCACCTTCCCAGCCCTATCTCAGGATATTTCTAAGCTATAGTTTCCTCTTCTGTGAAGTGGGAAGAATAACGTGCATTCAGTAAAGTTGAGGAGCATTATGTAAGAAAATATATGGGCACAGTAAATGTCCAATGGGTATCACACACTGGTGTTTCCTTTGAAAACTGGG
Organism: Dipodomys spectabilis; assembly: GCF_019054845.1. Lineage (NCBI taxonomy): Eukaryota > Metazoa > Chordata > Mammalia > Rodentia > Heteromyidae > Dipodomys > Dipodomys spectabilis. The sequence continues at coordinate 18,677,234 of NW_024870802.1, read as the reverse complement.
TAGAATAATGAGCACCTACTGCATGAACTCTCAGTTCCCCAAACTAGGTCTTTTAGCACGATGTGATGTGTGGGAGCCTTGAATGTGTCTGCCCATGCTTGGGTGTAGCTCTCATGTCCAGTCTAGGTAGGCTTTCTCAGGTGAATCCTCTCATTGTTTTTTAAACAGTAGGTTTGGAAGAGAAGGCTTGGATGCTGTCTGCCTTCCAGCCAAGGGAAGGGGAAGACACACAAACCTGTGAATGACCTCTAGTTTTCCCAGTCTGTGACACTGAGACTCAGTTTCCTCCCTGAAGAATGGGAACAAAAATGGCAGGTGTTTTGAGGTCAGAGGCAAGGCTTAGGTAATGAGTTCTGGTGGAGCTGGGTGGAAAGATTTGGGGATTTCCTTTCACACTAGTTATGTAATGGGATCAGGTAACCCACCAATGAGGACTGAGCTAAAGAAGCACCTGGCATTTAAGTGATGTTCTTTTCCCCTTTATGACCAGGAAATCCCGATTTGCACACTGTCTTGGCCCAACCTCGCTGGCGAAATTTCGTGGGATGTGTCTTTTGTTACTTTGAACTTCCTGGTGCCAGGACTGGTCATTGTGATCAGTTACTCCAAGATCTTACAGGTATGTTCGGTTGAAAGGCTGTTGCTGTGGCTGTGGCTGTGTTTGGGGCACTGCCGGTAGAATCTTAGAACTTCCGAGTCAGAAGTTACCTTAGAATACATAATTAATACTTGAAAGTGCGTTTTTGCCAGTCATTTTTCTCACAAAGTTATACGTATCTAACACATACAGTGTGTATTTAATGAAGCATCCAAGATCACAGACATGATATAATCATTTTATGGGCTATTAGCTTGTGTCCTTTTTCCTTATAAAAACATCAGGGTATAGAACGTGCACTTCTGAAGACTTTTATGGAAGCACCCTATAGGAATAGAAAAACACACCCAGCTTACGTGTTCAGTTCACAAACTGAACTCGCCCAGAAAAGCAGTTCCCAGATGGAGGGAAAAAAAAGCTGTCTAGACACCCCTCCTCTCCCTGGGATCCCTAAGAATGTCCGTTCCAAGGGTGTAGGGCACAAGAAACAACACACACATGCTAGCAGGGATGCAAAGGAGACAGGTACCCTCTGCTTCCCACCTGTTGAGACAATCATTTGCACGGAAGGTGCTGTCAAGCAACACAGGTATTTATGCCTGCCATAGACAGCTTACCTCAATGGCCTATATCTTTTGGAGTTGGGCAGTGGGTGAATCTTGGTGTTATAGCATCTCACCCCTGGGTCATTTGGTAAATAGATGTATTGAAGTAGTAAGGCCTCATTGCCTCTTGTCACTTTTTTTTTTTTTGGCTCAGGCCCTGGGGCTTGACGTTGAGGCCTAAGCGCCGTCCCTGACCTTCATTTTCTCAAGGCTAGTGCCCTACCACTTAAGCCACAGCGCCACTTCTAGTTTTGGAGTTTTTTTTTGGTAGTTTAGTGGAGATAAGAGTCTCACAGACTTTCCTGACCGGGCTGGCTTTGAACCACGATCCTCAGATCTCAGCCTCCTGAGTAGCTAGGATTGCAAATGTAAGGCTGGCTATCTTTCACTTTTATGGCCAATGATCTATTACTTTCTTAGATGTTCACAACCCAAAGGCACACCTCTGCCTAGGTCTAGTGGGCCTGTGGGAGATGACCTCTCAGGTTATTAAGTAGAATCTTCCTTATCAGATGATTTATGACCCCTAAAAAAATAAAATGAAATAGCCTTAGGGTTGACTAAGACAATCAAGGTTCAGAATGAAGGCCTGGGAAGTGTTTGCAGTGGGAAGCCTGGCAAATCTTAATGTTACAAAGGGTTATTGCCAGTAAGTTACGTAGAAAGAAATGAGGGAACAGTAAGAAGAAATGTACCATGAACATTTAAATTTTTATTTATCGAATGTTTATGTAGTACTCATGTATCATCTCATCCTTAGAGGAATTACAGATGACAAACCCAGGCACAGACAGGTCATGCAGTTTATCCAAGATCACAGAGCTTATAAATGCCAACCTGAGGATTAAAACCCAAGTCGTCAGGCCTCAGAGTCCCTAGTCCCAATTCTTTCATGTTCTGTCTGAAGTGCTGGTGGACTGAAGGTAGGTCAAGAGTTTGCAAATTACATTCTCTGTCTAAAAGGAACTCTGACACAAAAGGAAGAGAGGGAGAGAAAGGTACTTCTGTCTAAAGCAAGAAACACTGGAGCAGCCAGGCAACAGTAGCTCACTCCTATAACCCTAGCTTCTTAGGAGGCTGAGATCTGAGGATCACGGTTTGGGGCCAGCCTGGGTAAGAAAGTCCATGAGACTCTTATATCCGATCAGCCAGCTGGTAGTTGAGCTGTGGCTCAAGTAGTAGTGCACCAGCCTTGAGCAAAAAGCCTAAGGGACAGTGCCTAAGTCCTGAGTTCAAGTCCCAGTATTGGTACCTACTCAGGATCCTCTTCTGAGCTCCTTAGAGGCCAAAAGGGGACTGGCATCCATCCTTTTCACATGCACCTTATCCTTTCCTCCTCCCGCACAGCCTGGCTGGTTCGCTGTGGGACCTCAATAAAGATTTGTTGAACCAGCGAGGTTCAAGCTTGGAGCCCACTGAGAAGGCCTCCAGGGCTTCCAGTCTGGGGCAGGGGGGAAATTGCTGGACATAGTTCTAAAACTAGGGTTCGAGACAAAGTTCTCCTCCCTAGTGACTTTGGGGCCCCATTGAAGCCACTATGCCTCCATGGATTGTGTTTATACAATAAAAGGAAAGTGTGGATATGATGCTTGACAATCACAAGGTTAATAAAAAAATAGAAGAGTTTTGAAAAAAAAAATCCATTTCTACCCCCCAAGCAAAATTATTGCCCAGCTCCCAGGAGAGTGGTGACATTTGTCTTACTTGGTACCTGGGCCCAGGTGGGCTGGCAGGTGAAGTGGCAGGGTGGGTCTCAGCATGTGTATCTCCTCTCCTCAACATGTCCACAACTCAGACACCAAACCTGCTTTGGTGCCCAGGCTCTTGCTGTCAAATGCACAGGACTCAGAGCGCCTGCCACCCTTCCTCAAGCAGTCCTGCCTGCTCACTGCCTCCATTGCCTCTAACCCAGGATCCATCTCTGGGCTGGAGAAGGATCCCTCTCACACTACCCAGTTCTTTTCTTGCCTCTAATGTTCTTAGAACATTCTCTAGAGCTCTATTGGACATTAGTGCTAGAAGATTAGTGGTCAATGCACTTGGAAAACACGGATATAATCCAACTTAGGTGGGATTCTTTGCTGAATATGTTAATACACTTTGGGAATCTCCAATGCAGGAATAATCCAAACAGCGTTGTAAAATCTGACTAAAGAGCTCTCTTTTCCCTATAGAGCATCTCTCCTCTGGACTAGTGTTCCATGGAACCACCTTTGAGAACCCCTGCCTTGACCTTGGATACTCTTTCTAACCTGGGCAAGGACATCACATTACCTTGGCTGTTCCTCTGTCAATCACCTCTAGGAGTTGCTTCCTGGGTTCAGGACAGTGGCCATATTTGACCTCTGCCTTCCCTGCTTCCTCTTTTCCTAATGACTCAGATCTACCATACATTTTTCAGGAATTTTTTTCCAATGACAGTTTTCCCAAAGGAATAATAGCTTCCCAGCCACTCCTTAATGCCTTTGAGCAGGCTGTCACAGGGTGACTGTTTGGGCTCATTTTACAAGATCATCCAGCAATTATTGCCAGGAGGGGCTAGGATATACGTCTATCCTTGGTAACTGTATGTTTATTGTTGCCCCTCCCATTGACCACATACAGGGAGATGGAAGAGAGGGTGGGTGGGGCTCAGTGTGCTCAGCACATACTAGAAGCTCAATAAATATGTCTTGAGCAAGCCAATGAGTCTATGCCTTGCAGTAGGAAATTCCCAGCCTATCTCAGAGCTTAAGTGAGAGACAAAAATCTGTTTCAAATGAGCAAGGGGTTAATGAACAAGAAGCCTGTTTCCCATGCTGGAGGCCTCATCTCCAGGCTGGGGGGGTACAATGGCAGAGAGGTTGACCTTCAGGGAAAAGGGATTCTCTTGGCTAGAGATTCCAATTGGGAAATTGCTGATTGGCCAAGCAGCCTCTCCAAAGGAGCCTCAGCCCCCAGAGGCCCAGCCTCTGTTAGTAGGACTCTTTCACCTCTGGCAATTAGGCTCTGCAGGAGAGGCACAGCAGAGGCGATGAGATGGGAAGAAGTTTCCCCCACAGCCTTCAAAGCTCATATGATCGTAAAACCAGCAAGTCTTAAAAATGCAGGTTTGAATGAGACTCTTGCAAAGGTTTGGGGTGAAAACATTAAACCAAGCATTGTCCCATACTTGAGTAGGAATTACCTGTGGAGAGCTGGGCACTGGTGATGAAGACCTGTAATCCTAGCTATTCAAGAGGCTGAAATCTGAGGATCACGGTTCAAAGCCAGCCCGGGCAGTTGCAAAAGTCTGTGAGACTCTTATCTCCAATTAACCACAGGAAAACAGAAGTGGCACTGTAGCTCAAAATGGTAGGTAGAGCACTAGTCTTGAGCAAAAATGCTGAGGGACAGTGCCCAAGCCCTGAGTTCAAGCCCTATGACCAATACCATGCCCCCATCCAAAAAAATTTATCTGCAGAGTTTAGGGGAAATGCAGATTCCTGGGCCACATCAGTCACATAGAATCCAGCTGCATGATGCAGGTCCAGTTAGACACTTGCATTTGATCACATGTCCAGTGGTTGTGGACCTCACGCCCAGGAGCACTGTCTCCTTTCCTGGCTAACATGGTGTCCTGTTGAAGAAGAACAACAGCTCCTCTGTGTGGGGTACACATGCCCCCCCTTGACTGGGAGTATGGAGGAAGTTACCTGCCCTTCAAAGCTTCCATCTTAGTTTCAAAAAGGGGGTAACCCCAGTCTTTACCCAGAGACTTGTTTTGAGGATTAGAGTTAATCCTCAAACAGAGGAAACAGAGCAGTTAGTTTAGCACATCAAGAACTTGAAATCCGGCCCAATGTTGACTAGCTTTGACATTGGGGAAGAGGGGCAGGGAAGGAGCCACAATTCCCCATTTTCCCTCCTCACTCTACAAACTCTGAGGCCTGTGGAGAAGCTACACCAACAGTAGCATCTGTGAGTGCTAACAGCAAACAAAACAAAACAAAACAGCAAATCTCTCATGCACTGGCTGCAAGTCAGTTACTTTGTTTCACATAAGTCATTCCCAGACATGGTCAGACACCAGCTAGAATCCTGGCCTTAGAGAACACAGAGGCCCTGATTAAGGTGCCAGCCCCCAGAAAGCCCATAGTTTGGTAGGTTTTAGAGAGAGCAATGCTGCTTAGACATCAGCTATACAGTCCCTGTGGCAGGTGCCTGCGACCACAGACTGCAAGCTGCCGAGCTAGAGATGAATCCAGAGGGTCTCTGCGAGTTCCTGGATGTAGAGCTTGCAGTTAACAGCTGGGCAGAAAAATTTCTGTTAATAGAGGCTGTAAAGAGTGGAAAGAAGGTACATCAGATTAAGACCAAGAGCACAGGCTGGTACATCTGAAGCCCAGCTTTGCAATTGCTTAGCTGTGACCTGTTGAGCAAGCTCCTTGGGAGCTTCCGCATCACTAAAACAGGCACCCACAAGTACCTATGTAACAGAATGCTGGGAGTAAGAAGCTAGAGAAGGAAACCAAGTGACAAGTAAGGGCTGGGCACCTCGTAAGTGCTCAGTAAAGGTGAGCTCTGATGGACCGCATCCATTCAAAAAATTCTACAAGTCACCATACCAGGGACCTCTGGAGGCATGGTTTTTCTTGGCAGGATGAGGTGGGCAGCCTGGAGGTGACATTGCTGTTACAACTGGCTGTCCGGTACCCACCAATCACACTTTGGCCTAGAGGGACACCCTTACTCAAAGGCAGTGCTATATCTCCCAAAGCCTATCTGTCTTACCACCCTGCTCAGCTGTACATCTCTCAGATCTATCAGCCAGCATGGGCACCTTAGTTAACCAGCTTTCACCTGCACAGACCTGGACGTGGCATGGTAAACCCTGGTACTGGTTCCTGAGTTGGTGGATTGTTTGTATGTATGTCCTGGGTTATGCAGAAGGGGAGCAAAGGGGAGGGCTGAGTCATACGACAACCCCCTTTGAGCCTTTTATGATAGAGCCAATTGTCAACTCCACTGAGCTGGATTTTCACAGATGGGGACTGTTACCACCGATGATCCATGACCAGACTTTCAACAAGTAACTTCAGTTTGCTGGGAATTAATTTGCTCCGCCTCAAAGCAGGAAATCACATGGTACAAATGCAAAGAGCAGTTGTGGCAGGAGAATCAGGGAACAAAAAGCCCACAGAAAGGTCCAGAGCCCCCTTCTAAACCCATGCAAGCAAGGTGGCCTTCACCACCCACTGTCCCTTCTGATATAATGCTGGCCTCGCTCATCAGGGCAGTGTTAGCAGCTATACTAGGAAGACTTCATTTTACTGAAATGCTCACGAGGTGTGTCCAGTTAAGCAGGAGGAGGTTTATTTCACCAATCACTGCTTCTCAACTGGGGTGTAAATGTCAAAGGTCACCAGCTGTTCTCTGTGAGGAAAGCACACCTGTAAATGATGATACTTATATCCGATCCCAGAACTTTCTAGTCACTGTTTGTGTCTGCTTTATTTTAAAACCTCAGCTGGGCTCTGGTGGCTCATGTCTGTAATCCTAGTTACTCAGGAGGCTGAGATCTGAACATTAATCATGGTTGGAAGCCAGCCTGGGCAGGCAAAACTCTGAGAGCTATCTTTAATAAACTAGCAAAAAACCCTAGAAGTAGAGCTGTGGCTCAAGTGGTAGAGCACTAGCCTTGAGCATAAACGCTCAGGGGTAGCACCCAGGCCTTGAGTTCAAGCCCTGGGCAGGCATAATAATAAATAATAATAATACCTTCTCATAATGAATTCAAAGAGTCCCCTTCCCTATAGTAGGATGTGTTTATGTCATGGCTAGGAGTGGATGGAGTGTCAGTGTTCCTGGCCTCCCTCAAGGACAAGAAGCCATCTCCTGTGTGTCATGGCCTGTGATCTCCTGTGCTGGGGTCACGGGCCTGCTGTAAGCGTTCGCAAGCAGTCCCCACCCCGCTGACATCGGTGGCCCCTTCTCACACTCTGCTCCATTTTGGGGCTGACCTGGGAGCAGCTGCTCTAAGCAAACAGCCTCCAGTTATAACTGACAGTCCTAGGCCAGAGTCCTGACTCCAGGGGTTCCACATGGCAGATCTAGCCACTCGCCCCAAAACTCCCAGTGGTGAAATGTGGAGAAAGGGAGTTTGTGAACAAGGCATAGGCACACCACAGGAAGAGGCTCATTTGGGGCATATAGATAGGAGCTTTAAGATTAAATAGAGGAAGAATTGGGGCAAAGGGTAATTATTAAACCATCAGGCTTTGTTGATTCTTGTCACTGTGAGCACCTGAAAGGAGAAATGTGCTCATGATAAAGTCATTGTGTGGGAGCAGTCTTGGTGCCTGACACATGATGTTTATCCACCAGTCCTGTCCTTTCTGGATTTCAAGATGATAGCAGGAGGGACACACTCATAGTAAAGAAGCCATGGAAGACAGAGAAGCCAAGCTTTATCCTGCTTTCAGTTAAATTGTGGGCCCTACTAAGGAGTTAGGAACTTCTGCCGCCTAGAAGTGCTATTGATCTGTTGTACAATGTCATTGTATAACCACATGGAGACTCTTCCAGTACCCACAACTCAGAGGCCTACAGGCAAAGCCAGGTCTAATTTCTTCCTGACCCTGTAAGAGAGAGCCTCAAGTGGGAGTCTTGACACTTCTCTGCCTGGCCAGTATTCCATCTCCCATGGCCTCTCTCCAACTCAATGTATAGGGGGGTTGAGCAGAAGCATGGATTCTCCAACTTCAATCATTCTCAAACAGAGTTAATAAGTTAGAATAACCATCAGTTGGAGCCTGGATAAACTAGCATGGCCACACATGCTACTGCTAACTAAATATACCAGGGTGGGTGCCTTGTCTAGCTATGTTGGCATGGAACAAGCTCCATGGTGTGATGTTGAGTAAAAGGGAAGCAGGGTTCAGAGTGGTGTGCACAAAGTGGTCCCATCTGGGCCCAAAGCACAGGTGCAAGCTATAGTTCAGGGGTGGAAGTGGACCATTTCCAGAAGGTGACACTGGAAATCACTTGCCTCTAGGAAGCAGAAATGGAGGGTGAGGCTGGAGAACAGATCTGATGTTTTTCACTTGCTGTCCTTCTAGGTCATAGTGTGTGAGTGTGTACCTTGCTCACATGGTACTTGCCTATAATCTTCAGAAAGCTGAGATCTTGAGAACTGTGGGTCAAAGGTAGTCCGGGCAGGAAGGTCTGTGAGATTCATCTCCAAATAACCACCTAAAAGTTAGATGTGGAGCTGTGGCTCAAGTGGTAAAATGTCAGCCTTGAGCAAAAAAGCTAAAGTTCACCATCCAGGTCCTGAGTTCAAGCTCCAATACTAGCAGAGGGGGAGGGGAGGAACAAGAAAAAGAGAGAGGCATGTGCTTCTAAGCACATATCCTTCCTCTAGGCTATCTGATTCAGGCTTTTCATTTCCCCTAGTCTGCTCTCTTCACAATTGTTGGAGATGTCTCAGGATATTGGTGTGTCTCTTAGGAATGAGGGCAGTAACTCAGAAAGAACTAGGCACATTTTTACTTCTGCAGGACATGCTAGTGACAGGAAGCCAAGTAAGCAAGTGTTCGAGGTGAGCAGTCCACCCAGGTTTTAGCCCTGTTGCTGTCCTTTATTCGGATTGGTCAAAACTTAGTTCACAGTCTTGCATGACTGGCTAGTTTGAAAGGAGTTAAAAGTTTATCCAAGCAATCAACCAAAACAGGACACCTGGCCAATGCAGGAACTCGTCAGAAAAACAATTCCTACTCAGCTGGTGCTCTATCACTTGAGCCATTCCTCCAGACCCTAGGAAAACAATTCAAATAACATGGTATAGCTTAACTAAAATAGCTTCTGGTAGGATGGCACCTGCCCTTGTTTATGTCAAGCAAACAGAAACGATTCTAAGTCCCGCCCAATGTGGGTGATTCTTTGCTTCTATTTGGTGGCCAGTGGGGTGCCCATTTCCCCAGCACATCCTACATGTGGGCAGCATGCCAAGCCTCAAAGGCAGCAAGTCCTTGTATACCAAGTTCCAAAGACAGATATCCTGGAGCAGAGGGATGTCAGACCCCAATTTCTGGGCCCCTACCTTGAAAACCTCCACCTGCAAAGTAAGTTTGAACTTGAATTATGTGTGTGTTTCCTGCAGATCACGAAGGCGTCAAGGAAGAGGCTCACCATGAGCCTGGCATACTCGGAGGACCACCAGGTCCGCGTTTCACAGCAGGACTACCGGCTCTTCCGCACCCTCTTCCTGCTCATGGTCTCTTTCTTCATCATGTGGAGTCCCATCATCATCACTATTCTCCTCATCTTGATCCAGAGCTTCAAGCAGGACCTGGTCATCTGGCCAAACCTCTTCTTCTGGGTGATGGCTTTCACGTTTGCCAACTCGGCTCTAAACCCCATTCTCTACAACATGTCGCTGTTTAGGAATGAATGGAGGAAAATGCTGTGCTGTTGCTGCTCGCTCCCAGAAAAGGGAGCTATTTTTACAGACACATCTGTCAGAAGAAATGATTTGTCTGTGATTTCCAGCTAATTTGTTCTGCTCTGTAGACAGATTTGCTCCCTCTCAGGTGAGCCAGAGTGTGCTTTCAAAGGACAATCACCGATGTGTGCCCTGCTTTAAGCAAATGCAAGCTGTGCACATTTACAACTCTTGACAAATTAAGGGACAATCATTCAGTGTAAAAACATTTTTTCCTTTCTAAAAGGATCTACTGTGAGTTCCTTTTAAAGATGGACTTTTTTAGTGTTTGTAATATGATTGAGCTAATAAAGTTTTATTTATAACTGTTCCTACATATGTAAATCCATATTTTATGGTTTCTGAAGGGAGTCTTGTCATTGAATCAGGACTCAGGTTTATCCTTTAAAGGGTCATAGCCACATTAGGCACCGCTTTGAACTCATGAGGCCTCAGGTGCACTAAAAATTTATGTAAGAGAGCTTAAGAAGAGGCTGGGAAGGTGGCTCAGTGGTAGAGCACTTTCCTTGCATGCTCCAGGCCCTGGGTTCGATTCCTCAGCACCACATAAGAAAAAAGCCGGAAGTGGTGCTGTAGCTCAAGTGGTAGAGTGCTAGCCTTGAGCTGAAGAGCTGAGGGACAGCGTGCAGGCCCAGAGTTCAGGCCCCACGACCAGACCCCCACTCCCCAAAAAAAAGAGAGCTTAAGAAATTTCCAAGGAACAGGTAAAGGTGATGCATGTGTGTGTGTGTGTGTGTGTGTGTGTGTGTGTTTGTCTGTCTGTGTGTATGTATGTATGTGACTAGGGTTTAAACTGAGGGCCTCACACTCAACTTTGCTTGGTTGGCCGGCACTATACCACTTGAAGCAGGCCTCCAGTCCAGCTTTTTGAGTGTTATTTTGAAGATGGAGTCTTTGTACTTTTCTGCTCTGGCTGGTTTCAAACCTTGAGGGTTGAAATATCAGCCTCCTGAGGAGCTAGGACTACAGGTGCTAACTGTGGGAACCCAGTAAAGGTTATTTCTTTGTTCTCCCTTTATTAAAACACAAGTGCATGGAATCAGAGAGAAGGTAGGATGAATCCGAAATGCTTGAGCGTACAACTATGAGTGGACCCGTTCACTTCAGAGTCCTCAGAAATACCTGCTGTGACTACACAGTGTTCTTGGTGTTGGCGGCACAGACAGCCAGGCTCCTGCTCTCTGCAGTGTACCCTACCATCGAGGGAACAGACACTGAACAGGCGTCGGTAAATAATACAACATCGTAGGACGTGGAAGCACCTCAGGAGAGTGTATTGTGGGAGTGTCAGGCATTTAAACTGGATGAGGAGGGTGCAGAAGACATCTCTGAAGAGTGTAACATTGGGTTGAAAGGTGAACTGCGAAAAAGAACAGTCATGTGGATCTAGGAAAAGGGGGCCTGCAGGCCAAGAGAGAAGTTAGCTTGCTTGTAATTAAGAAGAATGGAGAGGCCGAGCAAAGTCACTTCGTGCCTGAGCCTCCTCTACACTAGGCACTGTCTTCGATGCTGGGACTGGGAGGGTGGGGGAAGGGGTATTCCACTGGAGGCCAGAAAAGTCCCAGGTCTGTGTCAGAGGTAGAGGATGCCAGAGGGAGGAACCACCAGTGATCAGTGGGAACCACTTTGCAGCTGGAGGTTGACAGGATCTGATGAATGCATTTATGAGTCTAGCTGCTGTGTAAGGAACAGACGTGGAGGAACACAAATGAAACTGGCACCTAGCCAGCCAGCTTCTGGAGTAGGAAACGTTGATGGGAACCTTGAAAGTAGGTGGCATGAATGAGAGCTTGTGAGAAATTATCTTGGGATATACTCTGGTAAGGCAGAACAAAGATGACATTGTGTGTGTGTGTGTGTGTGTGTGTGTGTGTGTGTGTGTAAGGATGTAGAATGTGATTAAAAAGAGAATGCCAGGGTGACTCCTAGGTTTGTATTCTGATGTCAGTTGGATGATGGAACAAAAATGGAGACGACTTGGGGAGGGGGAAGTGGGGTGAGAGCTAAGTGTTTCATCTGGGGCATGCAAGCAGCAGAGGCTGTGTGAAACACTACTGGAGCTGCGATGTTGCCGGGAGATTTGGATGGCTTCTAGAGACCTACGGTGTTATGAACTATCCTGGGAGAGAGGAGAGAAAGGGAAGAAATCAGAGTTAAGGACAGAGCCCAGGGTCATGCTAACTCTTGTGGTTGGGACAATGGCTGGACCACACAGGGCCTGGTTCTTAGTAGGTAGGTGCTCAACCAATCTTCATTTCCAGGTTAATCATCCTCAGCTGTTGCCATCACTCCTGGAGAGTCTGAGAGCAGTTTCTGAGGTAGGATTTATTGTGACCATAAGCTCAGGGATAAAAAGACTAAGAGCTTTTGCTCATCATTGGTTAATAAATTTGGCCAATTAAAGCATGTGTGCAATTGCTGAAATAAGGATACAGGTTGACCCATTGTAGCAATGAGATCCATGGTAGCAATGAGATGTACAAGACACGATGTTGAAAACAAACTTTACAACTTCTGACGAGGGTGGGGGCGGGGGGGGGGAGTTGGGGAGGGAAGGAATGGTAGGAAAAAACAAAGCGGGGAGAGGGGAAGGGGTAACAATGCTCGATAGGACATGTGCTCATTACCTTACTCATGTAACTGTAACCCCTCTGTACAGTATCTTTACAATAAAAAATATATATTTAATAAGAACATTTAAAAAGCATGTGTGTGCATGTGTGTGTGTGTATGTGTGTGTGTGTGTGACATGCCAGTACCGAAGCTTAAACTCAAGATGTGGACATTGCCCTAAGGGCCTGAGCTTTTTTTTTCTTTTCTCAAGCCAGCATTCTACCACCACAGCTGCATGTCTGGATTTTGGAGATAAGATTTGGGTTGGGATGTAGCTGAGAGGCAGAGCACTTGCCTAGCAAGTACAACATCTTGGGTTTGATCCCCAGTAACAATATAAACAAACAAAAACCCCAAGAGTTTCACAGGCTTTCCTGCTCAGGTTGGCTTTTTGTGTATGTGTGTGAAAATACTGTACAGAGGGGTTACAATTACATGGGCAAGATAATGAGTATGCTCAGGCTGGCTTTGAACTTTGATCTTCAGATCTCAGCATCCTGAGTAGCTAAGATTACAGGGGTAGGCCACTGATGCCTGGCCAATTAAAGCTGTGTGTGTGTGTGTGTGTGTTGGTCATGGGTCTTGAACTCTGGGCCTGGGCACTGTCTCTCAGCTCTTCAGTTCAAGGCTGGCACACTTGAGCCACAGCACTACTCCCAGTTTTCTGGTGGTTAATTGGCGATAAGAGTCTCATTGACGTTCCTGCCTGGGCTGGCTTTGAACACAATCCTCAGCTCCAAATTACACAGCTAATACCTGAACTGGGAACAAAACTTCTCATCTTGTTTCCAAGATGAGCACCAGAGGCTTGTGGGAACCCCTTGAGAACAGAGGCAAGTGGCTCTGCCTGCAGTTATCCGTTAGCATTCTTAAGTGCTAATTCACCTCAGTTCCCCCCATATACTGGATGGGGAGGGGGCAGAATGGCTCTGGCTTCCAGGCTCCTTCCACTGAACTCAAGGGTGGGACTACCTCCTGGAGCTCCCTCTCGACTCCAGCTCTGGGATGACCCACTCACAGGCTCCACTCTGGTCTGGTCTCACCCATTTGCTCTTTGGGACATGACCAGGCAGGTAGTTAAGCCTTCCTACGTTTAGGAGGAAGTTGGGAGAAGCCACAATCTTTCATGATGGATATTAGCCATTAGAATGGGTGGAAGGTCACAGCAAGGGGGAAGGAAGAATGCCCTGGTATTTAAAAGTGCACCTATGACCACAAATCAAACTTCACACTCACAGGGAGCTGGTGACTATATTTTATTAAATCATTTTGGAGTCCCTGAAGTGGTCCCTCAAAAACCTTCAGTAACGACATACATATGATATGAACAGAGACACTCATTGCCACAGGTAGTTTTTATGTGTACTGAAGGCTTTATGTTCCTAGAGAGAAGGGTAGGAGAGGGAAGGCAAACTAAACTCTTAAGATAAATACAGATGAAGATTCAGAGTTAATCAGAAGTTTTCAAGTGAAACTTCCCATCCTTGATGTCGCTACAAAATGTTTCTTGATAGTTTGCTCTGACAGTAACCTGCAATGCAAAATGCAAAGCCATTAATGAGAGAAAGGTGGGCTCGTGTTCATGTCCATAAGACATACTCTGGTGGTCTTCATTCATATGAATGAAGCTGGCCTTCATTCATATTCTGCCTCCTTTGAATGAATTGCAGTAAATGATGCCCTCTAAATGAGATGCGGCTATATACATAAATACGCACACACATGTATACCTGTATATACAGGTATACACACACACATATATTGCAGAGCTTAGGGCCTTGACTTGCCAGGCAAGTGCTCTTCCATTGAGCATGTGGCTATAATTTATACACACCCTCATACCCTCAAGGTTGTTCTTAAAACCCTTTAAATTTGGGGGTAATGGAGGGGCTGCGATCCAAGAGCATAAATAAGACCTGCTGTGTGGATCAATGCTTTATTATTTGGGGCCAAATATAGTTCATTGCTAGACTCCTGGAAGGACCTCCAGAATGGACCTCTTGGTCTCCCTGGCTTTCTCTTATTTGCAGATGCAGTGTTTTTGGAGGCCTGCCCGTCCCGAGACCCCCACCCCGGCCCAGGAGGGAAGCGCATTCACCATTGTGCTCGATCCACCGGTACTGGCGGTCCAGGCACAGCTCCTCCTGCCTCTGCCTCACCAGTCTCCGTGCCTCCGGGGTGAGGCCGCTGGGATGGCGGGAGAACACGAAGGAGTAGCTGTCGGCACACGTGCCGTCCAAGTTCAGCAGGCGGCAGGAGTACTGCAGCGCGAAGGTGTCATAGTCCGTGTCGATGATCCAGTGGTCATCATCTGCAAGCCAGACAGCCACAGGGTCCACTGACTTCCTGCCCTCAAGAGGGACCTGTGCAAATCCCTTCCAGTACCTTCCCTGAACTGCCCCCATCTCTACTTCACTTAGCCTTCTTGTTGACTGTGGCTCGGCCTTCCTCAGCATTAAATTCTGTCCCTGTCACTGCATAGGCCTTTGTGTCTTCTCAGTTACTTCACATATGGAACCAAAGTGCACACTATTACTCCCCAGTTGATAGATGAGAACACCGAGAATCACAAAGAAACTAACTCACCCAGGATCACAAAGAGCAGGGCAAAATTGGGATTCAAGCAGTGTCCACAGGCTCGGCCATATTATCTCCAGACACTAGGTAAGTTGAGGGGAGAGGGACCAGCAAACAAAAAGGCTCTGATTTGTGTCTCTGTCGTCACATCAGGATCTTGCAGCGAGAAATAATCTGCCCATATAGTACTCCACATTGAGGAAAGGCAGAGGGCCTCAATGCCCAGCAGTAGAGTGTGTGAGGCCATCTCTAGAGCTTGCTCCAAGTCCAGCCTTAGTTACGCCTCTCAGAGAACCCCTGTAGTGCCAGTAGGGTAGAATTCCACCTCAAATTAGACCTTACAGGAGGTTGTGAAGAAGAGGGGATGGAGCTCCCCTTTTCAGTTCACTCCAGACTTAACAAGAGGAGGGAGACAGCCCTACCTCTTCTTGGCTTTCCCAGGGTGAGGACCAGAGGTAAGGCTTGGAGGATGTCTAAGCAGTTGGCTGCTGAACTGTCACCAGAAAGCTACTAGCAGAGGAGTCAGGCAGAGCAGTCACATGGCTGCTAAGACGCATGCTCCCTGCCTGGGCTACTGAGCATCAGCAGCGGGGCAGAATTTCCATCACTAGATGAGCTCATTCCTTCCCCTGCTATGGGATCTCTGTATCATCTGGGGTTCCCCGGGTGCCTAACTCTCAGCCACAAAAGCACCCACCTTCTAAGTGTCACCTTGACTCACGGTCCAAGTGGCTATTCTCTTTGCAAAGCTATAGCTTTAAAAAGAAATCCTCCCCACACCCCCAATTATTGGCAAATGTATAATCAAATGTAGACAGAAAGTAACTTCCAGTGCCTGTTTCCTTTCTCCCTGAGGCTGGTAGGGTACCTTTGGAGAACCAGACACCCCCAAATGCTTCCAAACAGCAGCTAATTACACAGAGTAAACTAAGGGGGAGAGAGCTGGAGCCAGTGGCTGTGCAGCCCCGAGTCCCTGACTCCCCCACCCAGGAAGAGGGCATCCACTACAGTCAAGCCCACACTGTACTCCCGCAGACTGCTTAGAGGTTTGGATTATCAGTCCCCAAATGACTGCAAAGACAACTGCCTTGGGGACCTGGTTTATTAGAGATCTGTCACTCACCCCCGTAGACCTAGAAAATGTCCCTTCAGCTCCCTATTGCTGGGCCCTCCAGTCCTCCAAAGTGACAAGACTGGGGTTCTCAGGCCTAACAGATCAGCTGAGCCAGCCAGGAGAGAGATCTTATGCTCCTTATAACTCACGCTGCAATACAGCAGCTCTGGCGAAGTGAGTGGAGCCCAGGACCTCAATACTGAGTAGATCAACGTAACTCTAGACTGAATTACCTAGACCAGTGGCTCTCAAACTTCATTATATAGAAGGCACACAGCTGGGGAACAACCCAAAATTTCAGGCCCCAGACTCTACCTTGAGAGTTTCTAATTCTCTAAGTCTAGATTTGGGGCCAGAAAGCTGCACTTTTAACAAACACCATAGTTGATTTAGACACAGGTGGCCTAAGGCCCCTGACTTTGAGAAACACTGATGTAAATGCTCCAGCCTGCTTAGTTATTGAGCCTGATAGGTTGGCCACCAGAATAGCTGACCTGCTCTGAGACAAAGACAAAAGGAATCTTTGGTCCATTTCTTCCTCAAAATAATGATGATGGTAGCTAAAACTTCTATTTAGCATTACACATCAAGTAACCATTTTTATGCATTATTTTGATTAGTTCTTCCAATAATCTTATAAAATAAAAACTATGCTCCATTCCCATTTCACAACTGAGAAAATCCAAGAGGTCAGTCCAAGGTACAGCCATGACTCTTAAGACATCCTTGCCTCCTGAGATATCCCATTCATTGCTGGGGAAACTAGTCCAGAGCCTGACCAACGCTGAGGCAACAAGCCAGTACAGTCTGATAACTCTGGAAACAGAATGAGCATTTGCACTGGAGAAGGCCATCATCTTACCTCCTTGCAAAGACATCTAGTCAAGATGCAGTATATGGAAAGATAGAGTGACCTTCATGTCCAGATTCATGTTTAATGTGCAAACAAAAGCAGGAAAACAGAAAGTAGTATGAAGCATGCAATTAGTTTGTAAAGAGCAGTCCCATGTAAGCTAAGTATGCCAAACAGAAGGTCAACACATCTAGTGACATCTTGTGAGACATTCAGAAAACATCATCTGAGCCGAGAGGTGTCACCAAGTGGCACCTGACACTTACATGACTCTCAACTTCTGACTCTTCAGTTACAAGAGACTTCAATCAATGGTCTCTGTGTTCTTGACCAGAAAGGTAAGAAGCAATCATGGCAAGCACTTAGAGAGGTTTTATCTCCAGCACTGTTTCCAGTGTTATCTGCATGTCAGCTCATTACATTCTTGTAGCACAAATCCAAGAAGCAGGTGTTACAATTCTCCCCTACTTTGCAGAGGGGGAAACTGAGGGATAGAAAAGCTGGGAAAACAATACAAGGCCCCACAGCTGGTAGCTGAGATTTGAACTCAAACCAGTCTGATTTTAATGGGGCAAACTGCACAACTATATACTATACTGCACTATACTGCACAACTTCTTTTCTGAAAAGCAACCTGAGGAGGATAGATAGATAGACAGACAGACAAGACAGACAGACAGGTAGATAAGTCGATATCTCACTTAAGATATACACCAGTCACTTTCAAGGTTTCAATTCTTTTTCTCCTTTCCAAATGCAATCCTCGATAAACCCTCCCAAATACAAGAGGTAAAAGTAGAGTCAATATGGTTTGACAGGAAAAGCAGGCCACTAAAGAAACATCTCTACCTCTTCTGTGGTTGTTTCTCACCTGTCCCTAAAGACAATGTTAACAATTCTATTTTTATTAAAGAGGATACCTCAAAGTGCCCAAGAGCATTATGTGTTATTCTTTGAGTTAGTACCCTTGTTTCTCCTCCTATTGGTATTTTCAATACATTATCAGAAAAGTAAGAGCTGAGCGCTGGTGGCTCACATCTGTTATCCTAGCTACTCAAGAAACTAAGATCTAAGGATCACAGTTCCAAACCAGTCCAAGCAAGAAAGTCCATGAGGACTCTTACCTCGAATTAATCAGGAAAAAGCCAGAAGTAAAGCTGTGGCTCAAGTGGTAGAATACTAGCCTTGAGCAAAAAAACTAAGGGACAGCACCTGTATTGGCACCAAACAAGAAAAAGAAAAGAAAATAGAAAGAAAGGAACAAGAAAGAAAAGAGAAAGAAAAAAAGGAAGAATAAGAGAGAGAGAGAGGAAGGAAAGAAGGAAGGAAAGGAAAGGAAAGGAAAGGAAAAGAAAAGAAAGGTATAAACTTTACCTTTTTTTTCCTGGTCCTGAGGCTAGAACTCTGGGGTCTAGGCACTGTCCCTGAGCTCCTTTGGTTCCAAGCTAGCACTCTACCAAGCACCACTTCCAGCTTTTTCTACAATTTAATTGGAGACAAAAGTCTCACAGATTTTCCTACCTGGGCTGGCTTCGAACCCCAGTCCTCAGCTCTCAGTCTTCTGAGTAGCTAGGATTATAGGCGTGAGCCACCAGCACCCAGCTTATGAATCACTTTAGGAAGTTCTACTTCGCTATTTGAGCTAATTTGCATTACTTCTGGCCATAAAAGCATTTTCCTCTTGCAGTATAGCAACTTTTTCTGTACAGCATAGATCAATACTAAAGCAATAATTTGATTTTTTTTTTTAATGTAGTGTTTGGGTTTGGCCTCAAACTTGTGGTTCTCTTGCCTCAGACTCCTGAGGGGAGGGGAAGGAATTTCATCTAACACACAACTTCTAGAAAGTCAAGGAGAGTGTGCTGTAATCTAGGACATTTCTGTCCTGGATCACCCATGGAAGAGTCTCCTTGAGGTGTTCCTAGATTTCTTCGCACAAGAATGTGCAAATAATACTTTGCCAAAGTTGGTTTGAAAAGAGACTACAGTTCAGAACCATCCAGTCTGGGCCTGGTAGTTGGTACCCCTGGCTTCTTTCTACTGGCTCTCTCACATACTTGTTGGGCAATCTTGAACAAAGTTCTACCTTCTCTGGGCCTCTGTTTGTTCATTTGTATACTGAGCCCCACCCCTGAGGTTAGTTAACTCTCCTCTCTTTGTCTATGACATGTCTTCCCTGGCCTACATTATTCTGCCTTCTACCAGATAGACTCTAGACTTGAAACTTCTGAGAAAGAGACGGAATAGATAGAGCTTGTAGATTGTGTGTTATCATTCAGCCAGATCTTAGGGTGTTGGGAGTTCTGGATGCCCTGCCTCATGTAGGCAGAGGGAGGCGGGGTGTGCAACTAGAACGCACGTCTGGCTCTCCATGTCTCAGCATCGCTCACAGGGCACTGAGCCACCATCCACCCCTAAGCACAGTGCTCCCTCTTCGCTTGGACAGGGGTCTCCACCTCTGCTGGGAGCTTCAGGGAGCCAGACTGTCTCAAAAGGATTCAGCCCAAAGAGCCGGAGGAAAGACAAACCCAAGCAGAGTGAGTGATGGAGGGGAAGGGAGGAACCGGGCACAGGGGGTAACCTTGAGCTTGGGCCAGGCTTCTGGAACTGGGGGAGAAGAGCGGGCGGGGAGGAGGGAGAGGAAGCTTACAGGCCTTTCTTCCCAAAGCGAGGCATTGGAGAAGAAATCTGACTTGGCCAGGTGCGATTTCCCCCACCTCCTATTCCCAACATGCCCCTTCTGCTGACTACTCACTTCCTCTCTGGAGAAAGGAGGCTACACCCCAGTACTTCATCTTGAACTTGGCAGGGTCTTCGGTGTCTGTGAAGGTGCCCACCATGTCAGCGCACACTTCCCAGTTACTGCAAAAGGCCAAAAGGGGATCTTGAGCCAAATGGGGAGGGGGAGAAGGGGGAGGGGGAAAAGGGGAGGAAAGCCCCCCTCCCCCTCCCTCTTATCCCGCCCGCCTGCTCCTTCCTCCTCTGTTTAAGGATAGGTTTGGCCAGCCAGGCACCAGACAGAGGCTTGCGGATAATGACCTCAGCAGCCGGACACGGCCCTTGGCGGTGGCGCTCATTTGGCCGTTCTCGTCCACGGAGAACTCGGCGATGATGTTGTCTTGCAGGAAGAGACCCTCGGGGTCCTTCTTGGCGATGGCGTACCAAGTCCCCGCGAACTGTGAACGCGAGGGTTTGGTGACTGGGGAGTCCAGGGGTGGCCACCACCGGGCCATTCGAGGGTGGGTGGGTTGGGGGGGGTGCCTGGGCGCCCCCGGGGCGGTACCTACCCGAGCCTTGTCGAAGTTCTCCTTCACTCGGAAGCTGCTCACCCTGCAGTCGCGCTCCGCCCCGCCGCTGCCCAGCGCCGCCAGCAGCACGAGCGCCCACATCCACTCCATCGCGCCCACCAAGTGCGCCCTGCGGGGACCGCCCGCGCCCTCGTCACCCTCGGGACCCTGGCCGCCCGTGCCACCCCGCCGTCACTCCGCACCCCACCCCCAGGACACCACCCCAACCCCCCCGGGGCGGGGGGCTCACCACCCGGAGCCGCGCGCGCAAGCCTGGCCACCGGCGCGCGTGGAGCGAAGGAGGCGAGCGCCCCGCGGGCCGCCCGGTTACTTTATAGCTCCGGGGGGAGGGGGTCGCGCTTTCGTAACCGCGGGGTGAAAGACCGAGGGGAGGCGCCCGAGGGGGCTGGCCGAGCCCAGCACTTGCATAACCCTCCCTGACTCACTCCCTCCTGGGAGCGGGGAGGGTCTCTGAGCCAGCCTCCCCTCCCCGGTGCACTCGGACTTGGGGGAGCTGCTGCGCAGGGGGACCTGGGCGGCGAGCTTAGGCCAACCCAAGCCCCAGGCTGGCCCCAACCCTGGTGCCAGCGACTGCCAGCTGCAGCCTGGCCTGGTCCCCAGGCTGTCCAGGCCCTGCCCAGTGGCACAGTAGTCTGGTGGTCTCTCCAGAGGAACAAGGGGCCAGTGATGGGGGGTGGCACGTGAACCCCCCAAACCCTGCATGTGCCAAATTGGCCCCTTGGCCCTCTGAGGGTCAATCGAGCCCGGGTCTGGGAATATTTTGGCCAAGTAGTTTTTCCTTTTCTAAAGGATGTCTTTTACTCTTTGTGGAGAGTTTTGGTGCTGAGTCAATATTTGTCCTTTAGTTTCAACATCTGTAGAAGAACTAAAACACATCCTGTTAAATATTCTCTAGAAACAGCAACCTTGGGCAGGATAGGAAATATTTTCAGCAACCTCAGTGGGTGGCTTGAGTGGTTGGGGCCTACTGATATGGCCCAGGACATGCCAATTGTTTATGATGCATTTTAATTTCAAAGCTATATCCGAATTTTGCTGTTTCCCAAGCTGTGAAATGAGTTGGCTGAAGAGTGGGTAAAAGAGAGCAAACAAAATCTCTTGGGTCAATGGTCAGTAAGCCAGAAGGCTGTTGACTTTTTTTTTTTTTTGGCCTATATTAGGCCACAATTTAGAGGGTTTTTTTTCTCTCCATTTCAAGCTAAAGAGTTCCACTAATCTGATGAAAGCAGTGGAAATGACTGGATCTGAGTTATCCATAGGGCAAAGAAATCGTTTCTCTTAAGATTGTGTACAATATCAGTAGTCTCCATTGCCCAAATTGATAGTAATCAAGATGAATTTGGTTGCACCAGATCTGAAAGAGGAGGAGATTATGTAAGGAGAGAGAACTAAAAGCAATAAGGACTGGTCCTCAGACCAGCCCTGGAACTATTTCTTTTACTTTCTTTTTGGCAAGTTTGGACTTGCTAGGCAGGTGCTCTACCACTTGAGCCACAACTTTTTGCTTTCCTTGTTTTTCAAATAGGGACTCACTGTTTTCCAAGCAGGCCTGGATAGGATCCCTCCTAGTTACTCTTTCCACGTTGCTTGAATAATAAACACACTGTGCTCAGCTTTTTATTGGGTGAAATAAAGTCTCACAAACTTTTTTATTTGGCTGGCCTCAAACCACAGTTACCTTCTGACTTCTACCTACAGAGCACTCAGATAACACAACTTTTTACACATCTACCTACCTGCTTCTCTGTTTCTACTTTCTACCCTCCACTCTATGCATGGCTCCATTTGAGACCCAGCTGTCTTTGTGGAGCTAATGATGACATATTTAATTTCTGGCTACCCTAGAGCTTGAAAATACATTTTTCCTGGCCAAAGAGCTGACTAAGAGATTTGGTTGGGCTGGTTTCGTGAAAGGATGTTTATATTTTCCATTCAGTATCTACAGAGGACTGGTTTCACAACCCTATGGATAACGAAATCTGAGAATGTCCAAGTCCTTAATAGAAAATGTATAATCCATGCACTTCCTGCTGTACACTTTAAACTATCTAGACTTCCAGGAGGAGCTGACACAATGTGTATACTGGGTAAGTAATTGTTATACTGTACTATTTAAGGAATAATGACAAGAAATGTCTACATGTGTTCAGATACTGTCCTGCTGTACTGCTACTTACACTTCACTGTAATTCCCTGAGGGATAATGACAAGCGAACAATGTCAGTCATAACCCTAACTACATACTACACAAACAAGTGCCTGAGAGATGGGGATGGCAGGAGGCCACAGCGGGGTGCGTCAGGTCACTTCATGCTGGTGGATTCAGCATTGTGTGCGGTGCCCAGAAGATTCAAGTTTTGTTTCTTTTGGATCTTTCTGGAAATTTTTCCTCAAATATTTATGAGTCCCTATTGGCTGAATTTGTGGATGCAGAACACAAAGATAAGAAGAACTAACCATAATTCCCAAACACACCAAATGAAGTGTGCTGCAGACAGATCCTCACCTTCAGGAACCAATGTGTCTGACCCTATAGACAGGCAAGCACCTATGCACTCTGTGTGGGAAGGGCTTCTGGGGACTCCCTGTCTCCCATTCAATGCTAGGACCCTATCCTCTGCATTCCAGAGAGGAAAGCTTCCCATTTCTGCTCAATTCCTCTAGGGATGGAGAACTCTTGGCTAAGCCCAATTGCTTTTGGACAGTTGCTACTGCTAGAGGAAGTTCTCTTCATTCCCCTTTGGCCCTTTCTACAAATTCTCCTAGAACATATTCTGGCTCTCCTCATGTACACTGTTATGGGGAATAAATGTAGGGATTTCAATGCGTGTATGTGGTAATTGTTTCCACAATAACGGGTACTCATGTATTTATTAGGTGTTTAAAAGTCTGTGTAACCTAACAGCTAAGTTACAGAAACAGCCTAGATGTCCTACCATAGATGAAGGGATCAGAAAAATGTAGTCCCTATACTATACATAGTAGAATCTTTCTCATGCATCAGAAAGAATCGTATTATGCCATTGTCAGGGAGATGAATGGACCTAGAACAGTCTTGTTGAGTGAGGTAAGCCATGCTCAGAGAGACAAACAGCATATGTTCTTTCTCATATGTGGAGATTTAAAGTGTAGATTTAAAATACAATCAAACATGATAACGATATGGGGCTCTGTGCATTTATAACAAACTAACTAAAGGAGAGTAGATATAGGAGAGGAATCCAAAGGCATAACTCCTCTGAACATTTAAGGTATTATGCATCTAAACAAATTCCAAGACCTGGAATCATGTTTTTTCCTTTGTTTTGGTTTTACTTTTTTTTCTGGGGGGGATCAAGGGGAGCACAGAAATAGAGGAAGGGTGAGCAAATACATGTAGTCATGTATTCAATGTACACTAGATAAAAAATGAACTATACAACTTGTGGGAGGGGGGAAATGGGGGAAAGCGAAGAAAGGCGTGACATTGCCCAAGAAGCAGTGTACTCATAATCTAACTATGAAATTGTAACCCACGTCCTCTCTCAGGTATTACCCTCCTCTCCCCTCCCTCCCCTCCCCTCCCTTCTCCTCCCCTCCCCTCCCCTCCCTTCCCCTCCCCTCCCTTCCCCTCCCCTCCCCTCTCCTCCCCTCTCCTCCCTGCCCCTCACCTCCCCTCTCCTCTCTCCTCTCTCCTCTCCTCTCCTCTCTTCTCCTTTCCTCTCTTTAGTGAAACCTTGGTGTTTTTAGATACCAGCAAAGAAAAAGTTTATTTTGGCCTTTTCTCTTAAATTTCTTCATGGTTACAAATCATGAATTCAAGTCAACTGATGTTTTTAACTTCAGTATGTTGAAATTTATCCTCATAAAAACTTTTCAAATGTGCATATATATGAAATATCAAAAGGAAAACATTCACAGGGGTTACCTCTGTGAGAGGATTAGAGTTTTCCTTTGTACCTTTTGTATTTTACAAATTTTCTACAGGGAATGTTTAATCAGACAATTTAAAAAACCTATTTGCTTTGCCCCTATCATCCTTGTTTTTTTTTTTTTGTCCATAAGTAAAATTGTGTTTCAAGTTCCATTTTATGAATCGCATATAGTTCACACAAGGTTCATTTCTTTGCCATTCATCACAGAAAGACAGATCATAGCTCATTCATGGTGCCTCCCTTGGACCCCTTCCCAAAGCTCCGTAAAGCACAGCCTAAGCTCTGGTCTGTGTCTAGGGCAGATCCCATAAGAGCAGCCATGTCCCATCAGCCAGGTTCTCTTTTCTTCTCTTGGTGGCTGCTGGAGAAGGTGGCAATAGCCTGGGCTGAATTTACATAATCGAGAAATAAATTTCCATTGGATTAAGCCACCAAGACTGAAGTTAATGTCAACGCTAACAGCAGCACACGAGTCACTATCCCCTAGAAAACTCTGAAAAGCGTTTCACCATAATTGAAAAATGAGCCCATGTAAGATACATTTATGTTCTTATGCTAAAACAAATCAAATATTTCCAGCCATTCCATTTTGTACAATCTGGTATTTGCATTTCCAGGCTGACAGTGGGGCCAAGAAAAAAGGGGAAAAAAATAAGGAAACTGGGCAGCGTTTATCCTCCAACTGCATTTCAAAGATTCCAAAAATCATTGGGTGACAAATGAAAAGGCCAATCCTGAGCCAATGTTTTCAGGTAGAAAGAGTCAAACTAATTCTTCTGATTAAGGTGCTTTCAGTGGTTGCAAAGCTATAAGCCAACCTTAGCAACTTAGCTGAAAACAGTAATGTGGATCACACCACCTGATGGATGTAGGCCGAGAAGTGTTTCTGAGAGCAATGTGAAGCGGAAAGCTCCATTTACAGTTGCTACCATCTGAAATTCCCATCTAGCAGAACTGAGTTTCCATGACAGCTAATGCCAGGAATGGAGGATCTGGCCAAGACTGGGCTGAAGTGTGGGTTCCACAGAATGATGGAAAATGCACTTAGTTACATCCAGATACTGGTGCTGGTTCCATATTGGTGCTTCCATTTCCTGCCTGTATTCTTAGCAAGTATAGAGATATAACTTTCTGTAGAAATATTTAACATTTCTATTAGCAATGGAACATTTTAGTAATATGGGATTGAATATTACATGTCCCTACTAACATAGAATATGCCAAAAAATGTCAACAAGTTAAACAGAAAGTTAAAGAAAGTTAATTTCGTCCCCCTCCCTCTCTACTTAGAGGGTGGGATGGAGCCAGGGAATTTTGAGTATATCTTATACTTTAAGGAAGGAACAGGCATTGTACCATCATCACACAAAATACCCAGGTAGAAAAGAATATCCACAACTGTGTTGGAAGATGAGGTAGACTCATAGGAGGAGAGACTCAGTTGACTTAACTTCTCCTGGAAAATACATTCTCCGCTGTCCTAATTATAAGATACCAATATAATGTTATAAATGAAAATAGTCTTCCTCCAAGGTGCTCCTGAGTCCAGACTTGGGAATGATTTAAGGATCTACAAGACAATGCATACACTTGACTTTGAGGTAGCCGGGAAATCAAAACCAGACAACAGGCATAACTTCTGAAAGTCCAGTTGAGTGCCCTTCTCTGGAAAAACCATTTTCCATCTAAGAATCTCTCAATTCATGAGCTAGAGCTTGTAACTTTGCCTCTTTTTTTTTCTTTTTATTTTTTTTTGGGGGGGCGGGAGGGACCAGTGAGGTAAAAAGCTCTTAAGAGAACTCAGTGAAACCCACACCTCATTCTTTCAGAAGCAAACTTAAATGTAGACTTAATTTTGAGTCAGGGTAACAGGTTATGCAGGTTCTTCTTTGAAGAGAATTTGTCTTATTAGGTTTGTAGATCTACTGTAACATATAAGGAGCTTCATTAAGTTCGAAATCAGCATTTATGTAATCAAGACAAT
This sequence comes from Dipodomys spectabilis, assembly GCF_019054845.1. NCBI lineage: Eukaryota > Metazoa > Chordata > Mammalia > Rodentia > Heteromyidae > Dipodomys > Dipodomys spectabilis. The sequence goes on along the minus strand of NW_024870802.1, from coordinate 18,651,204 downwards.
TGATTTATGAAATTATGATTTCTGACTTATTAGATGTGTACAGTGTTTAAATATTTGAGGAAATGTGCTTAATAGAAGTAAAAAGCTTAATAACCTGAATGTTAAACAAAACTAAATACTGTTAAGTGTTCTTTCTGAGCCAGCAGTCTCCGAGATGTTCAGGATCCTAGCAACACACAGGACAGCTACTATCTAGTAGATTTAATGAGCTACCTTGGAGCAAAAACACATGATGTTCAGTTTTTGACAGCAAGATCCAAGCATGCTTTGCAGGGAAAAACCAGCTAGCAAGTCCATGGGTCACTTTGTGTTAATGAAATCAGTTAACAAGTGTAATTGATTATTTTGTAGATTGGAGACAAATGTTTGTTCACCTCTGTAATAATAATCAGATAGGGTCTCGTGCTTTCCCCTGCTAGTCTAAGATTTCAATCCTCCTTTCTCTGCCTCTCATATAACTGGATTACAGGCATGTATTATCCCTCAAGGTTTATATCTTTAAACTACTTCTAAAGTCATGCCTTCTAAAGTTAGAGCAATTGAGAGATTAGGACTTTAGAGAAAGGGTACAACACGCAATATGAATGATTAAAAGACTTTTAGGAAAAAATAAGTATTTTTCCCCCCAGGTTCTGGGGCTTAAACTCAGAAGCTAACACTCTCATTTGGCTTCTTGGCTTTTTAACTCCAGGCTGGCACACTGCAACTTGAGCTACACCTCCAACTCTGGCTTTTTTACTAGCTAACTGGAGGTAAAAAGTCTCACAGATTTTTCTCCTGATTTCAAACCCAGATCCACAGACTTCAGCCTCCTGAGTAGCTAGGACTATATTCATGAGCCGCCACGAGCATCTGGCTTAGTATTCACTTTTATGATATGTTTATGTCAAACTTTACCTTCTCTTGCCAATGCTCATTAAAATCTCTCTCTCTCCCCATATATATATATATATATATATATATATATATATATATATATATATATACACACACACCTGCCACAAGTACTTCCAGGGTCTTCATACAAGCACTTCCTATAGCTATCATGGAAGAACAATTCAAGTTGCCAATCCATGCCCAAGTAATGTCAATGATTCTTCCTTGGCTGTGGACATCAGCAGTTGTTATCTTTTCTGCAATAGACACTTGCCTGGCTGATCTAGCTGCTCTGAGGACTTAGGGATTAATAATGCTCAGGGATTTAGTGTCCTAAAGAGCTCTTTTAATCCTCTGCTTTCTGAATGCCACTATATAAGCCAGGGCCTTCTGTCATATCACCAGAGTGTCAGAAAGTAAGCCACCTTTCTGCTTTACCTTTTGCAGATTGTATGAGGTACTTACCACCTAGGGGGTCCTGCATAATTTTGACCAGAATGCATTTCCTTCTTGTCACTCCGCCTCAGGTAGCACTCTGAGGGACTTCCTTTCTGAGCAGCAGCAGCAAAGCAAGCCACACCATGGGTGACATCAGCCAAGAGGCTGTGGAGAAATACCTGCAGGAGAACCCGCAATTTGTCAAGGAGTACTTCAACAAGAAGCTGCAGGTGAAGGCACTGGGGGGACGCTCAGAGAACAGGGGGGTAGCCGGCCAGGCCAGCATGTCATCCCTCCAGCTGACTCAGGTGGAGGAGTCGGCTCTGTGCATGGAGCTACTTGGGTCTATGCAGGAAGAGGCGGGCAGCCCCGAACTGGCAGTTCACAGGGCACTGCAGAGGCTGGCCCGGTTACTGCAGGCCGACCGTTGTAGCATGTTCCTGTGCCGAGCCCGCAATGGCATACCGGAGGTGGCCTCCAGGCTGTTGGACATCACCCCAACCTCCAAATTTGAGGACAACCTGGTGGCCCCTGATAGAGAAGTTGTGTTTCCACTGGACATCGGGATAGTGGGTTGGGCTGCTCACACGAAGAAAGTCCTGAATGTCCCAGATGTGAAAAAGGTAGGTGGCCTTTGACAGCAGGGCAGAGGTCTTAGCAGGGCTAGAGAGAAAGTCATGGGAGAGAGATGGGATCATCCTTGTGGCAATGGTCTGGCGAAAGCCTGGGGAAAGCAAGGAAAGAGGAGCACCTAGGTCTAGCCAATATAAATACAAGGTTCCCTGTTAAACTTAAATTTCAGATGAATACTAGATATTTGGTGTGTGTGTGTGTGTGTGTGTGTGTGTGTGTGTGTGTGTTTTTCCTCAATGCTAGTGCTCTACCACTTGAGCCATACAGCTCCACTTTAGGCTTTTGGTTGTTATGTGGAGATAAGAGTCTTATGGATGTTCCTGGTGGGCTGGCTTCAAACCATGACCCTTAGATCTCTGCCTCCTGAGTAGCTGGGATTACAAATGTGAGCTATCAGCACCAAGTTTGAATACTGGTTTTTAAGTATGTCCCATGTGATGTTTGACATTTTCCCAGGCACTGATTGCTTTGGGGATTTCCTTCTGAGCACCACCAGTCCAAGGCCACCCACTGGAAGATCGGTCAGCATACCCAGTACCCACCCCGGCAATTGCTCCATGGGGGGTTTAATTCACACCTCTTGGAAATTTCTTTGAGATGAATTGCTCACAAATTCATCCAATTCTTGGGCTGGAAAGTTGGCTCAGTGGTAGAGCGCTTGCCTTGCATGCCTGAGGCCTTGGGGCTTGCCTTGCATGCCTGAGGCCTTGGGTTTGATTCCTCAGCACCACATAAGCAAAAAGAAAAAAGCCAGAAGTGGCGCTGTGGCTCAAGTGGTAGAGTGCTAGCCTTGAGCTGAAGAGCTGAAGAGCTGAGGGACAGTGCTCAGGCCCAGAGTTCAGGCCCCACAACCGGACCAAAACAAAAAACAAAAAAAAACAAATTCATCCAATTCTTTTATTGTCCAATATTCTTAAAGAAAAATAGCAAAATTATTTGAAAGTTCAAATATTAATTTTGGGTCACTGTAAGTTTGAATTTAGGTGAAGGTTAAATACTACCTTTCTAACTCAGATCTATCAAGAGTGAATACTAGTCATATAAACTGGACATTCGGACCATCTGCTCAAGATGGTCAAGGCCAAAAGCTCAAGGGTGTGTGTGTGTGTGTGTGTGTGTGTGTGTGTGTGTGTGTGTGTGTGTGTGTGTGTGTGTGTGTGTGTGTGTGTGTGTGTGTGTGTGTGTGTGTGTGTGTGTGTGTGTGTGTGTGTGTGTGTGTGTGTGTGTGTGTGTGCGCGCGCGCATCTGCTCAAGATGGTCAAGGCCAAAAGCTCAAGGGTGTGTGTGTGTGTGTGTGTTGCCAGTCCTGGGGTTTGAACTCAGGGCATGGGCGCTGTCCCAGAGCTTTTCTGCTCAAGGTTAAACCACTTGAGTCACCCCTCCACTTCCTGCTTTTTCCTGATTAATTGGACGTAAGAGTCTCACAAGCTTTTCTGCTGGCTTTGAACTTCCATCCTCATATCTCAGCCTCCTGAGTAGCTAGGATTACAGGCGTGAGCCACTGGTACCCAGCTCAGAAATTAGTTTTGATCCTGATAAAAACAGAAAACTAGACTCTTCTTACCACTGCAACACATATTTATTTTAGAAAAACTGGAAATATGTTATCACTCTAGACTCTTCTTACCACTGCAACACATACTCATTTTAGAAAAACTGGAAATATGTTATCACTCATGATCCTTTGCTTGGCACCAATCCTGAACACTCAATGCCTAGACTGTCTCTCTGCAGCCCTTTCTCTCCCACTGAGTCTCATTATTATGATTTCTATTAACAAAAGGAGAGGAATGGCAAGTGCTGGTACAGAGCAGCAGGGAGGGCCTGAAATGCTTTCTGTGGGAGGGTCTAGCATCAGCTCTCAGAGACACGAGGATAATCTCCAAATACCTCCTGAAGCTGATTAAGGGAGGAGGCTCTGCGCAGACCTGGAGAGAGCTGCTGGTTAAACATTAGCACCACTCCGGACTCCCCTGAGGTGCAAGGGTTGCTCTGTGGCCCTTAGCATCCTGGGTTCTTCAGTTCCTGCTTTCAGAGTTTGTTACTTTACACCTACTTTTCAGGTGATTGCAGCTGCTTCTGTTGGCTAAACTGATGTGTGTGCTTGAAATAAGCTTTTCTTGATCTGAATTTAGGGGCTGCACTCGTAAGAATTTGCTTCTTTCCTGACTCCAGCAAAGTCCAGCTCCAAAATCACCAAAGAATCACAAAATCACTGAAGATTTTTTTTTTCTTGCCGGGCATGGGTGGCTCATGCCTGTAATCCTAGCTATGCAGGTGATTGAGATCTGAGGATGTAAGTTGAAAGCCAGCCTAGGCAGACAAATCTATAAAAACTCTTATCTCCAATAAACCAGAAAAAACCAAACAACCAAAAAAAACCCAACAACAACAAATCAGAAATTAAGATGTGTCTAAAGTGTTAGAGCACCAGGCCTTAGTGTGAAAAACCAGAGAACATGAGGCCCTGGATTCTAACTTCAGTACTGACACCGAAAAGCACAAACTAACCAAGCAAACAAAAACAAAACCTGAAATTTATTCTGAGTTTAAAAAGAATTTTTTAAGGAGAGGTGGGGTATAATAATTTTTGGTATAATACCTTTAAAGAATAAAATGATCTCTAAAGTAATTTAAATCATATTCTAAAGAGCTCAATTCTCCAGAAGAAAATGCTAGATGGAATTGTTTTAAAGGTAAAGTGGGGCTGGCCTGTACATTGTGCATTGCCTCCAAAGACAGGACTGTAGGACTGTTGGTGATAGAAGTGACTTTCCCTTATTATGACAGAGGTGTGTGCGTGTGTGTGTGTGTGTGTGTGTGTGTGTGTGTGTGTGTGTGTGAAGGCAGATGTCCTCCTGAGCTCAGAGGGGAGACAAAGGGATTATTTGCTTTCTATTACTGCCTCTTCTAAACACTCCTCTCCCCTTCCATCCTAAGTTGTTTGCTTTTTTTTCTTTCTGGTCCTGGGGCTTGAACTTAGGGCCTGGGCACTATCCTTGAGTCCCTCTGTACTCAAGACTAGTGTTCTACCAGTTGAGTCACAGCACTACTTCTGATTTTTTTCTGTTTATATGGTACTGAGGAATCAAACCCAGGGCTTCATGCATGCCAGGCAAGCGTTCTACCACTAAGCCACATTTCCAGCCCTGAGTTATGTTTTTTGAAGCCTGACTGTGCATTCAAATCAAATTGGCAGCTTAAAAAATGCTGATGCTGAGATTCTCAGTAAGTCAGTTATACCAGACTGACTGGGATATAAGCATTGGAATTTCTACAAGTTACCCAGGTGATTCAGCCAGCCAATGTTGAAAAACACTGGCCTACTGAATGAGCAGACACCAAGAAGGGGGTGAAGTTCAAAGCAATGTGGAATATTAAAAGATGAAAATGGTGTGGCAACCCTGTTTTAGCTCAACCCTTTCCTATGGAAGACAGAGCTGTGTCTCCCTGGGACATGCGAGCAACTGAGAAGAGCTAGAATCGAATTGCGCCTGCTGACCCAGTCTCCCCGTGGTTTGCCCAAGCTTTAGCCACTGTGATAAATCCACAAGAACACAAGTGGACACCAATGTTTGAAGTGAAATTCTGCATTTATCCTCCACCTTTCTTTTGCACTTGGCAATTCATAAAGCATCTTTACATGCCTAACCTTATGTGGCTCTGGTAAAGACTCTGTACAGGAGGCAAGGGCCATCTGCATTTCCATCTCTTAAGTAAAAAATGTACTCCAGGTCAGGCAGGATGTGCATGGTGTGGCGTGAGAGCCAATCTCCCCTTTTCTACTCCATCACTGACTAAAGATGTTACCCAGGAGAGGGAAAGACTTCTCATACATAGACAAGACACAGAGTTGACACTCTGATCTTGGGTAGTCACAGGAAAGTCACATGATGTAGGGTGAGTAGTTGGGCATCAGACAGACACAACTGCAGGTCCATATCTGAGGCTTAGTGACCATGCGATGGACTGATTTCTACCACAGAGGAAGGGAGATAACCAAATGTACAGATTCAAGGTGCATAAAATGCCTGGCTCATATCACAGTAGATGCCCAATTGATTATTGCTGGGCTAGGATCATCATTATGCCAGTAGGAGTTTGGGAGTTGGGAAGATTTAAGAGCAGATAGCCAAAAAGGTCAATGATTATTGGCTGTTTAAACTAGGTTAGAGGCAGGAAATCATCCAACAGCAGCAAAACAGAAATGTCCTCTTCAAGCTAATAGTTTCTTGTTCTGTTGGGAGAGCTATTGATTAACTGCAAGCATGTTCCTGAATCTGACTAGTTTAAAAGAAAAAGCCCCAGGAGTAGGTGGAAGTTTGCAATAATTAGCTGGGTGCTGACATCTGCCTTTCCTCCTTCCTGGATATTTCTGCCTCTTTTTCTGCCTCCTGATCTCAAGGGTTAAAGGTTAAGGGGTTTAGTCAGGATTTATCTATACCACAGCCCAGGAGGGATCAGACACTCTGACTCTACAAGCAATATTTTCCGCTTGCCTTCAGGGACTTGTTTGGGAAAAAACCATCATAAGAATTTGGGAATCTGAGAAACACAGGATGTGCTTAGAGAACTTCACTAAGGACTGTTGGAGCTAGTGAAAATAAAAGCACTAGAAAGTTACAGCTCCCTTACTCTGGAATTTGATGGATGGTTTAACCAAGACATTCAGATTTGATCATAAATAAGCATTCAAATTTGAAAGCCATTTTCTCAAAGCTGGAAAGGGAAATGAAGAATATATCCTGTGTTCAGAATCTATAATAAAATGGCATCAAATCTTGAAGCCACTGAGTGAACTATATTGGGAAAGAGAAACTGCTTGACTCCACGCCAGGGGCCATATTTTTCAAATTTCCTTTATCTGTTTAGTGCCCAGGAGCCAAGTGTCAATGAAGGCCAACTGTAATGGAGAGGAGAGTAGGAAGAAATCAGGATGCAAAGCTGCCTACTCAAGCAGTGGATTAAGAGAAAGAATCTAAAGCAATCTGGAAACATTTGGCCTGAGATGCTACTGGAAGCAGAGATCAGTAACAGATAAAGCCTTCAGGGGGCACGCACCAGAGAGCTGGCCCTTAGAGAAAGGGAGTCTGTGGTCATAGGAATCCTATATCCTGCAAAAGGTATCTCATTTCTTCAGCGACTAGACTTGGTTAGAAAAGCTAAGGCTAGAACAAAACAATAATTTAAAAAGGGTTTTAAAAAGCCCCAAGTTTCTCGCTCTTTTATCTAACGAGACTCTGCTTTATTACATGCACTCTCCTGAGCACTCTGCCTTTACTGGCAGTTCTACTACCTAGAAACCACAGTGTGAAGTCAGAAGGATCATTCTCCCCACTTTCAGATTAGAAAACAAGGGCACAAAAGAAAATGCCATGGCCAGGGTCACACAGCTAGTAACTTGGGGCCTGATTTCAGCCAAGGAAGAGCCTTCTCCATTACACATTGCTGTCTTCCAAAGAAATAGAAGAGCTCAGGGGTGGATGCCACATTGATTCTCCCAGCATTTCACATTTGCATGGTGAGTGGTTCCATCTCCACACGGACAATTCCAGTGGGCTGAATGTCAGAATCCCATGGATCATTAGAAGTGCAGGCTCCTGGGGAATCCAGAGTGCCCTTTTGGAGATTAGGACCCCTGGGTGTTTGCTGTGAGGTCTGGAATCTGGTTTATCTGCAAGGGGTTCTGAGGCTGAGTTCTACTGACCACATTGCCCTTATTTCCTGCTGGAAATTCTGGTGGTCTTCTCATACAGGGTGAATAGAAGAAAGAATTTCAACCTTTTGTAAAATTAATGCTTTTTAAATTACATATAAGCTGTTGATCCAGCAAAAGAGATTTCTGCTTTGAGAATTTAACACGTAAAAGCAAAAGCAACAATGGCAAGTGCAGTATTGTTTGTAGTAGGGAAAATGGAACAGACTAGATCAGTAGAGATCTGTTGAACGGATAGATTATAGAGCATCCAAAAGATGAATTCATAGTCATCTGCCTTGGGCTGGAGAGAACTCCAGAAAATGATGTTAGGCAAAAGAAGTATCACATCAAATTAGAAAAGGAAATTTTATTTTAAAAGTAGAAAAGAAGCTGGGTGTCGGTAGCTCACACCTATAATTGTAGCTACTCAGGAAGCTGAACTCTGAGGATCAAGGTTCAAAGTCAACCCTGGGCAAGAAAGTCCTTGAGACTCTTATCGCCAATCAACCACCAAAAAGCCAGAAATGGAGGTGGGGCTCAAGTGGTAAAGCACCATCCTTAAGTGGAAAAAAGCTAAGGGACAGTGCCAAGGCCCTCTGAGTTCAAGCCTCAGGACTGGCACATATACAAAAGGTACTATAATCACCAACTGACAAGTTGAATTGAAATCTCTTTGTACAACTACTTTATTTATTTATTTATTGGGTCCGGTCGTGGGGCCTGAACTCTGGGCCTGGGCGCTGTCCCTCAGCTCTTCAGCTCAAGGCTAGTGCTCTACCACTTGAGCCACAGTGCCACTTCCAGCTTTTTTCTTTTTGCTTATGTGGTGCTGAGGAATCGAACCCAGGGCCTCAGGCAGGCAAGGCAAGCGCTCTACCACTGAGTCACCTTCCCAGCCCTGTACAAATACTTTAAAAAATGAGTATCTCTAAAAATAAAATCTTAGTTCCTACACTCCGATGATGTTTTGGCCAATGTGAATATTTTCTTCAGAACAGCCATTTTTCTGACTTCATGGACAAACAAACCGGGTACATCACTAGGAACATGCTGGCAAGCCCCATCGTGGTGGGCAAGGAGGTCCTGGCTGTGGTCATGGCAGTGAATAAAGTGAGCGCATCTGAGTTTTCCACACAGGATGAGGAGGTAATGCTAAGGCTGGGTGGTACAGTCAGAGGTGGAGGAAATGCATTTGCTATATAACCAAGGAAGGTGACACACCCGTAACTTGTTCTTCTTGGCCATCTGTAGGTCTTTTCCAAGTACCTCAACTTTGTCTCTGTAATTCTGAAGCTCCAACATACCAGCTACCTGTACAGTGTTGAATCCCGGAGAAGCCAGGTAAAGGCACACTGGTATGTTCTGACAAAGGGACCCAGAGGCAAAGGATCAGACACCACCTCACCCTCTGAGATTTAAGCCATGTGGACAGATCCCTGAGCTTCAGTACTATGAGTCCTGACATGATCCTTCCTCCCCTTTCTCCCTTCCTCTGCATCCCTGCAGATAACTGAGTGGGTCCTTCATGCCTTTTGTTTCTTCATTTGAGAGATGGCAATGATAGTTATAATACCTATTTTGCATGGTTTGTGTGACCATTTTGTTGTTGTTAGTTGCACAGAAAGTTCTTAGCAGTGTCAGGATTGTAGGAAAGAAATCACTCCTCGAAGGCTCATGGTTTCCTTGAGGCAGAGGGCTAAAGAACACTACTTGTAGCCAAGAACCGTAGCTTCTGCAGTCCATACAACATAATGGGCAAGTTCTAAAGACCCTTCCCACTCAGTTCTGCACCAAGTTGCCTCTGACAAGCTACAGATGTGTGAAGGATGTGTGTTTGTCTACCCATGAGGGACCACGGGGGCCAGAGGACTTTGCCCAGGGACTGTACCTCCAACTTGAGAGCATTTGCCCTTTGGAAACCAACCATGGCTTCCCCCACTGAATAAGCCTTTGGAATCACAAAGGTCTCCTCCTCATTTCCCTAGAGAATCTGAGTAATTTTTTGTTATATACATGTTCCAAAGTAGAATAGCAATGTCTAGTGACATGTCACCATCCTATTTGATATACTCATGTTTTCTTTGGCCAAATGCCTCATCTTTCCATAGTGCATTGTGTTCTAACAGTTTTCTTTTTCTTTTTCTTAATACCTACTTTCAGATCCTTATGTGGTCAGCCAATAAAGTATTCGAAGAGCTCACAGATGTTGAGCGACAGTTTCACAAAGCCCTATACACAGTGAGAACATACCTGAACTGTGAACGATATTCCATTGGACTGCTGGACATGACCAAGGAGAAGGTTGTCACGTTCCATGCACCTTGTCACCTCCTCCCCTTGGAACTCACCTAGAAAATGCATGCCAAAATGAAAACTAATCCATTGGAAAATAGATACACTGTGTAAATAACCAATCACAATGGACCACCAGAATCAATGCTAATAAGACGATACAGAGGTAAAAGTGTGCATTTGGAAGCAAAAAGGATACAGGCTTGGATTTTGGCTTGTCCACTTCCTGACTGTATGTGTTTCAGCAAGTCTTTTCCACTATCTAAGTAATAGCCCTTAATTTTTAGATCAATTTCAGGCTTATGAAAAATGTAGCAGACAATAAGAGTCCCCATCAACGTTCTTATTCTCCCCTCCCCAGCCACCAGTCTCCCCAACTGTTGGCCTCCGACCTTAGAGTGGTACATTTGTTACCAAGCTGGCCCCATTATTGACTAAAGTTCATCATTTATGCTAATGTCCACTCTGTGTCATGCAGTTCTATGGTTTTGGCAAATGTACAATGCACCATACCTGTTATTACACTGCCATACAGAATAGCTTCAGAACACCAAAACTGACCAGTTCTCTCCCTCTGCCTCTAAACCCTTGGCCACCAATTGATATAGATATAGAGATAAATATAGATATCAATGCATATATGTGTGTGGGTGTGTATATATATATATATATATATATATATATATATATATATAATACACAATTTACTGAATCGATAGCTTTGCCTTTTCCACAATATGGTATGTAGCTTTTGTGTGTGTGTGTGTGTGTGTGTGTGTGTGTGTGAGTGGGGCTTGAACTCTGGGCCTGGGCACTGTCCCTGAGCTCTTCAGCTCAAGCTAAGTGCTCTACCACTTGAGCCACAGCGCCACTTCTGGGTTTTGGTGAGATAAGAGTCTCACAGACTTTCCTTGCTCGGGCTGGCTTCGAACCGTGATTCTCAAATCTCAGCCTTCTGAGCAGCTAGGATTACAGGTATGAGCTGGTATGTAGCTTTTACAGACCAGTTTCTTCCACTTAGCAATGCATGTTTATTCCTCCATGTCTTTTCATGGTTGAACGGCTCAAAACATATTAAATTGGAACTGTGGCCCAAGTGGTAGAGCTCTTGCCTTGAGCACAAAAAGCCCAGGGACAGTGCCTAGGACCTGAGCTCAAGCTCAAGGAATTTGTATCGAATCACAGGTTCCTAAGCAGTATTGCTGGGAATTATAGGTGTTTCTAGGTCTAAAATTCCAGAGCTATATAGGTTAACAGAAAAATACACATGCAATTCGGATAAGATCTAGTAAGCTATAATAATCTTTAATAACCTCTAAATATAATTGCCTCCAGGAATTCTATGATGAATGGCCAGTGAAGCTTGGAGAAGTGGCGCCTTATAAAGGTCCCAAGACACCAGATGGCAGGGTAAATGCAAACATCACCCCCGATGCTGTCTGGGCATGTGTCAGGTGGTAGAACTAAGATGCTACAGTACAGAAAAGAAATAGCATTTGCTTGGGAAGCTCTGAGGTTTTATCCTGTAATTTCCTCTAGGATCCTGACATAGTAGAAAGGGCACTAGAAGAGGAGTCTGAAGATCAAATCCCAGCTATGTCTCAGGCAGCTAGGGTACTCCAGCCTTCATTTATCACTTAATATGTCCACTTCCTTTTCCAGGAAGTCAAGGCTGGGTGGGTCAGTGGTTCAAGTGCCTGGGTCACTCTTCAATTCTGCTGAATTGGGAGCTCGGGAAGGACTGAGCTAGATTAACTTCATCCTCAACTGAAAACTTCATGCTTATCCATCATGCACTCCAGGCACACAGGGAAGGGATTAATGAGGTGGTGTGCGTTCAGGCGTCAGGTTCTTCATCCACCTGGTAAAGTCGATAGACAGATGAGTACTCAAGTCCTTTCTAGCTTTGAGGATGGATCCCCTATTGGTGCAGACAAGCCAGTGCCAACAGAGCTGGGAACCCTTGCATAATGTTTAATATTTATTGCACTGCGAAATTAAGTGATTCTTCTTCCTAGTGAATTTATTAACACCAGGTATTTCCAGACAACAACAAAAAAGAACATTTAAAAGTAAAAATAGATTACCTGGCAATTTAGTAGTCAAGGAGTTTCCCTTCAAAGGTGTTTGAGTGAATGCAACTTCTTAAAATGAAATTTAGTCTAGTCTAAGTTCAGAAAAACATTTAATACTATTTCTGATTTTATTGTAAGCTTGTAATTAGAATGAGAGTTGTTTGTTAATTTAGCCTGCAGAGAAATGTCACTAGGAAGACATTTGATAAAACAAGTCCTATAATGATAAATGTTTTCTTTGGGAAACAATATTACACATTAAATCACCTCTCCCTCCCTCTCTCTCTCAGGAAATCACCTTTTATAAAATCATTGACTACATTTTACATGGAAAAGAAGAGATTAAAGTGATTCCGTGAGTGTTGGCAAGAAGTAACTATAGGACTTGCATTTTTTTTCCTTTTTGCAACACAGTTCATTCTTTTGTTTTTTTTGGGGGGGGGGCGGTCTGGTCATGGTCATGGTCCCTGAACTCTGGGCCTGGGCGCTGTCCCTCAGCTCTTCAGCTCAAGGCTAGCGCTCTACCACTTGAGCCACAGCGCCACTTCTAGCTCTTTTCTTTGCTTATGTGGTGCTGAGGAATCGAACTCAGGGCCTCATGCATGCAAGGCAAGCGCTCTACCACTGAGCCACTTTCCCAGCCCCGCAACACAGTTCATTCTGCACCTAGCAACACTTTTCTTCTAATCTTCCCCCCAGGGCACCTCCCTCGGACCACTGGACACTCATTAGTGGATTGCCAACGTATGTTGCTGAAAATGGATTTGTAAGTTATTTGTATATTCAAACTCTAAATCCGATTGCACAGAACTCTTATTAACTAAGAGTTAATTGTCAAAGCAAGCATGGACCAGACAAGCATGAAGTGACTAATTTCTTTGACATAGGACAAAGGGAGAAAATAATGTTGTCAGTGTAATGTAGCTTAACTGGAGATTTCAAAATTATGTGAAACTAGTTAATCAATAGGAGAAAGACCAATCTATTCCTCAACTTCTTGTTCCACAGATACACAACTTCATACATCCTTTCACGGTCAGCAACCATGATTTATTCTACATTACCTTTGTAAACCATCTCTGATGGATGCTCAGTCATTGAATAGCTTGGCACATTCAAGTTAGGTGATAAAAATTAATGGATGGCATAGGCTATCTCTTAAATGCTCAGGTTCTGAATAGTCATAAAAGCTTCAAAGCGTTTTCATATTTTCCTTGTGAAAGAAGTACAGAAGCACTTGCTATAGTTTAACCACCTTCAAAAGCACTCATGGTGGGGCCTTCGGCTGACCGGGCCTAAGGTAGTACAGGGAGAGGAAGTGCTCACACTTACTGACAAGATTAGATTTTCAGGAATTCTGTGAGCAAGTTGTTACGTTGTTCCCCATGGTGGAAATATTGACACCATGCATCAATGGGTGATTGAGACAAACCCTGGCTAGCAGTATCAACTCACCTCTGGAGATCAGTTGTGGTTTCATTCCATGAATTTGAACAAGTCATTTAACCTCTTGGAATGCTATCTTCTCATCTTTAAAAGGAGAAATTTAAATTTAATTGTGAATATCCCTTCTGGCATTAAAATGCTATGATTTCAAGTACTGACTTTAACTTTGATGAGAACAATATAATACCCATTTATGGATATGACATCATAGACAATTCAGAAAAAAACACTAAACAGCAAGAACAAAGATTTCATAACTTTCTAGCTGTGATTCACAGTCTCTAAACTCTAGGAAAGTGATATTTCATTGTAAGTCCTTATTTTGGTACTAACAAAAGGCTGTCTGGGTTTTTTTTCCCTCCTTATCACCTTCTTCTACAAAAATCAAAGAGCAAGCTCAGGATTACTGCTCATCCGTGTAACTGCAGAATGATCTTTCTGTTCATCTTTCTCCTCTCCTTGGCCCAAACATCAAATTGCTTTGAATTAGAAGGGGATCCCTTGGAGACTGGGAGTATAGAAAAGAGCAGAGATGATAATGTCACCAATCACTTATTCACAGAAGAGAAACTAACGTTAACAAGGTGTCAGCAAATATGACCTAGCTGAGGTCCTGTGGGAATAATCTGCCTGCAAAAAGCCAAGAGCTAGGAGAGAGACCACTGCTTCTCATGGGTCCTTCCTGATCTTTGTGGGCTTAAATGGCCCACCACGTGATGTTCTGAAAGCCTCTTGTCTCCTCTTGCTTTACAGATATGTAACATGCTGAACGCCCCTGCAGATGAGTACTTCACCTTTCAGGTAACAGCACCCTTGGCCAGGCCAGGGTGGGTGTTCTCCCCTTCCCTTCATTCTGATGCTGCCCAATGTCAGGTGAGGCTAGCTGGCACAAGCAGGGCCTTACTCACCCTGGCTGGCCCAGTGGCCACATATTAGCATATTCTTCAGTGAAGAAAGAAAGGGTTGGAGTGGAAGATAAGAGTGGAGATAGAGGTCCTACCTCTCCTCCATACTGGATATGACATTTCCTTCCTGGCCTTCTACTGGCAACAACAGTACCTAACACATCCTTGGTGCTCAGTAAATGTTCTCTGTGTGAATGACTAGCTGGACACATCCTACGGTCTGACTCCATCCCTTGTCAGGAAAACAGAAACTACACTAGGTCTTTCAGCAGAGAGAAACTAGGAAATTGACTTAAAGGTATTTTAGGGAGAAAACAAAGCAGGAAAGGAACAGTGAGGTAACAGAATAGTAAGAAGGTCTTTCCATCCTTTGGCCTGGGGAACAAAAGAAGGTTAGAGTGTCAAAACACAGATACTTAGTTCTGGAGTGACTGCTTGGATGTCCTAGAGGACGTATTATGGCTGTATAGTTCTAGCCATGTTTGTATGCAAGGTATCACCCAAAGATTCATTTAAAAGTCAACTAAGTGGTAGGTGGTGGAGTGGTAGCTATCCAGAGAAAGTAGAGGGAACCTCGTAGGGATTGAATCTTTCTGCATCTTGATTCTGAAGGTGGTTGAAAATCTACATGTGTGTGTAAAACTATACACTCTTTTTTTTTTGTGGTCCTGGGGCCTGAACTCTGGGCTTGGGCGCCATCCCTGAGCTCTTCAGCTCAAGGCGTGCACTCTGCTGCTTGAGCCACAGCAGCACTTCCAGTTTTCTGGTGGTTTATGGGAGATAAAGAGTCTCACAGACTTCTTTCCTGGGCTGGCTTTGAACCGCGATCCTCAGATCTCAGCCTCCTGAGTAGCTAGGATTGCAGGCATGAGCAACCAGTGCCGGGCTTGAAATTATACACTCTTATACATACAAACACACAGAAATAATTACACATGAATCCACTAAAACCCATGTAAGTATCAATTGTACACCATTTCCTTGCTCTAATATCTTACAATAGTTAACTTTGTGGAAATGGTAAAGCATTTGTGGGAACTCTATGCACATTTTTTGGTAACATCTTATGACTTGGTAACTATCTAACAGTAAAAAGTAAAAAAAGAGAATCTAAATTCCCTTATTACTTGTAGAAAGGACCCATAGATGAAACTGGTTGGGTCATTAAAAATGTCTTATCCCTGCCTATCGTCAACAAGAAGGAAGACATTGTGGGAGTAGCTACGTTTTACAACAGGAAGGATGGAAAACCCTTCGATGAGCATGATGAACACATTACTGAGGTGAGTGCAGTTACCAAACAATGAAGGCAGGCGGCATTCACGAATTAATAGATCCCTAATTATTTGCTATTAGAGAATGCTATTTTGAGAGGAAATTGAGACTCCTTCATGAATGATTGTGAACACAATATTGCTTTTGTATCATTTCTATTTCCTGACTTCTACAAATTTCAGTGTTTTCTATAAACTATGAAGTTTGGGCTTAACCCAAATTATTTCATTCCCATTATCTTCCTCCTTGTATTCCTTCTCATCCTCTCTCATTCTCACCACAGCCTTTTGTCTAAATTTTAGGACTTGCTTCTTACTTCTCTTTGTAATTCTCTCCTGTAGTAGGGTATGCCTAATACATGGCACTTTGAAAAGCAAGGGCTTAGCCAATTTTATTGTCTGGGTAATAAACTCATGTTTTTTCGTATATTAAGAAACCAGCCTGCTGGTGGAAGAGGCACTGGTGGATGAGGAGTCATGCAGATTGCTGACCCCAAATGAGCTTTCATTGAACTTTAGGGAACCTGAGTCACTTGTTTTACATTTCAGACTCTCACACAATTTCTGGGATGGTCTCTTTTAAATACTGACACCTATGAGAAAATGAATAAGCTGGAAAACAGGAAGGACATTGTTCAGGAAATGCTCATGAATCACACCAAAGCCACTCCTGATGAAATTAAGTCTATTTTGGTAAGTGGGGAGTTCAGTTCTGAGGATATTACATAGTATTTAACGTTGGCCTCAGGAAATCACCCAGGAGTCTGACAAATGAGAATGGAGATTTAGTCTGGGATAAGTAGGGAAAGACAGAGAAGGAAGACAGCATAGTGACCACACATCTTACTGGAAGTCCAGGCTACTTGATTGGAATAAACATTTAAAACAACTCCTGTAGTAGTAAGAAAGTGAAGTAACATCTAGATTGGAATATGATAGCAAGGAAAATGTATTTCCAGGAAGGTCAATGTATTAGTCAGCTATTTTCATTTAGTGGTGCATAACAACCACTGTTCATGAAATATAATAATCATCATCCTCCCATGTAATTGTAACCACTCTATACGGTATTTTCACAATAAAAAAATAATCATCATCCTCTCACTCATGCATTTTTGTACCAACCCATCCTTGTTTGACTTGGCTGAGTATTATGGCTCCAAGTTATGAGTTGGTTGGCTCTATATAGCTCTCGTTGTTCATGGACCAGCAGCTACCTAGATGTTCTCATGGTGATGGCAGAGTACAGAAGAGCAAGCTCAACTATGCAAGCACATGTCACAGTCACTAAAGTTCTCATTGACCAAAGAAAGACTCATGACCAAGGCCATTATCATGGGTAATGGGGGATCCAGTGAATTTTTCTATTGGTTTCTAACTACCAGAATGTGAAGGGAAAATATCACACCATCTATAGACTTTTGTTTGTGCCAGTCCTGGGGCTTGAACTCAGGGATTGGGTGCTATCCATAAGCTTTTTTTTTTTTTTAAGATGGCTACTGCTACGTTTTAAGAATCTAGAGAAATTTAGGGCTGTAGCTCCAGGGTTTGCCTGGCAAGTATGAGGGCCTCAGTTCAAACCCTAGTACTAAAAAGAAGTAAATATCAATCATATCTGTTTATGTCTTTCATAATCAGTTGCTATAGGTCCTTTTCCTACCCAGAATATATCTTTACCATGGAACAACTATCAAATATATCTTAATTGATTTTAATAGAAGAACCAAACAGAAATCTTTTCCTTCATAGGCATTTCACATCTCAATTGCTTTTACATTGTAGAGATTTAAAGAAAAGTTAAATATAGATGTCATTGAAGACTGTGAAGAAAAACAGCTTCTCAAAATTTTGGTAAGCATATTCCTTCTATCCTTGATGTCTTTTAAATAAAACATATCATCTTTGGTCCCTACAGTTAAATTCACAAAGGACAATCTGCAGTCACAGCTAACCTGCATGAGGGTCCTCAGGCACAGTGTCGAGGGATGTCACATCTTAGTTTTCCAGTTTTGGGCTACTCAATGGCCATTCTCAAGAACAGGCCAAATGTTCAGGAGAATATCCACCCTTCTGAGTGCAATAGCTGTTGGCCATCCTAGTTTCTCTTCTGGAATCTGGAGGAACTCAGTCCTTTTCTGTTTTTGCCATCAGGCCAATGCTATTTCTTCTGGTTGAAATTAACTTCTCTTCTGGTTCATTCATCCTGACTTCTGTTGGTCCAATACACTGTTAAACTTACTCAATCAGTTTTTTGTTTGCTTTTGTTTTGGTCGGTCATGGGGCTTGAACTCTAGGCCTGGATGCTGTCTCTGAGCTCTTCAGCTCAAGGCTAGTGCTTTACCACTTTGAGCCACAGCACCACTTCCAGTTTTCTGGTGTTTAATTGGAGATAAGAATCTCATGAACTTTCCTGCAATCCTCAGATCTCAGCTTCCTGAGTAGCTAGGATTACAGGTGTGACCCACCAGCACCAGGCTCAATCAGTTCTTAATTCTAGAAGGTGTCCTTTCCAGTTCTAGAAAATACATTTGTCTTTATGGCTTGTTTTGAGACAGAATCTTGCTATATAGCCTAGGCTGGGTTCCAAATCATTACCCTCCTGCTAAAGCTTCCTAAGTGCTGAGATCACAGGTGTGTGCTGAATTCTTTTTTTAAAGTTTCAACTCCATGTTGTACTTTTTCATCATTTGGACTATTTAAAAAATTTAGACTACTTGGACTATTTAAAAGATTTATTAATCATAATTAAAGTACACACTCATCTTAATACCTGAATGACCTTTAGATTTTCATTCTACTTCTCAGTTTTTCCCACTTTGGTTTCAGACACTTTATCCTGCTGTAGAGCATGCTTCATGATTTAATGAAAGACCAGATATTGTGAGTAAAAACCTGTAGGGGCTCTGAGTAGTAAAAAGGGTTGGTTTTTCTTTCGGCAGAGGAAGAATGTAGCTTTAGATATTTCGTTAGGGATCTTTCATTTTGCCCTCCCTCCTGGGGTAGAGATTTGTAATCCTATAGAATTACTTTAGGAATATTTACTAAGACAGAGTCTGGTTAAGACTGAAATGATATCCTGTTTTCTCTCCTCTCTGCTTCACCTCTTTTCCTCTGCCCCTTCCTAAGCTCTGATGTAAGCATTTTTTTCTAAAAAACCAAGCAACACAACACAAAACAAAATTAAGGCATACCAACTACCTCACCTGCTCCTGCCTGTTTTTATGGCCTCAATCCTCCCTTCTAGGCTCTTTGCTATGCTGCCAAAGACCTTTGGCTTTTGACTCCTCATTGAGGGCTCAGTCCCTACCCATGATGTTTTCTCCCTTTTTCCTGGGCCCTATCTCTAAACACCACCCAGTCGTATCTGGCTCCGAAAACAACCCTTTCCCATCCCTACCCTCAGTGATCCACATCTTCTTATAAAACAAAACTGTAGTCAATCTCCAAACAGGAGAAATTCTCTCATTCTCAAAGTAGAAAAGCTAGGATCTCATTCATGCTGCAGAAATGGTGATAGAGGCATAGCCCTGCAGATTTACCAAAACACTAGCTTATTTTGAATGTACAATCTACTCTGGTTTAATCCCAAATCATTGCTGCATGAAATTTAGGAATTTAAATAAACAAACAAATACACAGTTTTCTGGCATTGATTAACAGGGCATAGTCTTTGCCCATTTCTGCTCAAGGCTGTGCTTAAACTGTAGGTTCAAGTGGGGGTTAGCTGACTTTTCTAAAGGTTCCCATCTGCTGGAAGGCATGGAGCAGCAGCAGTGCTGCGAGTCATAGGAGGTGACAATCATTACCTTTGCTAATATCTATTACTTGGTGCCTTCTTTCCCACTGTGGAATCCCCCCTCCCTCTTCTTCCCCTGTTGGAAATGCCTTGAGATATTTTGGGGTATCAAATAGGAATAAGGACATCACTCAAAAGGGACTCGGCAAAGCAAACCTTGCTTCTGCATAAGAGTGTACTACTGATAGGAAGCCAAGTAACCAAGAAGGCTGGGCAGGGTGCAGTGCACCAGACTTTATTCCTCATTTGTACCATCCTTTCTTTTTGACAGGTCAGGACTTAGGTTTACAATCTTGTGTGATTGGCTAGTTTGAAGGGGGTGAAAAGTTTTATCCAAGTAATCAACAAATACAAGGACGCCTGGCCAAGTGACTTGTCTGGAAAAACAATTCTTACACAGCTAGGGCTCTACTACTTGAACCATGCCTCCAATTCCTAAAAAAACCACTTTTTTTTCTAACAGAATATAACTTAGTTAAAATAGCTTTCTTGTAAGATGGTGGCTATTCTTTGTGGGTGTTTCTATCAAGCACCCACCATTTTGATGGAAAAGATTCTAACTCCTACACTCCTCCCTTTCCTCTTTTCCTTCTCCCTCCTCTTTTTCTCCCCTCCTTTCCACCAGCTCAATTTCATCCACACCCCTATCTTTCCTCTTTTGATGAATGACGAACTGTCCTCAACACTGAATACAGGATGCATTCTGATTATTCTACAACCTCCCTTCAGTGGTCTGTATTTTATAAACAGCTCAATAAATCGGGCTTCTTAAGGATAAGATACATATTTTTAGTTCCCAAAACATATGACCAGTATTTATGGGCTTGCTTCACCATTTTTACCTAGTCCTAAGTCCTTAGGAGATATGGGTTACAAGATATGCTTGCAAATACACCATATTTATTCATTCAACAAACATTTACTGAGCACTTTTGTGGGACAGACACTGTAAGTTCTGAGATTCAGCAGCAAATAAGAGTGGGATCTCTGCCCTGGGGAAGTGAGCCCACAGTCTAGTGGGAAAACATCACTGTGTGGATAAACAAAATCTGAGAGGAATGAATTAAGCCATCATCCCATGTTTACTGAATATTTCCTGATGAAGAAAAGGAGAAGGTGAATATTGAGAACAAGTGAAGCTGCTATTAACAAACATTTTTTTTTTGCATTAGAGACAAAATGGAAATGGATTTGGAAGTGAATCTCACCATTTAAAGTGTTGGAATGTGGCTGTCTCAGTTTTGCCTCTTGTGAAGTGGGGGTAATGGGGTGGGTTTGGGTGAATATAAGCTATGCAACCCTTATAATATAGTGTGTTCAGGGAAGGCTCTGGATTCTTGCATCATAACTTTATTTGACATTCCACATTGGGTTTGAGCATGAAGGAGGGAAAGCCGGCTGTACTCTGAAACCATCTGTCCTTCCAACAGGAAGAGGAGTTGCCGGACCCCAGGACCACCGACCTGTATGAGTTCCACTTCAGCGACTTCCCCATCACAGAGCATGAGCTGGTGAAATGTGGCCTGCGACTCTTTTTTGAAATCAAGGTGGTGGAGAAATTCAAAGTGCCCGTGGAGGTCAGGTGGTATTTCACTAAATGTGCTTTAGGAATTCTGTTCTTGTGCTTCAGCGAATGTTTTCGGTGGTTCAAAAGATTAACTTGGTTTGGATTGCCAACTATCATTAACTTTGTCAATCCATCAGCTTAAACTCTGTCAACAAGACCAATACATATTTCTTTAGATAAGCTTCTAACCTTTAGAATTGGATTCCGAAGTCTGGATGGTGTTGTCACCTTTGGCTAACAGGTTCTTACCAGATGGATGTACACCGTGAGGAAAGGGTACCGCTCTGTCACTTACCACAACTGGCGGCACGGGTTCAATGTGGGGCAGACCATGTTCACCCTGCTGATGGTGGGTACTGAGAGCAAGAAGCCACGGGAAGCCATGGAAAACCTAGCAGGGGAGGAACAGATAGGGGGTGTGTCACAACAGAACCATCATTTTGAAAGTGTGGGTGCCCCATCCGACAACCCCTGTTCCTTGCATACCAACCCAGGGAGGATGGTTGGTCCCTGAGATACACCTGGGCACACCTTCTTAAAGGAAAATGGAGTTGCCAAGTAGACAGTCTAGTTACCCAGAATGCCATAAGACTCACAAACAAGCAAATTTGAGAAACATGGTAGGACCCTGTTCCCTCAGGCAGCCATTCCTGGATACAGCTGGTGTAGCAATACATTAATCCACAGAAATATGGACCTCTGTCTTCAGACAGGAAGGCTGAAGAGATATTATACGGATCTTGAAGCTTTTGCCATGCTTGCTGCTGCTTTCTGCCATGACATTGACCACAGAGGCACCAATAATTTGTACCAGATGAAGTAAGTGACCTGGATATTTGTAGGGGACACAGTGGGGGAAGGAACTTTGACCTGATCCCTTCTTCTTCTTCCATGTTTGGGAATCTCAGGGCCATGTTCTGTTCCCTCTTAACTGTGAGCCCTCAGGATAACTTCTATTTCTCCTTAGTGCTTGCAATCCCCCTGTTCTGTTTCCATTTCTAGTATGCCTCCTCCTTATTTGCATATGCCTCCTTTGTGACTCTTTAAAAGAAACAAGCATAGGCTTATACTTGTATATACCTGTGGAATGTGCCACAGCTCAGGTTAGAAAACACTTCCTCTATGTTTGTGTGGGTCAGTGTAGGTAGGTATTGGGGGAACTTGGGAACTCATACTAAGGCAGGTGCTCTACCATTTGAACCACATCTCTGGCCCTCTTTTGCTTCAGTTATTATTTTGTTGTATGTTTTGTTTTGTTGGTCGTAGGGCTTGAACTCTGGGCCTGAACACTGTCCCTCAGCTCTTCAGCTCAAGGCTAGCACTCTACCACTTGAGCCACTTCTGGTTTTCGGAATGGTTTATTGGAGATAAGAGTCTCACAGTCTTTCCTGCCCGGACTGGCTCTGAACCACGATCCTCAGATCTGACTCCTGAGTAGCTAGGCTTACAGGCGTGAGCCATCGGCGGCTCAGTTAATTGTTTAGATATAGTTTCAAGTTTTTTCTCTAGGGCCAGCCTCAGATTGCGCTTCTCCTACCTATGCCTCTTGTGTAGCTGGGATTAAGATGTGAACCACCATACCTGGCTTATTTGGAGGTGTTATCATGTGCTATTACTCCGAGGAGGAAAGATGAAGTAAAACTGGTTTAAACTAGTGTCATTAGCATGAAGTTAAAGTAGGAAGTAGCAGGACTGGATGTGTCATCTCCATACAGGGTTTCAGAGAGGACAGAGCCGAATCCCAGACCCCTGTGTTCTTCCTCCCTCTCTTCTTCTTCCTCCTCTCCCTCCTCTCCTTCTTTGTTCACTTTTACTGTACTATGCAGCCCAGGCTAGCCTCAAACTCTTGATTCTTCTGCCTCAGGCTCTGGAGTGCTGAGATTATAGACATGTGCCACTATGCTTGGTGCTCTGTTGGTGTTCTAAAGCTATCTTTTTTCTGCAAACAGAAAAACAGAAACATATGAATATTAAATGACATCATACATGCAGCAAGTTTTTCCATCTTCCTAACTGGAGATGGGGACAGGCCTGTTTTCTTTAGCCTTAGTGGGGCTCAGCATCCTTCCAGCAGCTCCACTAACATCCTGAGTCAGAGAATTTCTTTGCCCACTGTCTGGATTACTGATCAAGCTCTAAGACCCACATTTTAAGAATCACATAGAAACAGAAGATGGGTTCAGAAAAAAAAAATTAAGTAAAATTACATGGTGGAAATTGTGATTTCAAACAGAATTGCTGAAACAATTTGGTGTTTATAAATCTAAAAGAATTTCACTCCCTTCTAACTAGAATTGAATGTCATTAATTTTTTAAAATCTCCCATGCTGACATAGAATAGATATTGAAATGATTGTCAGAATTGTGGTAACTTCTAATATGAATCAGGCATCATCTAATTGTTTCCTAGCATGAGTATTTGGTTTACTCATCTATAACCTGGCAGGTATACTTCTTCTCCCTAAAATTCTGTTTTCTATGAAGCAAAATAAAATTTCTGTAAGGCTGCTACCATATTTCTGCCATCTGCCTTCCTGAAAATTATTTATCCCATATTTGCATGACAAAATCTTCCCATAAACTACAGATCTGTCCACCTGTTCTTCCTTCTACCTTTGGTGTACTCCCACCTCGCCCCCAGGACAGAATACCTGAAGTCCTCACTCATGGATAACTGTGGTCTGGCACTTCACAAAAATGTGAACCTTAAGTTTAAATTTATGTCACTTTCTTGGGAAAGTCATCCTGGTTTCTGGAAATTTCTAACACTTTATAGACAGATAGCCATATGGACTTGCACAAGTTTACTACATGCCATGTATGTCCTAGTACCAACATCTTAAGCCCCCCCAAACTTAAAATTTTATTTTTTAATTTTAATTTTTATAAGTTATGGGGCTTGAACCCAGGCCTGGGCCCTATCCCTGAGCCTTTTCGCTCAAGGCTAGTGCTCTACCACTTTGAGCCACAGCTCTACTTCTGGCTTTCTGGTGGTTAATTGGAGATAAGAGTCTCACAGACTTTCCTATCTGAGCTGGCTTTGAATCATAATCCTCAGATCTCAGCCTCCTTAGTAGCTAGGCTGTCTTGAGCCACTGGTGCCCAGCTAACTTAAAGTTTTAGATACAGATTACAACATGACCAAATTTTCTAGTTTAAGCAATTCATTAACAAATTGGAATTTGGTGAATTCAAAACAATATATTCTCATCTTTAAATGTAAAAAAAGAAACAAAAAAATAAAACCTTTTCCAATTTTTTTTGACCACTTCAGACACATTGTGTGGGAAAGGAAGATGTAAAAAGAATCCTGCAACAGTTGGATTTTGAATTGTACGACTTACCTGCAGTGTGTTGCTGGTGAAGTTATGGTATATTCGTTCCCTCCTAGGTCCATATCTCCACTAGCCAAGCTCCATGGGACGTCCATTCTGGAGAGACACCACTTGGAGTACAGTAAGACCCTCTTACAGGATGAGGTATGGCAGCCTTCCTCCAGGGCAGCCTACGGGTATGGAATCAAAACACTGACTCCCAGAAAATACTTGCAAAGAGTGGTTCTAAGGTGGGCACCAGTGGCTCACACCTGTAATCCTAGCTACTCAGGAGGTAGAGATCTAAGGAACGAGGTTCAAAGCCAGCCCCAGGCAGCAAAGTCCAGTAGACTCTTTTTTTTGGTCAGTCGTGGGGCTTGAACTCTGGGCTTGGGCACTGTCCCTGCACTCTTCAGTCCAAGGTGAGTGCTCTACTGCTTGAGCCACAGTTCCACTTCCAGTTTTCTAGTGGTTTATTGGAGATTTGAACCATGCCTTATCTCTAATTAACCACCAGAAAATTGGAAGTGGCGCTGTGACTCAAGTGGTAGAGCACTAGCCTTGAGCTGAAGAGCTCAGGAACAGTGCCCAGGCCCAGAGTTCAAGCCCCATCGCTGACAACAACAAAAAGTAGTCCTGAGTTGTGGCATTGACAACACATTCTTGTAACTATGTTGATTGATGGAAGCTTCTATATGGTAGTTTTTGAATTACTGAGCCAGAAGTGGCTGAGGCAGAGGAGAAAAGGGTCATGGAAAGTTACAGCATCAGTGTACCCATGGGGAAAGAATTGAAAAGCATACTTTGGGTGTAAAAGGTCTCCGTGCACCCTGAATGTGTTTAAATATATGGGAAGTGGGGAAGAAGGTTACTAGGCACTGGTTTTTCTAATCATTCCTTGGCCACACAGCTGAGCCTGCAGAAAGTCAGGCCTTATGTGGGTCAAAGTGGAAGACAGAGCCAGACAGCTGTCGCCAGAAAGGCACTGCGTTGTGTTCTGGAATTAGAAAGGGACCATACTCATGGGAGCAGGAGGGAAGGGAGTCAGGGACAGCCTAGACTGTAAGTGGCTTTGAGCCCCTTGAATTATGAATGGCACTTCCTGTGGGCTGCTTTCCACAAGCTGTTATTCTTCCCTTTATCAATTTCATTGAATGGATATATAGGCACATAGAAAAGTTATGGATGTAATCTAATGAAACTTTGTTAAGAAAGTTCCACACCAAAAACAATGCAAATGAGTCATTATTGAGAGAAACATTAGTTTTAACAGGCAGAGAATTTGCTTAGAATTGCGAGTTCATTTGGAAAAATACACTCTGGGGAGTAGGATTTTTCTTGCCATCAGTAATAAAGTTTTATTAAATGTTTGAGGATAGAGTATACAGAACTATATTCAAATCTAGATATAAAATGAAACTTTTCCCAATAATGGAATAGCCAAGCTGCTCCACACATGTCAAGGGAGGATATATTGTAAAGCAGAGTGATTGGGCAGAAAAGAAGAAATGGCTCGTGTGGTTTTTAGTGTGCTGTGATGATATAGCTCCTGATACATTGTCCATTCTAAACTTGCTGTAGCGTTTCACAATCTGCAATGCTCCTGGTGAGGCACCACCCTTGTACTGTTGTTGATTTTCTGTGACTATAAAAAATTACCTGAGCCAAAAGTAACATAGTGATTTGTTTGGTTTATGGTTCTGGAGGCTAGGAAGATCAGGTAGCCACATGTCTTTGGCTTCTGGTGAAGGTCTCATGATGGAAGGGGCAAGTAACAACCTGCTCTGTGACAAACCCACTCCCAAGAGAGAGGCATTAATCCCATTTAAGGACTTTATCCCTTTTTAATGGCCCTATTGTCACTAGATCTGGGGACAGACAGTTCTTGGTCTCATGAAGGAAAGAATTCAAGGATGGAGACATAGGAGATTTTGCAGAAGCCCTCTTATTAATGTGTAAGTATGCTCGAGACTGGAGAATGGCCAAGCTTGAATAAGTGGTTGGTCCAAGAGGTTTAAGATTTTGAACTTTTATTGGGCTTCACACGGAGGTGGTTGTCCCTGGGAAAAAGGAAGGATTTTTCATAGAAACTGGGACGTGTGTCATCTCTTCCCACACTGCTCAGGAGGGAGTTTTTGCTGCAGATGGTCAGGCCAGGACTGGTATGGCAGTTAGGTTATATGGTTAGTTGGTTATATGTCCTTAACTCTTTCCATATCAGGCAGGGGAGTTTGGGGCCTGAGACACTCAGACCAGGAATTTTCGTTTTTCAGATGGCAGGGGCTATGGGTCATCCAAAACAAGACAAAATATCATGAGTTGTGCTGTTGGCAACAGTTGGCCAGGATGTGCTTGTTTTAAGTCAACCTCTGAACTATTGTTCCTAGCCCTTTGGTTTCCTAACTCCATTCAACATGAATTTTGGAGGGAATAAACTCTATTCCAACCCTTGTACCTTTGTGATTGTAGATGATAGATCTCAGAAATGATGCCTGAACCAATCAACTATCCCAGAGCCACCCATTTTTCAGGGCAGGAGGTGGGCAGGATCTTAAAGGCACAAAGCCAACTCCCCATTTCCCATTTAGTAACCAGACTTCCTGGAGTAGGGGCTGGAGAATTTGCATTTTGAGTTAGACCTCTGTTATTTCAGCTGTGCAGGCAAAATCTCTCCTTGTCACAAGATTCATGGAGTAGATCAGACCTGTTCTACAACAATTAAAAGAGTAGAGATGGAAAGTAATTCAGGAAGGGAAGAGTAAATTATAATTACCTAACTTATCATGGCTCTTCGTTTTTGCTTGAGAGACAATCTTTGCTTTCTGAGTAAGACTTTTCTGTACACTCCTCAATGAGGTGAGAGGTCAAATGTAATTCATCACTTAATTTCACCTTTAATTACTAATGCTTAACAGGGCAGGGTTCCTAAGTTCTCATCTGATTTTTCTCCTGGGCCTTGACAATTCATAACAGAAGTAGTTTTCCATCTTAATTTTTTATCTTATTTACTTTGCAGTCTAAACTAGCTTTGATGGCTATGTAAAGACTTACTATTCTTTCTAAAAAGCAATATTGCCACTCAGTAATCCATACCATCTTTTCAAGGACCTGTCTATAGTACTATTCAGCCTGTTAATTGCAGACATTTAAAGCTTTGTCAATAGAGTTGCTAGGCAAGGCTCATGCAGCCTGTTTGTGGGCAGTCATATTAAGCACAAAAACACAACACTTTCAGATATCACGTGTGCTTTCTATATGTTGTAATAATGTAGTTCTTTCGTTTAATATTCTGTAAAGGAAGGAAATATTAACACTCACTTTGATTTTTTTGTAAGAGAAATCCTTGGATTTCTCCAGCAATTATGACATTTGTGGGAATCACGCAGACACTTGCTTTTCATATTATAAGGTTATATGACTTCTATGGCTAAAGAATTGGATTTGTTGCATTGAGGAAAAGAATGATCTGTATTCTAAGCTGGACAGAAACCAACCTTCTACTGAATGAATAGGTAGAAATTTTGTTAATTAAATTTGTAGGACTGCATTTGTCACTTTTATGTTGTTTCTTATTACTTGCTTTTTCTGGTGTGCTGAGGATCAAACCTAGGACTTTGCACACATTAGTGAAGTGCTCAACTGCTGGACTACATCTCATCCCAGAGTATACATTTTAACAAAAGAGTACAGAAAGGAGAACATAAATTGCTCAGCTAAAAGAAGAGAATCCTATTAGTATCCAGAGCCATCGACTTACAAAGTGCCCAACCATTTTATTTATGCTTTTCATACCACTCCTATCAGCCTGTCCCACAAGAAATTAAGTTCCTACTGGACACCAGTAGTTCATGCCTGCAATCCTCAGGAGGCTGACATCTGAGGATTGTGGTTTGAAGCCAACCTGGGCAGCAAAGTCCACATGAAACTCTTCTTTCCACTCAACTACAAAAAAAAAAAAGCCAGAAGTGGAGCTGTGGCTCAAGTAGTAGAGTACTAACCTTGAGCACAAGAGCTCACAGATAGTGCCTAGGCCCAGAGTTCAAGTCCCAGGAACAGCAAAAATAAATAAATAATAAAAAAATCTAGAGGCAAGGACATGCTGGCAAAGTGCTCATGTGGTTGTCATAGGAGCCATGCTGGAGATCAGAACTGCCAGAACTTCTTTGGCTGAGACCTACCCGAGTGCCCCAATCACAGTAAATTCAAGCCATTTCTATCTGCTTTGCTGTACAACAGGGAATTCCTATTTTTATTTCCATTTTAACAGAAAAATAAAAATAGACTGTGAGCCCAAGAAACCAGCTGAGCAGGTAGAGGCCAGCCTGGCTACAGCTGGGCTGGGAGCAGTTCCCTTGCTTTTTTCTGGTGTTGCCTGCCTTTTACCATGTTCTAGAACACTGTAGAGGGGAAGTGGTATCTTTTAAGAAATTAAATGCATGCATAAAAATTTTACTTAAGTTGGTTAAACACTTAAGTGTGAGTTTGGAAAGTAGCTTGTCATGCAATGTCGTTCTTCAAAAATAGCTTCTCACCAAAGGTAACTACAAATGAGGTTCACCACATTAATGAAATACCTACTTCTATGAGGTAGAATTTGGACAGTTGTTTTTCCTACTTTCTATTTGTCTTTGATGTTTTCCCTATTGTTTGAATTTCTGTAGTGAGGATATGTAATTTTTATAATGCCACTGCCATTGCTCAGTGTGGGGGAGGGGTAGGAACCAGGGCTGGCTCATGCCTGGGGATTGGTCATTGCAATCTGTCTCCTCTCCTTCTCAGAATAGAGTGCCAATGACCATCATCAGGGCTGGCCATGCTCTGGCAGCTCCTCCTCAGCTGCTGTTCTGCCCTGTGGTGCCACACAGGGTCGTGGAGGGCAGTCTTTCTTCTTCCACGTGTGTGCTGTGTACATCTGAGACCTTTGGTTCTAATTCAACAACACTGGATCTGTTTTCCTTACTTTAAACAAACAATCCAGAAAGACCTCAACTTTATTCATATGTCTATTTTTAATCCAATGTTTTTTTAAAAAAAGGATTTAGTCAAGCTTCCAATAATGTAATACTCAAGAAAATGATAATAAAGGCTAAAAAAGAAGTAAGAAAAATAGGATAGATTTTGGTAAAGGTCATACATAGCTAAAATATGTATAATGAGGTACAAACATTAACTACATGTTGGCCATGAGTCTGGTCAAGAGTTTTCTAGCACTAATACAAAAGTAAGAATCAAGATCCTTTATATAAATCTACATTAACAATTTAAAAAGAAAACAGGGCTGGAGGCATGGCTCAAGTGGTACAGTATCCACTTAGCAAGCATAAAGCCCTGAGTTCAAACTCAAGTTCTGCCTAGAAATAAATCAGAAACTCTTCCTTTTCATTAGTGTTCACTAATTGTTACAAGGTTTATTGTGATATTTCCATAGATGCCTACAATACTATTTGGGATATCAGGGCTTTAAATAAGTTTCATACTCTGTTTTTTCTAGAACGCTTAGAAATGAAGCTAATTTCTATGTGAAGAGATTATGGAGAAACTCTTTTAAGAAAAGTCAAGTCTTGGTAAAATATTATTACAAGAAAACATTTTTAAAGATAACATGGGGTATTTTATTATTTTTCCCCTGACATATGCATGAGTACTGGTGGAATTTGTGGTTTCTGAAAGATGAATGGTTTTTGGGATCTCTCAAATACCTGCTAGATAACATGACATGTAGCACAATGGACTTCCAGGTCTTCATTATCATATCCTAACTAATACAAGCAAATTTTGAATCTATTGTTGTTTTTTCTAAGTGGTCCTGAAAGATAATATTTTATTTATTCTACCCAGATTGCCTGAATGTTTGTAACAGTACCAATTTTTAGAATTTATTCAAAATACAGAAGGGTTTACTCAAGCCAGGAGATAAAAACTGAAAATAAAGTACTGAAAGACCTAGGTTTTCTTCTTGTAAGCATAAACTGGGGGCTGGGAAGGTGGCTCAGTGGGAGAGCGCTTGCCTTGCATGCCTGAGGCCTTGGGTTCGATTCCTCAGCACCACATAAGCAAAAAGAAAAAAATCGGAAGTGGCGCTGTGGCTCAAGTGGTAGAGTGCTAGCCTTGAGCTGAAGAGCTGAGGAACAGCACCCAGGCCCAGAGTTCAGGCCCCATGACCGGACCCCCCCCCCCAAAAAAAAAGCATAAACTGGTGCTTTGTTGAACCAAAGACAAATGAATGCTTACTAGTTTATTGTGATTTTCATCTTACAGAGTTTAAACATCTTCCAGAACCTAAATAAGCGGCAGTTTGAAACAGTCATTCATTTGTTTGAGGTTGCAATAATAGCAACGGACCTGGCTTTATATTTCAAGTAAGTATGTGGTTGACCCACAGACAGGTGCCCTGGCATCCGGGTGCTTCTACTGCCGGCTAAGGCTTGCCCACAGCCATCTGTTCTCTTTTAGGAACACCAATTGATTTTCATGAGAGATGCCTGCCAGTGAGTTTATTAGACGGGGCAGCTGGAAGTCCCTCGTTTCAAGAAGCTCCACTTGAAGCGCAGGGATGGACAGAGCAGTGATGAGAATCCACGCACAGCTCTTTTTTTCTGGTGAATTTACTATGGCCCAGAATCTGGCTTTTGGTGTTTCAAGCTCATGAATCTGATCCTGTGAGAGGCTTTGAGCCAACCTATTTATAATAATGTTGCCAGGGAGACCAGATACTCGAGTATCTGCACATTTCCTTGTCAGTGAAATACTAAGTTGTTTGATGAACACTGAGTATATAAGCTAATTATAGAATCTCAATATTTGGCAACTGGAACATTATCAAATTTTTCTTCATGATCCTTCTTAATTAAAAAATTAACTATTTAAAAAAAATTTTGGCTTTGAACTCAGAGCTTTGTGCTTGCCAGGCAGGCACTCTGACCACCTGAGACATGTCCCTAACCCATTTGTGCTTTATTTTTCAGATAACGTCTCACATTTTTGCCTTGATTGGCCTTAGACCAGCATCCTCCTACCTATGCCTCTTGCACTGCTGAGATTACATAAGTGTATCACCATGCCCAGTTTATTGTTTAAGATGGGAATTCATTTTTTTCCATGTCTGGGCTTGAGCCATGACCTTCCTGAACTCCACCTTCTCAGTAGCTGGCATTACAGGCATGAGCCACTGTACCTGGCCTAATATTTGAACTATTAAATCACCCAGATAGCAACACAAATGAATTATCTATATAACTCAGATTCAGCCAATGTTAAATTTTGCCACATTTGCTTCAGATCTCAGCCTGGAAGGAGGAAAACAAAGCAACTGAAGCATGACATTCTTCCCCTTCTGCTGAGGATGTCACCATCTGCTGCTGAAGTACATTTATCTTTCCATTCATGTATTTCCATGGCATTGCTGGGGTGACATTTTTTTCATAGGTATCACACTGTCTCCCTGTAACTTGCTTTTTTCACACAATAACACTGTTTACTTAGTAGTAAATGGAGTCAATTCCTGTGTTTCAGTGGTATAGTGTATTTGGTGGAACAATTATCTTAGATTGCTTTCCAATTTTCATCACTGCCTACAATACTACCTTATACGTCCTGTGCATGCACGGGGTGGGGGTGGGGTCCTCTAATGCACGTACCCAGAAATGAAATACAACAGGATTGCCTATAGTCAATGTGTCACATTCTCACTAGCAGTAGACAGGTGGGACCTGTGGATCCCCCAGAGGGAGTACTCCAGATCTGGCACATTTATAATTTATTTTGCTGAATTACTGACTGTGAGATGCTGGGAAATCAAGCCTCCACATACTTTGGGTTCTAATGTTTTTTCGTTGCATGTGATGTGACAGGATGACATGTTATCACAGTCTGTGGCCTTTATCGCTGCTGTGGTCTCCCTTTTCATTTATGTTGTTTTTGTTGGTATTGGAGTATGATCTCTGGACTTTACACTTGCTCAGCTGGTGCTCTACCACTTGCGGGCTGCCACCAGCCTGGCACTTTATTGGTTATTTCTGCTGGAGTTGGAGTCTCACCAACTTTTCTGCTTGGGCTGGCTTGGAACCATAATCCTTTGGCTCCCAGCCTCCTGAACAGCTAGGATTTCAGGCATAAGTCACTGGTGTCCAGCAACGTAACATAGTTATTTTAGAATTAAACTTACCTGTCTTTCCTTTTAGTGCTTCGTGCTTACCCCTCTTATGCTGCACAGCCCGTCTGTGTCTTCCCCTCCTCAGCTTACACCCTACTCTGTGGATGTCTCAGTGCAAACTACAAAAAACACATATTAAGACACCTTTTTCCTGTTTTTATATGGCAAAACTATCATGTGGCTGTATCTTTCTAGAAAGAGAACCATGTTTCAAAAAATTGTTGACGCCTGTGAGCAAATGAAAACTGAAGAAGATGCCATCCGATATGTAAGCACTGATCCAACTAAAAAGGAGATCATCATGTGAGTAATTGGAGTCTGATTTCTCTTTGGACAAAAACATGATTTTGCTGTCTCTTTTTTTAACACATTTTCTTGCCTTCCCAGGGCAATGATGATGACGGCGTGTGACCTCTCTGCCATAACCAAGCCCTGGGAGGTGCAGAGCCAGGCAAGTGCAGGCTCCTTCTCCTTCCTAACACACTCTTGGGTCCTGCCCATATCTCACGTGAAAGTCCACACAGAGATCTCTGGCAAGTTCAGAATCCTATTCTGACAGATTACAGATATCAGAAGAGCATCAATCACTTGATCAGACCCCATAATATGGCAAATACAGAAATCTTGGCATGAAAGAATGTTCTGTTGAAAGAATTCCTTATTGTTGAACAGGCTGTAAAAAAAGTTTTACATAAATCACTGGGCATGGTGGTACACTCCTGTACTCCCAGCAGTCAAAAAGTTGGGGCAGGGTGAGAAGGTCTCCAATGATTTAAAAAAAAAAAAAAATCCGGGCATGGTAGCTCACACCTGTAATCCTAGCTATTCAGACAGAAGGCTGAGACCTAGAATATTTGAGGCTAGGCCAGTCAAAAAGCTCCTGAGACCTCCTCTCAAAAGGAAAAGCAGGGTGTGGCCATATGCACTTGTCATCTCACGTAAGCAGGAAATCTAAGTAGGAAGATTACGGTCCACGTCAGTCTAGGCTTAAAAGCAAGACAAAAGGTCTAGCAGTGTGGCTCAAGTGGAACAGTACTTGCCTAGTGAGTGGAAGACTCAAAGTCAAACCCTAGTCTTGAAAACAACATAAAAACAAACAACTTGAAAACCAAAAAATAAATTTATGCTTAATTTATCCTTATTTAAATAACTTTATAAAAATGAGGAGGGGCTGGGGGTCTAGCCCAGTGGAAGGGCGCCCGCCCGGCGCATGCAAGGCCCTGGGTTCGGTCCTCAGCCCTAGGAAAAAAAAGTAAAAATAAAAATGAGGAAAACACAATCCCAAATACTTGGGAGGTAGAGACCAGGAAAATCAGTTTGATGACGGTCAGCCCAGACAAAAAAAAGTTAGCAAAAAAGTTAAATCAAAAAGCCTATGTTAAGATACCTTTTTCTCAACAAATGAAGTCAAATGTAATGGTACACATCTATTAATCTCAGCTATAAGAAAGCATGTGTAGGAGCATCACAAGTGAGACGATCTGAAGAATAACCTAAAGCAAAAGGGTTACAGACCTGGCTCATGTAGTAGAGCTCTTATCTATTAAGCATGACACCCTGACTTCAAACCTTAATAACAAGATGAAGTAAAAATGAAAAAGAAAAAGAAAGAAAGAAAGAAAAGAAAAGAATCAAGAAAAGCTACTTCAGCTATAATCTCTCTTGGTCCCTGTCTTGGGCCCTGGTGGACTTCAGAGGAAGCCTACTGTTCCAGGAATAAGCACCACTGGCCCGG
This sequence comes from Dipodomys spectabilis, assembly GCF_019054845.1. NCBI lineage: Eukaryota > Metazoa > Chordata > Mammalia > Rodentia > Heteromyidae > Dipodomys > Dipodomys spectabilis. The sequence goes on along the minus strand of NW_024870802.1, from coordinate 18,617,003 downwards.
AGAACCAAGGTGAAGCTTCACGGTACAATGCAATCTGAGCTATGCCCAGCCTCTTTTCACCCTGGTCACTTTTTAAATAGGGTCTCCATTTTTGCCCAGACCAACCTGGACCATGATCCTTCTTTTTACCCTTTCTGTTATAGCTGAAATGACAGGTACATATCACCGCTTTTACCCAGTTTAGCTCTGAACTGCAGTTTTCTTGGTCTCTGCCTCCTAAGTAACTAGGATTATATGCAAGTTACCAATACTCAGCTGATTTTTTAAAAACTAAACAATGTAAATTGTCCTTGAACATCCACATACTGTAATCAAGCCAAACTATGTACTAATCTGGGTTTGTATGCCTATGAGCATACATGGGTATGTGCTGTGTGCTCAGTCATGCAGAGCAAAGGAGGGTTGGGAACACAGGAGCCTGAAGAACAATAGGCTGTTTTTGTTTTTTGAGACAGGGTCTTGTTGGATAGCCCAGACTGGCCTTGAACTACGTCACTCAGGCTGGGCCTTGAACATACAATCTGCCTCTGCCAGCTTCTAGAGTGGGAGAATGAGAAGTGGTGACAGTACCAATAGTGGACAGATGCTCCTAAACTTCAATCTCTGAGTAGGAAGAAAAAGTTTTCCTTTCCCATTGCAACTTAATCTGTAAATGGTATCTTCTTGTGTTTTCAGAGCATATGGTTTGAATGTCTAGCACTGGCTAGACATTCTAGCTTTACATGTCACTTCCTGTTAATGAGTGGATGTGGTAAACTTGGCTTTTCTCCCCCACAGGTAGCACTTCTGGTTGCAAATGAATTTTGGGAACAAGGCGATCTGGAGAGAACAGTGCTGCAGCAACAACCTATTGTAAAGACCACATTGCTTATTTAACTATTCAGGATGCATCCACTTTGTGCACTAAATCTTGGGAAGGCATATTAAAGGGACTTATTTCTCTTTCTAGCCTATGATGGACAGAAACAAAAAGGATGAACTACCCAAACTTCAAGTTGGATTTATTGATTTTGTTTGCACTTTTGTATACAAGGTAAGGAAGTAAACTAAATGAACTATATAATTTAGTTAAAATGAGAATTTTCTTTCACATTGTAGCCAGAGGGTGCCAGATATAATGGGGCATACCTATAATCCAAGCACTTGGGTGGCTAAGGTAGGAAGAGAACTGAGAGCCTTAGGCTGGCCTAAGTTACTTTGAGAGACCCTGTCTCAAAACAACACCAACAAAAAAGAATGACTTTACCAGGGTGAGAAAGTCACCATGGAGAAAGCCATCAGGGCTGACATTATTTCTCCACAGTACTTTGAGCTTTGACTCTAATCTCATTCAGGGTGGAACTTAAATGTAAGCCTTGGACAGATCTGCTTAGGCAGGCAACAGGGAGAACATCTGTCTCTCCCAGGCTCTCAATACACTCAGTCAGGCTCACCCCAGTGGCTCTGAGCCCTGCATACCACCTTAGAGCTCCTTCTCAGCATATGAAAAACACTGAAAATAACAGTATACTTTAAGTCTCTTCTGACCAAAAATTCTCTCTAGGAGTTCTCGAGGTTTCATGAAGAAATCACACCTATGCTGAGTGGCCTTCAGAGTAACAGAGTGGAATGGAAATCTCTAGCTGATGAGTATGAGGCAAAGGTGAAGGTACTTGAAGAGGAGGGGAAAAAGGAAGAAGAAGGAAACATGGTTGGGAAAGGTTAGATACAATCTGCTTTAGCTACCTGTAAAGTACCAGGAAGTCAGGCTGAGCTGTATAGGTCACTTGAGGAAAGCATAACAGGAAGCCAACTTTACAAACCATTTGGTGGGTTTTCTGGGTTGTGTTTCTCTCAGCAACGATCTTATGTATAATTCCAAATACAGTCCCACTGAGGCAGAGGAGTTAGTCATCTTTATCCTTCTAGGAGGGGCATCTAAGGCATCTCTGCAGAATACTGGGTTTTAGGAATAATATGAAAGCCATAGAAACTGTAAGACCACAGGTAATAATACAGCTTTGGGCTGATACTACACATAACTGTAAAATTCTAGGCAGCATTTTTAAAACTCTGAAATAGATAGATAGATAGATAGATATAGGTACATAAATTAATAAGGTTTTATAGATATCCAACAGCTTTTATCTTTAAAGTTCAGCACTGTAAGGGTTTTCTAAGGAATTCTTATAGACAAAGACATCTCTGTGTAGAAAGGCCTTGAAAAAAAAGATTCATTTCATTTTGATGGTTCTATTGTGTTTGGTGGCATTTTAATCAATTCAGAAAGTAATAGTATCTTCCTTAATGAAGTTAGAGATATCTTTCAGCAGAATAAAAACAGGACTTTTTCACTGCTCTACACATCCACTTACTTATTGACTGGGTCTGTTCTAATCAAGGCCATATGTTGGACAGCCCTTATAAGGCCTTAGAGAAAGCCTGGGGGAAGCTCTGAAGGACACCCATGCCAGTGTCAAAACATAAGCTCTGGCTCACACACAGAGGAGCAAGACTGGAGAACGAGGAGGGGAAAATAGGAATATGCAAAAAAAATTGTTAAAATGAAAATAAGCTCACTGTAACAAGAATTTAAAAGTAAGTGTAAAACCAGACCCAAGAGAGCCAGGAGGCCCTAGCAGCAGATATGGCCAGTAGCACAGGCAACAGCCAGAGTACACAGCCTGAGGCTTGGCTGCATTTTAGTCCACTACTAAGGCCTGAGTACACTTCAAAGACAGAAGTGATTCTCACTGAGCATGTGAGAAGCAAGGCTATTTTTAGTCCTTCCATATTTCCCATTTGTCCCAATTCATGTTAAAGAGAGAATCAGATCCTTCAACTGGCCCTTGATATTTTATTATTTAGTGTTTTGGATTTAGGTCTTTTGTATTTCATATGTATAAAAATTTACTTCTGAATTTGAACTTCTTCTCAACTATTTTGCATCTCCTGACATCAAATCTTGTTCGTTTAACTAACATTCTCAAATGTGTAGCATCACTGAGAAACTGAAATATTAATCAGCAAATTATTTATCAGATTCTATTTTTAAGTAAACCTACTGTGGATAAAATTTTGTCTTAGTACTTCTTATAGGTTAACACTACTAATTAGGCTATAGAGTTGACACCAACTATCATGAAAGTATTAAAATAAGAACATGATGATTTAAAATGGTTCCTAATGATAGTTTTTTTCTTCTTCTGTTTTTTACTAGCTGCTAAAGATTTGGGACGTGGTAGTGATGACAAGAAGTCTAAAACATGCTTAATGTTGTGACGCAATTCAAATGGCCTATATTTCAAATATCATCTTAGTTCCCAAGGAAAACATTAAACATTCCAAAGAACTTCAGTAAATTTCATACAGTAACCTATCAAATAAAAGAGCAAAAGCATCTTCAGGAAAATCTCTTTGACTTTCAAGAGAGTATACAAGACCCGAGGATAAAATAAACATCAACAAAAGTGAAGTTAGACAGAATGGGTACATTTTTGGTGCCAATTTATTTTAACTTAAAATCTATGCAATCCTGAAACTAGTCACAAAAAGTTTGTTAAAATGTATCACTTGTATTTATTTGTTAAGATTGTCATTGAAGGCTGGACCCAAAAGCTCTGAAGCAAGGTGTTGGGTTAGTTTTGGTGAGGCCCCTGACGTGTGTGTGTGTGTGTGTGTGTGTGTGTGTGTGGAGGGGGAGGGGGGCATGTGGTTATCCAACTGTGTCTGCCCATGTCCCTGACTTGGGGTGTGTGTGTGTGTGTGTGTGTGTGTGTGTGTGTGTGTGTGTGTGTGTGTGTGTGTGTGTGTGTGTGTGTGTGTGTGTGTGTGTGTGTGTGTGTGTGTGTGTGTGTGTGTGTGTGTGTGTGTGTGTGTGTGTGTGTGTGTGTGTGTGTGTGTGTGTGTGTGTGTGTGGAGGGGGAGGGGGGCATGTGGTTATCCAACTGTGTCTGCCCATGTCCCTGACTTGTGTGTGTGTGTGTGTGTGTGTGTGTGTGTGTGTCCACGTGGTTATCCAGCTGTGTCTGCCCATGTCCCAGTTTAATCTTCTTATAAGGACACATTGATCCTATTGGATTAGAGACCCCTCATTTTAATCTTAATTACTTCATTAATGGCTCTATCTTCAATGTTGTACTGGGGATAGAACTTCAACATATGATTGGCAGCTGTGTATGTGGGGATTCAGCCCACAGCATTCACAACTATGATTTGTACTTCAAACACTTCCTAAACTAAAAACTTCTCATTAGTATGTCCTAGCTAAGAGTACATACAGCACACAAAGAGAAAATATAGTGCAGAAAGTAGAAAAAAAAGATGTCAAGCATTGTACTACTTCAAACACTTATCATCTCTTTCCTATGCTTATTTTTTTTACCCTTGATAAAGGCATTAAGACAACACCATTTCTGGCAGTTAATGAAAACTGTTCCTTTGTCCTATGCCTCCTTCATGTCAACATCTAAAAAAAACTATATTGTTATATGTAATTAGTAACATTTTTAACATTCAGAATTATACTTCTTATTGAAAGAATTATCAACTTACAAGATACCTGGATTATCCTAGTACAAGTGAAGGTAGTGAGTAACAGCATTAAGAAACATGTGATCTAAACTGGGTATGATAAAATGTGCCTATAATTGCATAATTTCAAGGCCAGCCTATGTGGTATAAGACAACTCTTTCTTAATTCCCCTTACAAAAAGAAAAGACGCATGTGATTTGCATAAGAACTCCTTTAAGGAGTCTAGAACAAACAAAATGCTTAAATAGGGATACAGGTTGACCCACTGTAACAATGAGATATACAGGACACTATGTTGAAAAACAAACTTTACAATTTAGGTGGAGAGTGGGGGGAGCGAGGGAGTGTAGTTGTGGAGGTGGGAGGGAAGAGAGGGGAGGGGAAAAACAAAGGAGGAGGTAACAATGCTTGATAGGAAATGCACTCATTACACTCATGTAACTGTAACCCCTCTGTACAGTATTTTTACAATAAAAAAAATTTAAAAAAGATGACTTTTCTCAATGGTTAATAGTACTCTATAAAGCCTTCTAAATATTAAATTGTTAGGAGAAACTAAGGATAACCAACTATTTCCATTACATGGTATTTATCTGTCTGGTATCACAGAAATTTAAGGTTTATTTATTTGTAATCTTATATGAAGTTAGAAATCAGGACCAATAGCAAGCACCATATATTTGGCATAAGGATTTTTTGTAAAAATATCTAAATTGTAATAAATTGAAGATCTATGCACCCCAAGCATGTCTTACTATACAGAACATAAGGACAAGTTTTAAGCAGCTAAGACATAGATCATTTTTTTTTCCAAGTTAGGTCTTTTAGAGTATAAGGTTCATGAGGAAGGGTACTTGTCTGCCTTGCTTACAGCTCTATCTTAGAACTATGGTGCTGGCATAAGGTAGACACTTGATAAACATGAATGAAGGATATTTTGAATAAAGGTTATAGGAAATTGGTGTAAGTAAGGAATAACAAAGCCATCACCTTGGGTAAGTGATACCTATACAGTACTCCCTTACCTTAATTACCAATATTTGAATTTATTCTAAAAGAGAATGTGGTTATTCTTTCCAGGTACCTTAATTTTTCAGGGACTTTCTTTTCTTTTTTTTTGGGTCCGGTCGTGGGGCCTGAACTCTGGGCCTGGGTGTTGTCCCTCAGCTCTTCAGCTCAACGCTAGCGCTCTACCACTTGAGCCACAGCGCCACTTCCGGCTTTTTTCTTTTTGCTTATGTGGTGCTGAGGAATCGAACCCAGGGCCTCAGGCATGCAAGGCAAGCGCTCTACCACTGAGCCACCTTCCCAGCCCCAGGGACTTTATTTTCTGATGACTTTACTATTATTATTGCTGGTACTGGGGTTTGAACTCATCATGTCCTGGTGCTCTCCTTTAGATTTTTCCACCCAGGGCTGATACTTTTATCACTTGAGCCATAGATCTACTTCCAGATTTCTGCTAGTTAATTGGAGATCAGAGTCTGGATTTGTCTGTCTGGGTTGACTTCAAATCTAGATCCTCAGATCTCAGCCTTAAGTAGCTAGGACTACAAGAAGGAGCTACTGGCACTCAGCCTATGAATATATTATTACCATAGAATGTTAACTACATATGTTTCATAACTAATATCAATTTTGCTATTGAACATTTCAAATATTTATCCTCAGAAATTAAGATTCCTTTTTATTCACTATAAGCAGCAAGATGAAAACAAACAAATACCTTCAAAACTTTACTCAAGGACTTTTGACATATTCAATATTAATAAACTCAATACTGATTTACTGTTTTTTAATAGATTACATAATTACTTCCTAGATAGTTCATTTATAGCAATGCTATACACAATGCCTCAAATATAATATAGAAGCCTTATAAGTATCTGTAGAATTAGCAACAATTGTCTAATAAAAGAAAAAACTCTTAATATTAGCCATTCTTAAAGTAAGACGAATGCCAATCATTCCATTTGTAAATGTCCTTTAACATAGTAATATCACACAGCAAAGACTACAAGATGAAACAGCTGTTGATGGGCAATTGAAGACATATAAAAGAAATGTTTCTCACAAAACTGATGAACTTCTTGAGCAGCTGTAATCCTAAGAGGAGCCATTCAAGCTGCAACTTGTAGGTAAAACCTCATGTCTCAAAGAAATAAATCCTGAAAATACTCATCAAATTCTTCTTCCCTGTTTAAAAGAGAATACATATTGATTAGAAATAATAATTGTAGGAGAAAAGTATTAGGTGACACATTATATGAGATAAATAAAAATACTTAAATTCCACACACTGGCTGATTCTTTTCTGTATCTACATATTTCCATGATTCAACATCAAATGATTCTTGGTTTCTAGAAAAGCATATTCACACTGATTAAAATGAAAATATTTCACACTGGCACAATCCCAAAATGAATCATCTAAGATTCTGTTTGCTTTGAAGCACTTTGTGAAATGCCACTGCTTCTCTACTTTTTTATTTTTAGTTTACGCTCATTCATTCTTATTTCAAACTAGAATCTGCTCAAGAAATGAACTTTAAAAAAAAAAAACAACGCTGTTTTTAAGAAAAACATAAGCCTTGCTCCTAGGAATGCGGGGAAATCTGCTTGGATTACAGCACTTCATTGTTGTGAAAATGTAAAATATTTTATGTATTTTTAGTCATGTATTTTTAGATTATATCTAAAATGAAGACTAAAGTGTTGCATGTTAAGTTAGAATATAATGTATCAATACTATGACACGTGAAAACAACTAACTGAATGTCAGTGACAGGAGCCAGCATGTCAAACCTATGTCCTACCTCTGTCACTTTCTAATTGTTCCACCAAGCTAATTTCCTACTTCATTTGAAATGTACATGCTCTCACACAGCTGAAATAAATACAGTTTGCTTCCTTCTGGGAACAGGGATTCAAGATAGGTAATAAAAATTAGACTACCAATCTCTTGTAGGTCATATATTCGCAACAGGACTCTGTCATTTCGAATTAAATACTTGAGAATGTATAAAGCTGTGTTCAAATATAAGAAAAAAAATACAGAATCAAGTAGAATTGATAAAATTATCTGCAGTTTGCTATTCCCCACTGGCTGTCATTAGCACGACAGCAAAATGCACCAAGACTTTAAAACTGTAGAAAGAAGTTGTATGTGTGAAATTGGTAGAATAGCTATATAGGCTGTATGCCCAGCACTTGATACAGAGTTTTATATTATGAAAGCTTTTTTTATAAGATTTTCTCTGTGTGTTTGTATGTTGCTGAGGATCAAATCCAGGGCTCTGCTCACACTAGGCAATTGCTCTACCACTGAGCCACACCCTCAGCCCCATGTACCTTTATTACCTTTGTAGATCAGTTGAGTAGATGACCTCTTTGGTCATTCAGTTATAAACTCTCTTCAAGGGCAGGTGCTCATTAAGTGGTTGGGAGTTTAAGTTGGCTAGCAATATTTTATTTAAAGCAACAGATTTAAAAAAAACTTCAAATAGCTGTACAAAGGAGTGATCATTTTAGAGTAATAGCCTTTAAAAATAAACTGACCTGTAATTACCATACTTTGGAGAGTTCTCTATTTGGCTAGAAAAAAAAGATCACAGACAAAGAGAAAAAGAAAGCCTGCTTTAAAAAAAAAAAACACAAAGCCGGGCGCTGGTGGCTCACGCCTGTAATCCTAGCTACTCAGGAGGCTGAGATCTGAGGATCGCGGTTCAAAGCCAGCCCGGGCAGGAGAGACCGTGAGACTCCTATCTCCAATAAACCACCAGAAAACGAAGTGGCGCTGTAGCTCAAGTGGTAGAGCGCTCCCCTTGAGCTGAAGAGCTGAGGGACAGTGCCCAGGCCCAGAGTTCAAGCCCCACGCCCGACAAAAAAAATAAAATAAAATAAAAAAATAAAAAAAAAACACAACTGTTTTGAACACACCTAAATTCTATTACACTGAGAACATATCATTTAAATAGCAAGTATTTTATAACCAGTTTATATTAATGAGTTATAATTGATTCAATAGATCTCTTTCTATTATGAAGCAATCTGGCTAGGCACTGCTAAAATGGAACTAAAACTTCATGAGCACTCATTATATTTATTTGTAGGTCAGAACTATATAGTTTGCGTTATTTAATTTACTCCTCCCAGAAAAAACTATGTGCTAGTTATGTTCCCCTTTTAACAGATAAAGTTCAAGTGGTGAACATCCTAGTATTCAGGAAGAGCTGATAACATCCCAGCCCATATTCAAAGCACAGAACAAGTGCACTGAGTTATCTGTCACTAGGTGTTGGCAGGGGCGCTTCTATACCTGTATAAATCTCCAAGGGGCCCACAGTATCACGGGACACTCTAACCTAGTAAACAGCTCTCTCTGAGGAATTCAAGGAAGGTCCAGAGGGTCATCTGTTCAGGTGAGCTGATGAAAGCTTCATTCATGGAGAGGAAGCTGTTCACATTGGCTGTTAATGGCCACAATATCTGGTAATAAGCTCTGATCTTACCAGGTGCCATAGTCTTTGGCATAAAATAGACATGAATGTATTAAATTTTCTCATTAACTGTTATTAAAGATAACTGTAGTCACAGCTAAAGTTATAGTTATATATATACACACACACATATATATATATATATATATATACATATACATACTTTAGCTGTATATAACTGTAGGCGCAGCTAAAGATAACTGACCTAGGCACTACGGTCAGCACTTACTGCGATTTTTCATCTGTCTCTGGTAGTGGGCCCCTCCACAACTCGGATTCTGAAGCACTTTCTTCCTCATCAGTATGTCCTGTTCATTTCAAAGAAAAAAAAATGTAGCTTTTTAAAAACACATTTTGAACCACTCACCAGTTAATTTAGCATGCTTAATTTAATTCACAGATCCAGAAACAATCATTTCTTTAAATAAATCAATAATATGGGAAAGTCCACTCTTGGCAAAAAAGCCAAGGACTTAATGTCTTGTGAGAAATTTCTGTAAGTTACAGAGTAAAAGCAATTGATTTAGTTTCTTCCTTTTCTTGGTCCTACAGAAGACATGCACATTAAGATCTTTGCAGGGGGCTGGGAAGGTGGCTCAGTGGTAGAGCACTTGCCTTGCATGTCCGAGGCCCTGGGTTCAATTCCTCAGCACCACATAAGCAAAAAGCAAAAAGCCGGAAGTGGCGCTGTGGCTCAAGTGGTAGAGAGCTAACCTTGAGCTGAAGAGCTGAGGGACAACACCCAGGCTGAGTTCAGGCCCCACGACCAGACCCCCAAAAAAATTAAAAAAAAAAATAAAGATCTTTGTAGAGAGTTTATTTATTTTAAGACTACTGCAAGACCATTTCTCTTTAAGCCAGTTGTGGTGTAATTCTAGATACTTGAGAGGATTTGTGGCCAGCTGGGGAGAAAAAGAAGTTTGTGTGACTCCATCTCAACCAATACCTGAGTGCAGTAAGTACACACTTATTACAGCTTGTAAAGAGGAAACACAATGGCTGGGTGTGTGCCCATCACCTCCACCAATGTAAGCACAATAGGGAGATCACAGCCCAGACAATTCTGGGCATAAAGTGGGACCTTACCTTAAGAATAAACAATACAAAAATTTAAAAAGAACTGGAGGAATGACTTAATGGGTAGAGTCCCTGACTAGCAAGTGTAAGGCCCTGACTTCAATTCCCAGTATCACCCAAAACCAAGTTTATTATTTTTTATTAATTTTGAAGATAATACAGGTTCATTGTATAATGTACAAGTAATATGAAAGTCTTTAAAGTTGAAAGTAAAAGTATATAGGTTCACAGGCAATATATTCACTGGTTTGCCCTTGCAACCCTATTTAAAAAATATATACATGAAACCCAAATACTATATAAAATATAGCTTATTATATAACAATACATTGCATCTTCTTTAATATATATTTATATAATACATATTTGTATGTATGTATATAATATATACAATGCCTTTAACATTAATTAGCTTATCTAGTGCATATTTTCTGTAACTTAAAATTTAATTGATATGGCATGGACAATTTCTCCGGCAATATATGTTGCTACAGCAAAGTTTTTTGTTTCTGTTTTCTAAGATTTTCTTAATAGCACATATACAGGAAGGGGTCCACTATGGCATGTCCACCCATATATGCAATGTCGCCAATCAAACCCTATCCATCACTCCTTCGTACCTCCTCCCCCTTCTTAAAACAATTTCACCAGGTTTCATTCCTCTATTTTAATACATGCATAGAGTTAGAATTTTTAAACAGTTCCGTAGTATTTTTCATCTTTATTTTCTTTTAAATTAATTTAACCCTTAATCCCTGATTGGTGGGGTATAGGTTGTTTTGGTTTCTCTGTTTTCTGCAGTGTTGAACCCAGTCCTACAAACAAACCATATCCTCAGCCTGCCTATGTGCTTTTGATGTAGTCAAATAGACTACATCTCTACACATATAGATAACTGAGGTGATTATTTATTCAAAATCTTTTCAAAGCAGCATCAAAGGCCATTTTAAACTGCTCCATATTAGTAGATTTTCCTTAAAAGTTTACAGAATTTTAACTCTGCATCATGTTGGAAAACAAGTCTGATCAATGACATACATTTCTTCTCATTCACATACTCAACATTAGTTTCACAAAATTTCTGACAAATATTTTCCATAACTATCTTGTCTTACATAGTGGCTTAGTTCTTGACATACTGATTCTTATGTAAATATGCTCTCTACAGGAATCTTAGGGTTTTTGTATGACTATGAAAAAGAAGAAACTAAATCAAAGACAATTGTATCACAAGAAATCATTCCATTAAGAGTTAATACTAAATTGCTACATCTAGTCCAATTTTGCCTATGCAAAATGTTCAGCATAGCACAAAAATAAAACTGGATTGATTGCCACGGTGGTACTAGCCTTTTACCTGTTGGACTTTGATCCTTGAATCAATGTGTGTGTCTGAACTTTGCTCCTTACTGAATCTGTTGTGGCATCAATTTTAACAAAAACAGAAGGGTGGGAATAATGTTGTTGTCTAATACAAACAATTATAAAGTTAATCTTGGGAAAGAGATTTCTGTTAAAATATAGCCATCACTAGAACTGCCAGTATCACAAACTGATAGTGGACCTTTTTTTTTTTTTTTTTTGTAATAGGGTCTGAACTCCCACCTCGGCAGGTGCAAGGCAAACACTTTACCACTTGGGCCAAGCCTCCCTGCCTTGATCTCTTCCTTTCCCCTCCTCTCCCTTCTCTTTCCCTTCCCTCTCTCTCTTCCCTTCCCTCTCTCTCTTCCCTTCCTTTCTCCTTCTTGTACTACTACTAGAACACGCATGGAGGACTTTCTGCTTGCTCAGGGTTCTACCTGCTCTACCCTTGGGGCCACGCCGCCAAGCTACATTTTTTGCTGGTTATTTTGGACAGATCCTAAAACTTTTCTGCCTAAGCTGGCTTTGAATAATCATTCTCTGGATCTCAGTCTCCTAGCAGCTAGGTTTATAGGTGTGAGTCACCAGCACCCAGCTGCTCGAGCTCTTTTGGAGATAGGGTCTCACTTTATGCCCTTGCCAGCCTACGTTTGTGCCCAGGCACTGTGCTTCCCTGAAACTGGGATAACATGCACATGGTAATGCATGGTAGTGTGCTCATTGAGATGGAGTCTTTTGAACTTTTATGCTCAGACTTACCTCAAATTACAATGCACAATGGGTAGCTCATTTTAAAAAGCCTCAGTACTACCCTGTTCCCTTCTAAGAACATTGTCCACATGTCAGTTTCCCTATTTTCTGATATCAGACAATTTAGTGATTTTACTTTAAAAAAAAAAAATCACATCAATGTAAACATTATAAAACAACTCATTTTTTAAAGTGGATACTTTTCCAGTACAACAGTATATATCGAAAATATCCTAATTTCCTGAGAGTAAGAATTATTACAATTCATTGCTACAACTGCTACAACCTGCTAGAGATGGAAGGGATATTGCCAAGGAAGTAACAATAAGTTAGTGCTCATTACAAAACCATGTCTTAGAGAGTCACTGTCTCATCTCTACAAACACTATTGGTAAGGGTGGGGGGCCAGAATAAAGTCATTGACTCTGACTGGAAGGGGAACAGTCCTACGCAAAGAATACATCTTGCACTGCAACATGTCCAGCAAGTTTCCATCTACAATGTGCTTTGGACATAATACCTCCTGAGGCAGATCTTTCCCTCAATTCTTTTACTCACTGTTGTAAGTGACAAGTTTTTTCTAAGAATGAGGGAAAAAAAAAAACTGTTTTCAGGCAGTTTTTATGCATAGGTTCTAGTTTTGCCAACCAAAGTCATTAAAAAGCCTCCAAACATCTATTCCATGTCTGTGCCCTTGCCTCCTCTCCTCTCAACACTTTTCTCCAGGCTAAACATGTGCAGTGCCACCAATATTCTCCCTATAACACCTCGGCTGTTCTGTTCCTGACCTGCTTCATCCTCAATATCCCCTTTAGAATATGGGGCCTACAAACAACCACATACAATTTTCATACATGATGCTCTAAATTATCAATTTTTATACATGACGCTCTAAATTATGAAAGCAGGCCTAACATCTTGGCTTTTGTGACTATTCCATGATAATTAACAACGAGCTATAATGTTCTCTTCCTTTTGAGAGCAAGAATTATAGGCATGAGTCACTATGCCCAGCTAGACAAGTTAAGGCTTAACACCCACCCATTTTTTTTCTACTTAACTTACACTTACATACTTACTTTTCCATCACATTTTATCATGTGAACTTAAAATCTGTGTCCATTGTACTTATTTGAAAACAATTTTAATGCTCTCTATACTGAAAAGAAATTTTAATTGTTGTAAATTGTTTTAATTGTTGTAAATTGGAGAATAAACATTTTTGGTCCTCTGTGATTCTTCGCATGTAGTACAAAAACAGAATAATTCACATCAGAGCAAGTACAATTCATAAAAAATCTAAACTGGAAGTGTTATGAATCTATATGTTACTACTTAATAAAGGCTTGACACTTACGATTTACAGAATCTTCTGATTCCTTTGAGGAAGAATGTCCTGGAAAAAACAAACAAACCAACATTAGCAATATTTTGCAAAGTACCATTTACACTTGTGTAACAGATGTGGCTATAGCCATAGTTCTTCTCAAGTTTGGTTCTTTTGTGCTCTTACATTTTCTAATCTTTCAGGTTCCTTAGCTTATCTCCCCAAATAAAATGATAGGTTCTTTTAGGCAGGAATTTATATTACACTCTCATATAACCTAAAACAGGTAGCATTCAATTTTAAAAACAAATGTGTATGTATATATAGATATATATCAACCTACTTTTGCTAAAAAACACATCAAACCCATAGTTTGTTAAAAAATAACTTCTTTTATTTGTGATTTTCAACAATTGAAAGTAGTAATTTACAAATTACAAAAAGATTCCCTTATCACAATATATTGCCAAAGTCATATCATAAAGGAAGACTTCAATTCTGCCAAGGCTGAGGGAAATAAAATAAGAAAAGCACTGAAGATATATTAGTGCATCCACTATACTGAGCTTCCTGTTTGTACTAGTAATTTTATATAGCCTACGAATGATGTTATAAATATTCAAATGGCTTTTGTTAGAAAAACATTTCTTCACTCCTGTATTGTACTTTGAAGAGCAAAACTACAGAATATTTTTCTATCATGATTCCAGAATTGATCTCCGAGGCACCTTTCAGCTCTGAGAAATTGGTAGAATTCACTGCTAGGAACTAGAGATGATGAATTACACAAGCCACATGTCCATTCCTTCACAGAAAATAAATTATTTCAAAAGGGAATTTCTAAAGAATGTTTCTTAAAGAACTGCAGGGTTCTTGCAAAAGTGGGTGAAATGCCTTTCCAAGGAGCTAAACTGAAACCTGAAAGATGAGGTGGCCTTGAGGAAAAGGGCAATGATAATATGTGGAAGTTAGACCTAATATACAATTGGACATGATAACTTATACAGAACTCTGGGCATTCACACACTAACAGTCAGACTAAAGGAAGATACTCTTAGGGGAGGAACCCAATGCATTAACTCCTTTGAACATGCAAAATACTGTTTATTGAAACAAATTCTAGGAAGTGGAAATGGGCTTGGGGTTTTCTGGGGGTCTGTTTTTTGTTTTTGTCTTTTTTTCAGGGAGTAAAGAAGGAGGCACAGAGAAAGAATGAACAAATGCAGTCATGGTATTCTCTACATATTAGGTGGAGAATGAACAATGCAATTTGGGAGAGACAGGAGGGGGAAACTAGGGAAAAGCAAAGGAAGGGGTGCCACTGTCCAAAAAGAATTGTAGTCTTTTTTTTTTTTTTTGGTCGTGGGGCTTGAACTCTGGGCCTGGGCACTGTCTCTCAGGCTCTTCAGCTCAAGGCGAGGGCTCTACCACTTGAGCTACAGCACCACTTAAGAATTGTAGTCTTTATCTGACTTATGAAATGGTAAACCTTCTGTACAACATCTTAATAATAACAATAAAATTGTATTTGCTTTTAAAAAGGGCAATGATGAGAGGAGTAAAAACCTGAACTTTCTGCCAAGACAGTCTACCTAAGTAGGATGCTCTGCCCTTATTTGCCAAAGCAAATTCACTCATCCTCAAGGTCAAGATACTGACCTTTCTGTTTCTTTTCTCTTTCTCTCCGTCCCCTTTCTTTCTCTCCCCCCTCCTTTTGCCCTCCCTTCCTCCCTCTTCATTTGTTCAGCCATCAAGCATCCAGCTGAATATTCATCTGCTCCTTTATTTTACATTTTCTATGGTGGCAACCTGAAACTACAGAAGTAGATAGTATTACACAGGAACACTAAAGAGATGTCCAGGTAAGAACACTGAGAAACACACCTAAGGGTAAGACTAAGGAAGAATTGCTGGTGAAAAGAGGAAGAGAGGCCAGAAAGACAGGAATAAAATCAAGATAGTAAGTTAGTTAATGCACAATGATATTATTAATTACTATGCAAATGTAGGCTAATTTAAGGTGATGTGGTTAAAGGAGACTTTAAGTCTTTTTTAATTTAGAAAATGCAATAATAAATAGGGTATCACAGTTAGGACATGAATATGTGAATTCAACAATATGAAAAGTATTAACAGGTGCGACAAACTTCTCAAATGGCATATTAAATATTTTCTTAGCATTATCAGGATAAAAAAATTTAAACTCTATAGGTATTTTCTATAGAATTTGGACATGATTAAATTGATATGAAAAGGAATTGTACATCAAAGGCTAACTTTCAATAAAAAAAGAGAAAAACTTTTTTTTTTTACTATCTACCAATTTTACCATGTCTAGAACTTGGTGATAATATATATCTGTATATTTTAATTCCACTGATACAATGAATATATGCAAAAAGAAAAAATGCATGTTAAGAATGCAACTTCGCTAATGATCTTCATAGTTGGAGGAAGAGAGCCCTCTCTTGTCCAAAACTATATTAACACTGAGTTGAATCTAACTCAACCTAGCATTCTGATTTACTTGAAGTAACAGACAAGTACACTCTTATGGGCTGAAAAAACTAGTTATGTGTTAGGTAGTATGCAAATTGCTTAATGAATACCTCTTTTCAATTTCTGCATATAGTAGCTACTGTTATCATGACCCATTTTACATATGAGGAAATAGGCTTAGAAACCTTAAGTACTGCTAAGGAAATGTAGGCAGTGGACTAAGATTAGAATTTGATATTTATTAAGTATATGCAATGCACATGCTAGGTTCTAAGCGCATCAATATATTAAAATCTCTCAATTCAGAAGCTTATGAGTGGAAAAAATTACACAGATCATTATAATAAATATCACAGTACTGTAAATCTTTTTTTTTTGGGTCCAGTCGTGGGGCCTGAACTCTGGGCCTGGGCGCTGTCCCTCACCTCTTCAGCTCAAGTCTAGCACGCTACCACTTGAGCCATAGCACCACTTCGGCTTTTTTTTTCCTGCTTATGTGGTGCTAAGGAATCGAACCCATGGCCTCATGCATGCAAGGCAAGCACTCTACCACTGAGCCACCTTCCCAGCCGCAGTACTGTAAATCTTATACCGTTCATTATAAACTATAAAACTCTTAGTGTTTAAAGTGCTTTCACATTCTGATTCTCTATAATCTGACTAGCAGGGAGGTATTAACATTACCCCAACAAACACAAGAAAAATAAACTCAAGAAATTGAGTCTTCTAGAATTCAGCTTAAACAATAAAGCAAGAGAAATAAAAGGAATACAAAGAAAAAAGGAAGAAGTCAAATTATCCATGTCTGCAAATGAAATGATTCTATACTTAAAAGACTCTAAAGATGCCAACAAAAAATTCTTAGATCTGATAAGCAGTTTCAACAACTTAACAGGATATAAAATCATCAAGGATATAAACAACAAATACTGATGATGCACAAAAACCTCATATACTGTTGGAAGAATGTTATTAATAATTGAAAAAACTAAAAATAGATCTATCTTATTCTACCACACTATACTTGGGCATATGTCACCAAGGAGAGTAAATCAACATATAAGAAAGATACCTGTGTACCCCTGTTTCTGTAGCTCTGGTGTCAATAGCCAAACTGTGGAGTCAAGTAAAGTGTCCAAAAATTGATAAAGTATGCCACACCCACACCCACACCCACACAGCACAATGGCACTATCAAATGCTGTTTGAAAAGGAGGGGAAGAGAGAGGAGAGGAGGTGGTTAATGAAAAATTCCCTGTGTGCATGTATGGAAACATCACAGTGAACCCCTTCACACTATATATGTATGCTAATTAAAAAGTAAAATAATAATTAAAAAATAATTTAATGTATCTTACTTAAGGTTACAAGTCTTGGATAAAGCCAGGACTCAATTTATAATATTATACAACATTGTAGTATAGCATTAACAAAACTAATAATGTAATTAACAAAACTAATAATGTAATATTACACCTGCCAAAAATCAATCAAAACCAATCCTGTTCTTAAAACTCCTACAAGTCACTATAAATTCACACTTAAATTCTCAACACACTTTCATTCAACATTATAAAGCACTTCATATTCAGAAATGTAAATAGCTACTATACGTTAATTTCCCTTTACCTTTGTCCTTTTTCTTGGAGGTATCTTCTGTAGGAGATAATCTGGATTTTTTATGTACATATTCTTCACAGTCTTTTTTAGCCTTTCTTTTTTTTGACTTGATTTCTTTTCTCCTTTAAGTTAATAATGTAAAATCAAAGTTAACTTTTCAAATGGTCTTACAAAAATAAACACCAGTGGACAAAAAAAAACCCCACATTAAAGTACTTATTTTAAAATGTAATTTATACAAAGAATCTTAAATGAGCATGTAAATATTTTAAGGGGCTATATTAAGACAATTCTGGAAGGCTAAACATTGACAAATTATTTCCTTTCATACTTTATTATTTATTCACTTAAGGAAATTACAAAAACAAATCTCATTTCCCTTTACATAATATATATCTAAAAACACACTGAAAAATCACAAGCAAGAAGAAAACTGTTGTAAATTTTTTTTTTCATAAGGATAAAAGAATAATGCCAAGGTGCAAGTGGCTCATGCCTGTAATCCTAGCTACACAGGAGGCCAAGTTCTGAGGATCAAACTTCAAAACTAACTCAGGTAAGAAAGTCTGTGAGACTCATATCTCCAATTAACCACCAAAAAAGCCAGAAGTGGAGCTGAGGCTTAGTGCTAGAGCACTAGCCTTGAGCAAATATACACAGGGACAGCACCAATGTCCTGAGTTCAAACTCTAGAACCAGCAGACAAAAAAATTAATATAATGAAGTTATAATAGAAGGTAGATGGAAGGGGGTTATTCTGAACTCATATGTCAACTTTAGACAATTTATAGTTTATACTCTTATTGCTGTTCATCTGTTCCAGGCTAGGTTTATAAACTGGTCAGTACTATACGGCAAGCAATTTGGCTTAATTGCTTAAGAAAAACTACATAGGGAAAAGAGATAATACTGAATCTAAGACCAAAAAAAAAGATAGAAAAAAGGAAAGAAAAGAGATTGAAAAGT
Source organism: Dipodomys spectabilis (assembly GCF_019054845.1). NCBI lineage: Eukaryota > Metazoa > Chordata > Mammalia > Rodentia > Heteromyidae > Dipodomys > Dipodomys spectabilis. The sequence goes on along the minus strand of NW_024870802.1, from coordinate 18,598,390 downwards.
TTAACAGAACTTCCAAATACTAGTTATAACAGTGACTATGTGTGCTCTTCCATCAGAATCACTTCAGTTTGGAAATAAAGCTCAAAAGTCAAGGATGTAGATATCTCTAGTTCCTTTTGTTGTCATTGTTGGCAAAGGGAAATAAAGGTTTAGGCTATCTGAGAAATCTGAAGTCCTGTTTTTTTGCTTTGTTTTGTTTTGTTTTTTTTTGGGTCCGGTCATGGGGCCTGAACTCTGGGCCTGGGCGCTGTCCCTCAGCTCTTCAGCTCAAGGCTAGCACTCTACCACTAGAGCCACAGCGCCACTTCCAGCTTTTTTCTTTTTGCTCATGTGGTGCTGAGGAATCGAACACAGGGCCTCATGCATGCAAGGCAAGCGCTCTACCACTGAGCCACCTTCCCAGACCCTGAAGTCCTGTTATTTTTAAGAGCGAATCATTTATTATTTAGTATTTACTTTCAACAGTACAAGACAAGCATACTCATGAAAAAGCTGATTTCAAAATTAATATGCCTAGCTGGGTGCCAGTGGCTCATGCCTGTAAGCCTAGCTACTCAGGAGGCTGAGATCTGAGGATCGCTATTCAAAGCTAGCCCAGGCAGGAAAATCTGTGAGACTCTTATCTCCAATTAACCAACAGAAAACCAGAAGTGGCACTGTGGCTCAAGTGGTAGAGCACAAGCCTTGAGCTGAAGAGCTTAGGGATAGAGATCTCAGGCCCAGAGTTCAAGCCCCATGACCGACCAAAAAACCAAATAAATAAATAATATGCCTGTCTGCCAAGCACTGGTGGTTCATGCCTATAATCTTAACTACTTGAGAGGCTGATATGAGGAACCTTGGTTTGAAGGCAGCCCAGGCAGGTAAGTTCATGAGATTCTTTATCTCCAATTAACTACCAAAAAGCTGCAAGTGGAGCTGTGGCTCAAGTGGTAGAATGCTAGCCCTGAGCAAAAATGCTCAGGGAGTGTCCAGACCCTGAACTCAAGCCCTAGGACTGGCAAAAAATTACTATGTTGATGGATACATTTTTGCCAACTTGTTATTCAGAATGTGGAACCTGATTTCTACATGGGCAAGTTTCACAGATTTTGTCCAAATATCCTCAATGTCCAGGACTGTACTGTGGCAAGTACTTTACATGCATTTCATTTACTCCCTTCCCCACCCCATCTCAACTGCTTGGCTAGAACACAGTAGACTTCCAATTCCTTGTGTTTTGTGGTCACATAATAATGCCTGATTTTCTATGCTACCAACCAATCTATCAACTCCCATGTCTACAGCTGGACACTCAGTACAGATAAATTACTGTGGCCAGGATTATTAACACTAACATTGTTTTCATTACCAAATAGTAATTTTATAAAATAATGGGTTTCACAATGACATTTTCCTACATATACTAAAAATAACACTTGAAAGATATTACCTGTGATGAAAATTTAACTTAAAAGAACACTCTTGGCATAATCCTAAAAAATCAGAAAAACAAAGGATAAACAAAAAAGGAATTGCTGAAATTGAGCAATAACTATTACCATTCCCACTTTTTAGTTTATATTTCATATACTATAGAGGGGAATAATTTGAAGACAATATGACCTTCACCAACTCAAAAGAATTCATATATGAATATAAAATAGATTGTTAAAATAATTGAAATAATAAATTGAAATAAAATTGAACATATTTTAACATTACTTTATTTAAAAAACAGGTCAATTATGTTGCATTAGCAGCATTAATGTCTCCTACCAAGGCTATCTAAAAGAAATAATAATACAGTCAAATAATACTTGATAATAATAATATGAGGTATGGGTAGGAGCTCTGAAGGCATATTTACTTAGGACCAACAAAGCTGAAGCAATGCCATTAACATGTGGGAGAGAAGCAGTGGATGCAAGACTAACTTGAAAAGAACAATTATGTCACCCTCAAATGGTTCTTTATTAAATGTCGAAAACAATGGACTCACTATCCATACTGCAATGTTATGACTATGTGATCAGATATTGTAAGTTTTTTATTGCCTTAACTGATTCTCTGCCTCTTAGATGTGTAAGTCTAATACACATTTGAAATTAGAATCGTTTTATTGAAATGTCACCATAATGCTAAGAACATTAAAATTTGGGGCTCAAAACTTGAGAATCTGGTAAGCTCGAAGGAAAAAATGAGTACTTTCAGATGTTATTTTTTTCAGTTATATTTTAAGTACATATTTTAAATTGTAAATTAAGCTTGAAATACATCAATCTCACCTCTGCTAGAGTCAACTTACTTAATTTAACAAGTGCATTTCTCTTTTCGCCATGCTCAATGTAACCAAAATTAACTTCCCAACTCTTCAAGCCTTCTTTTATATCACAATGTTTATTTCCACAAAAAAACTGACCTGCAAAAAGGAAAGAATACTTAGCTACCATAGCTAGTAAAATTTATTTAAATGACTTGTTAGTAACTCTAGTTTACTTCTAAATATACAAAATCTTAGCTACAGGGCTGGGAAGGTGGCTCAGTGGTAGAGTGCTTGCCTTGCATGCATGAGGCCCTGGGTTCGATTCCTCAGCACCACATAAACAGAAAAAGCCGGAAGTGGTGCTGTGGCTCAAGTGGTAGAGCATTCGCCTTGAGCTGAATAGCTGAGAGACAGTGCCTAGGTCCAGAGTTCAGGTCCACGACCGGCAAAAAAAAATCTTAGCTGCATAAAGTCAACCTTAGAAAATAACTGACCACAGTAATTGTTTAATGTTCAACAAATGTGTTTACAAGAATCAGACCAAACAGCTAAACTGTAGCAAAATAATAATAAAATTACTACTTGATAAGCCATTCATATTTAGAGTTGTAAAGACTATTAGGGAATCTTACAGTCTGGAAAATGAGTGTACATTCTAAAATCCTCAAAGAAGAGACTTATACTCTTCTATGAAGAGTATAATTGTAATATTAAAATTAACATTTTAAGTACAAACATAATAGCATTTATTTAGAACTATAGTAAAAATGAGAATCAAAACCACATTTCAAATATATGAAGTATGACATATAATCAAACCCAATATTCTTTTTTTTTTTTATCGGTCATGGAACCTGAACTCTGGGCCTGGGCACTGTCCTTCAGCCCTTCAGCTCAAGGCTAGTGCTCTACCACTTGAGCCACAGCACCACTTCTAGCTTTTTCTGCTTATGTGGTACTGAGGAATTGAACCCAGGGCCTCATGTGTGAGAAGCAAGCACTCTACCACTGAACCACCTTCCCAGCCCAAACCCAATATTCTAAATTTTAGAATCCCTTGTTGCTATTAATACACATCACCATGTTCAACAAAAAAAAGATTTATGATCTATAAGGAAAAAGAAACTGTTCAATAATATTTACTTTGGTAGAAAATCACAAAAATCAAATTTTTACTTATACCAGCAGGAAAAATCTGAAACTACCAAATCTTTCATAAAAGAAATTACCAAACTGAATTCACATTACCATAACCGAAGACAATTTCTAATTATTTTCTAATGTGATTTAAAATGAGTGTATTACAAATCTACATGTTTAGCAATGGCTGTTAAACAGCAAAAAACATAACTTAAATCACAGCTGCATCTTGCTTGCCCTCTCCTCTTTTTTTTTGTCAGTTGTGGGATTTGAACTCTGGGCCTGGGAGCTGTCCCTTAGCTCTTCAGCTCAAGGAAAGCGCTCTACCATTTGAACCACAGCGCCACTTCTGGTTTTCTGGTGGTTTCTGGAGATAAGAGTTCTCACGGACTTTCTTGCCTGGGCTGGCTTTGAACCATGATTCTCAGATATTCAGTCTCCTGAGGGACTAGGATTACAGGCATGAGCCACTGGTGCCCAGCTGCTGTCTCCTTTCTTATATTCAGTCATGTGAGTTTAATGAATTCACCATTTTTTTAAAAAGTAATATAAACTTTCCTAAAAATCTCAAAGTACAAAAGTGTAAGATAACGAAAGACATTTCAAGATCCCTCATTATTTTAGGTACAAACACATGAAAATGTAACCTCAAGAAAAGCTAAAAATAGCTTTAAATTTATTCCTTTTCCTCTAACACACTTTTAGAACTAATTCTTCATTATTTATAGAAAAAAATCTTACTGCTTTTCTTTGACAGTGTATCTTTTTTCAGAGCTGATTAAAATATATCTAATTCATAGATGTCAGGTAACATATATGCCCATTTAAAAATGTAAACTCTTTTTTGTTTCACTTTTAATTATATTTTTATTATCTTTAAGTAGCTGTACAAAGGAGTTAGCATTCAACAAGTCAGTTTATAAGTGCAATGCATTTTAATCAATGTTACCCTCTTCATCATTCTCCCCATCTCTCCCAGGCCAATCCCTCCCCTCAACTTTCCTAGTTTTAAAGGACGTGCAATGAATATTATGACAGCATTCTCACCATGCTTCTATTTTCTTTTAAAGTATTTTCAGTCTTAAATTGTTTCCCAAGTATTACCATATAGTTTTTAAAAATATTAATAGCAAAAATGCCATTACTGTATAAAAAGCTAATTTAGTATAGAGGTATACAATTTTGAAATATTAATAGATTACATTAACATATGAACTGATTACAACAATGAATAGAAAAATCACTTATTGATTGCTAGCCAAATGTTCTAGTTTAATCAGCTATCAGATTAAATATTTGGGCTCAATTTCAGGAATGCTCCAAAATGAGAACTAGCCTTATGAAAATTCTAATGGGTTCAAGTGTAATTTAATTTCTATTTTTAAAATGTGGATTTGACTAAACACAGTAATCCAATTATAATTCCAAAAACAGATTAAAAGGAAAAAGCATTCATTTGCTTCTTACTGTTAACTCTTTAAACATTCTGTACCTTTTCTTTTTTAAGATTCTTTTCTTTGTATTTGTATCAGGGCTTGAACTCAGAGCCTCAGACTCTTATTCAGCTTTATTGCACAGAGCTGGCACTCTTACCACTTAAGCCATGCCTCCAACCTAACATTTTGCTGGTTAATTAGATATGGAATCTCATACTTTTCTGTCTAGGCTAGCTTCAAACCACAATCATCCAGGTCTCAGCCTCTTGAGTAGCTAGGATTACAGGCAAGAGCCAATGTCCTGGCCTTAAACTTATTCTTAATTGTTCTAGTGGCAAAATTCTAAAATAAAAATTACTAAGACAGGGGCTGGGAAGGTGGCTCAGTGGTAGAGCGCTTGCCTTACATGCCTGAGGCCCTGGGTTCGATTCCTCAGCACCACATAAGCAAAAAGAAAAAAGCCGGAAGTGGCGCTGTGGCTCAAGTGGTAGAGCGCTAGCCTTGAGCTAAAGAGCTGAGGGACAGCACCCAGTCCCAGAGTTCAGGCCCCACAACCGGATCCAAAAAAAAAAAAAAAAAATTACTAAGATATCCTCTCTCTTCCTCTCCCTCCCTCCCTCTCTCCCTCCTTCCCCTCTCTCTTTACAGGTACCAAAGTTTAACCTCAAGGCATTGTACTTACTGGGCTTGCTTTCTAGGCTGGTATTCTATCACTGGAGCCATACCTCCAGCCCAGCATATTTTATTGGTTATTTTGGAGATGGAGTCTCATATTCTACCAACACATTATAGTCTGATCTCTGTTAATGTAACACAAATACATTTCCTCGTTTATGTGCTAAGAATAACCTAACTCAATGACTTCATTTCAACATCATAGGAAAATCAGCTATATCCTACTAAAAAGTAAACTTTAAAAAAAATTACCTTTTCCTGAAATTACTTCTTTTTCTACTCGCCACCTAAATCCAAACTGATAAGATAAAATTATGTAAAAGTAAATTTAAGCATTAAATTTAAACTATAAATTTAAACATGAAGCTAAATGTTCAACATCCTTATCCATGAAGGAAATACAAATCAAAATGATACTAAGATTCTATCTTAGCCAGTCAAAATGTCTATCAAAAAAAACAAATGAAAACAAATTCTGGAAAGGATGGGGGGAGGCAGGGGATGAGGACCTTTATACATAGTTGGTAGGAATGTAAATTAGCACAGCAGTTACTATGGAAATAAGTATGGAGGCTCCTCAACAAACTAAAAATAAAAAAAACAATGTGATCCTGACATATCACTTATGGGCATATATCTAGAGGAATGCAAGTCGGCATTCAAGAGAGATAGCTGCATACCCATATTTATAACAGCACTCTTCACAATAGCCAAAATTTGAACTCAATCTAGGTGCCTGTCAACAGATGACTGAATAAAGAAAATGTGGCATATATACACAAGGGAATGGCTAGGAGTTATGGAGAGTGAGATAAAGCAGAACATAAAGGATTTTAAGGGTATTCTTTATACACTTTGATGGTAGATGCATGCATTACTCAGTAGGGGATGTTAGTAGGGAATGCTGTACATGTATGAGGAGGGGGAAGCATAAGGGAAATCATTGTACTGCCACTCAATTTTGCTAGGAACTTAAAAAAAATCTAAGATTTTTTTAAAAAGGGACAAAGATTCAGACTAGAATCATACAGACTTACACAGGACTCTAATGAATGATAGTTCATAAAATTCTACCATCATCATCTAGCTCTGTAACCTTGGAAAAAATGAATTAAAATTATTTTATTTCCTTTTTACGTATAAAGATAGGGCAGTAATAACAATCTTAACCTAACAGGGTCATAATATTGAGAGACTTTACAGAGTATTCAATGCCTGGTTAACTTTGGATTTAGTTTTTTAAATCATCTATTATTTGAATCTGGCAATTTTGTATCTTAAATGCAAAGGGTAAAAGTAATCCCACTACTTGGGAGGGTGAGGCAGGATTTTGATTATAAGGTCAGGGAAAGGAAGGGAAGGGGAGGAGAGGGTAGCGGGGAGGGGAAGGAGAGGCAAGGAGGAGGGCAGGACAAGGTAGGACAGGAAAAGGGAGAGGGGAAGGAAGAAGAGGAGGGGAGAAGGGAGAAGAAAGAATCTTTCAAGAACCTATTCAATGAATACTTAAAGCTATTCAACTACTTATATAGCCCAAGCTGGCCTCAAACTTTGTAGTTCAGGATAGCCTCAAACTGTAAATCCTCATACCTCTACCTCCCAACTGAAGGTATTTTAGACATGTATGATGTGCCCAGCCTAGACCACAGCTTTTTCTGAAAAGCCGTCACCATGTACTAATCCAGTGTCTAGTTCAGTTTAAATAAATATTGAAAAACAATCCATAAACGAGCCAGGATTATTCTACTTGTAATAGAATTATGTGATAATGTTACATGTCCCTAGAAAGACTTAGTAATTCACATTTGATTTGCAATGTAGTAATCTCAAATAACTTCAACTGTTGTGGCACTTTCTAGATTATATATGATAATTAACAGGCACACAGATAAGAGGTATGAGCTAGAGTCCACAACTAATTCCCAAAGACCATGAAATCTTTAGGAAACATCCAGTACATGGCTTTGTAAACAAGGGTGTACAAAATAAATACTACTATTGTCTATTCAGAGTTAGAAAACAACATATATCTTGAAGGCACTACTGAAAAAATTACTACACCAATCCTAGCTGTGATGAGATCAAACCATTTGGGTATATACACTTAAGGTAGTTTTTTAAAGTAGTTTGTCTACATATAAATAATAACATATATACAAATATACACTGTCTGTGACATACATAGTCATACAAGATTCCCTCCTCTCACATTTCCAACTGAGATAATCTATTTTTGGTTTCTATTAACTTTTCCAGTTACTAATTTGAAGATGAGCTAGGAATAAAAATAACCTCACTATTAACCAAAGCAAGATGTGGGAATGGAAATCTGTCATTAGCACTCACTGAAAAGTTAATTTTACTAAAATAGACATTATTTATGTCATAGATGTGCACCTGCCTTTCTATAAATAATCAATGAAAAAAATCTATCAATTTCAAACATCCTCTGTGAAATGATACATCATTCTGCAATGCTAAATCATTCATTATAATCACTGTGGCTCTAGACCATAGTCAGGATGAAAGAGGATGCCACTTGTGCTTAATTTTAGACTAGTCGTGCTTCAGCTCACAAAGAAAAAGCAACCTTGTCCCTTATAAATTCCTTAGTAAGTCCTTTGGCTGAAGAGGTCAACTGATCAAAATGATACTTCATAGGTTCAAGACAACTTAGACTAGAATTAGTGTCTTTAACATGATAGCGGAAGGGTCATAATAGAATAAAAACTAACACTGTACTTTAGTAAGAATACCTTCTCTAATATTTAGAGGGCATACCTTATTTTCTTTGTATCTACTGAGATCTGCTATGCAGTATTCTTTGAATAATTTATCATAGTATTTCTTTGCAAGTCTCTTCTCCCTAGATCCAGAAAAAAATATATTGCACATTTAGAAATCTAACTATAGTTTTTCACTTGGAAGCAATGTCAAAGAAGTTAATACATATGATATAAATATTAATGTTTTAAAAAAAGGCCTATTTCATGTACACAGATAGGAAATTGATAGAAATGAGAGGAAGAATTACTTTTCCATCAGAGAGAGAGAGTGTGAGTGTGTGTGTGTGTGTGTGTGTGCGCGCGCGCGCGTGCGCTGCTACTAGGGCTTGAACTCAGGGCATAGGCACTGTTCCTGATCATTTTTGCTCAAGGCTAGCATTCTACCACTTGAGCCACAGCTCCACCTCGAGCTTTTTGCTGGTTAAATGGAGATAAAGGTCTTATGAACATTCCTGTTTGTGCTGTCTTTGAACCACAAGTCTCAGATCTCAGCCTCCTGAATAGCTACGACTACAGGCATGATCCCTTGGAGCTCAGCTAATGTTTAGATTGTATGTGTGTGTTCCAGTCCTCGGGGCCTAGGAACTGTCCCTCGGACTTTTTCTCAAGACTAGAGCTCTACTACTTGAGCCATAGCACCATTTGCTCTTCCCAGAGATCTTTTTCTGAATAGTTTACTGAAGTAAGAGTGTCACAGACTTTCCTGATTGGGCTGGCTTTGGAACCACAAACCTAGATCAACCTCCTGAGTAACTAGGATTTAGGCATGAGTTACCAGCACCTGGCTTAATATTTAGCTTTTTTTTTTTTTTTGGGGGGGGGGGGGGGGTCTGGTCGTGGGTCTTGAACTCTGGGCTTGGGCGCTGTCCCTCAGCTCTTCAGCTCAAGGCTAGCACTCTACCACTTGAGCCACAGCGCCACTTCTGGCTTTTTTCTTTTTGCTTATGTGGTGCTGAGGAATCAAACCCGGGGCCTCAGGCATGCAAGGCAAGCGCTCTACCACTGAGCCACCTTCCCAGCCCTAATATTTAGCTTTTTAATACCAGTCTCAGGGATTACTTTTTACCAAATTACTTAAAAAACTTTATATGAAGCCTATATTATAAGAAGACATACAATATGGTCCTTAATTCAGAACGGTCCTACAAGAAGGCTGAATGCTTTGGATAAATAACAAGTAAGTAAACATGGAATAAGAAAGACAGGACTAAGAATCTGGTACATTATGGTTGTGATGGCAAAAACTACCAAGTCATGTCCATTTCATCCTCCTCATTCCATAGGAATCTATGATTGTCTCGAATAACATCCAAGTCTGTCTTGTCATTCTCCCTGGAAAATAAAATGATTTCCATTTAATTAAAAAATAAAATTAACTAAATTTAGGAAGCAAAACAATGAATTTTGAAGGTAAATAAAAGTACATAAAAATATATATAAGCATATATTGATATAATACATATATAATATTTCAATATTTTTACAAGATACTTAAAAAGAGTGTTGCTACATAAGCAAGATAAATGCATAAGAATCCATCCATATTCAACAAGTGCTACAAAAGCTAGGATGAGAACTGAATAATCACTAAATTAAAAAAATATGAATAAAAGTAACTTTCAGAATTTAGTGAGAAGTTAGTAAGACTACTCTCTGGATACCTAATTTTTAAAAAAATATGGAAAGTTACCTCATTACTAGTTTTCTAGGAAGACTGAGTAAAGGAGGAGAGTTAAGAAGACCTTTCAAGATAAAATGTTATTTAAAAAAAAGATAAATTGTTAATCAGTCAGGAGGTAGAATAAATGATTGTTGAGGGATGCTAGCTAAAGTAATAGAGGAACAGAATTTGGAATAGAGAAGATTGAGATAGAACTAAATTTTTTAAGGCCCTATTGAGTCAGAAAATTAAAACAAAGTGGGAAAAAAATCCATGCAAGACCAACTGGCTCTAATTAAAGGGCCTCGAATTGAGAAAGAACTTTCATATATGAGAAATTTTGAGTGAGATTTCTTGTTTGCCTTACCTTGAAAAACACTAGCCTTAACACTGAGGTCTAAACATCTTATTGTCTCAAAGATCTCTGCCAACAAGACACATGAATATTCCTCACACATGCAGTTATTGCCAGGATCACACCCAGCTCAGCAAGTGAGACAGCTACCTGAGGCCTGTTGCCAAGGAAATGGGATTCACAAAGAGCAACTTAGAAACTATATATGGCCTGTTCACTTAAGAAATGGCAAGGAGGCTGGGACAGAAAGCTGTGCAAGAGTGACAGAAGACAGGAGGCTGCATGTCTATCAAGTCATCCACGTCCCCTTCTCCATGACACTTCGTGACACTTACCCCAAACGCCTGAAATCTTCCCTTTTGCCACCGTAATATAGAATATAGTCATTTACAAACTTTGTATGCCTTTGATACTGAAATGAAAAAATTAAGGATTTTGTTGACTTATTCTGTGTCATCATGTTACATAAAAAGCATAGTATGTCTGTTTACTTTTTAAAATATATCAATATATTATATGTACTTATATATTAAACATGCTTTTATAAAATCTAGTACAGTACAGTAGAAGAACTTTTACTTCCTACTGAATACTTTCCCAAATATATGTTACTTGAAATATAATGTTTGGAATATTATTCCTGTGATAAAGCACATCACCACCAGGGGAGAGCGAAAGCTTTCTATTCTAATCATACAAGGCACATACTCTTTTACCACCAGATAGTCTACAATTCAGAATGTGAAAAGTAAAGAAATCATGGCTTCTAAAATTAAAAGGCAAATTTTAGCATCATTGTTAGCTGTTTCTGTAATATTAAAGTCTCTAATAGAAAATGTAACTTTTATAAAATCCTAACGTTACTTTCAAAAAAAATAGAGCAATCTAGGAAATCCAATGTTCTATACAACTATGTTTATTTTCAACACAGTATAACAAGATGCATGAGCATTTTACTGGTTTGAAAGAGTTGGAGTTGAACATGCATAAAGCAAAGCTGATCTCCCCTTCTGTGATGCTATCTGTAACAACATCCTGTGGCATTAAAGATACATAATGATAGGGGCTAGGAAAGTGGCTCAGTGGTAGAGCGCTTGCCTTCATGCTTGAGGCCCTGGGTTCGATTCCTCAGAACCACATAAGCAGGAAAAAAAAGCCAGAAGTGGTGCTGTGGCTCAAGTGGTAGAGTGCTAGCCTTGAGCTGAAGAGCTGAGGGACAATGCGCAGGCCCAGAGTTCAGGCCCCACGACTGGACACCCCCCCCCCCCAAAAAAAAGATACATGATAGTGTAATATTTGAGTTGCTATTTACTGGCAGAAAGTTCCTTCTATTGTCTGACTTCAGTTTCTCCTGCTGTTAGAAATTTATTCTCCCCCCTGAACCTACTTTTCCTTGGAAAAGAAGGATATTCATGAGAAAATGTGAAATCAGAAAACAGAACAAAATTATTGATAAAGGGCAAAACCTCTTGGTAAAGAAAAACCCAAGCAAAGGCTGAGTACTGATCAGCCTTAGCCTCTTTTCCATCCTTGCTAAAAAGCAAAAGAACATCTCTGCCTCACTCAAGTTTACCAAGCTGCCAACTTTGCAGAAGGCTACTGACAACTTTGAGGCTTATCACCAGCTGCACTGAGTTGCTGCATTAGTCGGGAGCTCATAATAAAAATCATTCTTGTAATATAGACCACCCCCACCCAAGGTTGTATTTTGACTTCTGTAATCCAAGGAATTTTTGTAATGAAGTAGCAATAGTGTCAGTACCACTGATAGTATCGGTCATGCTGAGCAAGTCAAGATTATGTTTTACTTATGCTCCAGTGACTCAAGGTTATGTTTTTGCTGTTTTGTTTCTGTAACCTTGCTTGGTTGCCTCAGTAGCAAGGCCTTAAGCCCACAGGTGACATCACCACTGTCCTCCAAGTGAAGACCACCACCGAATGGTCCCACTATGGGCAGCCTACTGCAGATTATTACATATATTTACCATAAAGAACAAATGAATTTAAAGGTCATATAACCATAACCAATGAAAATGTGCCAAACCTGCCTTGCATGGTTCCTCTGTGTAACTCTATATAACCTACTCCTATAAAAACCCATCCTACCCTGAGCTCAAGGCCGTTGTCCTACTTTCCCGGTAGCAGGAAGCAGACCCCATGCGGATGTAATAAAGTTCCTAGCTCCTTTAACTGGGTGTCTTAGAGTTTCCTTTGGATCCAGGATATTATACTACAAAAAAGCCAGAAGTGGAGGTGTGGCTCAAGTGGTAGAGCTCTAACCTTGAACAAAAAAAAAATCCTCAGGACAGTGCCCAGGCCCTGAGTTCAAGCAAAAGAGAGCGATAGAGAGACAGACAGACAGACAGAAAGAGAGAAGGAGGGAAGGAGGGAAAGAGGGAAGGAGGGAAGGAAAGAAAGAAGGAAGGAAGGAAGGAAGGAAGGAAGGAAGGAAGGAAGGGGGGTTGGGAGAGCGAGGGAGGGAGGGAAGAAGGGAGGAAGGGAGAAAGAGGGGTTGGGAGAACGAGGGAGGGAGGGAGGAAGAAGAGGAGAGAGAAACAAGAGAGACAAAAGGAAAGATACATTAATGATTTTTACTGATCACAATGTGGTCTAATAGAATACTTCACTACACTTCTAAAACTGGTAGCAAAGCAGTAGGGAGTGAGAAATAACAGATATTCTGAAATCTGGGTTTAAGGTCTTGAATGACCACTTTCTATAAAAGCTGTGGTCAGTAAACTTGTTTTGTAAAAGGCTAGATGGCAAGTGGGGTGAGGGTGGCTCACACCTTTAATCCTAGCTACTCAGAAAACTGAGATCTGAGGATCACAGCTCAAAGCTAGTATGGGGAGAAAAGTCCTCATGAAACTCTCATCTCCAATTAACCACTCAAAAAACTGGAAGTGGTGCTATTGGATCAAGTGATAGAGCAAAGAAGCTCAGGGGCAATGCCCAGGCCCTGAATTCAAGCCCCACAACTGACGGAAAAAAGGGCTAGATGACAAATATCGTAGGCTTCACGGGTCATTTGGTCTTGGTTAGGCCAGTGTAGCAAAAGGTAACCACAGACAACATATAAATGTGTTCCAACACATTTTTTTTTTTGGCTTGAACTCTGGGCCTAGGTGCTGTCCCTGTATTCTTCAGCTCAAAGCAAGCACTCTACCGCTTAAGCCACAGCACCACTTCCAGTTTTCTAGTGGTTTATTGGAAATAAGAGTCTCATGGAGTTTCCTGCCTGAACTGGCTTTGAACCATGATTCTCAGATCTGTCTCCTGAGTAGCTAGAATTACAGGCATGAGCCACCGGCGCCCGGCTCCAACACCATTTTTTTTTTTGGCGGGGGGGTCTGGTCGTGGGGCCTAAACTTTGGGCCTGGGCGCTGTCCCTCAGCTCTTCAGCTCAAGCCTAGCGCTCTACCACTTGAGCCACAGCGCCACTTCTGGCTTTTTTCTTTTTGCTTATGTGGTACTGAGGAATCGAACCCAGGGCCTCATACATGCAAGGCAAGCGCTCTACCACTGAGCCACCTTCCCAGCCCCTCCAACACAATTTTTTTATGTCTGAAAACAGGTGGTCCATGGAACACTTACTTCCAGGAAGATGGAGTAGGTGAAGATATATTTCTCCTTATTCCTTAACTAGCAATAAACAACAGTGTTGGACATTATATATAAAACAAAACAAATAAGTGCCAGAAACTCACACCTAATCCTAACTACCCAGGAGGCTGAGATCTGGAAAACTGGTTCCAGACCAGCCATAGACCAGCTTTAGGAAAGTTCATGAGACTCCATCTTGCAAAAAAGCAAGACTAAAGATATGGCTCAAGTAAGAGAGCACCAGCTGAATAACAAACCTAACATGTTCAAGACTCTGAATTCAAACCCAAGTGTTACCAAAAAAATAAGAGTGAAAACAAAGTGAAAGGAAGGAAGGAAAATTTTCAAAGAAAACTGAATGGTGGGGAGGCCATTCACCGAATTCTTCAGGTCATGTATACCCCCAGGTTTTCTTTTTGTCTCACATATCACAGACTTGGAGATGAAGCTGACAATGTAGAAATGCCAGAAGCATAGCTTTGAACAGCCTTAGTAAAAGCCTGTTTTCTCTAACCAAGTGATCAAGAGTTGGCCTAGTGAGACCAGTAACTTAATAGACAGTAATTATTGTACACTAGGTAAACACTATAGTAAAAACTGTGATCTCTCCTCAACCCGTGCCTGAAATGGAATATCTAGACTTTCACCCTCACCAGGCTGCAACTAGGTATTCGGACTCTGCCTATATGTCAGAAAAGACAGAGCAAATGCTAAAGGAACAAGAAGCTAAGGAGATCCATGGAAAAGTTAAACTACTGTCTAAGAAGGTAATAGGAAGCAACAAATTAAGAATATAACAGTATTCTTATTTCTCTCTAATATCTTAGCAGTGTAGCAGTTACTGTCTTGAGCCACAGTCTTAATGAGAAATTGAGCTGAGACTTGATTACAACAGGGAGGGGAAACAAGTTATCATTCATATCTGGCCTGCAGTCATCACTGAGAATTAAAATCACAGCAGGCCTGAAGATGGCTCACACACAGATGGAATTTCAAATACAAGTTTTGCAGAGAACTTTAGATAAGCAAGAATTAGACAGGAAGAGAATTTAAACAGAGACTCAAGATAAGAGAACGTAGAGAAGGGAAGTATCAAAAGTTTGACAAAAACAAATTGAAAAAATATGTGCAGATTCATGGACTGTGTAAGTCTATTTACAGATTATAGTAGGAATATGTTTCATTATTTTGTCTGAAATATTCCCTATATTTTAATAAAAGAGAATTACATCCAAAAGTATCGATGATAAAATTCTATTTTCAATAAGCATTATCTCAAAAAATAAAAAGGCATATTTATCTTCTTAAAATTATGATAAAAAATTTAAAATATATTACCAAAGTATATTTTAATATTCTACTAAATACAGAAATATACAAATATAAAAAGGATACAGCATCCATAGCTATGAGATGAAATCTTCTATTTCTTGCTTCTTCCCTGTCAAAAAAAAATATATTTTAAACAAACTCAAATATCTATATTCTAATTATAATCAAATTGCTTTATCCTTGAGTTCATAAAACATCTTAAATGAAAGAATGCAATTCACATTGAAATGACATACCTATCCAGCAATTCTGCTGCAACTTGTTTATGGACCACTTTTCCATGTTTTTCTTTCTGAAATGGCTTTTCCAGCAGTAAATCATCTTCAACTGTCCTAATGTATTAAGAAAAAACATTAGTTAATTTTTCTCAAAAGTTGTTTGCTAGCTTTTGCAAAATGAGCAGAATTTACAGTATTCAAGTCTTATCTTTAAAAAGAATTTAGTAAGACAGTTTATATTTTCTTTAACTCTACTTAATGCCTATATAAATGGAGATGATGAAACAAAATAATATACTGGTTCCAGTGTTACACTCCCCAGGTTTTTTGTTTTTTTTTACTCCCCAGCTTTTTAGTTCAAATTCTAAGTTCCTGGGGATTGAACCAAGGTCCTGGATGCCGTCCCTGAACTCTTTTTCTTAAGGCTAGCACTTTATCACTTGAGTCACAGATCCACTTCTGGCTTTTTGATGGTTAACTGGAGATAAGGGTCTCCCAGATTTTCCAGGTATACCCAGGCTAGCTTTGAACTTTGATCCTCAGATTTCAGCCTCCAGAGTTATGACTATAGGCATGAGCCACCAACACACAGCTTGACTAAGCCATTGTTCCCCTTAATCTTTAATAGGGTAAAGTAACTTATTTTCTGTCTGAAAAATAGGGGTATTAAGTTTGTAGTCATAAAAAATAGTTTGTAGTCATAAAAAATATGGAAAAAGAAAGAACCATTATAGAGGATACAGCCCATGGATAAACAGCCTTAGATATTTAGATAAACATAATCCTAGAGCATAGTATCTAACTACATTGCTTGAATTCTATTCTGATAAAGTATTTTTACTAAAAAAGTAGAAAATATAAAACATTATAAAATGTATTTTATTATAATTATATCCATAAAGATGGATTATCTTTTTATGAGAATGTTCAGGTCATTAGTATGCCTCATATAGTATTCTCATTGCAGAGTTAGTTTAGCCAACTATTCCTAAATTAATGGATAAAAAACAAGTCTCTAAGCACTAAAGCTGCAAAAGTGCCCCAATACACTGTTAATTGGTCAAGACATAGCCTCTTTGTGACACCTAGGCTTTATAGGCTGGCAGTTCTTATCTCCTCCAATCAAACTTTCCATGAGCTTCTTTCATAGGGCTACCCTGTGCTACAATTGCAACCTCCACACTAACTTCACTTTGAAGTCAAATACTAGTAAGACAGCCCCAACCAAGCTCCTTCTGAACTATGACATAAACATCACGTCTTTCTTTCCTTTTTCCTCTCTAGCTCAATAAACTTCTTTACAGCACATTTTATCCTGTTTCACCACAACTGTCTTCAGTTTCCAATCAAGTTATTAGTTTTGATGAACTAAAAAAAAAAAAAAATGACTCACTAAAGCAGTTTTCTTCACATGGAGACACAATCCAAAACTATTCAGTATTATCTGTCTCATATCAATCTAGAAATTTTGTCAACTATAGGTTATTTACCTTCTTTTCTTTTTGCTAGATTCTCCACCATGTTCATCATCACTAAAATCTGAGTCATAGCCTCCATGACCATGCATCTGCAAAGGAGTGTAAAAGCAACTATTTAGTCCCTACATTGACAAGCATTTGAGAGACAAAGCAACTGAAAAATAAGTGATCTTCAGTAACCACAACAGTTTTAAAGGATCATCATAAAATTACTGTTTGTGGGCTATTCAACCATCTAAGACTTCCAAATACTTTCAGACAGCAGGGGTCTCCTTCAGAAAATGTGTAATTTTTTTTTAACCTTTCATCAACATATAGAATACGGAAAGTTACTACATGGTCTTTCCATTTCAAGGAATGGAAGTGGAAAGAAGCTCTACATTTATTTGACCCAGAAGAGTCAAATTATTGGCTAATTATGCACCTGGTAAGGGTGGTTCAGTCAAGGACAGACCACAATAACAGTATTCAAATAAGATAATAATGTAGCTGATAGTTCTTATTCCCTAATATTTCTTCTGCCACTATGTTTAGGTGTGTCTAGGAACACAAATGCCATTTTAGTACAGTTGCCCACAGTATTAAATAACACACTATACATGTTTATAGTTCAGACTTTCAGCCTAGGCTATCCCACACACTGTGTGTGGTACATT
This sequence comes from Dipodomys spectabilis, assembly GCF_019054845.1. Classification (NCBI taxonomy): domain Eukaryota; kingdom Metazoa; phylum Chordata; class Mammalia; order Rodentia; family Heteromyidae; genus Dipodomys; species Dipodomys spectabilis. The sequence continues at coordinate 18,580,809 of NW_024870802.1, read as the reverse complement.
TACCATATTATCATCGAGGTTTCTGGAAGTACTCAACAACGTTGGCACAATGATGAGACTGCCTAAGGGAGCATTTCTTACAACATGCTCCTCTCATTATGCCATGCTTGACTGCATTTATGTTGGCACAGACATTGTGCTAAACACTTGACAGTTTTTGTGATTGTCCATAATCTTCATTTGAGGGATGAAAAAAATCTAAGACGTGGATATTGTGTACAGTTTCAAGTATTTCAATTATTTCAAATTACCCTCATATATATCCACAAGAATTACTGTATTTGTGGAACATATACTACTGATGAAAAATTTCCTGATATTTTAAACACATGTAGATACTTCTCTTTTTGAACATTTCTATAAACTACCTTACCCTTTGGCTTAATTTGATCCTGTGTCAATTCACATTTAAATTCTTAAAAATGCCAGTGTCAAATCTGTTGGAAGAAACTCCTGAGTTTGGTACTATGTTGAATTTGGGGCACATATTAATGGGGGAATGGATGGACTATTTGATGTCACAAATACTCGATTTGTATGGCTGAAAAGAAACCAGTCGATGTCAAATGACTCACCACAACTTGTAAACTTTAATATTCATGACAGCAAGCACAGCAGGAAAAGGAAAAAAATAACTCCCTAAACTTCACTGAACTGCTTCTAGTCTTTACACTAGTCACTTCAACTCTGGGTTTTCAACTGTCATAATCACTACATCAGTAAGCTTTAAATTGCACAAGCCAGTCAACTTTCAAGCTTAGGTGTGCATGTACCTCTCTTTCCCTGTCCCCATCAAATTCCTCAGATTAATCTCAAACCATGCTTGGAGATAAAGATGAAGGCCACAGTTCCACCTGTCTTATAGATCTTTGCTCCATACCTCTGGATTTCATACCTTGTATCAGATCAAACCCTGACTCCAGCCATCACTTCTGTTCAAGCCAAACTACCCCTTTACTCCTGGTCCTCGTCAATTTCTGCCAGTTTCGATGGTTGGAGAAACAATGGTGGGCCCTTGGTGGTAAATTCTAGAGTCGGCCTGCAGGAGGTCAAAGCCTGGCTCTACACATCGCATCTGTCTCAGGGCAGGTTCCTGAATTTCTGAGGCTAACGAGTGCCGATCGCACGGGATTGAAGCTACCAGCTCGAAGGGGAACAGGGAGCCCTGTGAAAGTTAACTACGAGCACGGCGTTGTGGTCGCCCAGTTCCCTCATCGGCAACACCACCAGCGACCCCCGCTTCCCCTTCCTCTGTCTTCTCTCCTCTCCCTCCCGGCTGCATCTACCCAGTGGCTGCGCTCACAAGTTCTCCGGCAGAACCACTTCCGGCAGGGCCGGGAACAGCTCGGGCGCCCAGGCCGGAGTCCCCGGGCTCTATCGCCCGCCCCCCGTCCCCTCAAGACTGAGGTCAATTCGCTGGAGCGCCACGTTTCCGGATACTCTGCAGCCCTCCCTTCCGGTCCTCTCGGCTAGCATCAAGCTCGCCCTGGGAGTCTGGGCACTGCAGCGACCACCCACCGCCTAAGCGGGCCGCGGCAGGGCCCACCCCGTGTCCGCCTCGGCCGCACAACCTTGCCGCCACCGCCGTCACCTCAGCGGCCTCCACCTCCTCCTCCTTCCGCTCTACGGGTCTCGACTGGGAGCTGTTTCCGGCCTGGCTCAGGCACGTGTCACACCTAAAAGGTACCGCTTCCGGGTACGCCGACTTTGTGCTACAGTTAGAACAGTTCCGGGAAACCAGAGTGGCTGAGGAAAAGGCCCGGGAAGAGGAGGGAGCAGAGGCGCTCAGCTTTTCTCTTTCTCGCTCTCCCCGCCCCCCACCCCCTCGCCCCGGGCCTCCCTCCTTTCCCCTCGAGGAACTCCAACAAGTACCGCCGTGTGGCTCAACCCACGCCCGCCACGAATTTTGTCTCAGGAAAAGAAAAAACACCAACCCTGCCTGCCTGCCTGTCACCTGCCGTCCTCTGTCTAGTAACCTTAGTAACGCCTCCGCGGAGCATCCTCCCAGCCTCGGCCTCGGCCTCGGCCTCTGCTCCCCAGTAAAGCCGCGCTCATAATTAGAACCAAAATAACATTACATGTTCCACCACCCACACAGTAGATGCTGGTCCAAATGCAGAACAGCTCATCAAACTGGGGAGGAAAGGAGAAAGAAAAGGAAGGGGAGAGCGCTCACAGGGTCGTGGATCCTCTGCCAACAAGGAACCTGGCACATATGAAAGAGGATCCAAAATAGAACCTTGGAGAAAAAAAGAAAAAAAAAAAAACCCAGGCAGGCAAGAAAGTTAAAGTTAATTTATTTTAAGATCCTCTAGGCTCTTCCTGCATTATGCCTTTCCCACTCCGTGATTCTGCTTTCCACTCTAATTCCTGGATCCAGGTCTTATCTCCCTCTGGCATTCAGGAGTTATGTCTACTTCTTCAGTACCCAACATGGTGTCTTGGAAATCACAAGCGCTAATTAAATATTTGTTGAATTGAACTGGCATGCCTCTGGCTTTTTGCAGAATGCCCTTTTTTGAGAGAAAACCATGTTACTTAGTGCACATTGATTTTATAGATCTCAATATCCTTATCAGTAAAAGGCTCCTTCTAAGCCAGGCAGTACATTGTAGAGACATTCTGATTTACCTACTGCAGTGAATGACTTCTTGAGAAACTGTAAGGTAACTTAAATAGTAAATTCAATTATTTCAAAATGCAATTGGATTATACTTGTATAAAAAAACGTTTGCTCAAAAAACTAAAGCAATAGGAGGCCTCACAATTCAATGTTATATTCTTTGAGTTATTTTGTAAAGCACCCTTTTATAGGGAGCATTGAAAAAAAACACACCATCTGTTCTTTTATTATTAATATAAGCAAACACATTTGTGCCTTGTAGCCAATGTCCTTTCTACCAATATTTTACTTTAGCATTTTTCTTTTAATTCTGGTGTCTTCTTGCCTTGTTTCCTTTGGCATATGTATCAAAATAGCACAATGAACCCCAGTAAAATCTGTTAAAAGGGAATAATGACAAGGAGAGATAAAGTGTGATTTAGATGGGGTGAATTTGGTCAAACTATATAATATTTGTGTATTTAGATGTCACTATGACATTTCTTTATAATGTATAGTTATGCTAATAAAAACTTTGGAAGAAAAAATTCGTTAGACATAGATTGCTTAATCTGAATCTAAAAGCAATACTAGATAGAAAAAAAATATGAGATCAGGAAATCTCAATCATTATACCTTAACAACAACAAAAGGCATATTTATAGTGTCTGCTCTAGGCAGAGCACTGAAGTACTTACTCATCAGGGTTACAGAGAGGTATACTGGACCTTGAAGAGTTGACCAGTCAAAAAGATAGTGTATACAGAATAACAATATATCCTTCCATATGTAATGTGCCTAGTAAATAGCATGACCTGTGGTTTCCAATCTGTAAAGTGTGTTATTTCAATTAACATGAAAATATAAATGCTCATTAACGTTGTGTAACTCAAAGCAGCAAAACAGCAATGTTAAGTACTAGTGAGGGAAGTTGGGTGGTGGTAATTTAAGTAATATTTTAAACTATGGATGTAAATTCTACTAACAGTGTATATCTTTAAATATACTTTATTACCCACCAATGGTCACATAAATGTCTCCCTTTAAACATGCCTTTATTATGATAGGACACTGAAATTCTCCTATGGACAACTAATATCCATGGTTTCTACCTTAAATCTGTACAGGTATGGTAGTAACTATAGCAAAAGTAAGACTAAGAATCTTCAGAAGCTAAACTGATACAGGCTAAACTGATAAAGGATGATACAGGTTTTTTTTCTCCCTCATTCTTTCTATTTTGCTGACTGGGCCTGGGGCAGAGCAGAGATGAGCTGTTTTCAATGAGCCCCACCCAGATTGGCAGATTAAATTTGTTTCAAGCAACTCAGCTTGAGGATGTTTTGTTATATGCTAGTAATTGACAGAACCATCTGCTATCTCAGTCCCCATAGCATTGAATGAGACCTCAGCCATGATGGGTTTGTTTCCTTCAACAGACTTGTCTTTTCAAATTTACCTTTCTCTCTGCCTGGAAATCCTCTGTTTGCCTGCCCTCTCATCCTTCAAGCTTCAGTTTAAATGAAACACAAGCTTTTCATCTACACTGTCTCACCAACTAAATTGGATTATCATGATCTTTCTGTACAATCAACTGCATACATACTGGTAATTTAACTCACATCTGCCTTCTTCATTGACTTGTAACCTCCACAAGATTAAGGCCCGTGCCTCTCTTTTTCAATTCTCAGTACTCAACACAATGCCAGATGCATAAAAGTTGTTCAAAATACTTATTGAATGAGAGGGAAAGAGGGAACAGCTTACACTAACCAAAAGGAAAGAAATGTAAATATCACCTGATGTGGAAGAAATAACTGTATTGTCAAAGCTCATAGAATTAGCCAGGGCACAGGTGGCTCACCCCTGTAATCCTAGCTATTCAGGAGGCTAAGATCTGAGGATCGAGGTTCAAAGCCAGCCTGGGCTTGAGACTCTTATCTCCAATAAACCACTAGAAAACCAGAAGTGGTGCTGTAGCTCAAGCGGTAGAGCGCTTGCCTTGAGGTGAAGAGCTGAGGGATAGCGCCCAAGCCCAGAGTTCAAGCCCCACGACTGACAAAAAAAAAAAAGAAAAGAAAAGAAAAAGAAAAAGATAAAAGCTCATAGAATTCACAAACTTTATAGACCATGATAATGACAATTTGCCTTGTGAAGGTTAAAATGTGTGTGTGACTTTAACTATCACTATTCCACAATACTGTGAAATATGTGAAATTTACATAGTCACCTAATCTCAACTTAAAAAAAAAAGAAAAGTGAGAGAAGGGGTGAGTTAGGAATGATGGGTGACAATGTTATCAGATACTGTGTATTCATATACTGTTTTGTAGAATGGAAACTTCTTTGTACAACCACTTAAAGATAATAAAAAATTAATTACAATTAAAAATATTGTGCAAATGAAGTAGGTACTATTATTCCCATTTTATAGACAGGGAAACAGACAGAGAGGTTAACTCTCCCAGAGTCATAAGCATGTAAACGGGGGCACCAAAAACTGAATTCCATAGCTGTATTGTCTTTGTTAGCGAAATAAACTCCCTTGCCATAGCTTAGTACAGTCCTTTCCTTCTCCACAGCTTAGCATGCTCCCTTCCTAGGCGACACCAGGCCCATGTAGTAAAAGCAGTAAATAATCAGCCTGCAACCCCCTTTACCTTGGGATGGCACTTCTCTGGGGCAGTTACCACCATATAAGGCAACAAAAGCCCCTTAGAGTGACCTTCACCTCTGGACAGCTGCAGGACCCTTGTCTACTATTTGGGCAGCAGCCATAAATCCTAGTCTACCATGATGAAGCCCCTGGCCCTCACATCCACACCAGGGTCTCCGCCTCCTAGCCCCTTCTAGCCCCTCCTAAATCTCCTAGGTTATATAGGTCACCTCAGAACATAGCTGGCACTTCTTCTCACTTCTCCCTTGTGAGAAGGGGTCTTGCTGGCCCCTTTCCTGGTAATAAACCTTTCTTTGTTCTCTGTACCTGGATGTCTGCGTGGTTCTCTGGCAAAGTCTAATAATCTTTCAGTCTTTCCGATAGATTACTTTTCAATGAGGCCCATTGCAGTTTTTTGGTACTTAGAAAAATCAGAAACTATTATTATGCAGAAAAGTAATCAGAAAAGAATACAGAGGGACTGGTAAGAGGTAGGAAAGTCTTTGTGGAGAAGATGAAACATAACCTGTGATTTAAATATTGACCTTAAATAAGAGAAGAGGAGATGGGAAGAGGGGACATTCAAAGGAGGGGAGTCTCAGGAAAAGGTGAGAAGTAGATAGATCCTTGGGTTATTTGGGTAAATATAATTGAGGGATCACTTTAGCTGGAGAGGAATTTTTGAATAAGAATAGTGAAGGCACCAGGTGCCTATGGCTCATGTCTGTAATCCTAGCTACTTAGGAAGCTAAGATCTGAGGGTTGAGGTTCCAAGAAAGCCCAGACAGAAACATCCATGAGACTCTTATCTCTGATTAACTACAAAAAAAAATCCAGAAGTGGAGCTGTAGCTCAAGTGGTAGAGCACTATCCTCCAGCAAAATAAGCTCAGGGACAGCACCAAGGCCCTGAGTTTGAGTCCCTAGATCAACACAAAAACAAAAACAAGGGGCTGGGAAGGTGGCTCAGTGGTAAAGCACTTGTCTTGCATGCATGAGGCCCTGGGTTCAATTCCTCAGCACCACATAAGCAAAAAAAAAAAAAAAAAAGGCGGAAGTGGTGCTGTGGCTCAAGTGGTAGAGCACTAGCCTTGAGCTGAAGAGCTGAGGGACAGTGCCCAGGCCCCAGAGTTCAGGCCCCACTACCGGACCACCCCCCCCCCAAAAACAAAACAAAACAAAACAAAACAAAAGACAAGAGTATGAAGGAAAAGTCAGAGAAAGAAGTTGATTTTGTATGTTTTTGAATATTAGGTTGTGGCATTTGGTCTACAGCCAGCAAAGCATGGTAAAACACAGCTAATGTTTGGCTGTATAAGAAGTCAGTATCAAATACTGTTCTGTTTGAATACTGGCTCTGCTATTTACTAGCTATGTAACCTTAAGCATGACTTGGGTTTTCTTCAGTGTTTCCCCTTCTGTAAAAATGAGAATAACAACAGTGACTACTTGACAGTATTATTGTGGAAAGCAATTTAGACTTTGTATTTAAAGGCCCTGGCCTAATGCCTGGCACTTAGTAAGACTTAATAAATGCTCACTATTGTTTTCTAAAGAAGGCAATATGTGTAGTGTTTTAATAATATATCATCTGATTAATGGGATGTAGAAAGGCAGGAGTGGCTGAAGGCAAGAGGGGCTATAGGGAGATTTATCAGAACACAGGCAGTACTAGACTGGTGATGAAGAATTTAAGAATGAGTTGAAGAACTAAATGGTAGAAGTTGTGACACATCAGGTATAGGGGATGAAGGATTCAGAAGTTGAAGATGCTTGTAAAGCTAAAGAGACTGAAAGAGCATTAAGTATCTTAATAGAAATGGAGGAGGTGACTAAAACATGGCACTGTTTTCAAAAAATGGTAAGTTGTATTTGGTTGTGAATTTGAAACTGTAGCGATACATACAAAAGATTAAATACCGTTTCCATGAAAAATTATATTTGTGTACTTTGCTTTGAGCACTCGCCACCTCTTAACTTTTCATGTTTATCTTTTTTTGTGGGTCCTCATTATTCTCTACCCAACTCCCCTCCAATACAATGTTTTGCTTCTCTCTCCACCAAAAGCTTCTGTGACAAGAGTCAGTCAGATTTTCACTGGAGTAGGGTTTCTACTACTCACTAGCTAGAAGACCCTGGTCAAGTTATCTCTTTCTTTACTCTTACTTTTATTATCTAAAATAATAGGGTGAAAATGGAGGCTAGTGGCTCACACCTGTAATCATAGCTACTCAGGTAATCTGAGGATGACAGTTCAAAGCCAACACAGGAAGGAAAGTCTGTTAAGATGCTTACCCTCAACCATCAAAAAAGCCACCAGCACCTGACAGTAATTCAATATGTAAGGGAAAAACCCTGTGTTAGATTATTTGGGCTTTGCCAGAATACCACGCAGACATCCAGGTACAGAGAACAAAGAAAGGTTTATTGCCAGGAAAGGGGCCAGCAAGACCCCTTCTCACAAGGGAGAAGTGAAAAGAAGCGCCAGCTATTTTCTGAGGAGACCTATATAACCTAGGAGATTTAGGAGGGGCTAGAAGGGGCTAGGAGGCGGAGACTCTGGTGTGGATGTGAGGGTCAGGGGCTTCATCATGGTAGACTAGGATTTATGGCTGCTGCCCAAATAGGAGATAAGGGTCCTGAAGCTGTCCAGACCTGAAGGTCACTCTAAGGGGCTTTTGTTGCCTTATATGGTGGTAGCTGCCCCAGAGAAGTGCCATCCCAAGGTAAAGGGGGTTAGAGGCTATTTATTGCCTTTACTACATGGGCCTAGTGTTGCCTAGGAAGGGAGCATGCTAAGCTGTGGAGAAGGGAAGGACTGTACTAAGCTATGGGAAGGGAATTCATTTCGCTAACACTCTGGAAGCTACCCAAATGCCTGTCACCTTTAGAATAATGAACTCATTATTAATTGCACATTAGAATACTATACAGCAAAGAAAGTGAACTACAATTATATTATGCACCTGCATGGATGAATCTCAGGAAACATAATTCTGAGCAAAAGAAGCATACACATATGCAAAAGAATGCTTACATGGTTCCACGTACATAAAGGATGAAACAAATATGATGGCCATGTGTGTTAATTAGCTAAATTTAGACATTCCACATTGTACATATACTTCAAAGCATTATGTTTTACATGGTAAATCATAAAAATTTATCCATCGGTAATGAATTTATTAATATTAAGTATTTTGTCTTGTTCTAAGTCAGGATAGTGGTATCCCAGGTGAGAGATGAGGAAAGTGACTGGAAGAGGCCACAAGGCAGGCGACAGTGAACTTTGAGAAGATAATGGCTTTGCTGATCTTGGTGTTCATTATTAGTGGCTCATTTACACCTATGATCTGTGCATTTGTGTGTGTGTGTGTGTGTGTGTGTGTGTATTTGTGTGTATTGTGTTTGTTCAATAAAAAACTTACATGTAAAAAGTTGTTAGTGTTCCTGTGGTTTGTTTTTTTTAAACTTTGACTCTAGTCATAAATGGAAATTTTGTCAATGAAAACAATTTTGGGCATGAAAAAACAGATCAGAAAGCGAGTAGGTGGGATTTCATAGGACCTTAGAAATCTCAAATCGTAAATTCTTACTACACCAAGGCAAATTTCCTGTAGGGACCAAGACAGACACAGATAGGGATTCTATAAATGCTGACAAACCGTCTACTAGCCAAAGTGCCCAGGCCTTGAACTTGGCAAGATCAGCTTATGTTTCCTATCCTCTTACAAGCTTAGATCTTGCACAAAGGCAGCTTCGAAGAGAAGCTTGGGCCTTGAATAGGACCACAGCCCAATGGTATCTTTTGCGAGTTGTCAAGTTGTTCACTTGCTCATGTGGCAGCCTGGAGAAGGCTGATGGTGAGCTACAATATTTGCAGCGTGCAAAAATTGTGGTGGGCAAATATTGTGGTGGGTATGGGCATTGGAAAGCAAAGTGAAAAGATATCAAGTGGACAAATGAATTGCCATTTTTAGGCCTGTTCTCAGGAGGCAATGAAAGAGGTAGGCCATCAATTGAACTCCTCTGTGAAGTAGTTGTGGATAAGAAAGCTTGTGATTAAGAGATAGTGAGACTCTCTGAAGACAGATGAGAAGTGAGGCAAAAACAAGAAAGACTAACCTCCATTTGAGAACTGATATGCTGATTTTGGGGGAGGGGGGTCATATAATATCGATGACTGTAAAGATTGCCTGCCTCACTTAGGAACCGCAAAGAGGAGTAATAGTAATGAAAGTCCCTATAATGAAGGTTGACATTCTTTTCTCTAGGGCTGGCTGGGCTTGGGGCTAAAGTCATAAAAAGAAGTTATCCTTATCATGAAGGCTCACTGCTAGGTGAGACATAGACTCAGAAACAGGTCATAATAGTACAGCAGGGTAGGCAAGAAGAAGAACCGGTCCAGAGTGTTATGGAATACCAGGAAGGGGCCCTTTCCTGAGAGAGGAGACCAGAAACACTTCCGAGATTGAGGTCTGTATGCTCAAATGCTCAAACCACATGGATTGACACTGCTCCAATTATGCTGACTTTGTATGCAGAGGAAAGGGAGTATGGAAATGTCCTGTCAGGTGGCCATCCCTCATCAGTGACCTCCAGTTGTTCCTCTCTTTATATAATGAGTAAACAGGCACCAAATAAGAGTTGACCAAATCACAGGATTTCACAAATTTTGGACAATAACATGGTCATCGAGAGAGAATATCTAGAGAAGGAAGTCGTGTCCCCTTCTCCCTCCGCCCCTAGTCCTAAGGTTTGATTCAGAGGCTAGATGCTGTCCCTGAGTGTGTTCTCCCCCACACCCACCCCTTCTCTTTCTTGGCTAGCATTTTACCACTTGAGCTACAGCTCCACTTCTGGCTTTTTGGTGATTAATTGGAGATACGAGTGTCACCGACTTTCCTGTCCCCGCTGGCTTCAAACTGTGATCGTCAGATGTCAGCCTCCTGATCAGCTAGGATTATAGGCATAAGCCACCAGCGCCCAGCTATAGGTCATGCTTTTAATGATACATGCCACCATTTTGAAGTGGTCCAATTATTTCACATAAATCATAAGCAATTTCTCAAAGTGATGCCCTGAAAAATTTTTTAAAAATAAAATTTCTTTGACTATTTTTCCTGCTACTGGAGGTGAAATGGAAATAGTTAAACACACACACAGAAAACATAAATGACCCACTAGTTTCCAGTGAACAGTAGTGAACAGGAAGGAGATAGAGACTTTGTGATCCTTCTCACTCTGATGTATAACAACCACAGGTTCCTAAGTCATACTTTCGTAAGATTCATTTTTTAACGACATACTTTTTTTTATCAAGAATTTTGTTAAACAGTGCAGGAGGCACAAAATAGAAAATTAGGCCAGAATTTCTGGAGTTATCCACTTTTCAAGAACAGATGGAAATGTGAGTTTTTAGTTTCATTATTCTGATTCTTATTATTGGTATTAAAATTTTAAAATGAAAGCAAACATTCCTGGGAACAAAACACTTCTGTGAGCTAAGTTCACAGGGTGCACATTTCCAAGGGATGGTCCATTGCCTTCAGAATAGTTCCTTCTGGGGTTTAGAAGCAGAGTGCATGATGTTATTTTGTATTATCCAGATACCAGTGGCCCAGGCCTGAGATCTGGTGAATTAAGGTTTGAAGTCAACCAGGACAGAAAAATCTGTGAGACTCCATCTCTGAATAAACAACAAAATGCAAGACTGGAGGCATGGCACAAGTGGTAGAACACTGGCTGTAAGCAAGAAAGTTTAGCAACAGCAAGAAATCTTGAGTTCAAGCCTTGGTACTTTCCCCCACACAAAAGTTATGTAGACATCTCAGTAAGTATAAAGTAGCATATCATTATGGTTTTGATTTGCATTGTGCCAGTGACCAATGATATTATACATCTTTTCAGGTGTTTATTGATCATTTCTTTTTTTTTTGCCGGAAGTGGGGTCTGAACTCTGGGCCTGGGCACTGTCCCTCAGCTCTTCAGCTCAAGGCTAGCACTCTACCACTTAAGCCACAGCGCCACTTCCAGCTTTTTCTGCATATGTGGTGCTGAGAAATCAAACCCAGGGCCTCATGCATACAAGGCAAGCACGCTACCACTGAGCCACCTTCCCAGCCCCTGATCATTTCTATATTCTATATCTTCTTTGGAAAACTAGTGCTTTGCCCATTTTGGATTCATTTTGTTGTTTTTGTTGTTGTTGAGTTTAGTTCTTAGTATATTCTAGACATGATGTTCAAATATTTTCTCCCACTCTACAGACTGACTTTTCACTTTCTTTCTTTCTTTTTCTTTTTCTTTTCTTTCCTTTTTTTCTTTTTTTTTTTGGTCAGTCATGGGGCTAGGACTCTGGGCCTGGGTGCTGCCCCTCAGCACTTCAGCTCAAGGCTAGCGCTTTACCACTTGAGCCACAGCACCACTTCCGGTTTTGTAGTGGTTTATTGGAGATAAGCGTTTCACGGCTTTTCCTGCCCAGATTGAACTGCAATCCTCAGATCTCAGCCTCCTGAGTAGCTAGGATTACAGGTGTGAGCCACAGGCGCCTAGCTCACTTTCTTGATAGTATCCTTTGATGCACAAATGTTCTTAAAGTCCAACTTGAGAATCTAATTTCTTTTTTAAGTTCTATTTTGACTCGTGCAGAGTCACAAACTCAATGTGTCAGAGATTTTATGTTACTAATTAGTGTGGAAACCAGCAAAATGTGACAACCAGTTCAAAGAATCCCAAGAGCATACCCATTGTCAATCAGGAAAGGTAAAATGAATTTAGGCATGCTGTAAAACTGATCTAGGTCCAGGATAATTTATTAACATATGTGCACCAGACAAAAATCTATTTGCAACTTCATGGAAAAGAATTGTTGGTATCACGATCATTTTTTTTACAACGTTACAAAAGAGCTTATAGAGTGAAAATTTAGATAACTCAATAGTAAGCTAGTGAAGACATATTAATTTCTTTTCTTCTCCCTATTTCAAAGATTTTCATTTTCAATTTTTCCTGAGGCCACTTCTAAGACATGCTTCATTCACTTCAACTCCAACAGGGATTCCAACACTAGAATAGCTGGTAGTGATAATCAGAGGCAGCTCAAGACCTGGCACTAGTGATAGAGGTGTAACTCCACAACCATTCCTGCCATAAACACTTCATAGCTACTAGGAAGCACCATTATGATGTGAGTTGAGTGGGAGCAAGCAGGCATGGTCTCTGCTCTCCTGATCCTTGCTCTCAGGATGGGGACAGGAAAGAACAAGTAAAAATGACAAATTGTGATTTATGCAATGAAAGAAACACAGAGGATCACCAATAGGAGCTCCATAAGTCACGACCTGCTGCTCAGAAGAGAGAACATTTAAGATGAAACTTAGTGTGCAGGCAGCAGTGGCAGGATGCCAGCCAAACTGCCATCTCCATAGTCTGTCCTACCCTCATTGCTTCAGGGCCAGCCAGTAGCAGCTGCACTTACTGCTTATCACTGCCCAGGGCCCTGGAGTTTGCATGAGGCCAGGAAGGCCAAGTCTTGCCCTCCCAGCAGTCTACTGGATGCTTTTGAATCTAAGCTCCAAAAAACATGCCAAGGGATGAAAATACCCCATCCCAAGCCTTCCTCCTCTTCTCCTCAGAACCTATTTCCCTCCAAATTCTCCAAATCTGTTTTGTCTTCAATGCATGAACCACAAAGAGGTATAAAAGGCTTTAAAAATGCAAATGACTGGGAGAGTTAACTAACACATTAGCTCAGTTGCTGAACTGATTGGATTAGAAAACTGCAAAGCACATAGATCTCGTGAGCCAGAGGAAAAGACTAGGAGGAGGGGTGGGGCAATGGGGTACCAAAGTCAATGTCATCTGCTCACGGTTTTGTCTGCGGCCTGAGTTGAAGCTCATCTCTGTTCCAAAATCATTTCGTCATGCTGTTCCATGGCTCTTGCCAGGAGGTTGGCACCAGAAGGGCCTGGTTGGGAACCATCTGCCTGAGTTGGAGCACTGGTACTGGGGACAGATAGCAGAAAGAGGAACAGGCGGAGGGCAGGGTCTGGGGGCCAGAGATATGAGCAGGTGATGGAGAGCAGAATCAAAGAGCCCACAGGAAAAAAGAAAGAAAGAAAGTTGTATCATAGCAACCGGGGGAAGTGTTTAAAGAGAGGGTGTGGCCAATTATGTCAATACAGAGGACTGTTTCTCAGAATGTATGTGATTACAAGACTACCCACACCAGAACCACAAAGGGAGTCATTAAGAATTTTGATTCTGCCGGGAACCGGAGGTTCACATCTGTAATCCTAGCTACTCAGAAGGCTGAGATCTGAGGATGATGGTTTAAAGCCAGCCAGAGTGGGAAAGTCCATGAGACTCTTATCTTCAATAAACCACCAGAAAACCGGAGTGGTGCTGTGGCTCAAGTAGTAGAGCATTAGCTTTGAGCTGAAGAATGCAGGGACAGTGCCCAGTCCCAAAGTTCAAGCCCCCTGACCAAAAAAAAAAAAAAAAAAAAATGGAATTTTGATTCTACCCTGCAGCTGCGACTGGTGGCTCACACCTGTAATCATAGCTACTCAGGAGGCTGAGATCTAACCCTTATGGTTCAAAACCAGCCTGGGCAGGAAAGTCCATGAGACTCTTATCTCCAATTAATCACCAAAAAGCCAAAAGTAGCTCCATGGTAGAGCACTAGCCTTGAGCAAAAAAAGCTCAGGAACAGCACCCGGGCCCTGAGTTCAGGCCCTAGGATAGGTACCAAATAATAATAATAATAATAATTCAAATGCCTAGTTCCTGACTACGCCTGGTTCAGAACCTTTGGCACTGGAGGTAGAACATGGCAGTTTAGCAGATGTTCTGGATTTTGCTACTGTCTGGAGTAATGTAGTCCCTGTATCTGCAGTTTCATACCCATGATCAGTTGTGATCCAAAAGTGTAAAACGGATGATTCCAGAAATAAAAACATTTTCCAAGTTCTAAATTGCATGGCATTCTGAATAGCAGGCTAAAATCTCCACCACATCCCCCAAACCCAGTTCCATCCCACCCAGTGCATGAATTGTCCCTTTGTCCAGATATACACACTATATCAGGCACTTAGTAGCCACCCTGGCATACTAGAATAGTAGTGCTAGGCATCCAGACATACCAAAGAGAAGCTGTGAGATGTTTCCTTTAGAGACAGGATGAATGCTTTCAATAAGGAAAGGAAAAACCAACAACATATTCTGCAAAGAGTTACAGCACAAACTTCTCTATATGAATTATATAGTACCTGAAATGCAATTGGAAGTCAGAAAATATTAACTGCTATTATGTGTAATAAGGACATTTCATTGAGTGTGGAAAGAATGAGTATTTTTTAACTTCACATAGCATCAGTAATGCAGCTTGGGAATTTTCTGCAAATTATAAAAGGAAATATGTGGATAAAGAGTCGAAACCATAGGTAAGGGTCATAAGTTCAGGAAAAATTGCAGTAGAAGGAAAGATGGTGGGAATGGTAGTGAGAGCTGGGCTGTGCAGATGAGAGAAAGGTTAAAGTAGCAGTGATAAGAGATGCTTGAAGGCATAATAAGGATCGTTTCCATGGCAAAGATCAGTATTTGCCACTACAAGGAAGCAGGGTAGCAAGCTGGGTCCCAGAGAAGATAGAAAATTCTATGGTCAGGGCTTAGAGAAGGTAAGCCATTTTCCTGAACTCAGAGAAAAGCAGTGGCTCACTACATGCGGTCCCAGGAAGGACGTGGCTCTGGAACCTTTTACAAATGCACATTTCAGCCTCTGCCCCAGTCCTGCTGCAAATGAAAGACTAGAGGAGCAGTTCAGCAACGCTGTTTTGGCAGGTCCTTCCAGGGTGCCAATAGCTCTCAAATTATAGAACAGGAAGGAGTAGTGGTAGAGGCAGAGACCTTTGACCTGAGTAGAAGAAGTAAAATTAGAAATTGAATCTTATTTTCCTTGACTACACTAATTATTTTCATATCTATATGCATATTAAAACACCATGTTGTATGCCTTATTAAATATTAAGATGAGATGTGACAGAGTCACCAATAATCACTGCCTTGGGTGTGAGTGGAGGGTCTAAGGAAGGAGGTGTGTGACCTGAACAGGAAGAGTCTAAATGAGGGGTATTGTTAGAGGACCAGCAGCAACTATGGGCATGTGGTTAATCAGGGCCTGGATCCAAGTGCTGGCTGTGAAATTGGACATGAAAGAATCCAGAGAGAAATGGCATTCCCTACTCCCACTCCGGACTCCATATTTCCTTCTGGCAGCACCCTAGAATCCACTTTGTTCACCTTCAAGGCTTATTTGTTGATTCAACTCAGCACACACTTGAGCCAGCTAGTGGATCTTTTTTTTTTTTTGGGGGGGGTCCGGTCGTGGGGCTTGAACTCTGGGCCTGGGCGCTGTCCCTCAGCTCTTCAGCTCAAGGCTAGCACTCTACCACTTGAGCCAGAGCGCCACTTCCGGCTTTTTTCTTTGTTTGCTTATGTGGTGCTGAGGAATCGAACCCAGGGCCTCGAGCATGCAAGGCAAGCGCTCTACCACTGAGCCACCTTCCCAGCCTCCAGCTAGTGGATCTTTTAAACACATGCACAGAACTTTTACATATGTGCTAGACCATACTTCTATATTCTTAAGAGCCAGGGCAAATCCCACTGGATTTGCCTATTATAAACTATGAGGGGCTCTGGACCTATGGCTTCCCACAAACAACATGGTATTTAAATAGAAGCAGAGACCCAAGTGTCTAACCCCAATACTGATCTTATTTTCTGTTTCTGGCACCTAGATTGCTCTCTCAAGCCTGTGATTTCCTTTTCCCTCTATAGAACAGCACTGGATTCATTCCGGATAATGTTTTGATGTGAGTTAACACACTTATACCATTCCAACTGCAAGAAAGCTTGGATGTCCCTCAGGCCAGGCCATTAGGGACCCAGAAACATGAGTGGCTGAAGGTATAAACAAGACTAGAACTCAGGTCTCCTAATGCCTTTTCTGAATACCATCTTTCTTGCTATCCCTCTTCTTAAAGTGTAATCTGGAATTAAATTCCAAAACAAAAATTATATTTTAATTCTAAGCTATGCTCTCTCCGTGTGTGTGTGTGTGTGTGTGTGTGTGTGTGTGTGTGTGTGTGCAGAATAGAGCCCATAAAAGGAGATAGAGAGAGTCCTTGGAAATGTATTAAAATTCAAATACTGCTCCCAATACAGTAATTGAATACCATCCAACATTGCTTTATGAAGGGGAAAATACTGCACATGTATTTTATGTTCAGCAGTAATTGATACCCTTGTGCTTATCTTTAACAGATTGCTGCTACTTCCTTCCTGAACAGTGTCATGCTATCCCTTGTGTTCATTTTACTTCCTTTGGGCACCAAACCTACTCAAAGGAAAAGACCACATCTTCTTGGCTTTGCATTCTTCGTGGATCTCTGCACTGTTCTTGGCACCTTGTTTCATAAGGTTTTGGCTCCTTGGTTATCCTTTATTTAAAAAAATTGTAGAGTGACATAGCATAAGATAATGTGCAGCCAATATTTTTGTAGCTTTTCCCTTCTTCACTTAAAGGAAAAAAGTCAAATTGCACTATGAATATGCCACATCAACAGGAGAAATAGCAAGCAGCTTTTTAAAAGAAAACCGTTTAGGAAGCTGTGGGCTCAGATACACAATTCTGAAATCAAAATCACACAGAGGAGTCTCAACTGCTGAATCACATCTCCTGAGACAAATTAAAATGTCAACCCATAGCAATGATGGCAAAACCAAATAACACATCAAGTCAGATCAAGTCAATTTCCCTTTCTAAAAACAATGGGTACAGCATACACATATGAATCACCCTCCCCCCCCCAAAAAAAACCCCTAAAGTTTATGTTTATTTATAATCTTTGTAAGAAAAACTGTTTGTTTGCCTGTAAAAGTGATTGGAGCAGATACAGTTCCTAGACAAGCTTCAGACGCTAGAGTTAATGAATATCCTTGCCAATAATTGAAAATGAGAGAAAAATGATGCCAAGTACTTGGTACCAGCTGCAGTAATTAAATAAGCACCTGCTTTATGTTTCATCCTGTCACCACCTCTCAGTTTAGGCTTCTGGGTGTGGCTTTTTGTGTTTTTTTTTTTGTAAAAATAAACACACCTCACTGCACTAGCACACAGAACACCTTGTTCCTTTTTCTCATTTCTTTTCCTTTACTATCATTAACCTAGGCAAACTGAATATTAAGAAGAACTAGACAAGGTCAGAATAGTAAAGGCCTCTACATTTTCTAAAACCTAGGATTTGGGGTCCATGTAACCATAGCACCCAGCTCTTTTATCTACTATCTGCTCTCACTAAGTGGTAGATTCCACCATCCCAAGCAGAAAACCTGCAAATAAAGGTGGAGATTCAATTCTAGAAGAAAGATTGCTGAACCTTAGCAGCTATATAACAAGAGCAAGTTTGTCTGCAGAGACTTAAGGCTCACAAAGAATCGCCATCAAACAATTCTAGAATATTTGCAGCGCAGGATTGGCATGCATGTTTGATGAGAATAGGGAACCATACATTGAAAAGTTGGGAGAATTATGCAAATGTAAATCAAGTGTTAATACTAAAGAGGTTTATCTAAACCATCTAAGAGGAATAAGATAGTAAGCCATTCCTCCACAGGAAATGAATTGGCACTTTTCACAACCCTGAGCTACCATTTCCCATTTCCTCTCTTTTATTCTGTCTATAAAAGCTGGCTACTTATGCCCTCATCAAAGATGATTAGGAGACTCACAGAAGGTAATGTGTGTGAAGCACCTTGGTCCACTCTTCTATATAAATGGTACTTCATTAATGTGGATTGCATTTCAAATGGGAAATCAAGTTCATTGTCCTGAGAATTTTTCATACTTGCAGTCCACCAATAGATGCTTCACATTAACTCAGAAGATTTCAAGAGAGAAAAATAGAGAGGTCAACCATCAACAGTACAGAATCAACCAAGCTGGCTACTTCTCAAATGGAGAAAAACAGATGGGAGGCAAAGATGTGCATCTTTCAATCTTGGATGTCTGATTAGCAATTCCTTTCTTCTCATTCTCATTACTACTGCTCTGCTCTCTCATTTCAAAGTTGCTTATAAATTCCTTCTAACACAGCCAGACACCTGCAAGGGGAGCTTTGTAGAATTTAGAGTCTGAGCTTCTGGCTAGAGCTTCAAAGCTCATTGAGGACAGGGACCACTCTGCCCCTCCCTGCCAGCTCTTAGCACTTAGGAGAGTGCTCTGCGCCCAACAAGCATGGAGCATACACCTACTTAATGATTGCAGCATCTCAGTATTATGAGGAAGAAGCTGAGATAACAAATTAACAGTACTCCATTTCATCAACTTCATTGGCATGTCCTGCTTCCTTTGCCTTTAATGCAAAATAAGATCACATTTGTTATTCCTGCTGTAATCACAATGATTTGGAAGTCTCATATTGGTGATCAGGATAGTCCATCTTGGCCCTTGAAGGTATTTAAATCCTGTGAATACAGTTGCAGAAGCAGAGTCCAAAGCGGTTACTGTATCAACTGTTGATTAGTTAAGACCAAGAAGAAGGAGGAGGAGGAGGAGGAGGACGAGGAGGAGAAGGAAGAGGAGAAACTAGTCAGTGCACAAAAGGACTCTGATGTCTGCTGCTTGTACTGTTTTATATTAGTGCAAAAAACTGTAAGGTACAGCTGGGAAGGTGGCTCAGTGGTAGAGTGCTTGCCTTGCATGCATGAGGCCCTGGGTTTGATTCCCCAGCACCACATAAACAAAAAGAAAAAAAGCCGGAAGTGGTGCTGTGGTTCAAGTGGTAGAGCGCTAGCACTGAGGGACAGTGCCCAGGCCCAGAGTTCAGGCCCCACGACCGGTCCCCCCCCCCACAAAAAAAAAAAAAAAAAACTGTAAGGTTTTAGGCAAGAAAAGAACCATGCAGAGAGGAATAAAAAGATTGACAGGAACGTTTATTGGGGTACACTCCCAGGCCAACTCCCTGGTTGGGATCAGAAAGGTCACCCTGAGTGTAATTGCAGCAGAGCTATTATAGGCAGGGTAAAAGCAACACTTGTAGTGAGCCGGAACTTGTGGCACTTAGCTTGTTTTGCCAGTTTGAACGGTCTGAGGCCAGTGCATTCGAAGAATGGTTGACTCAGATGGGGGTTTTTGTTGTTGTTGTTGTTGTTGTTTGTCAGTCATGGGTCTTGAACTCTGGGCCTGGGTGCTGTCCTTCAGCTCTTGAGCTCAAGGTGAGCATTCTACCACTTGAGCCACAGCACCACTTCTGGTTTTCTGGTGGTTTATTTGAGATAAGAGTCTCACAGACTTTTCCTGCGTGGGCTGGCTTTGAACTGTGATCCTCAGATCTCAGCCTCCTGAGTAGCTAGGATTACAGGCATGAGCCACTTGTGCCCGGCTTCAGATGATGTTTTTGATGGGGATGTGGTCTTTCTTGGCAGCAGCCTGCTTTCCCTCAGTGGTCTGATGTTTTCCCGGCTGCCTACTTCTTCCAGCAACCTGACAAAAACATCAATCATTTATCCACAATGAGACCCTGTTTGTCTTAGATATTGCTACAGAACAAGACAGCATTGATTGCCTTGAGAAAGAAAGTCTAAGGACTCAAGATACAGAACTTCCAGTTGATACCATATCCACACATAGCTGCTTTCTCCCTGTGTCTATGATATTGTAGGTGGCTGGGTCAGCAAGTGTAACATCTGCCCTACAGTGTGCTCACAACTCTTTTCTGAGCTATTTTTTCCTCTAGAAAGCCTGGGAACTCTGAGCTTAAGATTGAGGATGTTGCATCTAAGCAGAATCTTGAAAATGTGAAGAAGAGATGAGCATGTTTGGAAAGCAAACGAAGTGTCTGAAGACACAATAGCATGAGACCTAGGGCATAGTCAATCTTCATTTGGCTGGACACAAAACTTGAGAAAGGGTAAGAGGATGAAAGATACAGGAAGGCAAGGCAATCTGATGCATTCCCAAAGGATCAGGATTCAAAGAAGCAGTCATTACTACCTAAGGGTATGACCAAAATTTCCTAAACGGTGTCAGTCAGACTAAGGTTTAAGGGAAATAATAGAGAATGTGAGAATACAATCCTCAAAATGCATCCACATGGATGAGCAATACATTTATTTGTTGATCTGTCTGAAGAGAATGGGGTTGACACTAATTGGCTTAAACGGATCCTTTCTATGGCCCTCAACCCTGCTCATACAATAGAACTGTTTAGAGAGTGAAAAGTATACTCCCAATGTTCAGATCCACATCAGCAATTCTAGACCCATCCTGAGGGAACAAGAAATACAGAGGTCTAGAAGCAAGAGAATAGAATAAGCTCAGAAGGACAGTCACAGTTCTACATGGCTGGAACACAGAATAGGGAAGTAAATTAATCACCTTAGTCCTTTTGATCTTTCTGGAGCCACTACTTCTCCGTGGGACATAGATATGGTGGGGTAGATGCACTCACATCTAAAAATGTAGTAGTTATTTGCCCTTGTAGCCATTTATAGAAGGTGCCGTTAAATAAGGGAATCTTAAATCTTAAGCAAAGGAAGCAACCATAAGAGTGAAGGCTCAGCAACTGCAAAAGATGAGTTTAATTCTATCATCGAACGCCTGGAGAGCGAGGCAGAAGGACAGATCCATGCCTTTTGGGGAGAATCAAGAACATGGGGAGGTACTGGTCTTGCATACCTCGTTATTCTCATGGTTGTATTTCCATTGCAGTCTTGAAAGCTGTAATGCCCACCTTACCTTGTGAATTTCAGGAAATTCCCAGGATTGGAGAATGCTCTTAGGAGTGACCATTTCTTCTCTAATTGCAAAACCAACCATCTGTCAAGTTCTTGAGTTCTACTAAGAACTTATCATCTTAAGTATTTGTTTTGGGTCTGTCACTTGCTTACTGTTTAACTATTTGGACAAGTCACTTACCAGTCTAACTCAGTTATATTTATAATAAGGTTGTAAGGATGGGTCATTAGGACAGAAACTATGTGTCTACCAAACTCAGCTTCCTTTTCCTCCTGGCCACGCCTTAGTGGACATTTCCAACTTTTCTTGCCAGAAGGTAGGCCATATGACTGAGTTCTAGCCCACAGAATGTGTGTAGAAGTGAGGTGTGCCCCCTGAGAACACATGATCTGGATATAAATCTCAAGAAAGTTACTGTAGAATTCTTGCCCTGTGTACACTCTCCTTCTCTCTAGATCTACCAGCACTATGCAGAAGTTCCAGTGGAGAACTCCAGAGTCCTAGGGAGGGTAGCGTTTCTTCGTAAGACCCTCTTCTTCCTCCAGCTTCTACGATGAAAAGATTAAGAAATCCAGGGATGTTTGTTCTAGCAATTAACCTAATGTGACCAATACAGAATCTTTTGAGGCTCTAACTGGAATAATTAAGAAGCCCGGTGGTGAGTTCATATTAAAATTTTAATAGAGCAATTACTTATGCCAATCTGATTTTAGGTACATGGACTTTTCCTTTCCTATTTTATCAATGCTGTTTCTTCTCTTTGCTCCAGTGACCAAAGCACTCCTGGATGCCGAGTGCTGCTTTGTCTTTAAACCTGACAACAATGGTAATGCACCACTTCTCTCTGGAGTTTGCTTTCCTAATAGCTTTTCTTGCAAAAATATGCGGGGGCGGGGGTAAGAGGCGGAGGGGATGTTTCTTTCTATTGACATGATAATGGTTCTGAAGAGTCAGAAGCAGGAGGCAGTCCAACTGGCACGGTTCATCATAGCTCCCATTTTTTGCTTCCCCTTCCTTTCTGTATGAAGGCTACAAGAGCTGAGAGTTAAATTAGTTTGAGAGCTGACTCGATGAGCAGCACAATCTGCTCCACTGGAGAAAACATTTCATCAAAACAGTTCCTGCTGAATTTTCCTGCAACTTCCAAATTTTAATTAGAAACCAGAGGACCAGATGGGAAGCAAAAGGAATTTAAGGTAACAAGGGAGCAAGTGCTCATAGACTAAGGTTAAAAATCAATTAATTGTGTAATTGATGGAGGCCACTTAATCAACATGATTGGAGGGTTTCTAGGGGACTTTCCCAATGGTCTCCACAGCAAGTCAGCTTGCCCAACCTAGTCACAGCAATACTTCCATTTATTTATTTATTTGACAGAGTCCCACTATCTAGCTCAGGCTGGCCTCAAACTTGTCATTCTGTTTTAGCCTCCTGCACACTGAGTCTATGATCTCTGTTAATGCTCAGAATTCCCCTGCAAGGCTAGGTTATAAGTGTGAAAAATGACAGACTATAAAATTAAGCAACCTGCAGAAGATCACACTGATAGTAAGGGGCAAAGTGAGAATTCAGCAGTGTGTCTGGGCTCCCATATATTTCCCAGTATAGCTCACTCTACCACAATGAAAACTTCATCCCTTCAGATTAAATGCTTTCTAAGTAATTGATCCTTCAAACAAAATATTTTTTTCCTTCTGAAATTGTAAGGTATACATCTATTTGGCACTAATAGAATCTGCCATGCTTAGTTTTTCGAAAGTATTTCTACCAAATAACAAAAAAGATGTTTTGTCCTAAAATCTGAACATGTTTTAAAGACTAGATTTTATAATAATTATATGTAATGCTTAAATTGTATTGTGTTTGAATATCAATTTGTCATAGAAAAGGTCAAAAGTTATTATTGGAATTAAAGCTACTTGAAGTTACTTAAAGCTATTATTAGAATTAATAGCTATTTCAGCTATTCTGGCTGAAATGTATGTATGGGGGGAGCTGAGTGAGGCAATAAGGAGAATTTGGGGAAGTAGAGGCAAAATCTAAAGAATACAGTCTAGAAATGGTTTGGTTAAAACATCAATCCTCAGCTGGGTGCCTGTGGCTCACACTTGTAATCCTAGCTACTCAGGAGGCTGAGATCTGAGGATCGCAGTTCAAAGCCAGTCCGGGCAGGAGAGACCGTGAGACTCCTATCTCCAATAAACCACCAGAAAACAGGAAGTGGCGCTGCGGCTCAAGTGGTAGAATACTGGCCTTGAGCTGAAGAGCTGAAGGACAGCACCCAGGCCCAGAGTTCAAGCCCCATGACCGACAAAATAAAGGAGGGGGGAAGAGGAGTAAAGGGTAAAAATTACCTTTACATTTTTCTTCAGGTGTGCTCTGCTTTCAAAAGGTATCACACTATTCTATTAGCTAGTAGGCTTTATTTTTCCTTAAAGGGTGATCTTTATAGTGTAAAAATATTAGCATTCCTTGTATTTGTTAAAAGATACTCTTTAGAATGTTAACAATGTGACTCTTACACAGACATAGAGTGAACATGTATCAGAGATGTATTCAACTCATTAGTGAAGGATAGAAAGGTGGCTTCAAATTAATTAGTGGTACTGGGATTATATAGGCACTGGAGAAAGAATGTTGGGATAAGAAGCTGGATTAGATATGAAATTAGTTAATGTCCTATAGACAATGGAACCATAGCCTTGAAGGTTATCTTTTGAATCTTTCAGAATTCATTAACATGTGTCCTGGTCAAGTCGATAAATTAGGATAAAATTTCTGAGTGTGAGCATTTGATCAACAGTGTATCAGTGTTCTGGTCATTGGGACAAAAATACCTGACATAACTTAAAAGATCAGCTCATGGTTTAAGAGGTTTCAGTCCATTGTTGCTGGCAGTAGTGATCTGGGCCTGCCAAGGCAGAAGATCATAGTGGAGCAGAGATGTTTACCTCATGGAAGCCAGGAAGCAGAAGCAGAGAGAGAGAGAAAGAGAGAGAGAGAGTCAGAAAGAGTCCAGGGACAAGGTATGTCTTTCTAGGACACACCCTCAGTGACCCACTTCCCCAACCAGTCCCACCTTCCATAGTTCTATTATCTCCCAATATCCTAATCAAATTCTGAAATCATCAAGAGATCCATCTATCAATAAAAGCAGAACTTTCATGATCCATTCACCACTTCCTCTGAATACTGCTTCCTTCAGGGACCAAGCCTTCAGCACACAAGCCTTTGGAGGAATACTCCATATCTAAACCACAACAAATAGTAAACAGAAACTCAAGCCAAGGCCCTCCTTTCCATGGCCTCAATAATTAAATAATCCTTAGCAGAGCTGTAGTAGGTGCTCCATAATAACACTAAGAGGACATGCCAATATCCATTTGCTTTCTTTTCAAGTTTTGAGTCCTAATGACTCAATTTAGGCTCAGGTCAAACATCTCCTAGCGCAAATTCTGAGTCGCCTTTAAATATGCAAGCATCTTCAACAAGAAGGAAAGAAAAATGAGTGATGGACATTTGTATTCATTTATTAGGGCTTCCATAAGAAAATATGTATCTGCTGACAGTTCTGAAAACTGCAAGTCCTAGATCAAATTGGCAGCATACTTGGTTTCTACTGGCTTCTCCTCATCCTGTGGGATTTGCTTTCTCCCGTGTCCTCACACAGCATTTCCTCTGCACATTTCTGGTGTCTCTTTTTATTTTTCATTTCTAAGGACAGCAACCTTGTTTCAATAGTGTCCCACCCTCATGACCTTATTTAACCCTAATCACCTCTTTAAAGGTCCTGTCTGCAAATACAGTCTCATTGGAGTTTAGAGCCTCAGTATATGTGTTCAGTCCACAACAATATTCACCTGGCACTTCTTTCTGTGCTGCACTTGCAAATATACAATTATGTTGAGCATTCACTCCAACCTGAAGAGATAGATGTATTTTGTAGAGGTGGTCTGGAAGGCTAGGAAACTGCCCAAGATCATCACCCAAAGAGCACATGACAAGAATGTGGTTTGCCTCTAGGGAGACTTATCATAGAGAGTAAGGAAATAATGGCAGGTCATTTGAGGAGGCACTTGGGAAGCTCTACAATCTCTACCATTGCCTTTTATTTGCTATTTGGAGCAATATTCTTACCTTTCAAATGAAAAGACCCTGGGAAATTTTTTCCTAACTGAAGCCACGGAAGCTAAGGCCCTGAAACAGCCAGTATTATTCCAACAAAGATTTCAGAGACCAGAGGCAGTAGGGGAAAGCCCATAATCTTAGGATAGAAGAGAAAAAAGTGAAGGCAGCTGACCTGTGACCAGGATTACAGCCTAGATAAGTTCAGACAAGGTGGGAGAGACATTTCATGTCTATCTTTGCACTCTTTCATATGACGGTACTAATAATAATGGTATTCCTTTTGTAGCCAGCACTGCCAGGTGCTAAAGGATTCACCACTCATATCAAGGATCTGTTTCATTATTCTACCCAAAGGCTCCTTTCTAAGAATAGTAGTACCTCCTGCCCCTGCCACTGGGAAAAATACTTCCCTTAATAAGAAATGATCAATTATATTTTCTTGGGATCAAGTAGTAGTTCTGTCATTAGCTAGGTGTGTGATCCATTTATTTTCTTATTGGGGAAATGGGCATGTCAGTAATACAGACCTCAATCCAGACACTGGTGGCTTGTAACTATAATCCTAGCTACTCAGGAGGATGAGATCTGAAGATTATAGTTCAAGGCCAGCATGGGCAGGATAGTCCATGAAATTCTTATCTTCAATTAACCACCATAGGTAGCAATAGATCTGTAGTCCAAATGGTAGAGGGCCAGCCATGAATGAAAAAAGCTAAGGGACAGAGGCCAGGCACTGAGTGTAAGCCCCAATACCAGGATTAAAAAATGAAGTATAATAATAGTAATAAAAATAGTATAGACTTCAGTCTGTTATGAGAAATGAATAACACAATGTAATACACATAAGCATCCTTAGCACAATGCTCAATACCTATACAAGGGATGACATTTTTTCTTAAAAAATAATTGTCATGATTCTCCATTTCCCCTTGGGAAATCTGTCTTAAAATCCTTGGTGAGCTTTTGTGAGAATTTAGAGGCAAATGGAGAAAGGCAAAGGATGAAAAGGCTTAGTTGGAATGCTGCCCAGTTCCGCCATCACACAGGCAAACACCTGACATGTATAGGAAAGCCAGGTCCCTGGGGTGGTTGCCCAGATGGATCAAGACAGAGTCAGAGCGATTTTAGTGTGAACTTTCCTAACACCTCAGATTGGACTCCTGCAGCCTGAATATCCCCTTCCCCCTATTTTTCATCCTTTTGTTTAATTTCTCCTTTTTGCCAGTAGCTCATGTGGTGTTTGAAGGCAGGAATTCTGGATCTTACTCTATCCCAAATGTCCAAGGCCATTCTGTGCCTACAGGGGGAACAAACACATAGTTATTAACTGACTAAACTGAGACAACTATGCTGAGTAAGAAATAAGATTCATTTGTTCATAGTAGTAATAGACAAGAATATTCATAAATTTAAATAAATAATAATGATAATAACAAAACAACAGGCAGGGCACTGGTAGCTCACGATTGCTGGAGGCTGAGATCTGAGGATCACTGTTCAAAGCCAGCCTGGGCAAGAAAGTCCATGAGATTCTAATCTCCAATTAACCAGCAGAAATACTAGAAGTGGAGGTGTGTCTTAAGTAGTAGAGTACCAGCCTTGAGCAAAAAAAAAAAAAAAAATGAAGTAACAATACCCAGGCCCTGAGTTCAAGCCCCAGTATTGGCATGGAGCTAAGCCACCCTGAGGCTGGTTATTATTTGTATATGTGTGTGTGTGTGCGTGCATGTGTGTGTGTGTGTGTGTGTGTATGTGTGTGCAGAAAAGTTCATGAGACTCTTATCTCCAATAAACTACTCAGAAAAAGTCTGGAATGGTGCTGTGGCTTAAGTGGTAAGATCATTAGCCTTGAGCAAAAAAAGCTCAGGTACAGCACCCAAGCCCTGAGTTCAAGCCCCAGAACTAGCACCCCCACACCCCCAAAATAAAGGAATCACATGATGAACTATTTGAAAATAGTCAATTTGAATACAAATTACATGGTATTGAGCATATCTTTAAACTTGTTTAAACTTCTATTTCCTCATCTGTACAGTGGGGATAATGCTGCATGGGAAGCCCCCTGCACATCTAGTCTAGCTGCTTCCATCCTCGAGGCTCCACTACTGTGAGCTAAAGGGCTATGCCACACGTGTGGCCAGCAGAAAGGCTGGAACAGAAGTCTGGATTTCCCCACAGTTAACATCCATCCTCCCTCTGGATCCTCAGGGCTCTAATGCTATGGTCATGACCAGTTCTGTCATTCCTTTGCTATTTTCTGGGGTCAAATTCCTAGTTTCTCGGGTCATCATTCCTACTGAAACTAATGGATGTAATACAGACCTGAGGTCACAGGCAGCAATGGAAAGCTCTTCGTTCTTCCAGAATGAGTGTATAAAGCCAAACCAAATGAAACAGAACCCCTCTCAAGGGAGAAGACAAAAGACAAAGCCTGAACTCCAACATCATCAGAAAGTTCAAGTTTCCAAAGCCTGAACAGTCTAGTCACATGACTTTCCTTTTACATTCAGTCTTAAATCAAAAGGAAAACACAAACCCAAAACAAAAAAGTCAATTATCTCCTTGAAAGAATGAAGAAATATCTCTTTTTAAAAAATGACTGTAAGAAGGATCTTGGGAGTGACTCAGGAATGAAGTTGAAGAAGAAAGAAGAGCAATTGTATCTTTTCCTTTATATTTCATAATAAAGGCTCTCTCTGGAGCAATACCTCATAGAGCTACCGCTCTCAGAACCATCCCCCCAAATACTAAATATTTTGGCTAAAATATTTTCATTTGTCTCATGAGAAAATAACTTAGAATAATCCTAATTTTATTCCTTTCTATTTTGGAATCGATTTTTGTGTTCACACACAGCCTATACAAAGGGTGGCTTACTATGATCTTTCTTGAATTCTTGGTGCTTAGTACTAATAAAATTCAAATATATTTCCATAGGTAATATTAAATAGCTAAAATGATTTTTTAAAAACATTCTGGGGTCAGCTAATTTTGTTTATTTTTTAAATCCCCCTCCTTTAAAAAAAAAAAAAAAAAGACAGTCTTGCTATGTAACCTAACCTAGATTTGAACTTGATATACAACCCAGACTAGTTTGAGCTCATGATCCTTCTGTCTTTGCTTCCAAGTTCTAGGATTACAGATTTGTGCCTACTAGCTACATTTTAAAATTTGTACTTAGAAATAAATAATATTACATTTTTAATACCCCAAATATCACTTATAAAGGTTAACCATATGTTAAGGTGCATAGTAAATTTCAAGATATTCTAAAATATTTGGTGCTTTTATCAATTTTCTCTGATGTAATAGATTCATAGATCCATTTTCTCTTTTTTTCTTATAATTTTAAAATCTCTGTCTCTGCCACTGTCTCTGTCTCTCTCTCATGGTATTATTGGGCCTTACTACGTAGCCCAGGCTAGCCTCAAACTCAAGATCCACTGCCTCTGTCCCTGGGATTGCATACCACACCGGAATTATTATAGCTATTAATGAATAAAACCTGGACACATTGTGTGTTTCACTGTGGGTAGCCACATGTGCACATGGCCTGATTCTATTTACTTTTGGTTCAATTTTTATCATATGCATTTTGATTGATGGTGATACATGCATCTACCATACACAAATTTCCAGGCTTAATTTCTTTTTGCCAGAGACAGAAAATGAGAATAGGAAAAATTAGTACCATAAAAAGGGAGAAACAGGCCTAAGGAAAGGAAAGGCCTTGTTCAAGGCCACACAGCCTGTCTAGAGTTCTCCCCAGAGCACAGAACATCTGTCAACTTGTTTTGGATTCTGTGAGAAGAGTGTTGTTCAGCTAATGGGTTATTGATTAATGTCCAGGAAAAAAAAATGTACAGAGAGAAGTTTCTGTATTCCCAATGATGAGAAGCTCTTTGGCTTCCTTTTAGTGGGAACTATAAGAACATTCGGGACAATCCTCTCCATTGTGTGGGAAGGTCCCAAGAACTGTGGGGTGGTAGCATTTCTAGTCCAACAAGTGCAAGCCATACTTCCTACCTAAAGTGATACCAGAAATGCCCTTGTGATTTCTGAGTTCCTACTAGAAAGATAGGACTGCTTTGAATTGATACCCAAGGCACCAAATTATAAAATCAAATCCATGAGTTCTCCCCCACCTTCCTCCGTAGCTGGACCCTTCCAAAGGTCCTCTTTCTATATACTAAATAACATATCTTCCTCCTTTGGAAAGTGCTTCAGGCATCCAAGAATAACCGCGAGTTATGTTCCCATTCACTAGCTTCAGGCAAATGACACAAAATGAAGTCAGCAGTACTGATGTCCAAAGTTTTCAGTGTGTGTGTGTGTGTGTGTGGCAGTGATGGAGTTTGAATACAAGGCCTCACACTTGCGAGGCTGGTGCTCTGCCACATAAGCCATACCTTCAGCCCTGTGTTTCTTTGATTATTTTTTTGTTGTTGTTGGTCATGGGGCTTGAACTCTGGGCCTGGACACTGTCTTTCAGCTCTTCAGCTCAAGGCTAGGACTCTACCACTTGAGCCACAGTGCTACCTCCAGCTTTTTCTGCTTATGTGGTGCTGAGGAATCGAATCCAGGGCCTCATGCATGCAAGGCAAGCATTCTACCACTGAGCCACCTTCCCAGGCCTCTGGTTATTTTTGAAATAGGGTCTTACTTCCTACTTGGGCATGTGCCTGAGCTGTGATCAGCCTATGTTAAGCTTTCTGTTGTTGCTGAGATAGCATGCTGTGGCATCCAGCTTCCCTCCATAGAAATGAAGTCTCACTGACTTTTCTGCCTGGGTTAGCCTTAAGCTGTGATCCTCCCTAAGGACAAAGTGTTAGTACAAGTTTTCTCTTTCTGTTTCCTGGCTGCCATGACATCAGCTACTCTGCCCTGTCTTGCTCTCTCCATCAGGATGGACTGAAACCTCTAAAACTCTGAGCTAAAATAAACCTTTCCAGTCTTAAGTTGTTTTGCTAGTCCTTTTGTCAAATAAAATGCCCTGACCCTGCAGGCATTGCAAGAGACTTAGCCGGGTGGGCGCACATTTCACATACAAACCGTCCATCCAAGGTCCATAGCTCCCAGTACCCTCCATGGCCACTACCCATCTGCCCCAATCACCTCAGGACCACATAACAAACAACTAGGGACAGCCCCAATGTCCCAAATTCAATGACGTTCAATCCAGACAATCCTAGCACTGCTTGCCCTGTCCCTCCTCTTCCTTCATGATAATGGCTGGCTCTTAACATACTTTCCCTCCTTGTTTTCTCTGCCTCCTGACAATACTGGTGGTTTTCCAGGTGGGTCCTGTTTCACGCTCATTTTATGAAATTCTTGAGAATTTCATGGGGGATATTTTTAAAGCCATGTCAATCAGAACCTCTAGGAATGTGGCTGAGGCATCAAGTGTTTTCAAAACTTCCTCAGGTGACTCCAAAGTTCAAGCCAAGTCTGAGACGGATGCTTACTGAGTCTTCACAGTACACACTTCCAAATTTAACAGTCATTTCTATGGTAATCTCCAGCGCCTCTCTTTGGACAGTGACAGTGCAGAGAGAATTTTAACCTGGAAACTCACCCTTCCCACCATTGCCTGCCTTTTACATCTACATTCATGCCTCCCCTGCATAGAACCTATAGGGAGATCGAATTTTCCTATTGAAAAAGCTTTTACCCAAGACAGGAGGAAAACTTTTGGCAAAGAAGGGGTTAAGATGATAACTAATTCAGTTGCATGCTGGGAACTGTAGTACAATAGTGGAGCCTTGCCAAAGAGGAACTGTTGGTTTCCAAAGCCTTACAGGGAATCTCCTATTCCCCATAGCCCATGAGCAAAGCAGAGACCTGCAATGGCTAATGCTGCAAGACACCACAGACAGAATAGCCAGCTTAGAACCTAGCAGCTCTTCTCAGCAGCTGTGTCTGCAGCTTGAGCAGGTTGCTTAACCTCCTGGCTTCCTTTTCTGTAATTATGGGGAAAATAATAACAGCACCTGACCCATGAGGTTGTCAAGAGCATAAGTGAGTTATTATAAATGAAGTGCTTTTAATGATAGTGGACATATATGGGCATTGTAGAAGTGTCTACATTTTATTTTACCTCCTTCTCAACTCCTCCCTGCATCAAAGTTCTATTCTCTTGGTCAAAAAGATAAAATCCCCGGTGGCATAGTTAGGACATTAGAGTTGATTGGCCCTTTGAGAAATTATTCATAATGGTTTGCCTAAATTGTCTTCTGGTCATCTCTCTATAAAATCATATGCCAATATCAACAATGAAAAAAGTGTATTTTTCCTTTCTACTTTATTAATGCAGAAGATGAAGCACAGAGAAGCTAAGCAACTTGCTCAGGGTCACACAACTAGTAGATAACGGAAACAATATTCTAACAGGTCCAGTTGTTGATCTCAATCAATAAGTGAAATCTGCTGGGATCAAGATTATTTCCTGGGCTGGGATGTAGTTCAGTGGCAAAGCACTTGCCTACTAAGTGCATTGTCCTGGGTTCAATCTTCAGCACCAAAAAAGAACACAAACACACACACACACACACATACACACACACACACACACACCAGTTAAAAAATGATTATTTCCTGACGATTTCATAACATTCTTGTGGGGGACAACGATCCGTAGCATTTTCTAATACAGTGTTTTCATCTTTCTTTTTCTCTTCTGTTCTGTTTCTTGTTTGTTTTTTTTTTTGAGTGTGGTTGTTTTTTCCTTTTATAGTACTAAGGTTTCAACCAGAATAGCCTCATGCTAGGCAGGTGCTCAACCACTTGAACCATGCTCTAAACTCATTTTGCTTTAAGGATTTTTCATATAGGGTCTTTGTCCCTTGGCCAGCCTTGGACTATGATCTTTCTACCTATGCTACCTATCTAGCTAGAATGGCAGGCTTATGTCACCATGGCCAGCTTGTTTGTTGAGATGGGGAGTCTCATTAAGTTTTTTCCAGAGCTGGCCTTAAGCTATGCTGGGCTTATAGGCATGAACCATCTCACATTGTCTATTGTATCACTTTTCTTCTTTTTTTCCTTTCTTCTTTCCTTCCTTCCTCCCTCTCTCCTTGCTCTTCGGTTATAAATCAATGGTAAGGAACACAACGTATATCACCACCATGCACTCACACACATACATAATACACAAAGGTATTACAAGGCAACAGTTATCCCTATAAGAGCAATGTACTTCAATTTTGTATTCAAAACTATTTCCTTTTTTAAATTCTAGTTGTACCCACTAGATTGATTTCCCAATCATCTATTGCATTTGACTAGCAGTTTCCAAAAGCCAGATGTATTGAGAAAGCTTCTTAAAATGACACGTTTGTTTGCAAAAGGAGTCAGGGCCAGGCTTGATCTTTTAAGGCTCCTAATAATGATTTGTTTACTTGCACACTGTGTGTTTCCTAGGCCACACCAGCCTGAGGGGAAAACTGGGATCAGACCCACAGCACAGACTGTTCCTCTTTTACCGTGTTGGCTGTCCTCGGCTTTTCCAGAAGTGCCAGCGACAGCCCCCTGGACCCTTCCTATATGAGAATGGCCAGGAAGCACTGCATACATGCTCTCAGAGTTGTGTCCCTCAGTGTCCTTCTTGGCCCAGGCTTGCTGCTGGGATCATTTGCTGGTTCTTCTGATGGGGGCTGTCTGTGGTTGGGCCACCAAAGCTGAGCTTCTGGAGGAAACTTGAATGACTTGGTGATGTCTCAGCCCTGGGCCTGGAGGGGGCGCTGTTTGCCTCACATCGCTACTGTGGCTCCTGATGCCATCATCACTATGCGCCATAACTAGAAAGAACACAAAACCCCATAAAGGAGATTCTTCTTACCCAAACTTACACATGACCAAGGGCAGTGGCCTGAGAAGAAGCTTCACCCTATACCCACAGGCCCTGTGTTTTTCTCCAGCTTTGGGCCTCATCATCAGGCCAAGTTCAGGTACCATTACTCTCATCCAAACTGGCACATTCTTCCCTCCCCAGAAGGCATGTTGGTTCCTTCCTACAGCTTAGTGTCTATGCTTACAAATATCTCCTTCTTATTGTGAATATAGATTTCTGCTAGCCTCATATTTATTTGACCACTTTGCTTCCCAAGTAGTAGGAGTCACATGGCCAGAACTCAGGTTCTGTTGCAACGGAAATGATGATAATGACAATGGTGATGATGATAATGACACATCTCTTATGTATCTGTATCATACGTAATTCAACCACTCCATGTGTTACTATTATTGTCCTTATATTACAGAGGAGAAAATTGTGGTTGAGGAGGGTAAAATAGGTTGATGGTCACATGGCTGGCAAGGTACAGAGCCAGAACTCCTGGACCTTGCTCAGCTGCTCCTCTACAACTTAGCCTGGGCATTGTGCCTGCCTGCGCTGGACCTCCTGGCATCCCTAGGCCTCTGCCCACTCTGTTTTCATCCTTTTTAAGCCCCTTTCCCCAGTGTCACCATCATGGTCCCCAGTTAAGTTGCCAACCTTATCTGAGGACCTCCAAGTTGGTGGAAGCCTCTAGGTCTTCATCCTCCCTCCTCCTCCATCCTTCCATCACTCCCTTGGGCTTCCTGGGAAGTTGGGTAGGAGACATTGTCTGAAGTAAAGACCCCCCTCTCCAACCCCAGGCTTCTCAAGATTTTCCATGGAGCAAGCCACTCTCATCTTCCTGGCTCCCTCCTCAGGTTCAGTTCTGCAGCCTGCTCCCAAAAAGGCTAGCAGCATCCTGCGTGCCATGGTTAAAATTGTGCCTGATCCTGTGGGTTGTTTCATTGAATAAAGAATTCAACTCTGGGCTTTAAATGCCATAGAAAAAGAAAAAAGTTACTGTCTTTTCAGAATGCCCATTGTTATTTGTCCCCAGAGCTGTCCCCACCCAGGGTTCCTTTTCTACTTGAACTGACACATGGAGCTGCCAGATAACTACAGCTGCAGAGTAAATAACAGGGGTGTGATTTCTTTTCCTCACTCGTCGCTTTCCCAGCTTTACCACATCAGAAATGAAAGACTGATGTGTGGGCTCAAAGCCAAGGTCTCAATAATTTGACATATGAGAGAATGAAATGTAGGAACTTTATGATCCTGTTTGACTATGTGGATTTTTTTTTTTCAGTACAAGAATTTGAACTCAGAGTTTTGTACTTGCTAAGTAGGTGTCCTTCCATTTGAGTCACACCTCCAGCCCTTTGGCCCTGCTTATTTTTGAGGTAGGGTCTCACTTTTTGCATAGCCACCTAGATCAGACCTTGATCCTCCTATTTTATACTTCCTGCCAAAGACGATGACAGGTACACACCATTATACCCAGAGTTTTCTGCTGAAATAGGATCCTACATTTATTTTTTAAAATTTTTTAATTTTTTTTTTTTGCCCTCGAACCATGATCTTTCTCATGAGCTACCACACCCAGTTATTGGTTGAGAAAGAGTCTTGTGAACTTTTTACCCAACCTGGCCTTCAACTGTGATCCTCCTGATATCAGCCTCTAGAAGAGCTAGGAATACAGATATGTCACCTGGCTTGGCTTCCATGCATTGTTTTTAATCATGTGTCTCTGTACGAAGGCAGCTCTGCCCCTAACTAACCCCATCTGTGATGTCTCAGTGTCTCACTTTCACATCGAAGCATTCTGAGTTCCCTGATAGTTTTCAGGACTCCTTTTTAATCACCACTGATATCATTTTTCAGGTCAGGTAATTAAGGGAGTTGTGTGGGTCTTTGAATAAAAATGATCCTTCATAAAATGTTCACCACAGAATTGTTTTCTGGAGCAAGCTTCTGCCCAGCACATCCAGCAGAATCCCATTTACAGAACATCTGACTTGTGGCCAGCTTTTAAGTGACAGTTTTACTGTTTAGAGCCATGCTGCCCAGAGGTCACGGTTTCTAACAACATAATCACCCATTCCCTCCTCCACAGATCTGACAGGGAAGAACTCATTTGAAAAATCACAACTTCTCTTGGATTAAGTGTTTTGTTGTCCCCCCCCCCTTTTTTTCCTGTAAGAAATATATTTACATGATGTTAATGATGATAACCGACGGGTACTTTGAAACATACTCCAGGTGATAGCACTCCCCTGCCTCAAACTCTTCAGTCTCATCCTGTTCCATTCTCTGGATCACACTGGTCTTTGCATGCTGTTCCCTCAACACCTGGAACACTTCACCTCCCCCACCCTCACCCCTTCCCCTTCCTTGCCTTGTAACTCCTCTCAGTCATCCCTTCTTCAGGGAATTGTCTCCCAACCTCCTTGATGAGGTCAGGTCCTTCTTTATGAAAACTCCGAGGTGCAATTTGAGGTTGGTTTGGAGTCACATGGGCACCAGGAACAGTTCTGATGTTGTTCATGCAGCCATGGGGGTAGCTCACTGAGTTCAGAATATCCAGGCCCTGGGTTTGAAGCTGGATCTCTCTACCTTTCAGGACACTGGGATAAATAAGTAGTAACTCATTGAGAGAATGAACAGGCCTGACAGGACCCTCTGTTCACAGAGCTTGTGGAGTTTGAAGGAGTGATTGGACCAGGCATGGTGGCACATGTCTATAATCCCACTGAGGCAAGAGGATCATGAGTTTGAGGCCAAGTCCAATACAGGGAGAATCTGTCAAAAAAGAAAAAAAAAAAAAAGGAATGACTTAAGTTAGCACGGGGTCTGTAGGATCAGCTACAAGAGGAAGAAGGCAAAATGGCTTTCGCTTCTGATAAGGAGCTTATGTTATAATCACACATTTGTTCAAATCGTCTTTGTCACCAGCCCAGTTTAAGAAGTAGCAGGAGAAAAGGCTTCCCCCTGATACCCCAGCTTGAAGGATGGCTACTTTCAGCATGGCAAGAAGACCAAGGATCTGTGGGCTTCCACTATCTCTTAGGAGGGAGGATCTTCCTGAGTGTCTCCCATCTTCTAGAACCAGACCACTCCATTCCCCAAGGCCAGGGCCTCTCCATTGCTTAAATCAAGTCCCCCCCACTCCCGCTTTTTTCCCCCCAAGGATGCATCTTTTCTTCTGAGGTGTTCGCCAGAGACAGCTTATTTTCATAGTGGTGGTTGCAGCACTCCATCCTGTCATCCTCATGCTGTGCACCCGGGACTGTGAATTTCGCAGATGTGGGATTTCAAAGCCAAGGTCTGCAGTTCTTAGGCTAGCCTTTCCCCCAGCTTATCACAGCCTCCTAGACCGAGCCAGGCCCTTTTCAAAGCCCCAGTTGGCTGCCTCCTGCTGGCAGGGAGTTCCTTCCAGGCTTCAGTGCTACTGCCAAGGAATGGGGGTGGGGGTGGGGTGGGAAAAGGGAGGAGATCGGATTGGGGGGGGGGGAGTTCTGTGTGTGGGCTATATTGCCCTCTCTCATGGTTGTGCATAGAGGGGGGATTATGAAAATCCATAATTTGTGACACTTGATACCTATCAAAAATGTATTTCCTCACATTCACCTCCTCCCATGAAAGTCTCAGTCTCCTCCATACATTTGTATTTGTTGTTTAATCATACCTCTGACCAGGTGGACTGAGCAAGAAATAGGAAGATAAATGAATCCTGCAGAGAGAGAGAGAGAGAGAGAGAGAGACTTTCATTTAACTTTATCCTACCCCCCCTCGCCCCCCCCCCCCCAGCCAAGGCTAGCTCCCCAAAGCTAGTTTTACTGAGGTTGTTTGCTATAAGCAAAGCAAATTCCCAGAGGTTTCCCAGAGATTGCTGCCATCCTGTGCAAGATGACTGCTCCCACCCTCCCGCCCACCCACCCACTAATAAGACATAATGCCTGTCCTATTTTGGGTAACAATTAAAGGGCCTCCGGGTGAAAGCAGAAAGCTGTTTATTTTTCTGTTACATCACTTTGCCTTCGAAGGCTGCTCTGTGCTCGGCGTTTGCCGGTGATGCAAGCGGCTCTCTTCCTCCAGCAGTTGGATCGTTCCCATCTCACAGCACCTCACAGGTCTCCCCCCCCCCCCCCCCCCCCACCCAGAGCAGTGCACTGCTGAAGAGAGGAGAGAGGAGCTGTTCACGAATCAGCTGCAGGTCCCTGTTTTGAAAAGCCAAGATACAGACAGAGAGAGAGGAAGAAAGGGTGGACTCCTATGTGACCTGTTCTGAGAACAAACCCAGGCACCCTCTGAATTCCAGAAGATCTGTTCATGTGTGGGGCTATTTTTTCGACTGCATGGAATCAGAAAGAAGCAAAAGGATGGCAAATGTCTGCATCCCCCTGAAACGAATTGCTTATTTCCTATGTCTCTTATCTGCGCTTTTGCTGACTGAAGGGAAGAAAGCAGCGAAGCCAAAATGCCCTGCCGTGTGTACTTGTACCAAAGATAATGCTTTATGTGAGAATGCCAGATCCATTCCTCGCTCCGTGCCTCCTGATGTTATCTCACTGTAAGGCCCGTAAGCATTTTGATATTTAATTTTATGATTGAAAAAAATTCCAGCTTGTGGATCTGGGGTTTTGTATATAGTGATGGAAAGGCAGAGAGAGAGAGAGAGAGAGAGAGAGAGAGAGAGAGAGAGAGAGAGATTTCTCTTGCATGCTTGGCGATTTGACAGCCTTAACATTTTGCTGCATTTCCAAATTTTTGATTCTTGATTAACTGCTACTGAACATGCTTAGACACCCCCCCCCCCCCGCCCCCCCTCCCACCGCCGCCCTGCATTTCCCTGGGCATTCATATGAGAAACCTGTAGCAGTTTCATCTGGCTTTCTTACTTCACCTGGGAAGAAGCAGTATCTTACTTCATAAAATAGGGTAAAAATAGTGACTTGGATGCTAAACTGGATTAACATAAGGTTCGTTCTCTCTCTGTGTGTCTTTGTGTTTTTCATGTGTGTTTTGTTTTCTTTCAGATCCTTTGTGAGATCGGGTTTTACTGAAATCTCTGAAGGGAGTTTTTTATTCACACCATCGCTGCAGCTCTTGTGAGAAATATTTATATCATGACTATTTTTTAATACATAGTGGGATAATGATGATAAATAATACAACGGGACTCTTTGGAATATAGTGGGATAAGCCTTTCTAGTAAAAACAAGCTCAATATTAATTTTGTCGCATGTGATGCTATTAATTGAGAAAGATCAGCAGAAGGAAAGGTGATAGGTTTGCTTCTAACTTCCCACCAACGGTGCAGGTTGCTACTTGCCATGGTAAATGTGCTAACCTGTGAGGCTATCTACTCTAATGGCTATTTGTGAAGTTGTTGGGATGTGGTGACAAAAATCCCAATCCCATAGCACTATTTGACTTTCATTTTTAACTTGGGAACTTTGGTGATTTTTGCCCTGGAGTTTTTTCACATTTGTCAATGCAGAACCCAATATAACATATGCGCTCAAGATGTTGCCGCCAGAGAATCTGGTGCAGGCTGCTACTCTGTGTGATTTAGCATGTAGGGGGGAAAAAGAAAACCTTCACTTCTTTCTAGGTAATTCCTTAAACTATCATTTCTCAAGAGACTGCTTTCTCATCTCATCTAATTTATAGAAGGAAAGAATATATTTAATTTAGGGTTAGTGCACAGGATTACTTTCCACTATGTGTTTTGAGTTGATCACAGGGGAATCACATATTTAGTCTGTACCTGCACATATTAATATATATAATATATATATACATATATATTTGGCTGAGAAATCAAATCTCTTCATAGGTGTAATGTAACATGTATAATTTGTTCAGATGTGTAATGTCTGGCAATTGGAGTTCTGGTTCTTAGAGCAATATCACATGGGGGAAAGGTCAAGAGGTCCCAGTAGTATCCGACAACAGTCTTGAGTTGGTAGCTAAAGGGAATTAGTCAATTGTCGATGCACTGAGTTTGGAGTATTTTAACAGCATGATTCAGGACTGGAGTTTTCTGCTTGTTTTTTGGGGTTTGGGTTTGCTTGCTTTCTTGCCTTACTTGGCCATTTTGGCTGTTTGAGATTGTATACACTAAGCAGTAAAGAACTGAAATTGAAGAGCCCAGAGGGAACTGAAATCTCACCTTATCTCTCACTAGATCTTAGACATGTAATTTCGATCAAATGATTCAATCTCAGTGAGCCTCAGACTCCTTCTCTATACACATTTTGAAGAGTTCTTATCGGAGATGAATAAGAAAAATTCTTGGCATGGCATATAAAAAATCCTTATATGTTATATAAAAGTCAAGGCATTTCATTTTGATGTAAAGGTGAAAAAAAACCTAAAAGTCACTAAACATATTGCTTGGGCTGTATGAAATCCCAAAGCTGGCCTATTTCAT
The DNA here is from genome assembly GCF_019054845.1 of Dipodomys spectabilis. Lineage (NCBI taxonomy): Eukaryota > Metazoa > Chordata > Mammalia > Rodentia > Heteromyidae > Dipodomys > Dipodomys spectabilis. Next base: position 18,541,376 of record NW_024870802.1, on the reverse strand, counting down.
TAGATTTGCAAACTTGATTGAATGTTTCAACTTATGCAACAATTGTGGCTATGTCCTTCCCCAAGCTTATGTCTCTGAGGAGTCAACAATTGAGTAGATGATTCTCAAGGGGTTTCCCAAGGGCCAGTAGTGTGATTACAATAAGTGTGAATATATTAAACAAATCAAAAAATGATAGTCTTTAGTAGAGAGAAGGGAGAAGTCAGTAATGCTGGGATCTTCCCACAGAATAAGAATTTGCTATACGTGAGAAAGTGATACATTGGCCTTATGCTGCTTATTGGCTAAATAAATGGGTCGCTTAAAAGATATCTTTTTGGTGTACCCAGATACCTCCCTCCCCCAGTATAGATCAAGTTTTAAAAGAAATCTCAGTTATACAACTACTTATATTGTGACATTAGATGTACATCAGCTATAACATCAAAAACCTGGATTGATCTATGTAAACAGTTAGCTTTATTTTTGTTGGGTGGGTGCAGCCATGACAAACCCTGCTGGGCAGTGTTGTAGAAATAGAACCCGGCTGCTGCATGGTAATGTGATTACATGTATTTAGAATCACAGAGGGAAGCCAAGGGATGGGTTTTAAATAGCCCACACCAAGTGTGTGCCATGCCCCTCTGTCCCATGCTCTGAGTTCCTATGGAACATTCCAACCCTTATTTCCACAAGCAGGTCAGGTTTCAGAAATAACAAAAGGGCGAGCAGTCTTGCCCTGGATGTCCTCAGTTAACTCCCATTGGCCAACCTCAGCTGTGTCATGCTGATCTTAGGTAAAACTATTAGGGGTCAACATTGGTCTCTAGTCACCAGGATCCTGTTCCTAAGGCCTTTGTTCTCCACCCATCCTGCGCATCACTCCCTGCCTGATTCCTTCTATCCTCAAGGAAAGGTCAAACAAGATCATTTTCATTGAGTAGGAAAGTAACAATAAGGATCTGAATATGAGCTATATCACCAGATAATAATTGTGGGAAAACTTGTACCACAGATAGAAAGAGGGTACATGAGTGAGACAAGGCCATCCAAGTGCCCTTGAACTCCCACTTGAACTGCCAATCTGCCTCTGGAACCTTAAGAGCCCAGTGCTACCATTTTTGGGGGTCTAGATCTCATCTGTTATTGCTTGGGAGTAGCTATGAATAATGGCATTTGTATCCACAGATCCTCAAATGTGCCCCTTAGTTTGCCAAGAGAGAAACTTCGGAATCAATTCTGTTGGATCCATGTGGAAGGCAGTTGGTTTCATCTTCTCATTTTTTTTTTTTTGTTTGTTTCTTGAAAGGAAAAAGAAAGATCCCATTCCTATCACTTACCATAGCCATCTGAGAATGTAGTTATGGCCCAAATGCATCCTCAAGCCCTTCTGTAGAAGTACTGTTCATAAGGTCAGCCTGGGATACAGAGGAAAACATACGTAGTACCTCATTCCACACAGTGTTTCAGAAGAAATCCTGGTAGGCCGTGGCTGGCAGTTTGTGTTGGAGAACAAGAAAAACAAAAGCCCACACTGCATGGAAAGGAGAGAAAGAATAAAAACAATCCAATAAAAATTTCTCAGATTAGTTGTGAAAAACATTTTCTATCTCACTTATTGTTTTAAAATACACACACAGACACACAGCACACAGACACACACACACACAAAACCCTTTTCCAAGCAAATGCAATTTTATCCATGTTTTTTACAGGGCCAGGTCAGAAATGTAACGAATCAGAATGATTCTGAACTCTAGTTTGCTCTTAGGAATGACAGTGGTACTTTCAGTGATCACAATTAAGAGGTATATGTTTCACACATTCCAGCCTGTTCTGGCACAGCTGCAGGCTGAAGTCCACAGTGATGCAGGACAGGCAAAGACTTGGTGTCAAGAGGATAAAATGTTGCCACATAGCTGTTGGTTGATGGCATTTTAATGAATATGCTTCCTGCAACTCCTAAGAAGGTTCTCCTTGCATGGAGTGAATTTCAAGGGTAGTTTTGGTATCATACTCAGAAAAATTAAGTTAAAATAAAAAAGAGAAACCTATTAGAATTCGATATGGCCAGGAGGTGGAGAGGGGGGAACTATTCCAGTGAGATTTGGTCTTATTTGAAATACAGAATTGATTTTCTAGGGAGAAAATAGCAATTTTTTAAAATAAATCCACAATTGTCACATAAATCCATAACCACCGAAAATTAAAAACTAAAACAAAAAGCAAAATAGAATGAACCAGAAATAAGCCCATCTTTACTAAGGCTTTAATCATTCAGTCCTTGAAAATAATTGTCAAGAGGAAAATATCATGGCCTCTCTTACCTTAAAGAAATTGCCAGAGGGGTGCCAGTGGCTCACACCTGTAATTCTAGCTACTCAGGAGGCTGAAATCTGAGGGCGACAGTTTGAAGCCAGCCCGGGCAAGAAAGTCTATGACATTCTTATCTCCAATTAACCACAGAAAAACCAGAAATGACACTGTGGCTCAAGTGGTAGACTGCTAGCCTTGAGCAAAAGGAAGCCAGGGACAGTGTCTAGGCCCAGAGTTCAAGCCCCAGAATCAGAAGGAAAAAAAAAAAAGAAAAAGAAAAAGAGGGAGAGAGAGAAAAAAAGAAAAAAAGACTGTCATTTTTTGAGTCACACCCCCACTTTGCTGGTTAATTAGAGATAAGAGTCTGATGAACTTTCCTACCCCTGCTGGTTTTAAACCATAATCCATAGATCTCAGCCTTCTGACTAGCTAGGCTTACTGTATGACCCACTAGTACCAAGCTCTATCTCTCTTGACAAGTATGAGAAAAGCTGGGTGCTCTTCAGTGACTAGAGAAGCCATACCGCTCAGCTGTGAGGTATTGGAGAAGTTGTTAACTGGTTGTACATAGATATGTATATTCTGGGTTTTGCCTAGTGGATGCTCTCACAATGATGGACTGAAAAGGAAATTTTCAATGTTATTTTGTCTACATTTTGCCCAAGATCCAGAAGTTTGTTTGGTAACTTCTTAATTAATTATGGTAGCTGTGTACAACATTTTTTTGGGTTGTTTTTATTTTTCCTGAAAGCACATTTCATCCTGCTACCTCCTCAAGCAAGAAGCCCAACTATCAGGCCCCTTACATCCATACCCACTTCCAGCTGGACAAGTCCCCTCTGCAACAGCGTGAGACTACTGCCTCTTCCTCCTCCTCTTCCCCAGCTCTAAAGCTCATTGAAGCACAGTCAGCACACTTCCACACCCCCCTCCCCACCTTCAGTTCCTGTCCCAGCCACCTCCATCACCATGGTCTTTCCTGTGTCACCTTTGTGCTTGGAAAACTTTAATGGTGCTTATGAACAGAGAAAATCTGAGCACCGCGATTTGTGTGAACAGCACTTGGCATACTTCTATTGGGGCAGAGTTTTCACTCACAGCATTGACATTACCTCCATGCTCTGCACCCTCCAGCTCCATCTATACTAGAGTGAAATATCTCATTCTGTGACCTGAACTGTCACAGTCTACGGACTTCTCTGTGGTTTGTAGTATTCCCTGCCACCCTCTAGGACGTTTGTGCTTGTATCTGTCCCAAGTCTAACATGGAGGATCCTCAGTAGACCATGGTGCTGGGAAACAGCCTAGACACCATAAATCCAGACTCTGCTCCTATGTATTTGCCGAATCCATGCACTGTCCATCGAAGACTCTGTTTTACTATCAGTGGAAAGTCCTGGTTGGGTGTTAATCCTTCCTTAGGTTTGGGATACCTATTTGAGGTCACATAAACTAATAGGGTGGAAAGAGGGAAAGTGAACCAGAGTCCCAAAGACCTATTTGCTCAGAAAGTTAGGACTTCAAACTTCTTCTGTGGACATTTCCAGAATCTCAAAAGCAATGTCCTTAAGCCTTTCCCTGAGACTCATTGTTTAAGTCCTTTTTTCCTACTTTGATTTCACATTTACACTGCTGCTTGCTAGTTGTATGCTTTGGAACAAGCTTCATCAAGCCTTGGTAGCTGTATGTACACATTGGAGACTAACCACCAAAGCTGTGGTGCAAGATTACAGTAAGGATTAAATGAAATGGGGCACAAACAGCCCAGTTCCTGTAACTCCATGAACATTAGCTCTTACTATAAGGCAGAAAATCACTTTAATTTGAACCACTGTAACATCAGATTAGTGTCTTGACTGTACAATTTGTGTTTACCTACAATCCCAGCTTTAAAGTTCAGTGGAGCTATACCTAGGTCTCTGTTAGAATCTGCTACGAAATCTTTTCAAATAAGAAGTATTCACGATCATACCTCTCATAAGAAATGTGGACTACTTACCTTTTTAAAAAAATCTCTCACTACTCCATAAAGAAAATAACTGGCACCACATTTTGTAAAACATGTCAGATTTTTAAAAAAATAATGAACACTGGCTAGTTTTCAATGAGTAGTCTTTTGTTTAGGATATAAATAAGCCTAAACTAAAAGTCAAGCAACATGACTCTAAATCCAGTTTGTACACCAGTGAGCTATGTGATATTTAATAGGGCACAAAATATCACTAAGCCTCAGCTTTCATATGAATTAAATACCAGAGAGAGAAATTATAGCTCTCAAACTCAAGTGCTAATGAGAGTTGGGTAGTAAGATAAATGAAAGACGCCTTTGGGCAGGAGACAATGGGGACTGGTGGGGACTGAGTGAAGACAGAGAATATATGTCTTCCTAAAAATGGTATCTTTAGCTCCTGCTAATTATTGGTGATAGAAATTCAGTACATGGAGATGGGGGGGAGTCACTGTTTTCCTAAATATTTTCAGAGGAAAGATGAATCTGGAGTAGACTGTTAAATAGGATGAACATCGTTTGACATTTGAGGACCTTCATATTAAATTATATCAATTATACCTAAGATTTCCTCCTGTCTTAAAATTCTATTGTAGTATATTCCTTTCTATAAATTTATATAATATAGAAAATGGCTCATTAAAGAAAGAACAAAATTATTCTGTCAGTTCCAACAAACAAGTAAATTTGATTGGTAATTAAAAGAGCCTCTTAATATAAAGTTGACTATTATAAAGTTATTGATAGACTAATAATATAATATCCAACCTCCAATATAGTCCAAATGGATCTTACTGGGACTCCCAATCGTGGCTGATGATCAGACAGTATTTCAATATCCCTTCCATGGAGCAAACATTAAAGAGGACTTGTTGGGCGTATGGACATAGCAAACTGGCAGGCACTTACCTATGTAAAATGTGACTAAAAAGCAAAGATTCTCTGAAAATTACAAATGAAAATGAATATGTACAAATGCATACTTCTTTGTGATACTGAAGTTTGAACTCAGGACTTCATGCTTGCTAGGCTGATGCTCTATTACTTGAGCTCTGTTCCAGCCCTTACTTATTTTTTCAGATAAGGTGTCCTGGTTTTGCCTAGACTAGTCTCAGACCATAATCCTCTTCCCGATGGCCTCCCACATAGCTTGGATCACAGACACCTATCTTCATTCCCCACTTCTTGGTTGAAATGGAGTCTCATTAACATTTTTGCCCTTGCCTGGGATGGCCTTGAACCATAATATCTACCTCCTCTTGACTTAACAGAGAATTCTTTGTGAATAGCATTGAATTTTCCCCACATTTCCATAGATAAGACTTTTGGAGTCTTCTTAGAATTACCAATGTTGGATAGCGTGTAAACCATCCAAGGCATGCTTTGATCATGGACATTGGGCACTGTATATTGTTTGATACTAAGTACCTAATTTATCTCATATTTTTATTTCATCATCATGATCACTCTTTTGCTGTGGTCATTCCCTGCAGTGGTGGAGATCAAACTTAGGTCCTGGTACATACTAAGAAAGAGCTCTACCTACAGAGCCACATCCCAGCCCTCATAACCATTTGCAGTGTGTATATGACCATCTCCACTTTCCTAGACGAAGTACTGAGTCCTCTGTGAAACTTCCCTAATAGCAGTTGAGGTGAAGTTCAAACCCTTAGCCGGCCCTGGCTTTAACAGTTCTGTTGACTTCCTTCTTGAGTGGTAAATCACTGGGCTTGACTTTGCAGAGTTTTGTTCCCCAAATCAAATTCCTCTCCAAGGGTCAATCCTTTGCCATTGACAAGGGCATAGAGGGGAATGTGTCCTCATTCCCAGAGACAATGGTTGAAAAGGAGCTTCAAAGCGCTTTGAAAGGGTTGCAGCATTGCTGGCAAGAACTTCTAGTTTCCCTAGGATTCCACTCTCATTTGTATGTGTACGTTCTGGTCTCCTTGCTTAAGGAAAGAGTCAGAGAAAGAAAGAAGGGGGACAAAACAGAGCAAAAGAGAAAGACCTTATTTACTTTAAAGTTACACCTTAGACTAGTGTTCTCTAAATCTGTATCCCAGGGAACACTTGTTTCAAAAGAATAAAGTTCTGTGCTCAACTAAATTAGAGGTACTGCGCATTCGAAACCCTGCCTGGCCACTTACAATGTAATGCACTTTGGCATCAAAAACTCTCTGCAATTATTGAAAGCTGTTTCATTTTTCGGTCCTACTATCAGTTCTATAGAAAATATTTTGGAAATGGATGCATGTGATAGTTGTATGTATTTATTGTTTAGACTGGATAATGATGCATAAGCAGGTAATCTCCTCTATCCTAGAAGAGAAATTTAACTATGTGTCTCGATAAGGAAAACAACTAAAAACAAGTTTGTTGGCATGGATTCATTGATGTAATATCTGGGGTTCTGGTCTCAGCACCAGGCTCTCTACCTGATTAAGTAGCTTGACAAGGTCTTCTTTAGGGACATCCCAGTAGATTCTCCTTCTTGCAGAGAAGTAGATGGTCCCTTGCAGCACATTCATCAGGCGGGAAAAGGTTCCTGAGCTTACATGTGTAATCTGAGATGGGCACCATGGCTCATGCCTAAGTATTCAGGAGGCTGAGATCTGAGGATCATGGTTTGAAGCCAGCCCTGGCAGGAAAGTCCATGAAACTCTTATGTCTATTTAACTACCAAAAGAAGCCAGGAGTGGCGCTATGGCTTGGGTTGTAGAATGCTAGCCTTGACCATGAAAGCTCAGGTACAAGGCCCAAGCCCTGAGTTCAAGCCCTAGAACCAGTGTGCATGGGTGTATGTACATTGTACACACAATGTACACTCTGTTTGGGTCTAAAAGGGAGTTTCCTCATAGTGAATATTCATTTCATGCACAGCTCAATGATTAAAGGATCCAGTTATCAATAAGATTCCAAACTTGCCTATTTCAAAGGTAATTTTCTTCTGAAAAGTCTAAATTTACTTAAAGCCAGAAAAGATTTGCATGGTTAAAAATAATAATAACCTGGTAAATTTCCTTAACCCTCTTTCTTAAATGTACTCTATCCCTACTTTTTTTTCACACTAAGCTCTCAGTCCCTGGAAGGTTTTGTTGTATTCCAGGGAATACATTCTGGGAAATACTGGGCAAGGCTGCTCTGGTTTGCAGCAGCAATTGGGCAGAGCTGAAGGCAGTAAAGGAAGCTGGCCTCACTCATGACTATTAACCAGTTCTAGCCAGAAGACTAGGCCTGAAGCCGGAGTCCAATTCTGCAGCTTACAGACTGCAAATTACTTTTCCCCCTCTCACCTTGGTTTTCTTTGTATTTTAAGTGGAGAATATAAAGCCAATATTAGTGCAGTCCTTTGAGGATTAAAGTGAGATGCTTGTAGCTAATGTTGAGCCCTGGTGTAGACATGCTTTAGATAAAATCCTAGCACCTTCCTGGTGTTCCAGGAGCAGACAGAAGTCGATCTTACAAAAACATCAGCCAAGTGAGCTGTTGGCCCACATGTGTCAACTCCAGTAAAAAAATCTTTGAGTCCTGAGGCAAGAAGTAGTAGCCTACAAAATCAAGACACAAATCCATGCCCAGGAGATCCCTACAAGTCTAAAATCTATATCCCTATCCTGGTCCACTACTGACAAAAGAAATAACCTTTGCCAATTTACTTACCTTCTACTGACCTGTTTCTTCATCTGCAATTAGGGTGCTGGTGGCTCATGTCTATAATCCTAGCTACTTAGGAGGCTGAGGAGTGTGGTTCAAAGCCAGTCTGGGTGGGAAAGTTGGTGACATTTTTTATCTTAAATTAACCACCAAAAAAGCCAGAAGTGGGGGTATAGCTCAAGTGGTAAAACATCAGGCTTGAGAGAAAAAGCTCAGGGACAGTGCCCAGGTCATGAGTTTGACTCCCAGTACTGGCATACAGACAGAAAGAGGGGGAGAGAGAGAGAAAGAGAGAGAGAAAGAGAGAGAGAGAGTACTAATACCTCCTCCACTCTAGATTTATGTGGAGCCAAATTATTCCAATCAATTCAGATTGAAGAGGTGGTAGTATACTTAAAAAGGAGTTGAATTACATTGAAAACTGTTTTTCAAGGATGAAAGTCAAAAATACCTATCAAATAATGTACTCTTGCATGGATGCCTCCCATTTTAATGCTTCCCTGTCTGAAGAGCGTATTTTTAAATATTCAAATGTAGATTATTCACATGGCACATACATTTAGAATATGTGCATTTAGCCAAAGTGAATCATCAACCTATTATTAATTATCATTCAGCCAGCCCTATTCTTCTGGATAAAGAAGATTAGTAACAAGCAGAGGGTCTGAATCACTTTGGCAGTGTTCTACACAAGTTGCCAAGCCTCTCTTGTGCCTTTGCATCTTTCAACAGCTTGCATCCCATATGTTCTGTGCTCTGTCATTTATACATATACACTCATATATCCTGACCCATATATACCTTGGAGAGTACTTACTGGTATTTGCGCACACTTCCCGTGGCTGCTAATAACAGGCCTGTGCCCATCCAAATCTTGAGTTTCCTTAACAGTCCAGTTAAGATCCTTTGCTAAATCTAAAGCTCGTCTAGCTGATATTTTATGCTTGTGTTCTTTGCTTAGATGTTCTTTGGTAGAAACACCAGGGCCATGTTTATGTATCTCACATAATATATATTCAAGAAGTTGTTTTGTTATTGTAATTCCTACTTTAACAGACAACGGAACAGATTCACCTACATAATGTCTTGACAGACAAGCACAAGTGGCAGCTACAAGATTTATTTTCTAGTTCATATCTAACAAATTGCAGCCTCTTAAGTGACAACTGGTTGCTGGCTGCTCACTCTTCTTTATCCAGAATAGTCTTCACAGCGGGAGGAATTGTGTGGGAGTCTCCTAAACCATCTTTCTCCATAGCCAGGAGAACCTGATCTGGGTAGAAGAGATGTAGGTTTTTCATGGGCTAATGACAATTCTGATGACAGTGAAGATGTTGCCCGAGAGGATCTGAAGGAATGTCACTGAAGCTGGGGGCCAAGCACAAGGCCAGTGACCAGCCTGGTTTGAGAACATGTTCTCAGTAGAGGTAGCACTCCTTCACGTTCAGCCATCTGCAGACCAGCCTCCTTGCCCCCAAAAGACTGCCATGCCTGCTCTTTCACAACTGAAGCCTACAGTGCTGCAAGTACAGACTCACATACTTTTAAACCTAACTGGGACCTCAAGTACTGTCCAGCATAGCCCCCTTACGTTACAATATAGAGGAGACGTGGCATGCTCAGAACACACAGGGTTTAAAACCCAAGCATGCCCGGCTTCTGGCAGGCATGGTGGCTCATGACTGCAACCCTAGCTATTCAGGAGGCTGAGATCTGAAGATCGCAGTTCCAACCCAGCCTACACAGGAAAGGCTATGAGACTCTTATCTCCAATTAATCAGAAAAAAAAAAAAAAAGCCAGAAGTGGAACTGTGGCTCAAGTAAGCAAAGAAACGAAGCTCAAGGACACTGCCTTGACTCTGTGCTCAAGCCCCAGGACTAGAACAACAACGACAACAAGTCAGATTTCTTGATTTCCTGTATAAGGTTTCTTCCCTGGCCTTTGGGAGAGGCAAGACAAGAAATCACTGTCAGAGCCACACCAATACAAGTGTGTTCCCAGTCCTTTCACTCTGGACCATGTCTATGGCCTTTCAGTTGTACTTACAAAGGCCTTGAACCCCTAGCCATCTTCCTTCTTAGACCCTCTGCTCCTGCCGCCAGTTTCCCTCTGAGCTATGAGCTGTGTGCTAACACTGCCACCCCGCTTTTCAAAAGCTCCTTTGGGAGTAAATTCATTCAATCGAGTTTTCGTTTAACCAAAAACTCCCTCACAACCTCCAGCCCTGGTGCTAACATGCTGTTCTCGATGAAGAGCTCTGCTCTGTCCACAGGCATGTGTGGGCAGCTGGAAGAGGAACCAGCGTTAACAAATGTCCTAGAGGTCAAACCTTCTGATCACAATGTAATAGTAATGATAGATTTATGAAAACTTTTTTTAAAAAGGGAATGCTATTCTAAATGACTGTTGAAATTAAGTATACAACTTAAGTCTTCTAAATCAAAGTTGCAGGATGCTTTATGTACAGAACAAAAATATACAACTGAGTACTGAATTCATTAAATACCCAAAATAATAAGGGAAAAAACAATAATAGAAATTTAAAACAATAGATTAGAAGCAGTGGGAATAAAAAAAGGGGGCCAGAGGCATGGCTCAGCAGTAAAGTACCTGCCTAGCAAGTGCAAGGCACTGACTTCACATATGAATCAGTCAATCAATCAATAAATCCAAGATTTGATCCTTAGAAAAACCTCCACAATAACAGCCATTTGGAAGAGCAACACTCACAGGTTGGAGAAACATTAATTATTCAACTAAAAGCTTTGGTGATAAATATTTAGAAAAGAATCGAGGATATATCTCACTTGATATATTAAAGTGAACTCCAAATGGATTAAAGAGGCCATGATTTCACAGGAAAAGAAGCAATGATAATATTAAATATTGGTAAGGATTTAAGACAGACATTTTCATACTCAGAGTTGGACAGATAATTTGGTAAAGCTTGCATAAAATACGAGACTTAAAAGCCATCTACATTTAGCTGGATGCTGGTGGCTCACACCTGTGATCCTAGCTACTCAGAAGGCTGAGATTTGAAAATCATGGTTCAAAGCCAGCTGGGGCAAGAAAGTCCACATGACTTTTATTTCCAATTAACCACCAAAAAAAAGTGGTAGAGTGTCAGCCTTGAGGACAAAAGCTCAAACCCTGAATTCAAGCCCTAGGACCAGCATTTAAAAAAAAAAAAAAAAAGATGGTTGCTAGCAAGTCTACAAAATCTTTGGTCTCTGTTCAGGCTAACAAGGCCGTTCAAACTATAAACAAATGTACATGATGTTGTTGTGAGGAGGATTGTTACAGCTGACTCACTGAAGGCTCTTACTATGTGTAGTGATGGGGATAGGAAAACCCATAGCCCCTCAAGGCCCCACAGCACCCATTGTAGTCAGACTGCTATTCGGAGCAAAGAGGCCTTGGTCATCTTGGTAAAGGAATTATTAGAACTGACCTGGGAGGCTGTCTGTGTCTCCAGGAGCTTTGAAATAGCCTGGGCCACATTCCAGGTAGATAATTTAACAAGAATCCTTGAGGGTGGAAATGAGTTGTCAGGATTTTCAATGCTTCCTGGGTGATTCCCAGGGCAATCAAAATTGCTGCACACTGACTTAGGACCTGATTCAGTTCTAGGCACTTGCCCTATGCCACCACACTTCTTTTAGTGAGATCTCCATATTCTTTTTTGCTCCTGGATGTTCATTGCACATATGCCTTGCCTGCCATAGATCCAACTCAACCCTCAGGAATTTCCTTTGCTCTTAAGGATATCATCTTAGCCCAAATTACTTTTCTAAGTCATGCCATTTGGACCACAGTATGCTGCTCAATCTAGGGATTGACTATTTGGGGAAGAACTAAGTATTTATTACCAAAATAATCCACAGAAAAGGAGAGAAGTTGGGTAGCATCAAACATAGCCATGCTGGTGTGCCACAAGTCTGTTGTGTGTGACCATCATGTGAGATAGCATCATGGCTTGTATTAAGGCCAATAGGATGCCTGAACAGAATCTGACTCAATTACAAATCATAGAACTCAAATCTAACATTTCTCTGAGCCTGGTGGCAATAGCTCATGCCTCTAATCCTAGCAGCTTAGGAAGCTGAGATCTAAGGATTGTGGTTCAAAGCTAGCCAGAGCAAAAAAGTCCATGGCTCACACCTGTAATCCTAGCTACTCAAGAGGCTGAGATCTGAAGATCGTGGTTCAAAGCCAGCCCGGACAGGAAAGTCTGTGAGACTCTTACCTCCAATAAACCACCAGAAATCTGGAAGTGACACTGTGGCTCAAGTGGTAGAGCACTAGCCTTGAGCCAAAGAGCTGAGGAACAGCACCCAGACCCAGAGTTCAAGCCCCACAACTGACTCCCCCCCACCCTAAAAAAGGCCATGAGACTCTTATCTCCAATTAACCACTAAAAAGTAGGAAGTGAACCTGTGGCTCAAGTGGTAGAGTGATAACCTTGAGCAAAAGAGCTCAGGGACAGCTTCTATGCCCTGAGTTCAAGCCTTATGACTGGCACCAAAAGAAAAGAAAAATCTTCGAATGTCCATTAAAATATAAAGATTATTGTTTTGCCCTTTTTGTAGGACACTATAGGAATCTGTGATTTCATAAGGAGCTTTTTATTGAAATATAATTAATATACATAAAAAGGTGTATATCCTGAATCTTTCTCAGTTTTTTTTTTTAACAAAATAAACACATTTTATAATCAGCATTTGGCTTGTTACCAGGTCAAGACCCCAAAGTATTCCTTGGTACTATTTAGAACCAGCTTCCAAGAATAAACATTACCTTAAATTCCACCAGTATAGATTTGTCTTACTACTTTTTGTACTTTATGTAAGTGAAATCATATAAGATATACTTTATTGTGTTCTGGATTTTTTTGTTCACATATTGACCTATATTTTTGCATGTGGTTATAGTTTTAACTGGATTTTAGTAGATTTTTGGCCCTTGAAATATATTCCAACAAACTTTTGTTGTTGTTTTTGGTCATGGGGCTTGAACTCAGGGCCTGGGGTCCTGTCCCTGAGCTTTTTTGCTCAAGTCTACTGCTCTACCACTTTGAGCCACAGCTCCACTTCTGGTTTACTGGTGGTTAATGGGAGAAAAAAATCTCATGGACTTTCCTGCCTAGGCTGGCTTGAACCATGATCCTCAGATCTCAACCTCCTGAGTAGCTACGATTACACACATAAGCCACCAGCAAGTGCCTGGCTCCAACTATCATTATTTTAAGCAAGAACTGTGGTTAGAGCTGAGGAATACAAAACAAATAAGGGTAAAGTCCTTGCTGTGAGGAATGTTTGATCTAGTTGTGATTGGAATTTACTATGAAATGAATTCTTCTTTGATAAACAAATATTTATGCAGTATTCATTATGGGACAGGTGCTGGGGATAAGCAGTGAACCTGCAGACAAAACTGGTGGAAATCCTTTCTTTTCTTTCCGAGACATGCATGGGCAAGTTCTGCTTACCAACAGCCACTTGCCCCTGTCTTACAAGAGGTTTACCATAGAGGAACTAAGGGTGAAAGCTATTTCTTTCTTCTGGCAGCTTGGAGTGAGGTATGATGGTATTCCTGGTTAATGGTAGGGAAGTTTTCAAATTCTTGAATGTAGGAAGCACCTGTCTGTCTATACCAATTTCTACTTTATTCTATGCCTGTACAGAAGGGGATAAAAACCCTGGAGCCTGTGGAACCATTGGCTGACAACTTACACTGGAATAAGGCTGAGCATCAAGATACTTTTAAGAACCATAAAGTGAAAAGAGCACAGTTATGATAAAAGTCATGAACCCTTGAATTTGCTTCAATAACAAGACGCTCTGATGTGAATCAATTCATTAGTGCTGGCTTTTTGAAGCCTAACAAATTACTTGAATATGAAATTGTGACAGCAGAGGGGAGAAGAATTAGAAGTGAATCTAACACCACACCTGGACTGATGGTTTAGGAAAAAATACATTTTGTTTGGCTTACCCCACCACTCCTACTTTTTATGGAAGATATTTCAACTCTATATAAAAATTCACTCTCAGGGCTGGGAAGGTGGCTCAGTGGTAGAGTGCTTGCCTTGTATGCATGAGGCCCTGGGTTTGATTCCTCAGCACTACATAAGCAGAAAAAAGCCAGAAGTGGCACTGGAGCTAAAATGGTAGAGTGTTAGCCTTGAGCTGAAGATCTGAGGGACAGTGCCCAGCCCAGAGTTTAGGCCCCATGACAGACCCCCCCCCCCCAAAAAAAAAAATTCACTCTCATGTGCCTATCTTTCAGCTTCAAGATAATTAGTTCATTTGCAATGTATCTCTAGCCGCCTGATGTCCCTCATCCCTTGATTATTATTTCTTTTTTATGCCAGCCCTGGGACTTGAACTCAGGGCCTAAGCACCATCCCTTAGCTTTTTCCCTCAAGGTTGGTGCTCTACTACTTGAACCACAGCTTTTTGGTGGCTAATTGCAGATAAAAGTCTCATGGAGGGCTGGGAAGGTGGCTCAGTGGTAGCGTGCTTGCCTTGCATGCCTGAGGCCCTGGGTTCGATTCCTCAGCACCACATAAGCAAAAAGAAAAAAGCCGGAAGTGGCGCTGTGGCTCAAGTGGTAGAGCGCTAGCCTTGAGCTGAAGAGCTGAGGGATAGCACTCAGGCCCAGAGTTCAGGCTCCACAACCAGACCCGAAAAAAAATAAATAAACTACTCAGGAAAAGCTGGAAATGGCACTGTGCCTCAAGTGGTAGTGCACTACCTTGATTGAGCCCAAAAAGATTCAGGGCCAGTGCTCAGGAACTGAGTGCAAATCCCATAACTGGCAAAAAAAAAAGTCTCATGGACTTTCCTGCCAGGGTGGGCTTTGAACGATGATCCTCAGATCTTAGCCTCCTGAATAGCTAGGATTACAGGGGTGAGCCATTTGTGCCCAAGCTCCTGCTTATTTAGAAAAAAACTCATAGTCAAATCACTTACTAGTTTCAATGTACTTGAAACTAGTTCAGAAAGTGAGATCTAGTTGTAATCCCCTGGTTAGCAGGCAGAGGTAAAGAGTTATATTTAATGCCTAAACTTCAAAAGTAAACATCACAAGTTTACTAACAAAAACCAGAATTATTAATGTATTATGTTATTTTATTTATATTTATATTATCACTAATTTATCTAGTAGACAAGCCTACTATTTGGCTTAAGGCCCCTCTTTTAAGCCTTTTGTTCAGAGAAGTTGTCCAAAGAGTTCAACAAAGCGTGGGGACAGTTGCTTTTTCATCAGTAATTTTGAAACCAGCTCCCTGTAAATTTTGAAATGACAAATTTGTCCCTGTGAAGGTATTTTACCAACTCATTGGTAATATGATGGTCTAAGACTCTCCCCAAGTCTTACTAGTTCCCATCTTAGTCTATAATATTCTCAAAAAAGAAGGTTGATGTTCACTGTGGATGAATGTGATGCTCATCAAGGAAGTGTCAATGAGGTAGGAAATACCTCAGTACCACTGGGCATTGAGCTAAATTTTACTATGTCTCCCAGGATTAAACCCCCAAATCACCATCGTTTTAGCAATGAATGTTCCAGAAATTCTACAGTCTTTGTCATGATAGCATGCAAAAATGTCTATTTAGCTGCATCTGCTGGTATTATCTGCTCTGCTTATAACTCAGAATGCTTCTCAGGGCACGTGACAACTGTCACTGGAGAGGTATGGGGCCCAAAACCTTCAACCCGCCTTTGATGAGAAGATAATTAGGAATAAGAAAGGCTGCAAAGGCTTTTATATATAAATAGCACTGTAGAAAACAGACATTCAGATCTTTTTCTACATTCAACACCCCTATTCATTTTTCTGAGAGATAAAAGCAGCAAAGACTGTCAATCTGTCAGTTTAACCATTTTCATTATGTTCTTTTTTTGGGGCAGGTTATTCACATCGAACTCCTTTGATGTGATCAGTGATGATGCTTTTATTGGTCTTCCACATCTAGAGTATTTGTAAGTAAGGGGAAAAAAATTACAAATGATTCCAGACAGGTTCTCTCAACTTCCTTTAGCTGTCTGACCAAATGTATTATAACCTATTGCAGATTCATAGAGAATAACAACATCAAGTCCATTTCAAGACATACCTTCCGGGGACTCAAGTCTTTAATTCACCTGTAAGTATGTATATTGTTATTACTATTTACGCTTGCTAATGCAGTAAAAGCACCATGCTATGAGTGTCTATGAAAATTTAAGAACCCAAATGATTTGTCTCTATGCATGCTGTGCTCTCTCTTTCTCTCTGTCATCTGTCAGCATATTCTCAGGAAATTGATCACTATTAATATTTTTAGCCTAAATTGCCATAATTAGAAAGCGAGCTAAAGCAGGGAAATTATATGACTGAAATAACTTTTTTATATCTACATCATTACTCACTTCATAGATAATTATGGTTGATATTAACTGCTAATTTGATATTAACTGGGGGATTTTTCTGTATAAAATCTACCTTTATATACATTTAAAATGAATATAGCCAAAGGCAATGTCTACAGGGTACCTAACCAACTTGTTTTATAAATTTATCAGTGGATGATTAATATAGTAGTCGCTCTTAACGGGACAATTTTGTCTCCCAGGGAATGTTTGGCAATATCTAGAGACATGTTCACTTGTCACAACTAGGGAATGTAATTGGCATCTAGTAGGTAGAGATCAGGATTGTTCCTAAACAGGATAGTCAAGAATTATCTAGCCTAAAATGGCATAACAAGGAGATTGAGAACCTTTAACAACATGAACTCTACAACTTGCTTCTTCTAGTTTCTTCTACTTCTCTGTCTGTCTGTCTGTCTGTCTGTCTGTCTCTCTCTCTCTCTTTCACACACACACACACACACACACACACACACACACACACAGTTGGAGGCATAACATCTTCCCATGTAAGAGATTAGGAAAAAAGATCATGAAGGGAATATATAACTAATGAACTAATGAGTTATGGACCTATAAAAGCATCTCTGTAGTGATTGGATTGATTGATTGGCTATTCATCCACTTGGTGACTATTACCCAAGTGCCTACTCTAGGTCTCATTAGAATTAAAGATGTAAGAGTTCTATGTAGCATTGTCATTCTGTCAACCTTACCCTAGTCCCTCATAGCACTGGATTCCCAGCTCTGTTCTAGGCCTAGAATGTAGCAAAGGAAAAGAGCAGACAGAAAGAGCTGCCCTCCAGGGGATGTTCCAGTATGCCACATCAGTCATCCTGTAAGTGAACTAGGCCTCATTCTCTTTTGCTCTTTGGTTTGCAGAAAGGGGAAGTTAATGGCCTGATTTACTTTACTAAATTGTATCTTTCATGGCTTTTATGTATAGCCATTTTATAATAAAAACATCATCTGCAATGCTGCCCTTTGTATCAGCTATATAAAAAGGTGCAAATATGACTGTTAACAGGATAAATGTTATGCAGTTTTATCAAAGAGTACAACACTGCCAAACTTCATTCTTCAGACAAAAGTAAACAAAAGCAGTAAGTATATGGAAGGAGAAATGAATAAGCATGACTTCAATTTGAGGTCCCAGACTGATACTTGGCATCAGGGGCCCTGCAGAAAGAATACAAGGCCCTCTCCAGGAACCCGGACTCCATGTACTCAGGGGTACCCTTTCCAGCCCAAAGGCCTAGACCTTTACTCAACCTTCCTACAGGGAACAAGAGAAAATGTCCTCTCTACTTCATAGGAAAGGAAAAGAAGAAGGGAAAGGAGCAAGGAAGGAAGACAGAGGGGAAGAAGGAGAGGAAATGAAGGAAAATGGGAAAGGAAGAAAGAAAATAAGTTATATACCCCCATATAGAAGATCATACATTTTGCTTGACGACAGAGCATTGTTTCCTATGAAATGAATAGGAATTTAACTGTGGTGCAAATGAGGTCCCTGTTTAAGTGGTATGGAGACTAGAAAGACAGCTTGGTATAGCTTGTGCTTCCTATCTAGAAACTTTCAAGATCAAAGGAACACCAAAGGCTGCCTTCAAAGAGTGAGAGGCAAAAATTGCAGGAGTCATACAAAGAATGAAAAGGAAGTCCCACCTCTCCAAGTTGGTACTGGAGGCATGAAGGTAGGTGAGGGAACGGGCTGAGGGTGAACAAACGAAGATCTTAGGTCTCCAGCATCTTTATACTTATTAGGTTGATTAGACAGTTTCCATCTACAAAAATGACAGTGCCATATGGCTCCTTCTACACAGTTTCTATGATGTGACTTGCACTTTACAAGGAATAAGACCCGCAGGGATGAGTACGATCCAGCCCCACAGTGGAGAAATTCATTCTAGAGAGAGGAATTAGGCAAACCAGTGTTTTCTCACTATGTGAGTGTATGCCCGTGTTTTATTCTCCTTCTAATTATGCTGTTCTCCAAGGCACATTTCATTCTTCCTTTCTGCTTGCCTGCCTGTCTGCCGTTTTTTCCTTCCTGTTTTTTTCCTTCTTTCCTTCCTTCTTTTTCTCTTTTCTTCCTGCTTTCTTTCCTTCGTATTTTCTTTCCATCCTGCCTCTTTTCTTTCATGTCTTACTTTCTGCCTGCCTGCCTGCCTTTCCTCCTTCCTTCCCTTCTTTCCTTCCTTCCTTCCTTCCTTCCTTTTTTTCTCCTTCCTGCCTGTCTTCCTTTCTTCCTTTTAAGGAAAAGATGGAGTAGGCAGTACTTGAAACCCAGATGTCCCTCTGCTGCTTGTACGCCAAGTTCATTTCCCACTATATACTGCTGATAAATTCAGCATTTGTATGAGCCATTAGTTTCCTTTTGAAGTTTTTAGGTAGCAAAGGCACTTTTCTCCACCTCTGACCTCCTTTCCCTAATTGAAAGGCAAATGATCAAGCAGAGAATGATTACCTCACCCTCTAACCTGCATACCCTTCAGAAGAGTTTACAAAGCTGTTTTGTGCTCTAAATACATCATAGTTTCCAGATGACAGGAGGAAAGAGAAGGACAATAGCACCATCCTCATAGATGCACTTCAAGATGAAGGCAACACTGAGTATAAGCCTCTCCCCACTCAGTCAGCAGTAAAGCCAGACATTTCCCAAGAGCTTTGGCAAGACATTAGTAATGACTCTACCATATCAGTTATAGCTCAACCAGAAGCTTTCATTGAGCTGATTAGATCCTTCCCTGAGAAATGATTTGAACAGTAAATGTGACTAGAGAATGAAGAGATCCTGAAGATAAGAGCCCCCACATACACTCACTTCTTTTTGTTGTTGTTGTTGGTCATGCAGCCTGAACTCTGGGCCAGGGCACTATTCCTTAGCTCTTCAGCTCCATGCTAGTGCTCTACCACTTGAGCCACAGTGCCACTTCCAGCTTTTTGGGCTTATGTGATGTTGAGGAATCGAACCCAGGGCTTCATGCATCCAAGGCAAGCACTCTACCACTGAGCCACCTCCCCCCTCCCCGCCCCCAACTTCTTATTTTGCAGATATGAGGTAGAAATTCAATATACACTTTTAGACTTTTAGATCCAATTTGTTTCCACTACAGTTTAATATTCAAACTGTGTCAAGAACAATAAACATATCACTTTAAAATTATATCATTTTAAACTTATCTCACTTTTTTATATACATCTGTTTCATTAGAATGGTCTTCTAGAGTTACTTATGAACAACTTAAAAGTTACTACAGGGCTGGAAAATATATGGCAATGGTAGACTGTCTAGTATGTGCCTGAGTTTGAATGATAGAGCTACAAAAAAAAAAAAAAACCTACTTAAATATACTTATCTTACCTGTAAGGTAAGACTCTTCTTCCCTAAAAAATTAGCTCTCAGAAAAAAGGTGAGTGAGCACGGCATTGGTGGCTCACACCTGTAATCCTAGCTACTCAGGAGGCTGAGATCTGAGGATCCTAATTCCAAGCCAGCCAGGCAGGGAAGTCCATGAGATTCTTTTTTTTTTTGGGAGGGGGGTCCGGTCGTGGGGTCTGAACTCTGGGCCTGGGCGCTGTCCCTCAGCTCTTCAGCTCAAGGTTAGCGCTCTACCACTTGAGCCACAGCGCCACTTCCGGCTTTTTTCATTTTGCTTATGTGGTGCTGAGGAATCGAACCCAGGGCCTCAGGCATGCAAGGCAAGAGCTCTACCACTGAGCCATCTTCCCAGCCCCGATGAGATCCTTATCTTTAATTAACCAATAAAAAGCTGGAAGAGGAGCTGTGGCTCAAGTGGTAGAATACTAGCCTTGAACACAAAAGCTCAGGGATAGTCTCCAGGCCCTGAGTTCAAGGACTAGCACAAAAAAAGAAAGGGAGGAGGGAGAGGGAGAGAGAAAAAGGGAAGGAGGGAAGGAGGAAGAGAGGAAGGAAGGAAGGAAAGAAGGAAGGAAAGAGGGAAGGAAGGAAGGAAGGGAAAAGGAAGGAAGGAAGGAAGGAAGGAAGGAAGGAAGGAAGGAAGTCTTTATGGTTAAGAATCTATAACACTTCTCTAGAGTCAGAACCTTCTCTTCATTTCCTTATTCTGAGTCATTGCCCTAATATTATTCATGTGCATTAGTTAGCTTTTTTTTTTTTTTACTATAATGAAATACCTGAAGCAGGCTAACTTTATAAGGAAAATATATTTATTTAACTCAGAGTACAGGAGGTTCAAGAACATGGTACTGGCATCAGCTTGGGTCTGACAAAGTCCTTCTTGTTGGCAGAGTCCTGAAGTGCACTGACCAAGGCAAGAGACCAGAAGTGTCTGTGTCTCTGAGGTGTCTGATCTCTGTTGCCTTTTTTTATTTAAATAAAGCCAACAGGACACAATCCTGAGGCTTCAACCAACAACTTTATCTAAAACTAATCACTTTCCAAAGACCCCACCTCTAAGCTCCTTAACTCTTAAGAGCATTAGCAATTAGACTCCTGCCTGCGTTTGATGTGACAAATCATATTCAAACTATAGCACCCTACCTAACTTTAATGTTTGAATAGCTTGTGTATGTCAGCAAAAATAAAAATTAGTTTATTGCCAATGCTGACCAAAATCCTTGAATATCAATAATGATTTTTGTTAATATTCATTGAGCTGTTTTCCCTTAGGGATTACTATGGCTACCAGGATTGTTGACATGAAATTATAATATTCTGTGGGGAAAATTATCACCAGTCTACTTCTTATAGAGTAGCTACTGGTTGCTCAGTGCTGTAGAGGTGCCAAGAATATGTGTAACAGTTCTCAAACTTTGGGTGCCTGTGCCCCAAGTCAACCATGCTTAGCCTTAGGCTTGGCCCTCATGTGGACATCTGTGTGAAGAGGTAGTATGATGTAGGGGCTGAAAGGGGAATCTCTCATCAGGCTGCGGGGTTCAAATCTTGGCAGCCCTCAGGCAGATTATATTATTCTACTTTGTCCTACTTGTTCACATGTAAATGGGAGTAATCATTACTTATAAAAATGAGAGTGAAGAAGCCAGGCCTTAGTAGCTTACACCTGTAATCCTAGCTATGCAGGACGTTGAGTTCTGAGGATCACACTTCAAAGCCAACCCTGGCAGACAAATCTGAGAGACTCTGCTCTCCAATTAACCAGAAAAAAATGGCTGAAAATGGAGTTGTGGCTCAACTGGTAGAGAGAAATAACTAAGAAACAATGCTCAGGCACTGAGGTCAAGGCTAGTACCAGTACAAGAAGGGCTTGGGGGTGGGGGTGGCTTAGGAATAGCTAGTTCCTAAGGTAATGAAATTAAATCAGCTCACCTCTGCATAGTACAGAGCCTTATGTCTAGTAAACCTATCGTATAAGAAGAAGCTATAGCTATCCACCTCCATTGGTCCTGGATCTGGATTCTGAATGCTGCTGGGTATTTATCTCCTTTAAACATTTCATAGGAAATTAAAATAACTGCATTTGAAGTGCCGCAGGTTCAGTGAGACACAAACCCAAGCTGAGATGCCGCATTGCAGGGGGCCTGGGAGCACCCCAGATGGCTGTGGGTGTTGCTTTCTTAGCAGCACAGCCCTGTGGCACCGAAACAAATGTGCTGTCTGAGCCAGTCCGGTCTGCCTTGGAGACAAGATTTCCTAGTGAGTTCCACCATCATGATCAGAGGTTTCCTCGGGTGGTTGAGCCATCTGAACACAAGGTGGAGGGAATGGTAGACATTACTGTTGGGGAAGGATGGAGGTCTGCCTTTGAGAGAACTTGACCCTGCTCAACTACCATCAAGTTGGGTGATATTCTGGGTGTTTTCTTAGACTCTGAACAGAAGTCACACTGTGAAGAGTCTCTGTGTGACTTGGAATTATCAGCCCAGTGAGGCAGGGGAGGGAGAGCAGCTGTGGGGCAAGGTCCACATGATGGGGTCCCAGCAATGCCCACACCCGGGCCTCGCACTTTCTCCTTAACTCCTTTCCTGGTGCAGTGGTCTAAGAGAAGTATCTGCCACTCCTCCTCTTTTCCAGATTGGTTCCTTTTCTCTTATCCACTCCAAACCACCTCCTTTACTCACTCATTCATTCATTAAAAAGTATCTACTGAAGGCCTCTGCTGCAGGCTAGATGCTATGCTAGGGAATGGGAGTACAATGGAAAGGAGAATGTTCTTCCAGTACTTAAGGTAGCAGCATCCTAGATAGAAAGGACTAATGGTGAAGGGAGGAGGGAGGGTGGGAGAAGACAGGGACATTTTCTTAACCTCTCATGGCTTTTGTCATCTTCTGTTCTCCATCAGCTCTGCCCTCCCTCACAGATATCCCAGGACACCATCTCTTTCTTAGAGAAACCTGTTGCCTCTTAACGGATTCAAGTATTACTTCCAGCATCATCTGATTAGTATTAAAGATGAAGCTATAACTCTCTTACAGTGAAAATGATGAAGATGTGATTTAAGAGTCAAAATAGAACTTGCCGATCATTTTAACCAAGGTATCAAACAGCTCATGAAAACAGCCAGAGCTCAAACCCACATCTTCTCTTCCCCGTCTGGACCATGTCCACTGCACTTGGTGGCTGATTCAAAAACTCTTCATGGGAGCCTGGCAGGATGGGTTGGCTTGGGTCATGCCTGGTTTTCCTTAAATTATCCCAAACGGAACCTCTTCTCTTAGCCATGTTGATGGCCAATTCTAAGTCCTTGTCTTTCTCTCCTTCACTCTCCATATTCTTCTGCCTTTCAATCCTGAGAAGAAGAAATTCTCATAAACTATTGAAATCTAGCTCTGATCCTTGACCTCACCTTTGCCAGTGTATCCCAGCTAGCAGACCTTCGAGGAAGGAGATTCCCAGCCCCAGTTCATGGCCAGACTCCCTCCTGCCATGACCTTAGAGGACAGAGGACTTCAGAGATGAGGACCAGTGCCTTCATGGCACTGGTCCATGAAGCCTCAGAATCACTTCTTCAGTGGGCTCTGAGCTGATGACTGCAAGAGGCTATGACAAATCCTAAAGAGGGGGGCCTCTACCAGGGTGATGGTTAATTTTCTCTTAAAAAAATAATTTTAAGCCAGGCACCAATGGCTCATGCCTGTAATCCTTGCTACTCAGGAGGCTGAGATCTGAGGATCACGGTTCAAAGCCAGGCCAGGAAAGTCCATGAGACTCTTATCTCCAATAAACTACTCAGAAAAAGCCAAAGTGTCACTTTGGCTCAAGTGGTAGAGCACTAGCCTTGAGCACAAAGAGGCCCAGGGACAGCACCCAGGCCCTGAGTTCAAGCCCCAGGACAGCAAAAAATAAACAAATAAAAGTAAAATGATAATAATAGTATTTTAATTTAATTTTTATTTTTTGTCTTTCATGGGGTTTGAACTCAGGGCCTGGGCACTTTCCCTGAGCTCTTTTACTCAAGGCTAGCCTTCTACCACTTCAAACCACAGTGTCACTACTGGTTTCCTGGTGGTTAATTGAAGATAAGAGTCTTACGGACTTTCCTGCATGGGCTGGCTTTGAACTGTGATCCTCAGATCTCAGCCTCCTGAATGTCTAGGATTACAGGCATAAGCCACTAGTGCTTGGCTATTACATTTCTTTTGTAACGTAATTCTCAGGCTAGGGGGCAGCATTACTTCCTTAAGTCTTTCTCTGCTCAAGTTCCTCTGCCTGCTTTCTGTTTATCCCAATGTGACCTGATGTCAGCCTCCCAGAGACTAGAGAACTGAACTTCAGTTCCTAGGTCTTAGGCATCTGGAAGTCTCCAGATTTCTGTGTCTTTCTTTTGTTTCTGCTTCTTCTCTAAGTCCAGCCTTCTCAGGCCCATCGCTCACCAAATCTAGACATAAAGCACTATCCTATCACCTTCTAATAGTCTCCTTTAGCAGATTTTGGAGCTGCTGAATGTGGATGGTCACATCAGTCAATTCAGAAATGAACAGTTTCCAAATGTTTGCTGGACAAATTTTACACAGGAGCATTGCTTCTCACTCCCCCCCCCCCTCCTTCCCCATCCCCCACCCCAGTTAGGCTGGATACCAGCTTGAGGTATCTCCTTTTCCCAACACCTTCATATTATCTCTACTTCATCATGATAAAGCTGAGCTGTATACATTTTCTGTCATTATAACAACTACTTGAGATAACCAACTTATAAGAGTTTCAGTCTCTGGTTTGGCCCCATTGCTTTGAGCCTGTGGCTGCACAGGGTGGTTGAGAGAGTGCAGTGAAGTGAAAGTCTTAACCTCATGGTCAGAAAATAAAGTGAGAAGTAGGAATGTCCTGGGGTCCCACAGTCACCTTCTGAGGGCAGACTTCTAGCGATCTTCCATTAGGCCTTGTTTCCATCATCTCCCAGTAGTGCCATGGTGACTGGAGACCAAACCTTTAACATGTGGGTCTGTGGCAAGCATGCTAGATCCAAACTTTGGCAGGAACCCTGAAGAAGATACATCACCAAAGTCACATGGTGAAATCAGGATTCCAGATTCCAACTTAGTTCAGACTCCAAAACTGCCTTTCATCACAAAATCCTTTGTTGTCCAGGCTTCAACTTTCTGATTCTTGCCCCATTCTTACATTTTACCAGTTCATTAAAAAACTTAATTAACTTAAAAATAGGTTCTAAAAGTCTTGAATGTTAGCATTTGAGAAATCTCATATGTAATTAGAGGAGGTAAAAGGCAGGGAAGACTTTTGAGGTTTTAAAAAGAAAAACTTAAGGTTTTCAAGGGCTTTGGAGGCAAACTACGTAGGATTTTTGGTTTCCTTTTTTTTTTTTAATGAGAGAAATAAAAGTATATAACATGTGCTGGCTAAAACTAGAAAATTTCAGTAGCTGGTACCCTTTCTTGATATGGCATTACCATTTGATTAAGTCAGTATTCCTGTAGTATGTGCATATATATCCCTTAGTATTATCAGAAGTATCTAGGTGCCAGTAGTATCTAGATAGTACTTTCTGCCTGATGAGTATCATTGGAGTGATCTGTGGATGAACAAATAGAGGAAACAAGACCTGTGATAATAGAAGAACAGAAAGGGAGAAAGAGATGAGTAGAGGATAGATGGGTAGAAAGCTTTCTCTGAGATGCAATGAATGAAGCTAGAAGCTAGAAAATGGGACCCATACTTTGGAGAGAAGAAGGCATATGTGAGCAATGGGATAGAGCCATGGGTATGTTGATTAGAAATGTAGCTGCCTTCTGATCATTATAAGATAGTTCAGCTCCAGTAAGTGGGAGAAGGACCATTTGGACGCAGACACTACCAGCTTAGTGAATTATCATTTGGGAAATACCCTAAAAGGTAAGTCTGGTTTCCTAAATACAGAGAGCAACACACCGATATCATTGTGTTGCTGGTTTGTTGTTATTGTCATTGCCTTTGGCCACTATGAACTGTTAAGTGACTCGAGGGATGTTGAAGCAAAGAGGTCAAAGGTTAAATACAATAATAGGAATCTGAGTAGTATCTTAGAAGATAAAAGCAAGTCCTACAAGTAATTTAGGAGACGAGAAATGACAAAAGGAACTCAGAACTCATCTTTGTCATAAACGCATTTAATCTGTCACCTAGTTTACATCACGCTCTTTTTTTTTTTTTTTTTCAGGAGTCTCGCAAATAACAATCTCCAGACACTTCCAAAAGATATTTTCAAAGGCCTGGATTCTTTAACAAATGTGTAAGAAGACTTAAGAAATTGCTGATGAATTATTTTGCAGTAATTAATTAAATAGGTGTTGCTTATGAGACTTTTTAAGGGGCTTTAAAATTCCATTTGAATTTCCAAATTTTAATTTTAAATTGGCCTAAAATTTAAATTGACACAAACTAACACATGGGTGTTCTTTGCTAGATACCATGGGAAATTCTGAATACAAGGGACCTAGGCATTATTTTGACAAAAAGTGTGTGTCTATTTAAGAGGGGTAATGGAAAGGGTCTCTGGGGTGGGGGGGCAAGGAGGAAAAGACCTCCACAGAAATTTCAAGATCCCTTTTCTTTGTTTCTCATGAGGTCCAGGAAATGAGGTTTCAAAGAGAATAACATTAAGGGGTCTGGGAAACTGACAGAGTAAGATGAGAGGTTACACTCAGGAGTTGGGTGAGGCCACCTAGAAATGGGAGCAGGAAGTGGGGGAAGGGAAGAAAGTTTGCCTTTTCTCTCATTAGACTGAATAACAACTCTGGGCTTAATCCCTAGGAATTTGGCTTAAGCCCCAGGAAGAGAATGAATTTAATTATTTTTGACCCTTTTTCAAACAAAAGAGCTTTCAAACTTTGACTTTTAAGCTTCAGAGTGAAAGATCTTTTGCAAGGAATTTGTATATTTTGCTGTAAGCAAAGCAAGTACTATAGGCCTAACTCTCCCAAAAGCAATTTGGCTCCATTAATGCCTTCCAAAACATTAACAAGGTATTTGGATGTCAGAAAATAGACTATTAAGAGCAAATAAGAGGCTAGATGAAAGAAATCAAGAGATTCAAGTGCTTTACTAGAGACTATATATTCAAAACAACTTGTCTCCAATAACAGAATCTTCTGGGGCAAAAATTTTCCTCTAAGCCTAGTATTTAACTTCAAATCAGGAAGCTAATGAAAAACTTTCTTTGTTCCTTGAAGTAGGTCCTCAGCCCCTCCCCCATGCCTGTTATTCCAATTCCAGAATGATAGTTTTATTTCCAAGAGTGCCAGAATCAAGACACTTTCAAGAGAGACCGCATACATCTATTATCTGGTCCAGTTTACGCTAACCCTGAAGGATTGGCACTCATTATTCTGTGTCAGATTACTCTTGGGAGATGAAGTCAGTTCTGGGAATGTCTTGGAAGGCAGATGATGCTCCATGCCAGGCCGGGGACACAGTTCATTGGTGGCTTCCATCCCATTCTGTATCAATCTAACATTGGAAATTGGTTCCGTCTCGAGCAAATCCCATAATGAGTTTGGCCTTGTGGGCCTCATCTGATAGGCCCAAATCAAGAATTATCTTAGAAGTGTAAGGATCTGTGCCAACTTGCCTTTTAGTGGGTTTCTTAATTTTCTTGAACGGTATCATCTAAAACATGTTCTTAAATGTTTGGGAATCTAAAAATTATTTATGTGCTGTGTGAAGAGTGAGCAACACCTATCTCAGGAATTCTGTGTGACCAGCAAAGGAAATGGAATTCCTGAAGAGAAGCAATGCAAATAACAGAGAACTTGGTGAATTGGTTGGGGTCCAACGTGGAAACTTAAGCCTATAGCATACAATTTATTACAGGCATAAACTAGTGTATATCTACAGTAACTCTGCCTTATCAAAATCATTTCCTATCAAGAGAATATTGGTAATTCAGGAAATTTGTAGACCTAGACCAAGACCAGGATTAAGTACATCTATAAAGAAGCAAAGCAAACATTGTATTCTATTCTGGAGCTCTATGATGTGTAATATGGTGTCTACTAGACCCTTGTAGTTACATGACACCTGGGACGTACTGTAACTAAGGAACTTAATTCTAAATCTTTAGTTTTTGGTGCTGAAAACTGAACCCAGAACCTTGAACATACTAGGCATATACTACTGAGCTAAGTACGCCCCCATTCCCTTACCTTTTAAAGTTTAAACCAAAAAAGTTTCTTAATTCAATTACCAGGAAATTTTGGCTTATGAATCTATTGCTCACCTATATGTTTTATGAAATCTAAATGCAGACCACATTTTCGGATGAAAATTTAGCATCAGAATTGAGATACAGTGTAAATATAAAATACACTGTAGACAGTATAAATAATGTAAATATCTCAAAATTGTCGATATTGACTAGCTGTCCAAATGATACTATTTTGAGCAAATAAAATTAAATGAAACATACAATTATAATTAAGTATATTGTTTCTCTTTACTATTAAAAAATATGGTTATAGAAAAATTTAAATTACATGTGAGTCACACCTTATTTCTATTGACAGCACTGCTTTAGACTAAGCCCCCTTTAATCCAAAAGAGAGTAAGTTATGAGGTCTCAAGGACTGGAGTGTCCTTTATGGGTGCTCTGTCGCCATATTCTGAGCCCAAATTGGATGGTCAGTGAAGTTCAAGGCAGATTATGGAGCATTATATAAAGCCAGGTGAGATCATTGCACATTAATGGCTAATTGTAGAAGTCTTACCAGGGCCCTCAAACTGCAAAAGCAGAAGAGGTTTGTCTTTCAGGGACCTGAGAGGAAATTCATTTAATTGTGACTGTAAACTGAAGTGGCTAGTGGAATGGCTTGGCCACACCAATGCAACAGTGGAAGACATATACTGTGAAGGCCCCCCAGAATACAAGAAGCGCAAAATCAATAGTCTCTCCACCAAGGATTTTGATTGCATCATTACAGGTAATATACTTAAAACCAATTGACAGCATACAATTAAAATAAGGGCAACTTTTTTATTTGTACCTATAGGAACTGGGAAGGGGGTTGACTTAAAAAACTAGTAGCTGGGCACAAGTGGGTTTGTAATCCTAGCTGCTCATGAGGCTGAGATCCAAGAATCTCAGTGTAAAGCCAGCCTAGACAGGAAAGTCCGTGAGACTCTTATCTCCAGTTAACTACCCAAAAGCCATTCGTGGAGGTGTGGATCAATGGCAGAGCACTAGTTTTGGACACAAAAGCTCTCAAACAACACCTAGGCCCTGAGTTCAAACCCTCCAATCAGCACTAAAGAAAGAAAGAAAACAAGCAAGCAAGAAAGAAATTAGCATTTAATTTTTTTAAATTATGAACTCTTAAAACTTCATGTGTTTAAAAGCAAAATAAAATTACCATTTTATTGTTTCTCTAAGATAAATGTAAATCTTGATATATTTGAAATCTAGTCAAGGAAAGAGGTATTAATAGTAGTTCACACTTACCTATCATCATTTTTTGCTTTTTGCAGAATTTGCAAAGTCTCAAGACCTGCCTTACCAGTCACTGTCCATAGACACTTTTTCTTACATGAATGATGAGTATGTAGTCATTGCTCAGCCGTTTACTGGAAAATGCATTTTCCTTGAATGGGACCATGTAGAAAAGACCTTCCGGAATTATGACAACATTACAGGTAGGAAAACCTGATACAACACTGAGTGGGAAGTGATTGCTTTGGCCAACAAATAATACCAGGAAAAGATGAGTAGCATGAAGGAGTGCTTGCAAGAGTTTTAGAGTCATTCTAATCCCATTTACTAAGTGACTTGAGATTATCTTCTAAAGCTTCACTTATATTTCTCAGTTATAAAATGAGAGTAACACTTGATTCATAGGATGGTTAATAAAATAGTATGATCATGTATTTAAGAAAGTTAGGATAGGACCCAGCATATTAAATATACATTAAATGGCAGGCTTCTTATCTCAAAAGGAAGTACTGAAAGTCCTAATCTAGATTCTGACATAATGTAGCTGGAGAAATCAACTCACTTTCTTTTGTTTAACTTTAAAATTAGGTTGATTTAAAAAAATTGGGTTGATTGATTGATTGTGCCACTGCTGGGATTTAATTCAGAGCCTCCCACCCTTGCTTAGCTTTTGTATTCAATGCTGGCATTCTACCACTTGAGCCACAGCTCCACTTCCAACTTCTTGCTGGTTAGTTGGAGATAAGATACTCTCAGATTTGTCGGCCTAGGCTAGCTTTGAACCACAATCCTCAGATCTTAGCGTTCTCAGCAATTAGGATTACTGGCATGAGCCGTGGGCACCTGGTTTTACAGAGATGGTGTCCCCACATGTAACTGACTTCAAACTCCCAATCCTCCTTCTTAGACCTCCCAACTACCAGGACTACAGGTATATACTGATACATATGTCTGGCTTAAAGAGGTTGTTTTAAGTCAGCAAACCTCCAACTTTATTACACATTTATTTTATAAAATATTAATGTGTGTCTTATAAAAATAAAAGGTTTTATAGTCTAAAAAACCCATAAGCCATATCTCCCTCTAGAGATTCATAAAACATATATTAGCGGTCTGAGAAATCCAGCAATGAGAAATCAAATCTCAGTATTTTTCGCTATTAATTTGGTGGACAGTCCAAATTTTTTCCATGAAGATTAATACTTGAGTCATGTCTTAAGTTTCTTTCCCAGTTCAACAGCCTTTAAAATTGTAAGTCATAAATTAGAATAATTCTGCCATGTTTACATCACCTTACCTTCTCATACCTTGGAACTGCTCCTCAGAGCACTCAAATTTCCCTGTGAAAGGTCATCTGGTAGACAAGGTGTAGAAGGTCGCAGTTAAGAGTCTGCCTGTGGCCATCCATCTACCTATTCATTAAAGGACAGAGAGAATTCAGGGCTTGCTGGGAACCAAGGTTGCCAGGTAAAGAAATCCCTCCAGACTGAGACCTTTCTTGACTTCCCCTTCTTTCCCAAGGAAGAAGGTCGTGCATCTCTCTTCCTAAGTTTTCCAGTGGACCAGGAAGGACTTCATACTAGGAAACGATTCTTCCAGCCTGTGTACAACCCATCAGTTTCTCCGGATGAATCTTCTAGAGGAGCATTTTAAAGAGAAATGAGTCATTCGTTTGCAGAATAGAGGGCAGGCACCTCAGAGTTTATCTCACCTAAAATGATGCCTTAGTTTGTTCCTGCTGCTATAACAAAGATGCCCTAGACTGCATAATTTATAAACAACCAAGGTCTATTTCTCATAAAGCTTACTGTGCGGGCTGGGAAGGTGGCTCAGTGGTAGAGCGCTTGCCTTGCATGCCTGAGGCCCTGAGTTCGATTCCTCAGCACCACATAAGCAGAAAAAAAAAAGCCGGAAGTGGCGCTGTGGCTCAAGTCGTAGAGCGCTAGCCTTGAGCTGAAGAGCTGAGAGACAGCACCCAGGCCCAGAGTTCAGGCCCATGACTGACAAAAAAAAAAAAAAAGCTTACTGTGCTTCCAAGATGGTTCATTCTCTCTTTTCACAGACAAAGAAAGGACCAAAAGGGACTAAATAGATTCCTTCAGGTCTGTAAGGGCATTAAACATTCATAAGGTCTCTGTCCTAACCACAAAATCACCTCCTAATATTGCATTGGGAATTATGTTTCAACACCAAATTTTAGAATTATACAAACATTCAAATCACAGCAGATGACAAATATGTCAGATACAAGATCACTGTTTACTTCTTCACCACAGACATTGCTACACAATCATGTTATTCTTCCTTGAAGAGTGCAAACATGGCCAGAGACTCCTTCTCTAGGCAATCACAGCCAGCTAGTCAATCAAGATTGGTACATACGGCAAAATCAAGTGGCCATCTCTGACTATTGTGATCTCTCACTGCACAAAAGAAAAATCTGAATCACAGAGAAGTTAAATGATCCTCCCAAAGTCACACAATCAGTTTAGTTCTGAAAAGAATCACATATAAAATATGTTTAAGGGGAGAGATGGGTGAGAATGTTGAAAGGAGTGAAGATATATTGTGTTCATAAACTGTTTTGTTAAATTCCAATTCCTTTGCACAACTACTTAAAGAAAATTTAAAAAGGAGGGAGAAAAATCATTTTACTTGTGAATGGAGCCAAGTAGTAGAGAGAGTTTGTATCAGACTTGTTTGCATCAGAAACCTGGAGCTAGAACCAGAAGAAGAAGAAGAAGAAGAATGGGTACAATTTGTTCTTGTTTTCTTTGGATTTCCAAGAGCTCAACTCTCTTCAGACAGTGAGATCAGACTCTGTTGATAAATGTCAAACTACTGGCAAAAGGATAACAATCATATCACTCACAGACCCCTTATTCCCTTATTATTCATTATATGAGATTTCCCAAAATAAATTTCAGGAGCATTACCCGTGGCTGTACTTTCACTTTGTTCCTTTTTTTTTTTTTGGTCGATTATGGGGTTTGAACTCTGGGCCTGCGCGCTGTCCCTCAGCTCTTCAGCTCAAGGCTAGCGCTCTACCACTTGAGCCACAGCACCTCTTTCGGTTTATCTGATAGTTTATTGGAGATTAGAGTCTCACAGACTTTCCTACCCTGGCTGGCTTTGAACCATGATCCTCGGATCTCAACCTCCTGAGTAGCTAGTATTATAGGCGTGAGCCACTGGCTCCTGGCTGTCACTTTGTTCTTAAAGATTCCTTTTCCTTCTCACCTGCAACCATGACATGAAGCTCCAGAAAAGTGACAAACATTATTTACTTCTTTCCCTGGAGGATTCTAGAGCAAGATTATTCTAGAGCAGCGACTATTTTATGCGTAGAGCAAATCAATCACACATGAAGCTACAACCATCACTCTAGATTTTGTAGGGTAGTTCTAGAACTTTGTGCAATCCTAGCCCAAGTTTTCAGACTGGGACAGCTAACTTTACCTCAGCCTGGGTTAAACAGGCACATACGGGTTTGAATAGGTCTTCATTCCTTTGGGCTTCATTTTCTTATCTAGAAAAGAGAAAATGGTAATATTTACCTCTTAAGTTTATTGGGAAATTTTAATATGATGATGTGACAAAGCACATAGTAAATTTTCAGTAAATGTTAGGTTTTTTTGTTTTTTGCAATCCTGGGGATTGAACTCAAGGTCTCTCTTTTGCTAAGCAAGTACTCTACCCGTTGAGTTTGTTTTACTTTTACTTTGTTTTCCAGATAGGTTTTCATGCTGACTTTGGTTAGCATAGTTGGAGGTTAAACTCTAACTTTGATCTTCCTACCTTTGCTTCCCTAGTAGTTGGGACATTAGGTGTTCATACCCACATCCAGCTTCTCTTTGAGATAAGGCCTTGCTAGTTTGGCTCAGCTGATCCTCCTATCTCTGCTTCCCAAGTAACTGGGATTATAGGCTAGTGCCCTTGTGCCAGACCTCTAAATGATATACCTTTTTAATTAGAATTACTAGAATTAATTTATGATCTGTCAGAGAAAGCAATACTTTCTGTTTCAAGGACTGAGAGAAGAAAATATAGGCTCTATGGTCTGAATATCTAGAGGCAGTTGGAGGTGATATGGTAACTTCATTGTTCATAACAAGATCCTATGAGGTCAAAAACCCTTGGGTCCATTGGCCTTAGAAATTGCCTTGCTTAGCCAATCACAGAAATCACTTGTTTCAGACTGCTTTCAGTAGAAGTTGTATCTGGCTCCAGTCTGCATGTTCTCCATGTTCCAGAGGAGATAGCCACACAACTAATCTCTACTTTGTCTTTTCCCAGGCACATCCACTGTAGTATGCAAGCCAATAGTCATTGAAACTCAGCTGTATGTCATTGTGGCCCAGCTGTTTGGCGGCTCTCATATCTATAAGCGAGATGGTTTTGCAAACAAATTCATAAAAATCCAGGATATTGAAATTCTCAAAATCCGAAAACCCAATGACATTGAAACATTCAAGATCGAAAACAACTGGTACTTTGTCGTGGCTGACAGTTCCAAGGCTGGTTTCACTACCATTTATAAATGGAATGGCAATGGATTCTACTCCCATCAATCCTTACATGCCTGGTACAGGGATACTGATGTGGAATATCTAGAGATAGCCAGAACACCACTGACACTCAGAACACCTCATTTAATCTTGTCCAGTAGCTCCCAACGTCCTGTCATTTATCAGTGGAACAAAGCCACCCAGCTATTCACTAACCAAACTGACATTCCTAACATGGAGGATGTATATGCAGTAAAGCACTTCGCAGTGAAGGGCGACGTGTACATTTGCTTGACCCGATTCATTGGTGATTCCAAAGTCATGAAATGGGGAGGCTCCTCATTCCAGGATGTTCAGAGAATGCCATCACGAGGATCCATGGTGTTTCAGCCTCTTCAGATAAATAATTACCAATACGCAATTCTTGGAAGTGATTATTCCTTTACTCAAGTGTATAACTGGGATGCAGAAAAAGCCAAATTTGTGAAATTCCAGGAATTAAATGTTCAGGCGCCGAGATCATTCACACATGTATCCATTAATAAGCGTAATTTTCTGTTTGCTTCCAGTTTTAAGGGAAATACACAGATTTACAAACATGTCATAGTTGACCTAAGCGCATGAGACACCAAATTCTGTGGCTGCTATCAGAAACTTTCTACAATACAAGACCTTGATGAACTCAATGCATGATGACTCTTCTTATCACACTTGCAAATGAATGCCTTCCAAACACTGAGAACCAAGCACTACCACTCTCTCCATCTTTTAACTGTCCAGTCCAGTGGTGTGGGAAAGTTACTGTGTCTAAGACAAAATTTAATTGTGTAACTGTTCTTTGCAGTGAAATGTGTAAATAAGCGTTTAATGGTATCTGTTACTCCAAAAAAGAAATATTAATAGTACTTTTCCATTTATTTATTCATGTGTTCAGAAACAACTGCCAAATAAAATGTTTACATTTTCTTTCATATCCCAAAGGTAATTATTTACAGGGCTTGTTTTACTTGGGTGGGTTGTCGCCTGAGGAAATAGCTTTATGCAACAGGATTAAATTTGTATGCAGGATTAGTGGTATGGTTAATGAGTGAAGATAAAAAAAAACAATGTAAATGATTTCCCATAAGCAGGTTTATAAACAGGCTATATAAGCTGATTTCCAACAGCCAAAGTATTTCCAGAAGTAAAGACTTTCTAAAGAGCTGCCTGTAGAATCATCTGACAGCTGATAGAGGCTATAACTCAATTGCACTTGCCTCTAATGTACCTCTGTGGAGGCCTCCTAATCTGATCAAGGATGCTTCACTTCTGCACCCCTGTTTTGATATTATTGCCTTGCTGTACAGTGTCCAGAAGGCTCAGATTGGGTTTCTAAGTTTCTAAGCAACTGGATCACATGAGCCATTGGTAGTTATCACAATGCCCATAGCATAACAGGTCCTCAAAACATGCCTTGGAAAAGGCATATAGTCTTCTTCTCATAATAGACTAGGAGGTTCTTTGACCTAGTCAGTATTTACTGAACACTTATTAAGAATGAAGTCGTTGGGTGCTCTAGTGGCTCACATCTATAATCCTAATTATTCAGGAAGCTGAGATCTAAGAATCACAGTTCAAAGCTAGTCTGGGCAGCCAAAATATTGTGACTCTTATCTCCAGTTAACTAGCAAAAAGCTGGAAGTGGAGGCATGACTCAAATCATAGACCACTGGCTGTGAATGAAAAAGCCAAGAGACCCTCAGTTCAAGACCCAGTACTAGCACACATACACAAAAGGAATTCAGTATAGTTGAGACATAGTCCTTGTCTCCTGGAGTCTTAGAAAACTAGTTGGGATGTTAAAATACTTTTTAAAAAAAAACCTACAGAGCAAGTAATGAGTGGGAGAATCATCAGAATGCTCCAGATAGTGAGTACCTTGGGAACATCAAGATTGACTT
Organism: Dipodomys spectabilis; assembly: GCF_019054845.1. NCBI lineage: Eukaryota > Metazoa > Chordata > Mammalia > Rodentia > Heteromyidae > Dipodomys > Dipodomys spectabilis. Next base: position 18,505,692 of record NW_024870802.1, on the reverse strand, counting down.
TCAAGATGGAGTCCTTACTTGAACTTAAAAGAAGATGGGACTTCAAAAGAGGGTCATGGCCAGGTGCTGGTGGCTCACGCCTGAAATCCTAGCTACTCAGGAGGTGAGATCTGAGGATCGAGGTTCAAAGCCAGTCCAGACAGGAAAGTCCATGAAACTTTTACCTCCAATAAACTGCCAGAAAACTGGAAGTGGCGCTGTAGCTCAAGTGGTAGAGCACTAGCCTTGAGCTGAAGGGCTGAGGGACAGCGCTCAGGCTCCGAGTTCAAGCCCCACAACCGACAAAAAAAAAAAAAAAAGAGGGTCATGGCAGAGAAGATATTCCTGGAATAAACTGGTTGTGTGTATTGACCTGACAGAGTGAATCAGAGCTTGCTCCTGCTTGTTGTTCCTGAGACTTTTGCCATAGCACCGAGTAAGTTCAGGCAACAGTGGCCTCTCTGCCCAGAGAATATCTGGAAGACTAATGTATAGAAGGCATATATAAAACTTACACTGTCTCCAGGAAGCAACACTCGAGGGATCATGCACAGAACTAGGTTCCTTCACTCACATAGAAAAGCTCTAGTGTCAACCCTCTACTGGGATCAGGTCTTTGGGAGGCCTTACTCATTCTTGCTCCTGCTCCAAGGCAGCCACTAGTCTTGGAAAGTCTCTTCCTTCAATTTGTTCCTTTTCCTGTAAGCATCATCACATACTGTCAGAGGACCCCTGCTTCTAACAGACTAGGTATAAGTCCATCTCAGGGTCATATGCTCTCCTTTGGTTTTCTCCACTCTAGGCTAGTACTCTACCACTTGAGCCATACCTCCTCCTTTAGCTTTTTGCTGGTTAATTGGAGTGCTTGTGGCTCATGCTTGTAATCCTAGTAACTCAGGAGACTGAAAGTTCGTGGGACTCTTATCAGAACACCAGAAGTAGAGCCATGGCTCAAGTGGTAGAGTACCATCCTTGAACAAAACAGTCAAGGGAGATGAACCAGTCTTCCATTCAAGCTCCAGTCAACAACAACAAAACCCAACCATGGTCTGCAAAATTGAAGAATAGAAACTAATTTAAAGAATCCATGGAGCCAGGTGTCTGTGGCTCATGCCTGTAATCCTAACTACTCAGTAGGCTGAGATCAGAGGATTGTGGTTCCAAGGTAGCTCCTGGAAAGGCCGTGAGGCTCTTATCTCCAATTAACCACCAAAAACCGGAAGTAGAGTTGTGTCTCAAAGTGGTAGAGTGCTAGCCTTAAACACAAAATCTCAGGGACAGCACCTAGGCCCTGGGTTCAAGCCCTACAACTGACACACACACAAAATCAATGGGGAAAAAAAGAAAAGCAAAGAGAAACCCTCTTAACATCACCTTTACAATAACAATTTTTTTAAAAAATAAAGAATCTATGGAGAGCAAAAAATGCTCTAATAGCTAATAGTACTTTCTGAAAGTCCATGCTATGAAATGGTTATCTCCAGGGAGGATTTCAGATCATGTTCAGCTACTCAGAGATACCTCAGGGCGAGCATCCACACTAGAAAGGTAATAACCAATAATCTCCAGCACAAATCAGAACCCTTAATGTCACATCCCAGGCCAGAAAGTTCTTTATCTTTCGTTCCCTTGACCCTCTATAAAGCAGTCCTAAATAAAATATTCTTAATATAGGGCATGTTCTTTATTATTTTAAGCACAACAGGTGATATTCACTGTATACTCACCATGAGCCAGCCATTAAACCCATTATGCTAAGTGGTTTCTCTGCATTATCATCACTTCCTTTGTGATTCTTTGATAATAGTATTGTTTTACAGATGAGAAAGCATTCTTAGAAAAGCTGAGTAACTTGTGCACAGTCATACAGCCAGCTGAGAAGCAAAGAAGGATTCCTTTGGGTGGTATCTATCAGTGGTCCCAAAGACAAAAATATACATTACAAGTTCAGAACCATGTACACTCTCAGTAGATGAATACCCAACTCAGAAACCTGAAGTGTTCTCTTAGCATAGGGCATTTATTTCTATGGACACAAGAAGCTTAATTTCACTGGAGATGTTTATTGAAGGTCTTCCCTGCACAAAACACTATGGTAGGTTATAGGAAAAAAACAAAATGAGCTAAAGATATCCTTAAACTTAAAGGGTTTTCAAAGCAGTAGGGCTTATGTCTAAAAGCCAATATGCAAAGCAAAACATGAACTTGGACCAAAGTAAGTTCTATCGATGTCTAGTAGAGAGGTGAATCATGACCCCAGTTTTCCAATCTTTTTTTTTTTTTTAAATCAGTCACAACAAATGGTTGGTAGTCACAGCATTTCTCTTTCTGGGTTAGTAGGCATAGTGATTTTAGAGTTAGCAGACCTAGGTTTGAATGTTGTATGGGAATTCAGTCATGAGAAACAGAGAAGCCACATTTTGAGAGGTCAAATTGGAGCCTTCATTAGAAAGCCAGCAACTGTAGGTGGACTCCTGTTCCAAAGACCTGCAGCCCTTCAAATTCAACACTATTTTATATTTATATTATTTAATGCTATTAGAAAACTGAACCATGACAGTAGTAAAGCAAAAAAAAAAGAGCAGGAAAACAATTACCAACCAAGCAGATCAGCTCCAATGGAGAGCTGCAGTGGGACACCATGATGAACAAAGGAGAGACAGGAGACACAAGGCATAGCTTAATGGCACCTGAGCTAGTCTGTGCCTAAATAGGGGCAGTGGTAAGAGGAAGGGTCACAAAGAGCTTAAGAGTTCATGACCCAAGACTGGCAGGTCCAGTAACATATTGTCCAAGACCCTGCCCTGCCTCTGGGAATTCAGGAATGCCCAGCACCTAGGAGGTATGACTTTACTTTCTTCCACCATTGAGACAACATGGCAGCAGGTAAACCCAAATCCCTATCATCCACCACTTGGCCAAGATGGCACTGGTTAGACCCCATATCTTTATTTCAGTTTGCAACTCAATGTGTCTGTATGACCATACTAGCTGTATGACCTGAACTAAGTTAACCTATGTTTCTCTGTAATAAAAACATGAATGACAGTCATAGAATAGGATGGTCAATCAAATCTAAGCCTTACAATGATTTCTGTTTCCAAACAGGGTGGCTACTCTTAACCCCTCCATTTTACTGCCGAAAAGTAAATTTGCCCACATTCACACTGTTAGCAAGTCTGGCAGAGGCTACTTCAGGCCAGTTCATTAGCTAGTGGAGCACTGCTATGTAGAAAGTGCAATCATTGAATAGGGTTGATGGAAGTCTCCTGTGGACCATCACATTCTTGTCAATGAGAACTGAAGATGTCTGTGAACTTGGAGAAGAGAGGGAACAGAAACCCAGGGGACTGCCATACCAGGCCATCCAGCCTAGCAAGAGTGGAGCAGGCAGATGGATGCATGCTCTGTAATAGGCAAGCATTTCTTCTTGAGGAACATTGAAGGATTTTTGGCTTCAAGGAACTTAGTTATGTTTTAATAAAACTTCCTCTTGTTTTGTTTTTTTTTGTCAGTCCTGGGGCTTGAACTCAAGGCCTGGGCACTATCCCTGAGCTTCTTTTGGTCAAGGCCAGCACTCTATCATTTGAGCCACAGTACCACTTCTAGCTCTTTTCTGTGTCTGTGGTGCTGAGGAATACAACCCAGGGCTTTATGCATGCTAGGCAAGCACTTTACCACTAAGCCACATTCCCAGCCTAAAACTTAACTTTTGTTGAAATGTGGTCCGTGTTTATATGCATGGAGAGAACACTGTGTGAAAAAGAGCTCTTGCAAATTTCTGTCTGGGTTCTGAGACAATAAAAGGCAGATCTCCCTGAATGATAAAATGATACAATCCTACTACATTGTCCACAATGTTATATGAAGAAGTGATTGTATTTCTTTACTTCTGTTTTCCCTAAGAGACGACTCAATTGACCTCAGAAGAGGTGTACTGTAATCTAGCTGTGAGACTTTAGCTAGGTTTTCTAGACTAGCTTGTGCCTATTCTCGACTACATGTACTCTGGTGAGGAAAGCCATCAACCCATTTCCTGTTCTCAATCTTGTTCCCTCTCAATATATCAGAATTGTCATAATTTTTCCAAATACACAAGACCACTTTCCTACCCCAGACTCTGAATCCTGAGGAATTATGATGGTGATAGTTCTTTTGATTATAAGTTGCTGAAACCTAACTAACATAGCTAAAATGGTATTTTCATAAATCTGTCAATATGTGACTCGTATGTTGGCTTCTTCCTAAATCAACCTCTCCTGGGAGACACTCACCAGCAACTATATTAGTTCTGTCATGTTAGCCACGTCCAATAGAAACACTGGAAACTATTCTCTCTCTCTCCCTCTCTCTCTCTCTGTAGTTCTATCAAAAACACAGAGCTGATTCTGATTGGCCCAGTGCTAATTTCTGATTAAAACAACAACAGTAACAACAAACAATGATCATGACTAAAGATAGCATTCTGTGATTGGCTAAATTAGGGGTGGACTTGTCCTCAGAATCCATGGATGAAAACCGTAAGGATTATGAGTAAGAGTGATTCCCTAAATTAAAATTTAAAAGCTATTTTTTTAAAAGTCATTGAGAAGTGACTGAAGAGTAGTGAGGCTGAAGAACTCTAAGTTCAAGACTAGCCTGAATTATATAGCGAGAGCCTGTCTCAAAAAAAATGTAGGTGGGCATTGGTGGCTCACACCTGTAATCCTAACTATTCAGGGGGCTGAGACCATAATTCAAAGCCAACCTGAGCAAGAAAGTCCATGACACTCTTAGCTTCAATTAATCACCAAAAAAAGGCAGAAGTAGTGCTACCCCTGAACAATAACAACAACAACAAGCTCAGGGACAATGCCAAATTCCTGAGCTCATGCCCCAGGACTGGCACACACACACAAAAAGATTTTATCAGTAAGGGGTCCAATCTCTACAAAGAACCTGAAGGGGAGCTAGAATGGTTCTCATTGAGCCATGCTCCTGATGCACTTTACCAGAAGAGGTTTCAACGATCACTTCTCGCTTTTATTTTGCAAAAGATGATAAAATGCAAGCTCCTGTCTTTGTCCATTATTCATGACGATCCACTGTTACATTTTCTATATACATTTTAAATGTGTATTCTTTCTAATATTCTGTTTTTAAATATTTAAGCGGATGTCCTTGATTTCAGAATGATGTTTTCCCCCAAAGAGGTCAAGCTGCCAGTTCTGATTCTGTGGCTGCCTGTCCCTGGGAAGGGAGTCCTGGTATTCCTCGATCACTTTCTGTTCCCTTCCTGGATGTGCTTCCATTTCAGATCAATCTCCTCTTGGCAAGGGTAGCACCAGCTGTCCTCTCTCCTCTCATCACCTTGAGCTTGGTTTTGCCTATTTATAATGTCAGAGGCTCCTTCCTGGCCCAGGACTGACTCCCTCTGACTTAGCTCTTGTACAGGCATTTAGTCATTGACTGGAAATCACCATAGACCAATCTCACAGAGAAGAGTAGAACGGAAAACACTGGCTTCCGTTAGCATTGGCTCCCCTAGGCTGAGCTAATTAAATACATAGACTCCTGGAGTCCTTCCTCAAATCCACTGAACTGGAATCTTCACAGAATGAGACCAGGAATGTTTCTTTTTAAACATCTCTTGGTGATTCTGAAGCTAATGGTCCATCACCAGCTCAGGGATTGGGAGCTACTAGTCTAAATAATAATTTCATTTGACTGAGCAATGACTCATCTTGAGAGTAAACTTAGGGTGAGAAAACTTCACCCAAAAACTCTGGACATAATAGTGGGGATTTGTTGTTTTTGATGATCGTTTGTGCCAGTACTGCAACATGTGCTCTTGTTTGGTATTTTTGCACAAAGCACTCTACCATAAGGCACTCTATCCCACTTGCTGATTAATTGGAGATATTCTTGGATTTGTCTTCCTGGGCTGTCTTTCAACTTGGATCCTCAGAACTCAGCCGCCTGAGTAGCTAGGATTACAGGCATGAGCCACGCACCCAGTTTCTTGATTGTATTGTGAGACAGGATCCCACTATGTAGCCCAGGTTGTCTGATAGTAGGGTTAAGCAATACCTGGGTAAGACATTTAAATTTCTTTGGGTCTCCATTGTCTGAAAAAATATCAGAACTAGGTTGGATCATCCTGAAGGCCCTTTGCAGCTCTAGTTTTATCACTTTCTGTTTTAGTGGCAAAAACATTAATTTGGAGTTTGGAGACCCCCTAATCTACTTTTTTGTTGCGGGGGGGGGGGGGTCGGTCATGGGGCTTGAACTCTGGGCCTGGGCACTGTTACCTGAGCTCTTCAGCACAAGGCTAGCGCTACGGGCTACCACTGGAGCCACAGCACCACTTCCTGTTTTCTAGTAGTTAATTGGAGATAAGAGTCTCATGGGACTTTCCTGCCCAGGCTGGCTTTGAATGGTGATTCTCAGATCTCAGCCTCCTGAGTAGGGAGGATTACAGGTGTGAGTCACTGGCATCCAGCTTCTACCTTCAATATAGTGAGTGAGTTTCTTGTTTCCACAGTTCTAAGATAGCGGAAGATGACAATTCAGACTTTGACATGCCTTTGCAGTGATTTTTTGAGCTGTATGATGTGAAGCTCAGGAAGATCATAGTTTCATACTGACTTGGGTCTGCTTGGTTGAGAATCTACTAGTGGCATTTTGTTGGTGTTTCACAGGAATAATGTTTCACTGTACCAAATGGAAAGGTGGTATTTTTAGCACAGAATTCACTGAGGTTTAGGGAAAAGGGACTAGTATTTTATCTAAAGTATGGCCAAACCTAAATCTAGGTATGGTGATACACACCTGTAATCTTAGCACTTGGGAAGCTGAAGCAGGAGGACTGTGAGTTCCAGACCAGCTTGAGCTACATAGTAAGACTGTCTCTAAAAAAAAGGAAGCATAAAAGGAAAAGAGAATATAGCTTACTGGTAGAGCACATGGCTAGTATGTGCAAATTCCTGGCCAGGTTCAACCTCTGGTATAAAAACAATATCAACATATCAACATTCACACATACTATACATACATATATGCATATATACACATAATATATATGTGCATATACATATAAATACAACTTTTCTCCACTATCAGAAAAAGTAGTCCCACATGCCTTTATTTCCACCCAAAAGCTTGACGAATATTAATCCATCTATATTACAATAGCTCCCCTGGATCATGTACATTGCTAAGTACATGTTCAATAGCCTAAAAACATAGTGATTGAAATAAAATAGTTACCCTTACTTGAATGTTAAAATCATGTTAAATTAACCAAATAGAGTATTAATTAAACCAGGGAAGAATGAAATTTAGCTGGGACAAACAAGTCCAAGGTAACCTGAGAAACATAAGTACAGACTCTAGGAATGGAACAAACTGTATCCTGACATTTACTGAAATTTGCAAAATGAGTAAGAATAGGGCCAAATTTGACAGGCAGGATCTCCCAGTAGAGGAAAAACTCCAGGCTAGTCATTAAAAGGAAAAATCTAGAGATAAAGGCCTGCGAAAATTAGGAGGTCAAACAAAAGGTTACTGGAATTTGGTAAATAACAGTGAAACTCAGAAAGAGCTAGAAAACCTAGAAGGTAGTTTGATTTTAGGTGTGATAAGTAAGCTGTTTGGAATGTGTTCTGGTCCATATCATTTAAACCCCAAACCAGTAACTGAACAAGGGAAGATCTGGGATAAGAACTTTCCCTTGATGACTTATTGGTTACCGGAATTGTAATCACTATCTTTAATCACTGTCTGTAATCTGCTTCTGTAACTTGCTTCTTTGTTGATTACAAAGTTACCACTGACCACCTGCAAGAGGCCCTCCTATGGATCTTTTTCTTTTTTGGGGGGGGGGGGGGCGGGGTCTGGTCGCGGGGCCTGAACTCTGGGCCTGGGTGCTGTCCCTCAGCTCTTCAGCTCAAGGCTAGCGCTCTACCTCTTGAGCCACAGTGCCACTTCCGGCTTTTTTCTTTTTGCTTATGTGGTGCTGAGGAATCGAACCCAGGGCCTCAGGCATGCAAAGCAAGCACTCTACCACTGAGCCAACTTCCCAGCCCCCCTCCTATGGATCTTGTCTTTAAATACCCTGAACTATTTGACTTTACTGCTGTTCTTTAAAGTCCTCATATAATGTCAAAAACGAGCTTTACAATGTCAGTGTGGGGGAGGGGGAAGGATGGGGGGGAGGGGGGAGGCTGGGAAGAGAGGTGAAAGGTAAACAAAGGAGGAGGCTGCAATGCTTGGTAAGAAATGTATGCATTATCCTGCCCATGTAATTGTAACCCCTCTGTACAGTATGCTCTCAAATAAAATAAAATAAAATTAAAAAATAAATAAATAAAGTCCTCATATAGTGGATATAGTGGGGAACAGTTGTCATGGCTAGTAAGATTCCTAGCCCAATTGAGTGTTGGTGACTCCTTTCACTGATTGTGGATTCAAGTCCCACTGGCCCTAGGAAGTTGAAATACTTCACTGAGCATTTTAATGCATTTAGTTATTTAATTCTTACAACTATGTTATTATTATCCCTTCCTTCCTGAGAAAAGGTCTAGGGACACAAGTATAAACATAGTTCTTAAAACAAGTGGGTTATCTGAAAGTCTTCATACCAAATAGTGGAAGCCCCTGTTCTCATTCTTGACCCTAATGGGTAGATGTTTTTCCATCACATAAATTTTGCCTGAGAAAACAGAATTAACCACAGATGACAAGCAGAAGAATTACATAGATGATGTGGAAGGTGGTACCAGGATGATTTCTGCATAGCTGGCAAAGACAGCAAGAAGACCGGAAGAGGCTACCTGAAGGGTCTAGTTAGGAGGAAAAACAGAGCTGAAAGATTGTTTGATAGGTTTTTGGCTTAAGAGCCTTTTGGAGGATTTAAGAATTAGCCATTTGTACACACACACACACACACACACACACACACACACACACACACACACACACACACACACACACACACACACACACACACACACACACAAAGAAAGTGAGGGGAGAAAAGCAATGCAATTATCAACTCCAGGAAAATAAGTTGTCCACCTAGGAAATGTGAACAATCAGTTATTTATGTGTTTATAGTAATCTGAACACAGAATTTTTTTTTGGGGGGGGGGTCCGGTTGTGAGGCCTGAACTCTGGGCCTGGACGCTGTCCCTCAGCTCTTCAGCTCAAGGCTAGTGCTCTACCACTTGAGCCACAGCGCCACTTCCGGCTTTTTTCATTTTGCTTATGTGATGCTGAGGAATCGAACCCAGGGCCTCAGGCATGCAAGGCAAGCGCTCTACCACTGAGCCATCTTCCCAGCCCTGAACACAGAATTTTGATGCAACCAAAAATTTTTCACCAGGCATGGTAGCTCACACTTGTAATTCTAGCTACTTAAGAAACTGATTTCTGAGGATAATGGTTCAAAGCCAGCCCAGGTAGAAAAGTATGTGAGATTCTTGTCTCTAATTAACCACCAGAAATCTGGTGGTAGTGGCACTATGGCTCAGAGGTGGAGCCCTAGCCTTGAGAAAAAAGGAGCTCAGGGACAGTGCCTAGACCTGAGTTCAAGCCCTAGGACTGACAAAAAAAGTTTTTTTTCATCAGATGCCAATACTTACTATGTGCCATGGCAACAGCTTTCCATAACTTGACTCATTCAATCATCTTATGAATTGTTATAGTCAACATCCTATTTCAAAGACAAGGAAACTGGGGCTGGGAAGGTGGCTCAGTGGTAGAGTGCTTGCCTTGCATGCATGAGGCCCTGGGTTCAATTCCTCAGCACCACATAAGCAGGAAGTGGCCCTGTGGCTCAAATGGTAGAGCAGTAGCCTTGAGCTGAAGAATTGAGGGATAGTGCCTAGGGCCAGAGTTCAAGCCTCTTGACCCACAAAAAAAAAAAAAAAAAAAAAAAAAGATAAGGAAATTGAAGTACAGATAACCACTTTGCCCAAGGTCACACAGCTTGAATTCAAACCTGGAGCTCTAACAAGTGGGAAGAAAGCAATTTCAGAGGATGGGGGAAGTTAGGAGATTGGATAGAAGAAAGTTAAATCCCCATGTACCCTAATAACAAATCAACTCAGGCATATCTAGAATAGATAACACATTTATTAGGTAACAGATACAGGAAATTTTAGCTCATGGAAACTACTCCATTTAGAATACAGAAGTATATATCATTAGCAATAGCAAAAACAGCTGAAAGTGTCTGGCGAGAGGGGTGGGCAGTGGACTTTGCTATTACTGGAATTCTATTGTTTGATATAATATATTTGGATAACTTTTTCAAAGGGAATTTTTCCTCACAAAAGGTAATAAAAAGCACTTAAGTGCCCTCCTTTTCCAACCCCCCCCCCCCATCATTATTGGTTTGATGAGGGATTCAGTATCCTATCTTCTAATGAGGCCAGTAGGCCCAGAAGTCCTCAGTCATCTGAACCAAGTGTTCATTCACATTTATAAAATGTATCCTTGTGGGGGCAACATACTGTCACACATACTGTCACACATGGAAGAGGCTAACAGCCTCTTCCATGCCAAAGAAATGGATCCTTCCAGAAGTATACCCCAAGACTCCACACTATTCACCTGTATTGAAATAAGGATACTGGGTCTAACCAGCACCATCTTGGCCACATAGTAGATGACAGGGAAATGGGTTTAACTGGCACCATCTGATAGAGGAAGGTGAAGTCCCACCCCTAGGTGATGGATGTGCCTGAATTCGTATAGGCAGGGGCAGGAATTTGGAGGATAGATTACTGGATCTGTCAGTCCAGTGCCTTGAACTCCTGAGATTCTCAGGCTCCCTGTGATCCTGTCCCCTGACCGTGACCTTATTTAGGCCTGTACCAGCTCAGGCGCCACTATGCCATGTCTCATGTCTCCTAACCCTCCTATGGCAAACATGGCGCCCCACTTCAGAGCCCCATTGGAATTGATCTGGTTTGTTGGTATTTTCTGCTCTTTCTTTCTTCTCCTGCTCTCATGGCTCAGTTTTCTAGCAGTGTTAAGTGTATCAAGATGGCTGCAGGTCTTTGGGACAGGAGTCCAACGGCAGTTGCCGGCTTTCCAATAAAGACTCCCAATTCAACCTCTCAAAATGTGGCTTCTCTGTTTCTCACAACTGAATTCCCATACAACTGTATCAGCTAAGAAGATATTCATTTTATAATAAAAATGGACATATTTCTGATCCTTAGTCATTGAGCACACAGAGATATTTAAATCCAGTGTCCTTTATCTTTAGGATAGTCTATTTCAACCACATTAACATCTTCCAACTCGACTTTCAGCTTAAAGGGTCAAGCAAATGCTGATGTTGGGGATTTCTGCTGTTTTCAGCTACTACCACTTCACAGATGCTATAGCCAACAAATCAACAGTAATAGCAGCTGTTATTATGTTACAAAGGCTTTGTGTTTAAGAGGCTCCTAAATTGGAACTACCATAATACGTGGGGACAAGGTCAAGAGATATCACAGTCTGACAACAAATCAAATGAGAATCAAGTGTAGTTGATGAGCTCAGACATTTTCTGACAATATTTCACAGCAAGCCATTATCCATTATGATAAATGCCAGAACCATTCGCACAGATGTGTTAGATAAACTGCACCTGGAAACTACATGGCTTTGTGCCCTGCTGCTTAACAATAGAAATCTTTGGTACCAAAAAAAAAAAAAAAAAAAAAAAGAAATCTTTGGTACCCCTTAACAAATGCTGATGGGGAGAATTGGAGGACAAGAATCACAGACTTTGGGGGAGGGGAACAATTAGCCAATGTCAACAAGCAGAAAAAGTCCACTGTATCCAGCAGAGGACAGCAGAGGCAGCCTGCCTTGCAGGCAGCCTTACCACAGGACACCATGTGACAGCTGCTGTGGCCATTTCCACTCGGAAAAAAACTGGTACCACAAAACTGGAAGCCCCAAGAAAGACCTATTTAATGTGAGCCAGGAGGCTCACAGAGAGAGATTTCCTTCCCAGAGGATGCCTGGCCTGTGGGTTTATTCTGGTGATGCTAGTAACTGGTTTCTGGACACGGTTTGCAAGGTTCTGCCTCTTCTAGATGATAAGGAAGACAGGAGGAGCCAAGGAAGAGTGTAAAACTAAGAAGAATATTTAAATAACATTTTACTTTGTTGTTCTAAATAGGCTTTCTTCAATAGGAGCAAACCTATATTCAGTCCCTTTTGAAGTTTATCTCATGCCCTGGAATCCACCCACTGGTCTGTTTATTGAGAGGATATGTACTCCAGATCCTGGTCATTCCCAGAGGAACCATTATGATGGCAATTTGGTTTCTGCACAGCTGAAGGCCGGAACATAAACTCCTAAGGACTTGGCCAAGATATGAGCAATTAATTAAACTCAGTGTAAAATAATTACCCAGCACTTCCTGCTGATTTACTAAAACATCCCCTGGATCACCAATGTTCACCCCCTGCATCACAAAGGGGGACAGTAAACTCCTTGACTGTTTCCCCAGGGGCCTGCCTCCTATCCTTTATTTTTGTTGGTCATGGAGCTTGAACTCTGGGCCTGGTCCCTCAGCTCTTCAGCTCAAGGTACATCCCCTGGATCACCAATGTTCACCCCCTGCATCACAAAGGGGGACAGTAAACTCCTTGACTGTTTCCCCAGGGGCCTGCCTCCTATCCTTTATTTTTGTTGGTCATGGAGCTTGAACTCTGGGCCTGGTCCCTCAGCTCTTCAGCTCAAGGTGAGCGCTCTACCTCTTGAGCCACAGCACCACTTCAGTTTTCTGGTGGTTAATTGGAGATAAGAGTCTCATGGACTTTCCTGCCCAGGCTGGCTTTGAACCGTGATCCTCAGATCTCAGCCTCCTGAGTAGCTAGGATTACAGGCGTGAGCCACCCGAACCTCCTATCCTCTTATCAGGAAGGGTGATATTCTAACACAGGTAATGGTAAGCAAAAATTGCCTTCATTTCTTTGGTTAAGAACAGAGACATAGAATGTGGTTGAATTTCCTGCCCTCTAACACAGCAAGACTGATTCAGCTTCATGTGTATGAGTTAACAGTACAAGATTAGAGTAGCTGAGATGATGCTCCCAAACAGCATAGACACATCCTGGAGAGGTACTTAAAGGAAACTATGACTCGTTGTATTCCCCAAAGGTGAGGAAAACCCTAGCAAAACAGTTGCTCTCAGTGCCATCCCAGTCTTCCAGTGGTCCTGATTTATGGAAGTTTCTGGATTTATCTACTTTGTATCTTCTTCCTCCAAAGCCATTCCAGAGGAGTCCTGTTTGGGAGACTCCCATGAAGCACACAGAAAGATCAAGGCAGAAAGGGGTTGGGACTCAGGATGTGGCTGAGTGGTAAAGTGTATGCCTAGCATGCTCAAGGCCCTGGGTTCAATCCCCAGCACTTTAGAGAGGGAAGAAATACTGAAGAAAATAATATAAAGTAAGGTAGGCTGGAAGAGGATGTTAGTTGTTATATGCTCTGTGTGTGTGTGTGTGTGTGTGTGTGTGTGTGTGTGTGCGTTCACACACACACTGACTTGTGTGCAGATGCTGGTCCCTAGAGCTTGAACCCAGGACTGGGGTACTGTCCCTGAGCTTTTCCACTCAAGGCTTGAGCCAAAGCTCCCCTTCCAGCTTTTTTTTTTTTTTTTTAAAGAAGTAGCTAATTGGAGAAAAAAGTCTCACCAGACTTTCCTGCCTGGGTTGGCTTCAAACCTTGATCCTCAGATCTCAGCCTCCTGAGTAGCTAGGATTACAGGCATGAGACACCTAGACCAAGCTAGTGTACTTTTTTTGTTGTTTTCTTTTTATCTTGTTTTGTTTTTTGAGACATAGTTTCTCTTTCTACATAATTTAAGCTGTCCTTGAACTCAGATCCTCCTGCCTCAGCCTCCTAAATGCTGAGATTACAGGCATAAACTACCACAACAAGCTTTAGTATTTTGTTTGTTTGTTGCACTGAGACACTGTCCTTGCGATTTTCTGCTCAAGACTAGCATCCTACCACTTGAGCTACAGCTCCAGTTGTGGCTTTTTGCTGGTTAATTGGAGATAAGAGTCTCATGGTCTTTCCTGCTGGGGCTACCTTCAAAATGCAATTCTCACAGTAGCTAAGATTACAGGAGTGAGCTCCCAGAGGCTGACTTTAGTATGTTTTAAAAGAGGAAAATAGAGAAAGAGCTTTTTTTTTGCTTGGTTGTGGGGCTTAACTCTGGCCTGGGCACTGTCCCTCAGCAATTCAGCTCAAGGCTAGCCCTCTACTACTTGAGCTGCAGCGCCACTTCTGGTTTTCTGGTGGTTTATTAGAGATAAGAGTCTCATGGATTTTGCTGCCCAAGCTGGCTTTGAACCGCGATCCTCAGATCTCAGCCTCTTGAGTAGCTAGGATTATAAGTGTGAGCCACCAGCACCCGGTGAGAAGGAGCTTTTTAAGGGGAGAAGATGGACAGAAACATGGAGGGTCTTAAGAAACCCTTTCTTATTTGAAAAGATGTTGCTCATATATTGATCAGATGCACATCTTCTTTGCAAATAGTCCTTATGATCAAAGCTTCAACAGAATTATAGAAGAGATTGACATAATTCTGCTACTTCCTTTGAACCATGTGGATCATTTTAACAGGTTATCTTATACCCTAAGAGCAGCATGAAAACTACCAACACACAGAATCTGAACTTAACCAAAAACCAGGCAACTTTAAAATCCAAACACATTAAAACAGAACTAATTCTGATTTTTCTCCCATGTTATTGAACCAAGAGCTTTCCAGAATTATCTTTGCTGTCTGCAAATTGTTGGAGATATTTCCTCTCTGTCTGTGGGCAAGCTTCATACTCCAGAATGCTTGGTTTCCAGCTCCTAGTTATAAGGCTCTATCTAGGCTGTCCCCTAAGACAGCTATCTCATTGTGGCCTGGACTGGCAATTCTCTATGGTGCTGTCACCTTCATACAAAAGGGACCTCTTGTCGCTCCTAATACTAAAGTGATTTGAAGAAAAGACCAATGTTATGATAACCACAAAGGTAAGAGGTGGTCAGTGGATTGGTTTTACAAGGAGATTTTGGGGTTACAACAGAATAAGAAGCATAGGGTCAGGAGGAGCTTTCTGGCTAAGGAATGAAAACAAAAAGAAAAGGAAACATTAGCTAGAGAAAGTCTCCTGATTACACATAGGAAGAATTTTAATACCTGAGCTGCTAAGATGCTTTTGTTCTTCCTCTCTCTCCTTCCCCATACTCCCTCTGTCTTTGTGTCTCTGTCTCTGTCTTTCTGTTTCTCTGTCTCTGTCTGTCTGTCTGTCTGTCTGTCTGTCTGTCTGTCTGTCTGTCTCTCTCTCTCTCTCTCTCTGTCTGCAGAGATAACGGGGAGGAATTGGGATTCACTTGGGAAATTACCTCAGAAGCCAGTTATGGCAGAGGGCAGCAGGAAACAGGTCCCCCACGTAACCATAGTGACAGAGCTGGTGGAGGGAGGGAGCAATGCAGACAGAGGACCAGATAGAAACAAAACCCAGAAGACGGAGACACCAGATCAAGGGGTGAGGGACAAGAGCTGGGAGGAATTGAAGATGAATTCTAATTTTTTTTTAAGGAAGAATTAACTACAATTAATTGGGAAGGCCAGCTGCAGATAATATTACGGATTTGTTTTACATTTGAACAGAAGTTTAAATGTTTTCTTTAGAGCTCGACCACTTGAATGAATCAAGATCGGGGTGCGCAGTGAAAATTGTGTAGAAAAGAGGACAGATGTCATGAAGGTTGCAGAAGGTAGGAAGCCAGAGTTTTCCAGAATCTCTAGGATGCTTCCTCCCAGCCATCGTGGCACTGGGCTGCCCTCTGGTGGCAGTGGACTTCAGCCAGCAGGAGATGGCACTTGCAGAAACTGAGATGGCAGATCCAAAACTATAGGTCTGGGCTGGCCAGAATTATTACATAAAAAATACAGGTTTTTCATGAAGGTTAAATGCCAGGCAAACAATGAATAATATACCAGTAGGTGTTTGTGCCTGAACAACCCTTTGTATGGTGGCCCATGAGGGTCACATTTCTTCCTGCTGTTCTTCCCAGTACATTTTAAAAAGAATGAAGGTGAAGAGGGAAGGAGGGATAATAGACCTGAATCATAACAGCTTTCTCTAATCCACTCTATCTCTTCACCCACCCCCTCCTCTATCATCATCATCATCATCATCATCATCATCATTGGGACTCTCTCAATTCCCTACATCTTCAAGAAATCAAATCAGAAAAAAAAAAAAAAAAGCTTCTTTAAAAAGGGGGGGGGAGGGGAGAGAGGGCTTAAACCAGGTGGCAGTGGCTCACACATGTAATCCTAGCTACTCAGGAGGCTGAGATCTGAGGATCACGGTTTGAAACCAGCCTGGGCAGGAAAGTCCGTGAGACTCTTATCTCCAATAAACCACCAGAAGATGGGAAGTGGTGCTGTGGCTCAAGTGGTAGAAGGCTTGCCGTAAGCTGAAGAGCTGAGGGACAGCGCCCAGGCCCAGAGTTCAAGTCCCATGACTGACAAAAAAAAAAAAAAGGTAGGGTTTAAAACCCCCTGTCCAGTGCTATAAGTTTCTTGAAGGCAAAATTTTATTTTATGTTTAATTGTTATTATAAAGGTGATGAACAGAGTCAGGTAATGAGTACATTTCTTTTGGGGCAATGTCATCCCTACCCTCGCTCTCTCCGTTTTTCCCTCCCATCCCTCCCCATACTTTGTTTAGTTCATTTTCAACATACTATCTAGTGAGTAACACTGCTATATTTATTCACCCTTTCTCCCTCCATTTCTATGTCCCCTCTCCAAGACAGATAAATGAAGAAGACTTTTGTCAATCTTCTTCTTGGATCTTAAAGAGTGACTGGCCTGCTAAGTGCTGGTGGCTCATGCCTGTAATCTTAGCTACTCAGGAGACAGATCTGAGGATGGCCATTTAAGCCACGAAAGTCAGTGAAACTCTTTATCTCCAATAAACTACTCAGAAATGTCCGGATGTGGTGCTATGGCTCAAGTGGTAAAGTGCTAGCTGTGAGCCAAAGAAGCTTGGGAACAGCACCCAAACCCTGAGTTCAAGTACTAGGACTGTTGCTCTTTCTCTCTCTCTCTCTCTCTCTCTCTCTCTCTCTCACACACACACACACACACACACACACACACACACACACAAAGATGACTGGCCCAACTGCACAACCTTTTCCTAAATATTGGCTCCTATTACAGCCACTGTCTACAGACTCTACTGGTGCAGTCTCCAGGTTGTCCTTCCCTGGGTCCAAACCTGGATCTCGGCCATGTGTCTGCAGACTGTAGGTTCCTGCCATCTGCCTGCCCCTTATGTAAGAGGTGCTTAAAAAATGCTTTCTACTGAGAAATGTTGACTCTTTGGTAGCCCCATAAGTTAATTGGGAACAGCAAAAGGGTAGGCATCCTAGATTCCTCCCCCCTCCCCACCCCCCACACACTTTTTTTCTCTTCTTCATTTAAAAAACTCTATGTCCTATGTCCTGAGCCATTCTCTCTGAAGTCACTTTGAAACCATCTTGGAATCCAGGTTGGGGCCAGGCTCTCTGCTAGGCCTGCCTCATCAATCCTGCAACCACGGACTGTCACACCACCTGACCCCACCTCTGACCATCCCTGCATGCTTACCTTCTTTCCCCTCTACCCCCAATTCTCCCTACTTAGCTTAAGGCAAATGTCTGCCTCCCAAGACAGCTAAGGATGACTGAAAAGGTACTGAATGTTGTCTATCCGTGTAATAACTGTTCTTTCTCTGTCCTTCTCCATGTCTCTTTATTTGTGACTTTGAGACAGTTGTGCTGCTCTCTCCCACAGGGGCCTGCCCATCTAGCATTCCTGCAAGCTTGTCTATTCCCTACTTGTCCAGACCTCCCTGAGCCAGCTAAAGTGTTCTTGGCCTTCGAAAGAAAGAGAGAGAGAAAGAAATAGGAAAAGAAAGAGAGAAAGAAAGAAAGAGAGAGAAGAAAGAAAGAAAGAGAGAGAGAGAAGAAAGAAAGAAAGAAAGAAAGAAAGAAAGAAAGAAAGGAAAGAAAGAAAGAAAGAAAGAAAGAAAGGAAGGAAGGAAGGAAGGAAGGAAGGGAGGGAGGGAGGGAGGGAGGAAGAGAGGGAGGGAGGGAGGAAGGAAGAGAAGGAGGGAAGAATAGAGGGAGGGAGGGAGGGAAAAAATACCTTTTCCCAGCTAGCTCCCAAATTCCTGAGGAAACTGAGGTAGCCAAAGTTGGATCAACTGCCAGGGGCCCTCTTTCTGGTTCTACTGGCAAGTTCATCTTTCTCTTTGCAATAAACTTTTCTGCTCAGAGTTTTCAACTGTTCTTGCCTTATTTCAATATAGTCCAGAGAACAAGGACACATGCATCTGTATCTCAAGTTCACATTGAACTCCCAGAGCTTGAAGTTGGAGGTCTAAAAACATCAGCTTCATTTGTAACCCCTCCTTGCTCTATATCTCTAAATTTCAGCCACTTGTGCCCTAGGAATCTTACAAGGATTGTCTGTACATCACTACTCCCACAGAAGAGGGTGATCTTAAACTAGGAAAGGCCAAGTATTTTATTTCATTGTGTGTGTGTGTGTGTGTGTGTGTGTGTGTGTGTTTAACAGTTGTAGGGATTGAACTTAGGGTCTGGGCACTGTCCTTAAGCCTTTTTGTGCTCAAGGCTAGGACTCTACCACTTGAGCCACAGCACCATTCCAGTTTTTGAGTGGTTTAATGGAGATAATAGTCTCTCAGGGACTTTTCTGCTTGAGCTGGCTTTATACCAAGATCCTCAGATCTTAGCCTCCTGAGCACGTAGGCTTATAGGTGTGAGCCACCAGTGCCCAACAATGCAAACAAATAATTTTAAAGCCATGAAATGTAATGTAATGAAATGAAGCCTGCTAAATCCACACAAAACTATCTAAGAGGATAAATGAGAATCAAAGAGTGTTAGTCAATGAAATTCTTCCCCCAAAACAGCCACTATGCACACAAACACAAAATTTCAAATGGAATTAGTATTTTCAAACAAACATCTGGAAATATAAAAAACTACTTTGAATCAGAAATTTGAAACCCAAGAAGATCCATGGACAAAGCAACCTATAAGTAAATAAAGTGATGGAGAAGTTGATTGAACTGGGGGAAAGGTGGAAAAAAGACAATTTAGGAATGAAGGCCCCCTCATACATACTCAATGATAGACTCAAATTAAATTTGAATAAAGGACTTTGCGGCAAAAAAGAACATCAACACAATTAAAAGAAAGAAGTAAAAAAGACAGGAAAAGTGGCTAAAATGAAAGAAGAATAAAGAAAAATAAAAATACAGATCATTGGTATCCCCAAAGAAGACATAAAAAGCAATGGAACATTTAAGTCTATGATCCAAATTGGAGTGATATACCAAGCTCACATACAGAGAAACTCAATATAGTTATGATGTCGTTTCCTGCCAAATTGAACTCTAGATTTGATTTGTTCCTTATCTAGGCAGAAAAGCCCATGAGATTATTAAAAAAAAAAAAAAAAAAAGCTGTGGCCCAAGTGGTAGAGCACTAGCCGTGAGCAAAAGTAGCTCAGGGAAAATACCCAGGCTCTATGTTCAAGTCCCAGGACCAACACACACAGATACACACACACACACACACACACACACACAAACACACACACACAAACACACACACACACACACACACACACACACACACACACACAGTGAACAGGTTGGGTGCCTGTGGCTCATACCTGTAATCCTAGCTATTCTGGAGGCTGAGATCTGAGGATCATGGTTCAAAGCCAGCCCAGGCAGGAAAGTCTGTGAGACTCTTATCTCCAATTAATCACAGAAAAAGCTGGAAGTGGAACTGTGGCTCGAGTCGTAGAGCACTAGAATTGAGCAAAAAGGAGCTCAGGGACAGCGCCCAGACCCAGAAAGTGAGCCCCAGGACTGGGGGGAAAAAATGAAGAGATAAACAAGAGATCATAATCAACCAATGACCCATGAAACTTACAGAAAAGACTTCTCAACACTATCTGAGTCAGGGATTCCCAGACACAAATGACTTACTACACATTCTACAATTCTGTTTGTATGAAATTCTATAAAGGTAAATCTAATCTCTCATGGCCAGAAACTTATTAGGGATTGCTTGGGTAGATGAAATGATGACAACAAAGCATGAGAAATTTTCTTTGATGATGAAATCTGTCTCTTGATTGCATGTATTTGTTAAAGTTTTTAAACTCTATATTTAAATTGGCTATATTTTATATATGTAAACTAAATTGCAAAAAAAAAAACCCTATTATATAGGAAATTTTTTCAGAAGGAAAGAAAAAGATCTGAATGGTTCAAATGTAAGAAGTTGCAGAGGCCTGGGCAAATTGGTACAGCTTGGAACCGTGATCTGAGGATCTCAGCTTTCTGAGTAGCTAGGATTACAGGTGTGAGCCACCAGTGCCCAGCTTAGGTGTGTATTTATATGTGTGTATATATATGTGTGTGTACATATATATATATATATATATATGATTCTAATGTACTTTATGTGCCAAAAGTAGCACCCATGATTCTCCCTGAGGTATACATCTCTGTGTGTATTTATAATCTTACAGTATCAAGCTTTTAAATGTTTTAAGTAACTTTTTAGTTTTTCCTCAAAGCTCTAGTGCTTCTATAACAGTTACTGAAGATCTATCTAGCCTAGCTAAGCTGTTAACCTTTGAAGTTGCTATGGGAACAAGAAGGGTTGTTTTTTTTTAAATAAATCATTGATGTAGGAGAAAGAGAGGCTGTGATGCCTGTCTCAGGGGGGAAAAGTAAAACATCAAATTATTTTAAGTAACAAGAACAGCTTTTCCATCTTCATTCAAATTGTAAAGTAGAAAGTACTCCAAAATCGTACTAAGTTGGGAAGAAGAGGCCTTATTTCCATGGCTGTGGTCCATTTGTACTTGTTGGTTAAATGAATGAATGAAGGATGGGAGACAAAATAATCCTGAGGCAATGTTAGATAACTGTCTTGGTCACACTCCATGACAAGAATGAAAGGTGTTCATCAGTCCATTATTAGCCAGCAAGCCCAGGTTTTCATGAGCTCTGTTCCTTAAACCTTGAGAAGTTACACTCTCAGAATTCTTGTTTCTGGACTATGGAGGTGTGAAAGTTGGGATTAAAAAATAATTGATTACTGTATGAACCAGCTGGGAGCAGGGATCAAGTGGTAGATACTTCCCTCAAAAATGTGACTCCAAATTCAAATCCCAGTGCTGCCAATAAGAGGAGCCAGAGGTAAGACAAGACTGTAGCCAGGGGCTTCTTGCCAAATACATGTAAACACTGATGCCATCTAGCGGTACAGATTTGTGTTTCCCTGCGAATTAAAGAATTAAATGGCAGGGAAGTGTTAAAAGTGGACAGAGCAAGTTTACTTAAAAGTCAAAGAAAAGCAGTGAAAGGAAACCATCAAAAGACTGCTAAGCCAGGTGTCAGTGGCTCATACTTGTAATCCTAGCTTCTCAGGAATCTGAGGTCTAAGGATCTTGGTTCAAGGCCAGACTGGGCAGGAAAGTCTGTCAGATTTATCTCTAATGAGCCCGTAAAAAGCTAAACTGGAGGGCTGGGAAGGTGGCTTAGTGGTAGAGTGCTTGCCTTGTATGCATGAAGCCCTAAGTTCAATTCCTCAGTACCACATACACAGAGAAAGCCTGAAGTGGTGCTATGACTCAAGTAGAATGCTAGACTTAAGCGAAAAAAAATCTCAGGAACAGTGCTCAGGTCCTGAGTTCAAGTCCCAGGACTGGCACACACACACACACACACATACACACACACACACACACAGGCTCTTCAAAAGATGAGCCTCCAAAAGATGAGTCCAATGGAGTCATTTGCAAGAGCAATTACTTTAGTAGGGGCTCCTCCTATCTCTTCCCTTGGTTGCCTGGGGTCCCCTTGATTGCCTAGGGGATTGTGTATTTACCTGGGTCTTTTCATTGGTGAGTGAGTACCCAGGGCATACGGGAAGAAGTGCCGTGATGAGCCACATACATTGCCTGCCATACATTGTGTCCAATATTTTTTACCCCTATATGCCTAGCAGAGGAAAGCTAATACTCTGTCATCACAACATCCAGGTTTTTATTCTCTCAAGTCTAAAATAAGACTGCATTCACCAGATACCGGTGGCTCATGCCTGAAATCCTAGCTAACCAGGAGGCTGAAATCTGAGGATCACAGTTAGAAGTTAGCCTACACAAGAAACTCTGTGAGACTTTATCTCCAATAAACTTCTCAGAAAAAAGCGAGAAGTAGGGCTGTGGCTCAAGTGGTAGAGCACTAGCCTTGAACACAAAGAGGCCCAGGGATAGCTCCCAGGTCCTGAGTTTAAGCCCCAGGCAAGACTGGCACAAAACAAAACAAACAAACAAATGAATAAATAAATCATTAGACTATCAGATAACAACATCTGGAATAGCCATGCTAAAATTATATTTTAGCAATAGATAATATAGTAGATATTGTAGGTTAGTCCAAGTATAGCCTCTACACTTATTATTTGAATAATTGCTATGAAGTGGTTGTACAAAGAGGTTTCAATGCCATAAGGCAGGCTCTTATTGCAATGTATCTCGATCAACGCCACCCCTTCCATCATTTAGCCCCAGCCCATCCCTACCCTCCTTACATAGTTCAGTTTTTACATTGAGCTCATTGAATACTATCATTACATTTTCTCACTTTTCCTCCCTCTGTTTGTGTGCCCTCTCATGGGAAAATAAATACATAAAATGGGTATTCTAATTCCAGGGAACTGAGCTTCTGAGGGAAGGTTGCCAGATCCATGACAAATAGAATGGATTGGTGCTCTCATGAGGCAAATCTAGGGACCCGTGGAGACCACAGAGAGCCCCCCGCTCTCATGGGAGACCCATTAGTGAAGGCCATCTGGAGCAGAAGTAAGGGAACATGCTGGCCTTCATGCTGGCCTCTTACTATTTCTTCCTACAATTTGGCCATCATGACAACTTGGTGTCTGAGCCAACATCTCTACATACTGCTCTGAGATAATGGCAAGTAAGACCATGGTGATGGTCATATGATAAGAAAATTTCTAGTCCCTATTTAATTCAGAGAGAAAGCAAAAGCCCGTACAAAGATCCTTCACCAGCTGACAGACACTGCCACTCCTCCGGCCTCTCCCTTCACTTACTTTGTTCCACATCTCTTTTTTTTTTTTTTTAATTTAATTTTATTTGTGAACATACTGTACAGAGGGGTTACAATTACATGGGCAGGATAATGCGTACATTTCTTACCAAGCATTGCAGCCTCCTCCTTTGGTTTACCCTTCACATCCCTTCCCAGCCTCCCCCCTCCCCCCCAATGCCAATCCTTCTCCTTCTCCCCCCCCCCCCCCCCCCCCGCACCGACGTTGTAAAGCTCATTTTGGACATGACAACTTGTACTTCTCATTGTTGCAACAGGTCCACCTGTATCCTTAAACAACTGGTTTTTCCCCATCTCCTCCACAAGTTATACTGAACCTTACTTCATTGTTGGTGGGAATGTAAACTTGTTCAACCACTTTGGAAAGCAGTATGGAGGTTCCTCAAAAGACTTCACATAGAACTCCCCTATGACCCAGCAATCCCACTTTTGGGCATTTACCCAAATGTTTACAAACAAGACCACACTAAAGCTACCAGCACAACAATGTTTATTGCAGCATTATTTACCATAGCTAAGATATGGAACCAACCCAGATGCCCCTCAGTAGATGAATGGATCAAGAAAATGTGGTATATATACACAATGGAATTCTATGCCTCCATCAGAAAGAATGACATTGCCCCATTTGTTAGGAAATGTTCCACATCTCTTGTGATTCCTTGAACACATAAGGCACATTCCCACCTCAGGGCTTTTGCACTGGCTCCTTCTTTCATCCAAATCACTTTGCCATAGGTATCTGCAAGATGTATTCTGCCACCTTCAAATCTCTGCTCCATTGATATCCCTACTGCAAATGTACCCATGTAGAGATTGATCAATGGCTGCTAAGTTACACTGAGGGTTAGGAGTTCTGGTGGGCTACTCCACAGTAGGATGACCATAGGTAACCATAATCCACTGTGTATTTCAAAAAGCTAGAAGAAAAGATTTTGAATGTTTCACAGTTAATAAATGATAGATTTTTGAAGACATGGAGCTATGACCTGGTTTAAAAATTGCATAATGGATGGATGGAAATACCCCATAGTACTCCATTAATACACATACATATATATATATATATCTATATATAACATTTATGCTTATATGTATCAATAAAAATTAAAGTTTAAAAATAAATAGAGCATGACCAACGTGCTAGCACCAAACAGCCCATACCAGTACTAGTACATTGGATACTCAAATACTTATTAAATAAGATACTGTGTTAGCAATCCCAGTGAGTTAATACAAGATCCCCTACACGTCTACTACATTATAGGGTTTTTAGAGAAAACAAAACAAAGCAAAACAAAAAAAACCATTACTAGAGTGTGACTTCAGTAGGACTTCACACTTGCTCAGCTTGCTTACTCAGCTGACATTACCATTTGACACTACCATTTGAACAATGCCTCCAGTTCTGTTTTTTGCTAGTTATTTTGAGATAGAGTGCAGAGTCTAGTGGACTTTTCCTGCCCTTTTTCTGCCTTTTTCAGAGAGTCTGAAACAGTGATATTCCAGATCTCTGCCTCGTTCATAGCTA
The DNA here is from genome assembly GCF_019054845.1 of Dipodomys spectabilis. Lineage (NCBI taxonomy): Eukaryota > Metazoa > Chordata > Mammalia > Rodentia > Heteromyidae > Dipodomys > Dipodomys spectabilis. The sequence continues at coordinate 18,480,938 of NW_024870802.1, read as the reverse complement.
GGATTATGCATGTGAGCCACTGGTACTGGTCTTATACTTTGGACCTTATATCTCCCCAGAGGTCATGTATCAAAAGCCTGCTGAACAGCTTGTGGAACTTTGAGGAGGGGGGAAGGGGTCCAGTTTCAGCAAGTCAGATCACTGGGAGTATATCCTCCCAGGGAATGCTGGGAACTCTACCCCTCCTTTTCCTCAATTGCCAAGAGGAAAACTTGCCCCTCACCCATTCTGCCATGATGGGATGTGTTGCCACAGACCCAACATGCCAGGGCCAAGCCACCAGGGCTGAGAAGTCTGAAACCATGAGCCCAAAAGCCACCTTTCTCCTTATCAATGAATCTGTCTTGGGTATTTGTTACAATAATGTAAAGTGGATGGACACAACTTCTTAATCCTGTTTTCTGTAAACCACACTAGATGTTCTTTCTCTCTCTGTAAGTCAGGCATTTATTGTGGTTGTTATCTCCTCACTCCACTAGATCCAGAAAGGGAACACTATATCTGTTTTAGTTACTGAACACTATATCTGTTTTAGTTACTGAACAGCCACATCAGCACTAGAGCACTGTGGGGACTCAAATACTGGTTGCATTAGCAATCTCAGGGAGTTTAGCCTTACATGAAGGAGCTCAGAACTCTCTCTCTCTACCTATTAATTATTAAGCTGCACAAGTGTAAAAACTCACTTTCATTTTACCCTTCAGTCAACAAAGCAGTAAAGGTCCTTGAACTTGCTTAATGAGCCCAGGAGAATGATAGCTCATCATGACAAAGCAGCCAAGCTTCTCTGCCAGTTACAGTGGCTTACATCACTAAGGAGCTCAGAAATGGAACAGCCACTCTCTGGCTCCCTGCACATCTGCTCACTTGTCTGTCCAAACCCTGGGGTTATCTAAGATCCTCCAAGGAGAACAGAACCAGATCTTAGTCTACAGCCTCTATCAGACGCCCATAGTCTTCCCGGCCTTCAGTGGACCTTGGGACTCCCACCTTTTCAGCCCAGGACCCTTGTCTTGCGCACTGGCTTGCTCTTGTCTTACAACACTGGCCCTAGAAGTATTTAATGGGGACACAACCCCTCCAGTTCCATCCAGCCTCACAGGACCACTCCCATTACACTTTAATCTCTGGAGTCTTCCCCAAGGGAAGTGCACCCAATCTTTCTTTCTATAAAAACTGATGTTCTGCCTTGCAAATCAAGAACAAACAGCCACAGTCAGTCTGGATCTTAGTCCAGCGAGGCTACTCGCTTGCTGATTGACCTTGGATGAGTTACTTAACCTTTGGATGATACTGAAGTTTGTGTGAGCTCAGAGAACACCATGAGGACTAAGAAGTCCCTCCAGCCTTTTGTGTTTGAGAAAACACATTCTGACATGATATCATTGACATCTTTTCTAAGTACTTGCTGGAGATTCCATCTGCCTTCAAGGGGAAGTACGCTCTCTTCCTTCTGAAATTAATAGCCAATGTCCTGAAAGGTGAAAGAACCCGTAGAAGCCACATTTTGAGAGGTTGAATCTTGGAGTCTTTATTGATGTGATAGCAATCTACAGGCAGCCAATTGTTACAAAGGTCTGCAGCCCATAAATATACTTAACACACTTAGGAAACAGGCCAGAGAAGAAAGAAAGAAGAAAAACAATACCAACAAACTAATTCAGCTCCAATAGAGAGGTGAAGTGGGACACCATGGTAACTTGGAGAGAATCAAATCATGGTAACCCTGTCAGTCCAGTGCCTAGGACTGAGAGTTTTCCTGTGACTGAGTTTTCCCTCAGCTGACCCTATCTAGATGCAGAACAGCACAGGCACCATTACATCATGCCAAATGTCTCCATGTTCCTGTCCTGTCTCCCATCTCCTTTGGACAGTGAGAGGTTCCCCACACTCTGAGATCACTTCCCCATCCACCTTTCCCTATATAATACCACCCAACCACACGTCCCTCCTTTTTCTGCTCTTCTCTCTCCTGCAGGCCAGCAATTTGCTCTCCCCAATAAACTCTTTTTCTGTCTGAACCACATGGCGGTCTTACAGGCAGGATACTCTGAATTCAATGGCTTGAACAGTTTTGATGATGGGAATGTTAGGAAACTGAGTCATGAGGGTACTAGAATAAGGAAAGACCAGAAAGCAAATTCAACAGACTAGATTTTTTTTTTTTTTGCCAGTCCTGGGGCTTGAACTCAGGGCTTGGGTACTATCCTTGAACTTCTTTGACTCAAAGCTAGAACTCTATCACTTGAGCCATGGCACTTCTGACTTTTTTTCTGTTTATGTGGTGCTAAGGAATCGAACCCAGGGCCTCAGGCATGCAAGGCAAGCACTCTACCACTGAGCCACCTTCCCAGCTCCAGATCAATTTTAATGGAAAGTTGAAGAGGAAAGCCTTGGTGACCTGGGGAGAGTCAAGAGTCATGAGATGTAATGGGGGTGGGGGTGGGGGTCCTTAAGCAGAGAATTAAATAGTGGTAGGGTCAAAGGTGGTTGGATGGTATGCTCTCCCAAGTGTTGCCTCAGTTTATCGTCTCTGCCTGAAGTTGATTTCACGGGCCTATTTCTGGGAACCTATGGTTTGAACAAACCCCTGCTTAGTCAGCTTGAGGAATTCAGGCTCCTGTCAACTGGAAGAAGGGTGGGAGAGTGGGCTTTCATGTTTTAAGATTATAGATTCCTGTCAGGAATCTGCTTTGTTCTCCTAACTCCTAACTCCGTGTCTGCATCCCTGGCCCATGGACCATACCCCTCCCCTGAGTACCCCTCCTGATAATCTCCTCCCTGTCCTTGACTTATTCTCAGCAAAGCTTTACCCCTGACCTTATCTGAAAGTGCAGGACTGTCTGCTGTCGCTGCAAGGACATCACAAATCCAAAACAGGTCCTTTGCTACAATTGCAAGGACATTACAAATCCCAAACCCTCATACCTGACTATATTTAAACCCTAGCCAGCCCCCCACCTCATCCCCACCCCCACACCGCTCCTTGCTCTTTGTATGTCCGACTGTTTGGTGCTACTTGGTACCCCTCTTCAACAATGGTTAAGTCTGTTATATGGGAATTTGTTCATGAGATACAGAGAAGCCACATTGTGAGAGGTTGAATTGGAAGTCTTTCTTAGAAAGCTAGCAACTGAGAATGGACTTACATCCCCCGCAAAAAAACTTGCAGCCTCAAATGCACTTAATACTGTTAGGAAACTGAGCCACAAGGGTACTGAAGAGCAGAAAAACAATATCAACAGACTAGATCAACGCTAATGGAGAGTTGAAGAGGGATGTCAAGGTGACCGGAAGAGAGTCAGGAGACAGCAGGCACGCAGTTCAATGGCAGCAGGGGTGTGGAGGGGCCCAAATAGAGTCATGGTTAAGGGGCAGGGTCACAGGAAGCTCCAGAGTTCAAAGAATCTCCTAAGTTCATTGTACAGATCTGGCAGGTCCAGGAACCCATTGTTCCACTCCCTGCCTCTGCTTCTAGGAATTCAGGCACCTATCACCTGGGGGGGGGGGTCTTCTAGTCTTCCACCATCCACCAAGATGGCACCACTCAGACCCAGTGTAGTACCCCTATTTACCAACAAGACACCCCAACACTTGGTCAATTAGGCTAGGAGTCTTAATGGATGCCACGGCTACCCCTCACTGTACCAAGACAGTGAGGACCAGCAATAAAGTCAAATAGATCAGGGTATTTAAAGGCAAGATCCATGGGGGACTGGGGTGCCACTCACAGGTGGCCAGTGGTCGTTTCTCTTTTTTTTTTTTTTTGGTCCAGTTGTGGGGCCTGAACTCTGGGCCTGGGCGCTGTCCCTCAGCTCTTCAGCTCAAGGCTAGCGCTCTACCACTTGAGCCACAGCGCCACTTCCGGCTTTTTTCTTTTTGCTTATGTGGTGCTGAGGAATCGAACCCAGGGCCTCATGCATGCAAGGCAAGTGCTCTACCACTGAGCCACCTTCCCAGCCCCGTAACAAGCAAGCACTATTTTTTTTAATTTTTTATTTTTATTTTTTTGGTCGGCCGTGGGGCCTGAACTCTGGACCTGGGCGCTGTCCCTCAGCTCTTCAGCTCAAGGCGAGCGCTCTACCACTTGAGCTACGGCGCCACTTCCAGTGGTAGTTTCATGATGGGCAAAGAAGCAAGTTACAGAAGCAGAGCTAGCAGTTAGTGATTACAAAATGGCGATTATAATTCCAGTCATTCCAATAACCAAGGCCATAAGTCACAAGGCAGTCTTTATCCCAAATCTTCCCATCAAAGAAGCAAGTTAGTGAAATAGCAATTACAGGCTCTATAAAAAAAAAAAGTATAAGTCCTTGAAGCAAAAACCACATTCCAAATTTCTTACTTATCACACACCAAAATCAAACTACCTTCCAGGTTTTCTGGCTCTTCCAGGTTTTCTGTTATTTACCAAATTCCAGTACCTGGGTGTTTAACTCACAATTTACTTCAAGTCTTTTATCTTTGGAATTTTTCCTTTTAATGACTATCCTGGAGTTTTTCTCTAGAGGGAGATTCTGCCCTTCAAGTCTCTTACTCATTTTGCCAGTTTCAGTAAATACCAGGCCTCAGTTTGCTTCATTGCTAGGGTCTGTACTTATCTTTCTCAGGTCCCTGGGACTTGTTTGTCCCAGTTAAATTTCATTTTTCCTTGTTTAATTTAATTCTATTTGTTTAATTTAACCTGGTTCTAACACTACATTCTACTCTAGAGTGCAGCCTGGCAGTTTGGCTCTCCAAATAAACAATTCTGACTGAAACATGTGGTGGTCTCCTTTCAGCATCCCTTACGCTATCTATCTATCCTGCCTCAACATGAGTGAAAACATGCTTTTTACTGGACAGAGAACCCAAACTCAGCCGCCATTGTTGTAAGGTGAATCATCCCAGAAGCCACATTTTGAAACACTGAGTATTGGAGTCAACAGGCTGTAGGCCGCCTGTTGCTACAAAGGCCTGAAGCCCCCAAATACACATAACACAGTTAGGAAACAGGCTAAAGAGGAAAGAAAGAACTAAAATAATACCAACAATCCAATTCAGCTCCATTGGGGAGCTGGATTGGGACAGCATGATGACGAGATTAGCCAAGAGACAGGACATAGGACACCATCGTGGAGACACACGTGACAGGGCATAATGGCCACGGGGCTGGTCTGGGCCTAAATAGGGTCAGCACAGGGGGCAGATCCACAGAAATTCCCAGTCCCAGGCCCTAGACTGACAGATTCAGTAACTTATCAACCAAGTGCCCACTCCTTCCTCCAGGGATCTGGGCACACCCATCACCTGGGAGGCAGGTGATGGGCAGGGGGTTTTATCCCCCCAGCATGAAGACAAGATGCCAGACCCTGCCATCCAACCATATTGGCTAATATGGCGCCGGCCAGACTTGACGTCCTTACTTCATTATGTTTCAAGGTTTCTTCTGGCTTCCAAACAATTGCACTAGAAGGAACCTTTAGAACATAAGGCTGTTTGCAGACTAGAAACTTCTCTGTACAGTTTCTAGCTAGTGGCATCTCATCCATAGAGACTTCAAATATTTGTCAATAAAATGGACGTGCCACCTTAATATCTTCCTTGCCAGTGTTGCACAGGAACTTGATCAGCGAGAAACAGAGAAGCCACATTTTGAGAGGTCGAATTGGGAGTCTTATTGAAGAGCTGGTGACTGCAGGTGGACTCTTGTCACAAGACCTGCAGTTGCCTTGAATATACTTAACACTGTTAGAAAACTGTGCCAGGAGAGTAGGAGAGGAAAGAAAGAGCAGAAAAACAATACCAACAAACCAGAACAACTGCAATGGGGGACGCCATGGTGACCAGAGGAAAGCTAGGAGACGTGGCATAATGGCACCTAAGCTGGTCCAGGCTTAAATAGGATTAGGGTCAGGGACAGGGGATAAGATCACAGGGAACTCAAGAGTCTCCAGTGTTTAAGGCACAGTAACCCATCAGCCAGTCCCCTCCCCTGCCTCTAGTAATTCAGGCATGCCTATCACCTGGGGGTAGAAGTTCACCCTCCTCCACCATGAAAACAAGATGGTGTCAGTTAAACCCAATTTCCCAACATCCACCACGTGGCCAAGATGGCACTGGTTAGATCATTTTAACAGAAGTTAGAAGCCTGAGCAAAGATATCGTTTGCAACTCCAACAGAGATAGAAAATTAAAGCAGAGCTCCAAAAGCATTAGTTCCTGCTGTGAAGAATTCTTGCTTTGAATGATTTATGAAGTTTTGGAAGTAGAGATGAGTTGACACAGACTTAAAGGATATTCTTTCCCATAGGAGTTCATTAATTCACGGATCCCACTGAGGTGGAGACTTGAGAGTGGGGTAAAGAATGGCTTTAAAAATGGCTGGATCCAAGAACCCAAGGTTCACAAAGCGACCTTGGGGTGCTTGTTAGTCTATAAATGGCAGTAAAACCAATTTCTTTCTTGCGTCAGTGTTTCGCTTTCTCTCAGATCAAGAGCCCTAATGCATCTCAATGGTCTCAAAGCTGTCATTTGCCTTCATTCCAAACAGCAGTCATTTGCCACCTGCAGGTTTGTATTAACATAAACCCTGCAGACAGCTTTCTGTTGGGGGGCTGGGGTGGGAGGGGGAGAGGCTTCTGTAGCTCCAGGCAATCAGACATTCAGCTTAAGAAAAGCAGAATTCATTAATTGCAGAAAATAAACTAACAGGCTGCTCCAATAGTGTTGTGGAAGGAAAATAATCTTGAATGGGTTTGTAACTGGTTCATTTACAAAATTTCCTTGTCTTAAAAGATTCTGTGGGCTTTTAAAAATCAGTGATAGCAGCTTAATAGAAATTGCTCAAGGTAAGAGGCTAAAGGCCCACATGGATGCCTTTCATCCTTGTTTTTATTATATTCAAGTTGTTGCTGTTAGGTGGTTTTGTTGTTGTTGTTATTGTTATTGGTCATGGGGCTTGGACTCTGGGCTTGGTCTCTATCCCTCAGCTCTTTAGCTCAAGGCTAGTGCTCTACTGCTTGAGCCACAGCGCCACTTCCAGTTTTCTGGTGGTTTACTGGAGATAAGAGTCTCTCCGACTTTCCTGCCAGTGCTGGCTTTGAACCGTGATCCTCAGATCTCAGCCTCCTGAGTAGCTAGGATTACAGGCGTGAGCCACCAGTGCCCGGCTGTTGTTGTTTTTTTGTTTGTTTTGTTTTGTTTTTTGTTTTTTTAGGGGACATTACACAAAAAACTTTGTCTTGTTTTTCCATTGCTGGTACATTTTGCCAATTATCTCTTAAAGCTTTTTCCGTGATTGATCTTCATCGGTCTATTATCAATGGCTCAGATTTGAAAGAGAATGTACTTAAATCATGGGGTGCTGGCCCACTCCATAGGCCTAGAGGTACTGCTAGAGACAACGACAGAAAGGCTGGCCGGGCGCTAGTGTCTCACACCTGTAATCCTAGCTACTCAGATCACGGCTCAAAGCCAGTCAGGGCAGGAAAGTCTGTGAGACTCTTATCTCCAATAAACCACTTGAAAATCGGAAGTGGCACTGTGGCTTAAGCCGTAGAGTGCTCGCCTTAAGCTGAAGAGCTGAGGGACAGTGCCCAAGCCCAGAGTTCAAGTCCCATGACCGACAAAAAAAATAAAAGAAAGAAAGAAAGTCTGGGGGTTCATAAAACAGAGTGAACATAACAGTGGCTTTGAAATTTAGAATCCATAATTTCAAGCACTTGTAGGGTAGGATAAGGTGCTCAGCTAAGTACTTCTTAGCTGCTAAAGAGAAAGGATGCTGACACCCACCCCTCCCTAGGCACACCTTTCCTCTCACAGTCACTTCTGCTTGGGGATAATTAGTGGTCAGTTTATAGTTTGACATCTAAGGAGCAACTTAAGTCCTTAAGTCCTGACCTTTGTGCAACAAACTCCTACTTCAGGCTTCATGAATATGGGTTCCATCTCTTACATGTACTTCAAACCATGGGATGGCAATGTTCATTCACAGATTCTTTCCAACAGTCACAATCCCTCATTCATTACCATGAACTCCTCCCACACGCCAAATTCTAGAAAACTGAAATGCCCAATCAAGTGTTGGCTCTTGAGCCACCTAGCTCCAAGCTGTATTTCCTTTCATGGCATTCTATTCTCTTCTTTCTCTCTTCTCTCTCTTCCTTCCCACTCCCTCTCCTTGCTTTGCCACTGTGTGTGTGTGTGTGTGTGTGTGTGTGTGTGTGTGTGTGTGAGTGTATGTATGTGTGTATGTGTTCAGGTTCATGTAATCCTTTCTTGGAGACACCAAGAATTTGGGATCTCCCCCTCTACAACCAATAACTGATAACCATCAACAAAACCAGGATGTTTTAAGAGTAAACAGGAGTTCTGAAGAGTGTTGAAAGTGGTGACATTGATCAAGATAGAGTGTATTCATAAACTGCTTTGTTAAATGGCAACTCTTTTATACAACTACTTAAAGATAATTGCAAAAAAAAGAGGGAGTTCTCACTGGAGGGGACTAGCACGAAAGAGCTGGACAATCCTAAGCAAATTAAGCTCTTTACCCATGACTTTAGAAAGTCTTTTGTAAAAATAAAACTATAATGAAAGAAACATTGGGAGAATTTTTTCAAAATTTGAGTTGGGAGACCACTAAAGAGACAGGTGCTTCCTGGAAATGTAGACTTTTGATGATTTTTGCCTCTAACAGTAGGTGTCTGTAGATTTATGTTGTACCCAGAGTCTTGAGACGTGTGTCAAGAGGTTATTGGACTCATTGTTAGTTTGACATTTTCACTATGTATATATTTTTACATATTTTTATTATCTTTACATAGTTGTACAAAGGGGATTTTTTTTCTTCTTCCTTTCTTTTTTAACATTACTGCCTGTGAACTTTTATTTACTGTGCTGTGTGTATAGCAGACAAGTTCATGTGGGAACTATTTAGATCTTCTAGATATGTAGAAGTGCTTAGTGTATTTGATGATGTATTTAATGACAGAAACAGCAGAATAACACTTCATGTAAATGGCTTTTAAAAACTTAAAATATTGCTGTTAAGCCAAAAAAGAAAGAAAAGCTTCTACTATAGATACACTGCTGAGTACTAAGTGATTTTGCTTTTAAACTGCATTTCTTGTCAAATACAGAACAACCTCTCAGTGTTAAGAATGAAAACATAAACGTATCATGATTTAAAGAGAATATAATTTTCTAACTATTCTCTACATATATACAATGAGTCTTGATCAATGTCACCCCTTCTGTTATTTTCCCCCAACTCTAAGCCAACCTCACTCATCCCTTCAAGTTTCTTAGTTGCATTTTCACACGTTTAACCTTCTTGAATCAAGTATATTACCTTGTCACATAGATGATTTCCTTCCAGTATATGATGGACATTTCCAGCAAAGGAATTTTTGCTGCTTTTGAAATGAAGTTTTAGTCTCCAGGCCCAAACTCCATATGTCAAGTTTGGCCACCTGTCCCTATATGCCAAATAAAGACTCATAGTGTTGTGTAGAAAAAGGAGATTTATGACAGGGCAGCCACAGGCTCACACAGCACTTCAGTACATCATCTGCCTTCAGGTTACAGACATTTGCCTTAGATTAAATGGGGAGCACTGGTGGAGAGGAGGAGAAGGTGTGAATAGTTTACATAGTCTCCAGTCACAGGTGTGCTCAGAGCTGGCTGGCGTTGGCATCACAGGTGGTCTTGAGGCAGGATACATTGAGGAAAAATGAGGCCTGGTGAAGGCAGCTCAGAAACCTGGTGTTTAGAAACACAGAAGCTCTATCTTTGCTTCAAAGAGAGGCAAGAGGATGAATTCCTGCCTGAAAGATGCATTTCTCACACCAAGAATTAACATTTGTCTGGCAGGATATAAACCTTTCTGAGAGAAGTGCTCCCCTAAAACTTAAGCAACCTCCTACCCAAAATGCAGATAACAGGGTGCTTCCTTATCTCAAGGACAAAGATTTATTTTATGGCAGGATGCATTCTTACCTGGAAAGAATATTCCAAACATCCAGGAATTCAGAAAATTGCAACACTGGGAGTAATTAAAGCCAAGGTAAAACACCTATCTTTGCATAACGTTAAAGTCAGACACCCTGCCTTTACCATAGAAATACCCTTAACAGCCAAGGAGCTGTGTGTGTGTCTCTCCTCGAGAGCACGCACACTCTTTTAGAGTGTGCCCCTTCTTTTCTGCTTGTTTGTCTGCTTTTTGTCTGCTTGCCTGCTTGCTTACTTATTCAATAAAGCTCTGCCAAGTTTTCTTACCATTGTGACTGGTCCAGAAATTCTTATTCTGAAATCAAAGACCCTAAGTGAAGAGTCCCTAGTCTTACAGGGAAGTGTCACAAACCCTGCATCTGGTGACAGCTAACAATCCTTTGTTTTGGGATTACACAGGTGAGGCGTTGACACAGTAAGAGTAATCCATGTCTGGCAGGTGGCCTAGCCCTTCCTGGGTTCTAAGATGATCCAAATATGACTACAGAAAGTGAGTTCAGTGTCCAACAGCAGGCTAGATCTTCTCCTACAACTAATTAGTAGGAAATTCTACTACTGGAGTCTCCAGTTGTGGCTTTACAAAAAATCACTGATATACAGAATAATGGGGGCCAATAAAGAACTGATACATCAATCAATGATTTTATATAAAAAAGTAATCATCTTTTCACCAACTAGACAGCCTCTACTTTCAAGTTTTTCCTTACATTTTTCAAATGTTTGAAATATATAATATATATATAAATATATATCCAGTGGAGTGGGAAGTCAGAAATGGAATTACAACATTTTAAGCATTAATAAGCTAGAAATCTTGGTTTGTTTTACTGAATTTGAATCTTCAAATTTGAATGTGGAGGGTTTAAGCAATGGCTCATGTTGTGATAGATGCTGACACCTGCTGGCCAAACTGGGTATTAAATATTTGACTTTGGTACAAAAGGACAAGAAGTGATCCTGATTTTACGAAGGTAGATTTTTGAGTTTAGCGGAAAGAAAGCATGGAAAATCTTGGCTGCAGGGCATTGAGAAAAGGGTGGAAAAAAAAAAGCAAAACACGCTGTTGGATAGCTGATAGACTTGTCTTGCAGGTCTTAATCCCTTCCAGTCCTGGAGGTTCTTCTCTTGCCTTCGAAGAGATTGTGTGGTGTGTGTGTGTGTGTGTGTGTGTGTGTGCACACGCACGTGCACGTACATTCACGTGCACATACACACACTAGGCCTGGAGCTTGATTTCAGGGCCTGAGCACTGTCCCTTAGCTTTTTTTCTCAAGACTGGCACTCTATCACTTGAGGTACAACTCCATAGTGAGGAGCATTTTGGTGGTTAATTGGAGACAAAAGACTCATGGACTTTGCAGCTTCAACCTGGGATCCTCAGATCTCAGTCTTCTGACTAGCTAGGATCACAGGTGTGAACCATAGCACTTGGCTCTCTCTAAGTGATTTTTGTCTGATACATGATTCCATTTTTAAACTAGTCTTTGGGGGGGAAGCTTCCCCAAGTCACCTCACAGCAGTGCCACTGCATCCTTTATTAGGCATTCCTGTGACACCTGATCTACATTATCACTGTTGACAGTAATACTGAGTGCTTACTCAGTACTTCAGTGCTGAGTGTTTCATAAACTGACAGACCTGAAAGTCAGACTACCTGGGCACAAATACTGGCTCTACCATTTACAAAATTTCATGACTTTGATTGATTGACTTAGTGTTTTCAGCTTCAAATAACAGAAAATTGCACTAATGCCAACTTGTTTTTGTGCTCTCCACCACCACCTGCCTTCCTCTCTCATACTGAGAATAAAACTAATCCAAAGGAAAGTAGCTGTTGGCACTTACTCATGGCTCAGTGATGTCAAGGTCAGAGTCTCAGAGCTTTTTAGGACTCTCCTTCATGGTCACAAAATGATTAGCTCAGTTCAGCAAGAACATGAGCTGGGGGAGGAAGCTGGGGAAAACTGGTTCCATCTGTTCTTTTGTCAGAAAACAAAAACATTTCCCCAAACCCTCCTAATAACTTCCACTTTGGTTCTACTGGTCAAAACAGTGCCTCTTGGCCATTCCTGGCTGCAAAGGAGCCTTGGGAGTGGGTCTTTAACTTTGTAGACTCTAAAATAGAAGGTAATAAGGGAGCAAGGAGCGGCTGTTAGGTCATATCTATCACATCTTAGTGAGGATAACTCCCTCTATAAGGTGGGACAATCACCAATCAGGTGGTGGGGCCAGTATTCAAATGAGGCAGCCTGACTTCTAGCACCCTGCATTCTGTGTCATATTTACCCTGTAAAGGATAGCCTTCCTTTGTCAAATCTGTTCTTCATATTCTCCATGGAGTCCTAGGAGCCCACCCTCCTAGAGTTGCAGGACGCAGACCTGTGGCCTTCAGGCCTCAGTGGCTGAACCAGTGGTACTGAGGGTAGAGAGCAGACAGAGATCATGTGTTTACTCTCCCTGCTCTGGTAGTTATCTGGGTCCACATAGGGTCAGTCTCCTTAATGAAGGCCTGCTGAACAGCCTCTCTCCTACTGGTATCTACGAAGCCATCCCTCTGGTCTCTCAGACAGGGAAGTGGGGGATGGGGGGAGGAGGAATAGCTGTCTGCTACGATTGGTGCCTAACCATATCACCACTCTATGTAGGTTTACCTAACTATGACTTGACATATTCAGGTACCACCTGTTTCAGATTCCTGACTGATACTAATACCTTTCCATCACACTATGCCCTATTGTATACTTTTGTGTGGACTCTTCAGGGGCTTTATTGAAATTTAAACCTATAATCTTGCCCTTCCACATTTTTCTGGTAGTACAAGTTCTCATAATGGCCTGGTCTGTCAATAAAAGTACAGCCACATTGCTTTACAATGAGGAAATCTTAGCTCCAACGGGATGTGGATTAATTACACAACTTCTGTCACGAGTTCGGCCCAACATGGTTTATTTAGAAAGTTTGATTTTTGTGGTGGCAACTTGTATCTCCCCGAGATGATCAGTCCTTATCGGAGTCCCAGTTCTTTGCTCAGTTTTTTTAACCAAAAGCTTAGCATGTTTGTCTCCTCACTTTATCTTGTATGGGTTGCTTCTATGTAATATTCATTCAATTTTCTTCATCTGTCTGGATGAAGTTCCCTTGACATCTCCCATTCCTAACTATTTCACTTCCTCTCTACAGGTCACTTCTCTCCTTGTAGGACATTCCCTTTCTTTTGATAGGGTAGCATTTTGATAGAGAACCTCCTCCTCACTGTTTTCCCAACTCCTATGAGGAACAAGGCACCATAGGACAAACCTAGTTTGCCCATCAATCATTTGAAGGTCATTGTGGTGTATGAAACAGAGACTAGACCTTTTAAATTAATTTTATGTAGCATCATTAACATTTTAACAGGACACATCTTAAATGTAAATGTTACTGAATTCTGGAAGAGCATCCCACAGATAGGGCACAATTGTGCTCATTTATAAAACCACTTGTTTTCAACTGTGATAAAACTATATATATATATATATATGATATATATAACTATATATATATAATAGAATTTGTTACTTGAGCCATTAAGGGGATAGTTTTCTCCTTTCAACACACTCATGTAATTAAGTAACTGTCATCACCATTCATGTCCAGAACTTTTTCACTTTGCCTAACTGCACCTCTTACTCATGAATCACGAAGTCATCATTCCAGGCCCTCACTAGTCCTGGCAACCACTCTCTTTCCTGGTTCTATAATCTTGATAAAGCAGAATTGCTTTTGTGCTGAAGAAGTATGTGGCACAAAAATTGTTTTGTGCTGGGAAGGTGGCTCAGTGGTAGAGTGCTTGCCTTGCATGCATGAGGCCCTGGGTTTAATTCCACAGCACCACATAAGCAAAAAAAGCCAGAAGTGGCACTGTGGCTCAAGTGGTAGAGCACTAGCCTTGAGCTGAAGAGCTGAGGGACAGCGCCCAGGCCCAGAGTTGAGGCCCCACAACTGACCAAAAAAAAAAAAAGTTTTGTGCTGTATTCTGTTCAGAAGAAAAAAGCTCAGGATCCCTGCAGGTGAGTTTCAGCTGTTACACAGTGCCCTGCATTATGGGTGGACCCACTCATTCCAGGGTGGAGCCATTGCTGGCAAGCCTGAGTAACTCTCTGTAAGGATGCCAGAGAGGGAGGAAAGCTGAATTAGAGAACATTTCCACTGCCACCCCCACAAACGCCCTCTGACTCACTAATAACTCTTTCATCCCATGAAAAGGAAACTTAGGCTCAGAAATATGAAGTGTGTTAACCAAAAGCACATTGGTTAAGCTGTGATAGCCGAGTCTGTCCATATGGGAATTGCTGACAGTTCAATCCATCCTAACAACATTGATGAAATGCAGCCTTTTTTTTGTCTGGGCCTGGGCACTGTCCCTCAGCTCTTCAGCTCAAGGCTAGTGCTCTGCCACTTCAGCCACAGCGCCACTTCTAGCTTTTTTCTACTTATGTGGTGCTGAGGAATCGAACCCAGGGCCTCATGCATGCGAGGAGAGCACTCTATCACTGAGCCAACTTCCCAGCCCAAAATGCAGCCTTTTTGATGAAGGTAAGTGTCCCACAAAAGCAGGAATGAGCTGTGAGGATGGCCAGTACTCTTTGTGGCATTAAATTACAGATGGAAAGCCTGTAGGCCAGATTCAGCTCAGAATTGTCTCATTTGGCCTACACATGTATTTTTAAATGTGATTAGCTGGCAGATTTTAAAATCTGATTTCTGGTTTCACTTGAAAAATCTGGCAATACAAGTCTGGAGTCCAGCCTGCTAAGAAAATAAGACTCCCCAGGCCTTATTTCTCTACATCCTAGCCCAAGGGACATTTGGGTTAATAACTACTACTCTGAGATTTTAAGACCATCTTCCAAAATGTATTGAATAAAATGTCCAAGTGTTCATCCTATCTTTAAAATAATTATTAAATTAACAGAGGAAGTATTTTTTAAATGAACAGAGTCTACAAGTGGTACAGAAAGAAAGGTGAAAATTCACCAAACAAGTTTGGCAAAGTTGATAAAATAATATAAATAAATATTTGAGGAGAAAAAGGTCAATCAACATGGACTTTGAGGTTACTTGTGATTTCCCCAACTCTGTTCTCTTCCTCCATTGTATGGATCACTATGTAGCATACCCCATGCTTTATTGATTATATTTAGATTTTTTACATGTGGTTATTCATCACAGCTTAATATTGCTATATTCTTAGATATAGTCATTCATGATAATCTACTTTCTGTTTTGGTTCCACTAGAATATAAATTGAGTAAGGGTAAACTGTTTTCATCCATTTTATTTACAGTTGTAATTCTAGAGCTAACCCAATAGCAGGTATCCAATATGTATGTACTGGGAGGATGAAATGAATGAATGCATGAACATTCTGAATGCTATATACCTATAATTGCTGTACCTGTAATTGTGAGAATTCAGAACACATGAGTCACTATCCTCAGATGCAGAGAACTCAAATATAATTGAAAAAATAAAACATAAAGACAAAAGATAATATAAGATTTACACATATTGAAATAGAAAAGGAGCTGGACACCAGACACTGGTGGCTCATGCCTGTAATCCTAGCTACTCAGGAGGCTGAGATCTGAGGATCACGTTCAAAGCCAGCCAGGGCAGGAAAGTCTGTGAGGCTCTGATCTCCAATAAACCACCAGGAAACCAGAAGTGGAGCTGTGGCTCAAGTGGTAGAGCGCTAGCCTTGAGCTGAAGAGTTGAGGGACAGCACCCAGGCCCAGAGTTCAAGCCCCAGGACGACAAAATAACAACAACAACAACAACCCACAGCTGGACTTAGGGTTAGTGCTCAGGAAAATCTCATAAAGAAGATGGACTTACCCAGATTTGGAAGGAAAGTGACCCTGTTCACGGTACATTGCTCACCTACCAAAACACACATGCAATAACAAATATGGCAGTTTTCAATTAGCTACAGTGAAGCATGTGGCTTCATTTGAACCAACCAGATTCTTCCCTAGAAGTTGGGATCAGCAACAGCTCGAATGAGAAGAAACCTCAGCCATCCAGAGGTGTTTCTTCCACTGAATAGAGTAAAGCAGAGTCAGCCTGAAGAGGACGGAGGAAGAAGCAGATGGTAAGGGAGACCCAGTGCCAAGCAACCATCTGACTCCAGACAGAAATGGAGAGAAGTCTGATAGTGCGGTCTTACTCCTACTGCCATTTCCTCAGAGAACCAGCTGTGTTCCTGCCCTTGTGTTTCGAGATAATGAAATATGGATACGGAGTCTAATTGGTGACATCTTGGCAATATGGTGGATGACAGGAAATTTCCAAACACTCTTAGAGGTGAAATCCCACTTTCACCTGAATTCCTAGAGGCAGGGGTAGGGACTTGGACAATAGGTTACTAGACTTGCCAGATCTATACCATAAACTCAAGCAACTGAACTCTCAAGCTCCCTGTGACCCTGCCCCCTGACCATGACCCTATTTAGGCCCCAGCACCTTAGCCACCATTGTGCCATGCCCCGTGTCTCCTGACTCTCCTCAGGTCACCAGGGCATCCCTCTTCAGCTCTCCATTAGAGTTGGTCTGGTTTGTTGACATTGTTTGTCTGCTCTTTCTTTACTACCTTTGTGGCTGAGTTTCCAAACAGTATTAAGTGCCTGTGAGATGGTCATTTGGCAAGGGGGAAATGTGTCCACTCACAGTTGTCAACTTTCTAATAAGGATTCCTGATTCTACCTCTCAAAATGTGGCTTCTCGTGATTGAATTTCCATATAACAATTAGCTAAGTATGTTCCTAAATATGTCCTCACCCTCTTTTCTTTCTGAAGCTGGTTCAAGGAATAATAAGCAGCTATGTACGTTATCTCCTGATGGAACAGCCAGCAGCCCCTACATGCCAAGCAGCAATGATGCAAGGTCCCAGCTGAGATTGTTCCCACGTCATATGTTTGGGACTCAGTGGCTTTCTTTGGCGTCTTTGCACAGTCCTGGGAAATATCAGCACAGGGATGCTCTTTCCGTATTCTCCAGTGAATTAGCTTGGCTGCCTCTGTAGTGTCAGGGCACAGGCAGGCGAATAAGTCATCCACCACATGAGGAATTAGCCATAACTGGATTGAGTCCCTACCTTCCCAGAGCTGCTAGCTGTTGGAGCACAAAGGCAATTAAGCACACAATTATAATTCCCTTTAAGCTCTGTTTAAACCTGGGGAAGATAGAATGTCTGGGGGGTGCTTTCTAAGTCATAGCAGATGACAGACGTGAAGAAGAAGTGCTTTGTCAAGAAGGAACATGATCCTAAACAATCAAAATCATCACCTATCTCATATTTGCTGTGTGCCATATATTGTTCTAAGCATATAGGAGTTTAGTCTCTCTCTCTCTCTCTCTCTCTCTCTCTATATATATATATATATATACATATACATATAATATATCTAGTATATGTAATGTATATACATATATATTATCTCTCTCACATACACACATATATACACACACACATATGAATTATAAACAATCTATTGTATTCAGTTAAAAGAAGGAATACCCATGTGCCAGTGGGTCAAGCCCACAATCCTAGCGATTTAGGGGACTGAGATCTGAGAATCACAGTTCAAAGCAAGCTCAAGCAGTAAAGTCTGTGAGACTTGTGTGTGTGTGTGTGTGTGTGTGTGTGTGTGTGTGTGTGAGACTCTTGTCTCCAAATAACCACCAAAAAATTAGAAGTGGAGCTATGGCTCAAGTGTTAGAGTGCTAGTCTTGAACATAAACATTCAGGGATAGCACAAGGTCCTGAGTTCAAGCCCTAGGACAAATAACCCCACCCCCAAAAAGGAGGGTGGAATATTATCCAACTAGTAGTGGAAGAGCTGAGATTCAAACCCAGATGGTTGGAACAATGAATGTGTATTGATCGATTACACAGCTACAAACTGGACAAAGTGTACAATGCTTATCTCCCATTCGCTTCTCATCCCCACGTGGGTCATTTTGATTTCTAAAATGTAAATATCTTTAATGTGCCTCTAGTGTGACCCAATTGTGTGCAGAGTCAATGTCAAGATGGTGGGGCAAGGGGCGGGGGAGCATTAGGCAAGTCTGCTGTGTTATTACTCCAGATAATAATGACTAGCAATCCCATCATTATCAGCAATGACCCCCACACATCAGGGAGCAGGAAAAATAAACATCAATTCAAGGTTGCACCAGCTGCCAGCTGAAATGATCACCATTAAAGGGAAATCCAGAAGAGAGTTGCTTGGTGATGAGAAGAGCTTGTTTACAAAATGTGTTCCCTCTCAGTAAAAACCATTCTGGGCAGCTTTTTATTCCCTCATTTTAAAGACTGATTTGGAAGATGCACCAGAAAATGATTATTTGGTTAATTCATCTAACAAAATGTACTATTGTGGTTACTTACGAAGGTATTGGGACTTCCAGCAGTTAAGTTTAATCACCAGAGTTTGTGTGGGATCTGGCTACATGGCATTTTGTACTAAAAAGAAGAGATCTAACTGTTTCCCACAGCAACCTCCTTTTACATATTATCTCAAAAATATATTTATAACCAGTTAACAAATAAAGTATTGGACTTAGAATACTTTTATCTGTTTCTGGTTACTCAACCATTCCATCCATATCTTTTCACTTATATTTGTGCCACTTTCAGTGGTTCTCTGTTCATTTTCCTTCTGGAGACTTTTTGTTTGTTTGTTTCTACTCAGGGTCTGGGCATTGTTCCTGACCTTTATTCCCTCAAGGCTAGCTCTCTACCACTTGAGCAAAACTCAACGTCTGGTTTTTTACTTGTTAATTAGAGACAGCCCTGCTAAGGCTGGCTTTGAACTACAATCCTTAGATTTCAGCCTCCTGGGTAGCTAGGGTTATAGGCATGAGCCACCGACACCTGGCTGAAACTTTATATTTAAAGTCTAGATCATGATGGTAGCATGGGTAGCTCATACCTTTCTGTGTCAGAAAGAGGAGAGCTGGGTGCCTCCCACCTCTCTTGGAACTACAAAGATCATGTGACCTGCTTTACCCAACAAAATCTGAAGAGTGAGATGAATTTGCTAAGATCATATATCAGTCCTAATAATCCTAACAGTAAATGTTAGTGGAAAATAATTAATGATGAGAATGTGGAGAGAATGGACTCTTCTTAGGTTGCTAGAAGAAATAGTATAGCTACTGTGGGAAACACTGGTTGTTTATTAAACTTTGATTGTTAACTTAAACATAGAATTACCATATGACCCAATAATTCTGCTCCTAGGTATACATCTGAAAGCATTGAAAAGAAGTATTTGAAGAAAAGCCTGAACACAAACATCAGCTCAACTCACAATTGCCAAAAATGGAGGGGAAAACCCTACCAATATCGATCAAATGATGAATGCACTAACAAAATATACACAAATGTACAATGTGGTATTTTTAGCCATAAATAGGGCATAATGCATTAGTGAAAGAAGCCAGACACACAAAGGCCCATGTACTATATGATTCCACTCATATGAAATGTGCAGAATAGGTGCCGCAGATTAGTGGTTTCCAGAAGCACAGGGAAGTGAGAGTGGAAGGTGCTGCTTAAGGAATGGGGGATTTCCATTTGGGGTCATGAAAAATTTGTGGAACTACATGATGATGAGTTTCACAGTACTACAAGTATAACTAATGACACAAAATTGTACACTTTGGTTAAAATGGTAAAGTTTATTGTATGTGTACTTTATCACAAGTTTTAAAAGGTAATATGCACACACGCAGTGCTCCAATGTGATTATGGGAGCATGTGTTAATATCATCAATCTGATTGATAATAGCCTGATTGAGAAGTAAACCTTCCCCCCCCCCCTCAGTCCTGGGGTTTGAACTCAGGGCCTGGGCACTAATCCTGAGCTTTTACACTTGAGGCTAAGCACCCTACCACTTTGAGCTACAGCTCCACTTCCAGTTTTCTGGTGGTTAATTTGAGATAAGAGTCTCATGGTCTTTCCTGCCTGGCTTCAAACCACAATCCTCAGATCTCAGCTGCCTGAGTAGCTAAGATTATAGGTGTGAGCCACTGGTACCAGGGGATAAGTAAACTTTTATTGTGTTAAGTCACTTGTCACAGCAGCTTAACCTAGCCCGCCTGACTAGATTATTTTATTATACTTGGTTCAGTAACCTTTTCTTAAGCCTCTTTGTGCTAGGCACTGGGTGGGGGGGGGGTAGGTTTGGGAGGGAAATAAAAAGCATCAAAAAGCTTACAAACTGACAAAGGAAATAAACATGTAAACCAAAGATGTTCTTCATTATGGTGGTACCATAATAGAGTTAGATTATGAGTTACAGCAAAAGCACATAATGGAGGGAGATTATGGGTTACAGTGAAAGCACATAATAGAGGTAGATTATGGGTTGCAATGACTGAAATACTTTCATCCTTTAAACTCAGAGAAGCTCCACTGAAGAAAGTGACATATAAATTAAAGTTTAAAAGGTGTGTAGATGTTTGCCAGAAAGACAAAAGAAGAAGCAATGATTTGCACATGTAACATGTTGGCATGCAACATGTTACAACAGGAAATGGCAGTCCTTAAGCAGTAAAGTATGAGATGAAGAGTGCTGGAGATGAAGCCAGACATGTCAACAAGGGTCTGGAGTTTGGACCAAATCTTGCAGCTGGTTCTTTCTAACCTTTGCATTCATGCCACACAAGGAAAATGAGAACACATAGCACAGCGTGCTACAGGGGCCTTGGCCAACCTAGGTGTGTCTTATAACACTATAGTACATGGTAAGCACAACTATGGCTAATAGAAGACTACTGATGATAACCAGTGATGCTCACATTCACATTCTAAATCATGGTTTAGTTCAGTACAAAAAACAAGTATGAGCCAGGCACCGGTGGCTCATGTCTGTAATCCTAGCTACTCAGAGGAGACTGAGATCTGAGGACAGAAGTTTGAAGCCATCCTGGAGGGGAAAGTCTGTGAGATTCTTATCTCCAATAAACTACACAGAAAAAGCTGGAAGAGGCACTGTGGCTTAAACCAGCCTCCAGCAAAAGAAACTCAAATCCCAGGACCAGAAAAAAAAAGTGTGAATTCAGAAAGATCTGGAAGGAGACAGTGGAAATAACCTAAAAAGAAATAGCAGGAGCTAACATTAAAGACAATGATTAGATTCAAGACATGGATAAAGTAGAATTAGCAAATCTGGTTGATAAACAGACTGATTGATTGCATTTGGAGAGGAAAGAAGGAGAAAGAGTTTTAAATGGACCCCAGCATAAATGGTTGGTAGGGTTTCCAATGGGATAGAAGAAAGAGGAAAGGGGAGGAGTGTGGAGACCAGTTAAAAAATATGTTGAACTGATGTTAGTAGAGGTATCTGAAGAGTGGTTAAGTATCAATGTACCTAAATAACGGGCTCAAGGAGAAGACTGGAATTGAGTTAAAGAAAAAGGAATAATGGACCAATGAAACTTACTTAAAGCCAGAGAATAGAGGAGCTGGTTGAAAGAGAATATTAGTAATAAATGAAAAGGGCTGAGGGCATTTAAAGGGAACACAGGAAGAAAAGCCTGTGGGAAATGATATTGACATTTCTTTGATGCATAATGGGATCTACTCACTGAGAGCCCATGAAAAGAGTGATTCTCTTTTATCTTTCTAAATCTGCTTAAATGATCTGTAAAGACACCTCTGGGAATTCCAGAAGATTAGTTCCCTGATAAAGAAGGAAGCCATTTGTGAAAACTAAATATTTATTAAAATTACGAAATTTAAAGTAATTTTGATAAAGTAATAGTCATAATTGTCTGTAACATTACTACATTATATTGTGATGGTCTACTTATATTTTCCCCCTTCTTACTGGCTGTGATATTCTCAAGGGTTTCTAACCTTAGTGTCTAGTATGGCATTGGGCACATAGGACATCATCACAGGTATTTATGAATAAATAGAATTGTGGGTTTTAGAGAATACGTAGAATATGACATAACACTTTTTGGAATTCAGTCCAACAGTCTCCAAGGATTTGTGATAGAAATATGTTAAATGGGCAAGACACGTAGGCCAATATAGACAAGATGTAGACATAGACATATGTGGGTGTTGATAAATGGATGGATAGAGAATATAGCTTGAAATGTAGCAGTGTCCTTTGTAATGGTTAACATTGGTGAGACTGCATGATATATAATACACAGCAAAGTTAATCAACTAATCCATACACAGTAACATATGTGAATCTCACAAATAGTAGTGAAAAAAGCCACATGAAAGAATTCTGTCTTGAGGCTGGAGAAGTAGCTCAAGTGAGAGAGCTTGCCTAGCAAGTGCAAGGCCCTGAGTTTGACCCTAGCACTACCCCAAAAAGAGAAGACAGTCTTAGGCCATTTTGTGCTGTTATACAAGAATACTTGAGACTGGATAATTTATAAAGAATAGAGATTTTCTTCTTAACATTCTGAGGGTAGGAAGTCCAAGGTCAAGGAACTGTTGTCTGGTGAGGGCCTCTTCACTGTGCCATCCCACAGCAGAAGGCAGAAGGCAGAAGGCACAAGGGCAGGAGGGCACATGCACTAGAAAGAAGGCAAGGGGGTCAAACTCATCTTAAGAATCCACTCTCCTATGCCGGGCGCTGGTGGCTCATGCCTGTAATCCTAGCTACTCAGGAGGCTGAGATCTGAGGATCGCGGTTCAAAGCCAGCCCGGGCAGGAGAGACCGTGAGACTCCTATCTCCAATAAACCACCAGAAAACCGGAAGTGGCGCTGTAGCTCAAGTGGTAGAGCGCTCGCCTTGAGCTGAAGAGCTGAGGGACAGCGCCCAGGCCCAGAGTTCAAACCCCACGACCGACAAAAAAAAAGAAAAAAAAAAGAATCCACTCTCCTAATGACTAACTCACTCCCACAGTATCAACCTATTCAACAGGACAAAGCCTTCAGGACTGACCACCAGTTAAAGATTCTACCTCTTGCTGGACACCAGTGGTTCACACCTATATAGCCTAGCTACTTAGGAGGCTGAGATTGAGAGTACTGAGGTTTGAAACCAGCCTAAGCAGAAAAGTTCCTGAGACTCCTTGATGGAGAGCTCGCCACATGGTAATACCGGTGATCAGAGCTGCAAGAGGACACTTTCCATAGGCAGACTGTGCCCAAGTACATGTTAGGGCAAAAAGCAAGACCCCGTGTGAAAAATAACATGCACAAAAGAGGGCTGAGGTGTTGCTCAGTGGTAGAGTGCCTTCTTACCATACCCGGAGTTCAAACCCCCTTACTGCAAAAATAAAACCCAAACCGGGCTGAGAAGGTGGCTCAGTGGTAGAGTGCTTGCCTTGCATGCATGAGGCCCTGGGTTCAATTCCTCAGCACCACATAAGCCAAAAAAAAAAAAAAATCCAGAAGTGGCACTGTAGCTCAAGTGGTAGAGCGCTAGCCTTGAGCTAAAGAGCTGAGGGACAGCTCCTACGCCTAGAGTTCAGGCCCCTTGACCAACCAAAAAATAAAAATAAATAAAACCAAAACCAAAATCCACCTATCAACACTATTGAATTGAGGACTAAGTTTCCAACATGAACTTTGGAGGACACGTTCAGAACACAGACAATGAACACCATATAACTATAATTTTAAGAAGTTTAAAAGCATGCAAAACTAATGTATAGTTTTAGAAGCTCGGTGGGCACTTAACTTTGGAGGGTATAGTGATGGGAAGGAGGGAAGCATGAGAGACACTTTTAGGGAACTGAGTATGTGCTCATCTGGACACTGTTTGTTCACATGGGGCATGCTCAATATGTATTTGTGAGTTTTTTGCATGAACGGTATATACCTATAATATTTCTTACAAACATAATTATGTATGTGGTAGGACAAGATATGCAGAACATCAAAGGTAAAATATCTACATGTGAAATACGAGTATCACATTAGGCAACTCATTGACACTAATCAAAGAATTCAGTGGGTTTAGGAAGGTGTGTGAGACTTGGATGATCTATAAGCTAATGCATCACAAGTCAGTTGGGGATATAGCTCAGTGGTAAAATCCTTGTCTAGAAGACAAGAGACCTGGAGTTCAATCCCCAGCACTGCAAATATATAAAGATATCAAAAGATTTAAGTTGCTAGTAACTCACCTATCAGTATGGAACTGCGGCTTTTGTTGATATTATTATAAAATTACTTTTCTTCTTCGTGCCATGGCATGTTACTCCAAAAAGATGTTATTAAAACAAGATGTTAGAGACTCTATAAGCTTAGTGTGAACCCCACTGCATTGCTGTAGCAGACAGTTGTCATGGAATGTTGCCAGACTTATCGTCTCGGGGGAAAGGGGGTGGTTAAGCCAGAATATCAGGTGGAAGAAATTGTAGTCTAATGAAGTACTTCAGAAGCTCATAGCCTGGCCAGGCACCGGTGGCTCATGCCTGTAATCCTAGCTACTCAGGAGGCTGAGATCTGAGGATCATGGTTTAAAGCCATCCTGGGCAGGAAAGTCCATGAGACTCTTAACTCCAACAAACCACCAGAAAACTGCAAATGGTGCTGTGGCTCAGTGGTACAGTGCTAGCCTTAAGCTGAAGAGCTGAGGGACAGCTCAGACCTAGAGTTCAAGTCCCATGACTGAAAAAAAAAAAAAAAAAAGAAGAAGCTCATAGCCCTGGAAATTCAACTCTGGATGAATGAGTACAGCAGAGTTTCCCAGGCCACCCACTTAGCATTCTAATGATCTGAGGAGCTGGTCCTAACTCTGCCTTTAGTATCAGTTTGATGTTGGGAAAGTTGTTCAATATGTCTGAGCTTAGCTTTTCTCACTGAAAAAAAGAGAAGAGTACTTGCTTATGGTGTTCTATATGCACTATTTAAACTTCACAGCAGCTAGACACTATTTTCCATTTTACAGACATGAAAAAGAGACTAAAAGAGAGGTAGAGTGAGAAGAGAGAAAAAGAGAGAAAGCTGATAACTTGTCTGAAGTCACTCAACTGGGGAGTGGTACCCCCCAAATGGTGACCTGGAGCCATTTAACCCCAAGAGTCCTGCGCTTAACAGTTATACTGAACTGCCTGCTAAAGTTCACCTGTGGGTTAAATGAACCGATGCACTTAATAGTGCGTGGCATATTTTGGGTATTTCTCAAATGTTAATTATTAAAACAAGAGCTGAATAGAATCCAAATCCTAGACCATAACAAATCTGAGGTGAAAGAGGATTACTCAGTATCATCCAGGGCCAAGTTGAAAGCTCAGGCATGCCCAGTCTCAGAGAATCTGCACACAAAAAGTTCTCAGAGCAAGACAGAGGTTCCCTGAAGTGTCAGAAATCATTTAGGTATACAGGAGTTACCTTCTGCAGCGTGGGAACAGACTAGAAGGTAGAAAAGCAAGGAAAAACTGGAGAAAGTCCCAGAACACAGAGAAGGAAGTTGCCAAGACCACAGGGTGATCCTCTGCCCATCAGTTGCTGCTGGGGATGCAGCAGCCGTGTGACTTCAGAGTTGAGAAAATGATGGCCAGAGGAGCCAGGAGTCTCCCAACAACACAGATCCAGTATCCAAATGTGCATGCAGGCCATTCCATCTGACTAGGAAAGAGCAGGAAGCTTAGACCTAAATAGGGTCCATACTCCTGGTGCTTGGGTTTTGTGTGATGCTAAATAATGTCATCATCTCATTCCATAATGTTGTCTCATTCTTTTCTTATCCTTCCCCGTGCCTGAGAGGTCAGGAGACTTATCACTTTGGTTTCCCACTAGATCTTGGCTAGGAATCACAAATGGCCAGTGTTAAGCATGCAAACATTAGTCAAATGAGTCACATGGAAAAATGGTATGAGAATAAAGACAAATATATTAGAGACTAGAAATGGAAAATCTGAGTTGGCTCTTTTTTTTTTTTTTTCTGGTCCTGGTGCATGAACTCAGGGCTTGGGTGCTGTCCCTGATCTTCTTTTGCCCAAAGCTAGCACTCAACCACTTGATCCACAGTGTCATTTCCAGCTTTTTTAAAGTGGTTTATTGGAGATAAAAGTGTCTCACAGACTTTTCTGCCCAGGTTGGCTTTGAACCGCTATCCTCAGATCTCAGTGTCTTGAGTGGCTAGGATTACAGGTGTGAACCATCAGTACCAGGCCTTAGTAAACTTTTAAGATGGAAAACAGGGCTGCAAAGAAGTTTCCCAAATTAGATAAGGGCATTAAACTCTCTATAGAGATTAAAATGTAGAAATCCAAGTTCATACTTTTTAAGTATTGGGGATATGTGAGAGAAAAACTCTGAGTCTTGGAAGACACTACACAATGTTTTACTGTTTCCTTTGCACTTCTATTATTATTTTAATGCTCATTTTCATTTCTTTATGAGCCAGAACTGAAGGCAAAGTGAATGAGGAAAAAATGCTTTGCATATCCCAGCATAAATACAGACGTAGGTTAACCACAACTTTGGATCTGCATTGTTGGGATGTTTTGTTTGTTTTGTCTTTATTTTGCTTTGTGACAAGATATTGATATGTAGCCCAGATTGTCATTAAATTCATGACCCACTTGCTTCTTCTTTCACAGTTCTGGGATAACAAATGTGAAGCACCTGACCCAGCCACATTGCTGATCTGTTAGTAGTCTGCTGTGTACTCTCAGGAGGGATTTTTCCTGGATTTTTTTCTTTTTTTTTTTTTTGTCGGTCGTGGGGCTTGAACTCTGGGCCTGGGCGCTGTCCCTCAGATCTTCAGCTCAAGGCGAGCGCTCTACCACTTGAGCTACAGTGCCACTTCCGGTTTTCTGGTGGTTTATTGGAGATAGGAGTCTCACGGTCTCTCCTGCCCCAGGCTGGCTTTGAACCGCGATCCTCACATCTCAGCCTCCTGAGTAGCTAGGATTACAGGCGTGAGCCACCAGCGCCTGGTCTTCCTGGATTTTTTTAAACCTAATAAATTAGATAAAATTTCATAGCAGAATGTTTCCACTGCTGGACAATCATCATCTCTATCTATCCATATAACTCGTTCATTGACCCACACTGAAAACACTATACCCATTTAGCACTAATTGTTTTCCTATACCAGCCCCTGACTACTATCATTTTATTTTCTGTCTCTATAATTTAATTATGCTAGGACATATAATATTTATCCTTTATATTTGGTTTATTTCATTTGCATAATGTCTTCAAGATTCATTCATGTTGTAGCCTGAGTCAAGAATTTCTTTTTAAGACAAAACAATGTTCCAATGCCTGGCATACACTACATTATTTATTTATCTATTGACCATGGATGGACATTTGGATTGTTTTCATCTTTGTGAATAATGTTACTGGGAATATGGAGTATACACATACCAGTTCAAGCCCTGCTTTTAATTCTTTTGGGTATATAGCTAGAAGTGGAATTGTTGGATCAAATGAAAATTCTATGTGCAAGTTTTTGACAAGCTGTCCTCGACAATATTTTTCCCTTGTTAAATTTCCATCCATTTGAATCGTACCATACAGTTGAACAGTTTATTTTACCTATTTAGTGTACCAGCTTACATTCAGCTTCAATAACCTCTCTTTTGTTTATTCCCTCTTTCCTTTAATAAGGTTATTTAGAAGCATGATCTTATGTTCCATAGCATTGGTTTATTTCCAAAATATAAACATTAGGCTTCACTCTTTGGAACAAATTACTGTTTCCAAAATCATAAGGTAAGTTAGTTAAATGGATAAGACTGACTTAAAAATTTTCTCAAACTGGAAAATCTAGATTAATGGATAAATATCTAGATATAAAAATTGAACCAGGAAGATATAAACCACTTAATGAGATCTATTATACGCAATTTGATTGAAGCAATAACAAAGACTCTCCCATCAAAGAAAACCCCAGGACCTGATGGATTCATTGCCAAATTCTATCAGCTCTTTAAAGAAGAACCCTAGTACTCTTCAAATTCGCCCATAAAATACAAAAGGAATAAATGCTATGGAACTCACTCTATGAAGCAAATAATATATATAGACACACACATAAAGAGAATTATAGACCAATCTCTGTCATGAACTTTGATGCAAAAATTCTCAATACAATTGTTGCAAACCAAATTCAACAACGCACTAAAAAGCTCATACACCATAATTCAGTTGATTTCAAAC
This sequence comes from Dipodomys spectabilis, assembly GCF_019054845.1. Taxonomy (NCBI): domain Eukaryota; kingdom Metazoa; phylum Chordata; class Mammalia; order Rodentia; family Heteromyidae; genus Dipodomys; species Dipodomys spectabilis. The sequence goes on along the minus strand of NW_024870802.1, from coordinate 18,452,800 downwards.
CAGGGATGCAAGAATGGTTTAACATATGTAAAGCAATGAATGTAGTGTGTAGTAAACAGGACTAAGAACCCAAAGTTACATAACTATCTGAATTGATGCAGAAAGAAAACCTTTGGCAAAATTCAAATGTTCTTTTATGTAAAATCTGAAGAAACTAGGAATAGGAGGAATGTACCTGAACTTAATAATAAGGTATATATATATATATGTATATATGTACATATGTATGTATATATGTGTATATATACGTATATATATACACATATATACATATATATATACATATATATATATAAAGGTCCATTCCTGGATGGTGAGCAGACCTCGCCCAGTACCTGTGTTACCTAAGCAACTGGAACACCTGGAAGAGGTCACATCTGCATCCGCTGAGGTCACATCTGGATCTGATATGGCCACACCTTTCTCCCACCTTGTCCCACCTCCTCTTACCTAGTCCCATTTCCCTTTACCTGGACACACCTTTCCCCACCCATACCCTATATGAGGCCTAACCCAGGGCCAGATGCTCTCTTTGCCAGCTGCATGGAGTGCCAACCTGGCCTGGTCCCAGCAGGTCTACTGAATAAACCTATCCCTTACCTGAATACCATGTGCGTGGTGCTGTTCTTACTCGGCTACCTCTTTTTAAAAACCTAACACATATATGTGTATATGACAACCTATAACGAACGTCATATTAAATGGAAAAAGCTGAAATTATTTTCTCTGAAGTCAAGAACATGACAAGTGTGTCCATTCTCTCCACTCTTATTCAATGTAGTACTGGCATTCTTAGCCACAGCAATAAGACAGGAGAAAGAAAATAGATCCAAATGGGGAAAGAAAGAACTTCTGTCAAATTATATCTATTTGCAGATGATATGGTCTTATATTTAACAGACCCTACAGACTCCACCAAAAAAATTCTAGATCTGATAAACACCTTCAGAAACATAACAAGTTATGAAACCAATAGTCAACAATTAGAAGATTTTAACTACACCAAAAATGAATGGTTAAATTAAGATGTCTCAGTTAAATGAGAGAGAGCAGAGGAAGGGATGGGAAGGGAGGAACTAAAGGTCAATAATGGATGCCTAGTACTTAACTGTAAAGAACACAGGCTCCATCTTACAGATCTAGTTTCCCTATAATTCCATCCTATGCTAATTAGTGTTGGTATTGGGGTTTGTACTCAGGACCAGGGCATTGTTCCCTACCTTTTTTGCTCAAGGCTGGTGCTTTACTGTGTGAGCCACAGTTCCACTTCTGAATTTTTTTCTTGGAAGGGAAGGAAGAAAGAAGTCGTTGCCAATCCTGGGGCTTGAACTTAGAGCCTGAGCTTTTATTGCTTAAGGCTGGTGCTCTACCACTTGAGCCACAGTTCCACTTCTGGTTTTTTGGTGAGTCTCATGGACTTTCCTGTCCAGGCTGGCTTCGAACTGTGACCCTCTGACCTTAGCCTCTTGAGTAACTAGGGTTACAGGCGTAAGCCGGGCTCGTGTCTTTTCTTTAATTTTTAAATTTTATTTATTTAGATTTCTTTAAACCTTTTAAGCCTTGGTCAAGTAGCAATGAGGCAAAAGAGCAAACACCCTGGCTCTCACGCTGGCAAGGTGCAGGGTAAGGTCTCCAGGGCATCCAGAGGGCCAAGCACGAGGCCACACGGATAAATAAGCACCCATCCTGTAAAGTCAAGGGAGGCCACAGGCCGGGTGGCGCCGGGGCTGGGAGCCCAGCGTCCCCGCCAGCCCGTGCCAGGCCAGGAGAGGGGGACCACCGTGCCTGGGAAGGAGCGCGCCCAGCCGCCGGCCCGTCTCGCCTGACCGCAGCAGAGGGAGGGATGCCTCCTGGCCAGCTGTGGGCACCGCGGTGGATGGGAGAGGCGGCGGAGCTCCCCCGGGGGCAGGCGGCTGGCGGAGCCCGGGGCAGGAGGGCAGCGGAGGACAAGCGCGCGTTGCCCGGGGAGGCGGAGCGGAGCCCGCAGGGCGCACGCGCATGCGCACGGGCGCCGCCACCGGCCGGAAGAGCAGCGCGGCCGAGCGGCTGCAGCCAGCGCGCGAGCGCGGGGAGAGCGCGGGGAGTGCGCGGGGAGTGCGCGGGCCGCGACATGGGGCCCCCGGAGAGCGCCGGGGACGCGGCCGACTTGGAGGAGTCGGGGCTGCCGCTGACGGACTACGCGCCGCCCCGGGAGGCGGACGGCGAGCGGGTGGACGCCGAGGCGGCGGACGCCCCCGGGAGCCGCAGGTGCTGGCTCTGCCGTTCCTTGCGGTGCGGCTCGAGCTCGGAGCCCGGTGAGTGCGCGGTGCGGGGAGTGTGCGGTGCGGGAAGTGCGCGGTGCGGGGAGTTAGTGGGGGTGAGTGCGGTGCGGGGAGTGCTCGGTGCGTGGAGTGCGCGGTGCGGGGAGTGCGGTGTCGAGAGTTAGCGGGGTGAGTGAGCGATACTGGGAATGCGTGGTGCGGGGAGTGCGCGGTGCGGAGTGTTCGCGGGGGTGAGTGATCGGTGCGGGGATTGCGGTGCGGAGTGTTCGCGGGGGTGAGTTCTCGGTGCGGAGAGTGCTCGGTGCGGGGAGTGCTCGGTGCGGGCGGTGCTCGGTGCGGGGGTGCTCGGTGCGGGCGGTGCTCGGTGCAGAGAGTGCTCGGTGCGGGGAGTGCGCGGTGCCGGGGAATGCGCTGTGCGGACCCCGCGCGGGTCTCACCTGGGGCGATCGGGGATGGGGAGCGTGGTGTGGGAGGGGATGTCTCTTCCACCGGGGTGCAGTGCCCACCGCGCCTTCATCCCTCAGTGGGTGCCAGGACGGGGGTGGGGGGGGAGTTTGTTCCAGAATTTGCCACCCTTCTGGGAGTCTGCTTGGGTTACCGGTGGCGTGCGGGACCGGGCAGCCACGTGGTGAAGGTGGGAGGTCACCGGAGAGGCCGGGCCCGCGTTAAGGAAGACCCTTAACCCTGGTTCCGCCTGAGAAGGTTGAGCACAGCACGGATTCCTTAGAAAAAGTGTGTGTCCCGGCGTTGTAGAATCTTGGAGAGGCACCGGAGTGCCAGCCCTGGTTCATCAAGCTGGGGAGCTACTTTGGGGTTCTTCAACATTTTAGAAACGGATTGAAAAACAAGGTGGTCGGGACTTCCGTGCCCCATCCCCAAAGCCGGGAACCTCTCCTCTGACCAAGAGGCAAAGTGAGGCTCAGGGCATTTCTATAACTTTGTTTTTTCTTCTTACCTCTCTCAAAAACTGCCTCCCGTGGGCATGGGCGAGACCGAGCAGGTCTGGGCAGCACCTGGGGAAAGGATCCCAGCTTGCCAGAAACCCAACTCCAGGGCACTTTCTACTGGAGCAGCTTCCTAAAAGGAAGGCTGTGGAGATGTACCTACTCATGTAACTGTAACCCCTCTGTACAGTATCTTTACGATTAAATATAAAGAGAAAAAGAGAGAGGAGAGAGAGACAGAGAGACAGACAGACAGAGAGACAAAGTGCTGTATTTGCACAATCATTCCTGGGTCTCCTCCCCTGAGCTTGCCACGGGGTGAGGGGTCTCTCTCCCCACCTAATTTCCCCTTCCCCTCTATGAAGTTTCACATTTAGGCACACAAAAAGCCTAAGAAGATGGTTCTTGCTACATTTCTGTCCTAAATGTGAACAGAAGTGATCAGACTTGTGATGGTTTGTGCATAGGCTAGTGCCTCCAGGGCAATTAACTCCAAACTGGGTTGACCAGGCCGGTGGCCCTTGAGAAGGTCATTTTTTACCTTCTTACTCCAGGATGGAAGGGAATGTCCTTGCAAATGTCCTTTGGGCATCCACAGGACATCCACTAGGATGGGACTTGGCAAAATGACAAACCTGTGTGAGCAAGTGAAACTAAGAACCAGTGTCTTTTAAATTCAAAGTTTTTTTTTTTTTGGCCATGGGGCTTGAACTCTGGGCCTGGGGCACTGTCCCTCAGCTCTTCAGCTCAAGATGAAAGTTCTATCACTTGAGCCACAGAGCCACTTCTGGCTGAGTGGTTGATTGTAGATAACACTCCCACAGACTTTCTTGCCCAGGCTGGCTTTGAACCCTGATCCTCAGGTCTCAACCTCCTGAGTAGCTAGAATTACAGGCGTGAAAGCCCAGCTCAAGATGTTTTTAAATGGTCATCAGATAACATTCTGGGGGGGAAAAGCCCAACTATAAAAACATTTTGAACTTCTGTTCTCATTGAACACTTTGGTAATCCCATTTTACTTTAGTTTTGTTGTTGTTGTTTTAATGTAGCCCACTCTGGTCTTGAACTCAGGTTCCTCCTGCTTCAGCCTCCCAAGTGCTAGGATTACAGGGATTTGCCTCTGTGTCTGGCTTTTAGACTCTTGATTTAAGTGGATGATCTTAACAAAGCTCCATTTAAAATTTAGTTTGGAACTGTTATCCTTTTCTTACATTCTGGGATGATCTTAACAGTGTACAGCTTTCATAAGGCATTTATTTGGTCTCTTCAGGAACAGTGTGGATCTTAGACTGAAGCAAGAAGTGACATCCCTGTTCGTTCCAGTCTACTGCAGGGAGTGGACTCTGTAGTCTAGCAGTGGTCTTTAATAGAACTTTCACAAGCCATACATACAGCTTCTGTGGGGTACAATTTGGAAAGTGAATTTGTTGTATATTTCTCAGGTGATTCTAAATTCCAGCCATATTTGTGAATCACCAGCTTAAAAAAGTAGAGGATAAAGAAACATGTTAAAAAAAATTGTTCTTTGCAAATAGCTAATGGTGGCCACTTACTTAATTTGAATTATTTAGAGGCACCATGTGGTTAGATACAAACATGGAGATGCCTTACACTGACAGATACCTCTTTGTGTTATCCCACTTCCTTGCTCATCTCCACAGAGAAGGTGACATTATTTTAGAGGCTGAAATTTCCTTGAAAAGAACCATTCTTGCCCTCATTAACAAGTAATAAAGGTCAGCTAGACCCCCTAACATACATCCTGTTATAATCAGGAAAGATGAGCTTTAAGTATTTACAGGCACACACCAAAAAGATTGTGTGTGTGTGTAAATGTTTGCTTTAAAGGAAAGAACCATCATAGCCAAAGATATCAAATTATGTTTTAAAAGAGTTAAATGTTGAGTTGAAAATATTTCTGGAGAAAAACTTATAAAAATGAGTTTAGATGGGAGGAGATCCTTTGAATTAATAGACAAGAAGATGTTTTCTGTCTTCGATCTTCCCTGTTCTGTCTGAGGGTGAAGGTTCTGTGTATGAGTTGGGCTTCTCCTAAGAACAATTGTTGTATTTGGACACGAATTCTGAAATTTCAGAAGCCAGATTCTGAGGCCGACCACAGCCAAGGCCTGTATTTTGTGGTTCTTCACTTGGAAGTCTTACAAAGCTACGTTCTCATGGCCTCAGTAGCCATGTGCTATTTGCTTCTACAGCGTTTGAGCACCTGGACACAGGACAGGATGTGGAGAATTTTGGCACCTGGTATGGAGTGAGTGCTGGCTGTGCGGCAGCCTCTCCAGCTGATACTGATAGAGCAGGAAGAGGGGATACCCTTGATGAGAGTGGCATCTGCAAAGGTCAGGCTATACACTCTCTCCAGGAAGACCTAATTAGCACACTTGGGTCGCAGTTTGTAGTCACTTATGGGCAAAGGTACCTAAACAACAGGAGGATGTTGAAATGTATTACCTGATGTAACATTTATCAAAGGGGGCGGCGGGAAACCTCCAGAATTATGCAATACTATTCTGTAGTTGAGTAGCACATTTGTACATTCCTGGATTGGAGCAGCAATCTTAGTTTTCCAGCAAATTGTATGTGTCCATCCCTCCTGCAGCTCTGTGATTCTCTGAACCCTCAGAGCCGGTTATGTTGTCTTCTTTTCTAATTGATTTTGTGCAAGTTTGGGAAAAGAGAGGGGAGAAAAAGCATATATTTATTCTTCAGTGTGTGGTTGTGTTTTCAGAGAGCTCTCCGCTTATTCTCTCCCATTTTTCTTTCCTCTCAATAACAGAGGATTAAGTTGGATAGCAGGTTCCTACTTGCATGAGAGGACGGAGGAAAAGGCTGAGCAAAAGCTCCATGCCCACACAGGTTATCATTGATGGGTTGAATAGTTGAGGGCCTGGAGAAAGCACTGTTTTCCTGGTTCGCATCAAATCAAGAAGTGAGGCTAAGATGCAGATCCATGCAAGGAATTTAGGAGTCAGATTGCTGCAGAGCCCTGCTCTCCACTGGGAAGATGTATTGTGAGCCATGAAAAGTGAAGTCAAGATTTGATTCACAGTTCATGATTTCACAACCGAGAACCTTCTCAGATTGTGTTGGTGCCAGTAACATTAGGGCCTTGAGTCTCTCTGTGAATTTCTCTCATCTATTTTCATTTACCAAGTATTCATTCAAGGTCTCCAGGTGCCTGCCATGAACAGAGACAGGTGAGACTCCAGCCCTGAAGGAACTCAGAGTCAACAAATGACCAGGTCACACAGTTAGTTATAAATTACTTTATAGAAAGAAAAATTTAGAAAAGGACAGCTTTCTTCAGGAAACCAGATTTTCCAGTGAGCTGTATCTTTGGGAAGTAGTTTCTTTGTGTGTGTTAATACTGGGGCTTGAGCTTGAACTCTTGCTTGGCTTTTTGCTCAAGGCTGGGATTGTGCCACTGAAGCTTCAGCTCTAATTCCAGCCTTTTACTGGTTAATTGGAGATACCAGTCTCTCAGATTTATCTACCTGGGCTCATTTCAAACCATGATCTTCAGATCTCAACCTCCTGAGTAACTGGGATTATCAATGTGAGCCACTGGTGCCTGGTCAGGAAGTATTTTTTTCTACAAGTATTTCATAAAAATTTCTTTCACCATTTTGGCAAGCTTCCTACTGCTTGACTTGTGAGGGATAATTCTTCAGTAAGCTGAAAAGGAAATCTGCTGTATAGGGTAAAATAGCATTTTTTAAGTGCAAGTTGAAATTGTCCTTGTCTATGGCCTTTATTATTACTAGGAGAAATAGACACTGTCCAGACAAGGGATATACTCAGGCCATTGTCATAATCTGCCAGCCACTGCTACCGTCCCACTGTTTCTCTCGGTTTCTAAGTGAAAGTTATGAAACATGCACTTGGAAACAAGGACTAACCAGAATTTAATCTTTTTCAGAAGCCAAGAAGAAAGCACCCTGTCCTGGACTTGGCTTGTTTTACACATTATTGTCTGCCTTCCTTTTCTCAGTGGCCTCTTTATTTGTTAAAAAAGTGCAAGACGTCCATGCTGTAGAAATTAGTGCATTTCGATGTGTGTTCCAAATGCTAGTTATTATGCCTTGCTTAATATACAGAAAGTAAGTATTTCTTAACTGCGAAGTAGAAGACATAAATAAATGTGTGCAAATCTTTTGAACTGCCTTAATTATTTTTGCTCTGTGATATCATGGTTTACCATAGAACTTACCAGTTTCAGAGCCCTTGGCTCTGATTAATGAACAGTTCCAAGGTTGTAGTCCCAAGGAAAGTTTTTACCATCAGCACATATCACATACCCTCCAAAGAACAAGAAAGAGGTTTAGTTATTTGCTACTCCTTTTATGAGAGCCAAGTTTTCCCCTTAGCTTGTACCATTTTTCCCTACTTTTTTGACATGACTAGTATTTGGAAGAAAAAAGTAAATGAAAGGAAGTAGTGCATGTAGTGTCAGAGATTTAGGTGTACCAGGCAGCTCTCATTAGGGTGGAGAGATAGAGGTAAGATTCAGATTCAGATTTTTTTGTTGTCATTGTTGCTGGTGCTAGGGTGTGAACCCAGATGCTGTTCCTTAGTTGTTTCAGTACTCCAGGCTGCTACTCTACCATTTGAGCCACAGTTCCACATTCAACTTTTTGGTGATTAATTGAAGATCTGAATCTCATGTACTTTTCTGCCTGGGCTGGCTTTCCCTCAGCTGGCTTTGAAGCATGCCTTCAGATCTCAGCCTTCTTAGTAACTAGGATTACAAGTATGAGCTTCTGGCTCTCAACTTTGAGGTCTTTTTGATTACTTTGCACACTCAATTTTCTCCTCTGTTAACTGGAGACAGTGGTACACTTTGGACTCTTGGCCTACCGTATGATTGCAAGGGTCAAATAAGAATTATTCAGAGTGCGTTGTTAAAATGTAAAAAACATACAAACACCACCTTTATTCTCCCCTCACCCTTCTCCCCTAGCCCTACCCTTCTTTTCTTTCCTTATGGAATTCACCATTCTACCTGGTTTATAACTATGCCTCTCTCTACTATCATAATCCCCACGCCACTGTACTTTGAATCCTTGAAAGGAGACCAGTTGAGTCCCTAGCGGCTGTCTTACTCTTTCTTTGGGCATAGATACTTAACCCCTAAATTAAAAGTTTCAGTTTCCTGGGCACTGGTGGTTTGTGTCTACAACCCTATCTACTCAGGAGGCTGAGATCTGAGGATTGTGGTTCAAAGCCAGCCTGGGCAAGAAAGTCCATGAGACTCTTTTCCTGGGCTGGAAAGATCCAGGAGTCTTATCTCCAATTAATCTCTAGATAATGGAAAGTAGAGCTGTGCCTCAAAGTGGTAGAGCACTAGCCTTGAGACAAAAACCTCAGGGACAGTACCCAGGCCCTGAGTTCAAAATAAAAAGTTTTGGCCACGGGGCTGGGAAGGTGGCTCAGTGGTAGAGCGCTTGCCTTGCATGCCTGAGGCCCTGGGTTCAATTCCTCAGCACCACATAAGCAAAAAGAAAAAAAGCCGAAAGTGGTGCTGTGGCTCAAGAGGTAGAGCGCTAGCCTTGAGCTGAAGAGCTGAGGGACAGCGCCCAGGCCCAGAGTTCAGGCCCCAGGACCGGACCAAAAAAAAAGTTTTGGCCAGGCACAGATGGTTCACGCCTGTAATCCTAGCTACTGTGGTGGCTCACGCCTATAATCTTAGCTACTGGGGAGGCTGGGATCCGAGGATTATGGTTAAAAGCCTGCCCCAGCAGGAAAGTCCATGAGCCTCTTATCTCCAATAAACTACTCAGAAAAAGCCAGAAGTGGTGCTATGACTCAAGTGGTAGAGCACTAGCCTTGAGCACAGAAAGATTCAGGGACAGAGTGCAGGCCCTGAGTTCAAGCCCCAGGACTGGCAACAAAAAAGAAAAGAAAGAAGTTTCAAAGTCTCCAAGTGTCTCACAACATAATTCAGAGTCACACAGAATCGTTTTAAACCCTTATCCTGAGGAATTGGTAGAAAAAATTAAAATCTGCTAAGATTGTCAGAAATTCTCCTTAAGTGTGAACAGGTCCTAGCACTTTAGGAGATCCTGGTGAGACTTGAGAAATTCCTCCAGTGGCAACAGAGCACTGAGGCTAATAGAACCATCTTCCCCATTATGGAAGAAAATTATGGTCAAAGAGTCCTTTGTCCTAATCTGTTTTGATACCTAGCTTGCCAACACAGATCTAAAGGTAACCTGTCTGCCTTTCCTTTCCTTTCTTTTTTTCCTCTCTCTCTCTTTTTTCTCTATTGTTTTTTTGTACCTGTCCTGAGGCTTGAACTCAGAGCCTGGGTGCTTGTCCCTGAGCTTTTTTGCTCAAAGCTAGTACTCTACCACTTGAGCCACAGCTCCACTTCCAGCTTTTTTGGAGATAAGAGTTCCACAGACTTTGCTGCATGGGCTGTCTTGGAACCTGATCCTCAGATCTCAGGCATGAGCCACTGGTGCCTGGCTGTACTTTATTTCTAATCCACACATCAAGGGTCTCTGTGTTGGGCCCAGATGGTATCATAATGAAAGCCCAGCACAAATCAGAGCTGTACCTGAGACTTTACAGAGTAGGTATTTAATAAATACGTAGTTAAAAAAAATTAAAAGCAATGATTACACTTTTTGAACCACTTCATATTCATCTCTGTGTATTTTAATTTTCTCCTCATGAGAACATTGAAAACAGTTCTCACATTCAGTGATGAAAGTTAACTTTATAACCTTGCTTTAGCTTTTATAGAGCAGCTCAGAACATTGAGAACTTTCTGCACATTAGCCAGGATCAACTTTCCTCATACAGCACTGCTAAATTTTGAAATTGTATTACTATAAAAATAACACATTGTCATCATAGAAAACCTGGGGGAAGTAAAAAGGAAAATGATCTCCCTATTAAAGTAAAACTACTCTTAACATCTAGTCTGTTTTCCTTTTTTTCCCCAAGCATACTACCTATACATATGGAGAATTATGTGTTTATTTACTAATTTACAATTATGTGGGTTTTTGTTCATACTGTGAACACTTAAAATGACATTAGCAATACTATCCTGAGAAAATATTTTTAAAAGGTATGTAATACTCAGATGACAATGTTATAATTAATTTATTCCCATTTTTTACATTTAGAACTTTTGAAGTATTGTTTAATTAAATATTTTTGATGTATAAGCAAATACTAAGTTGGTTTAACATGCCTTTCTTCATTTGCATTTACAGGACTGGTTTTATAGGCCCCAAAGGTCAGCGACTTTTCCTCCTTCTCAGAGGAATACTTGGTTCTACTGCCATGATCCTTATGTACTATGCTTTCCAGACAACATCCCTCGCAGATGCCACAGTCATCGCCTTTAGCTGTCCAGTGTTTACATCACTATTTGCTTGCCTATTTCTCAAGGAAAAGTATAGCCTTTGGGATGCTTTCTTCATCTTGTTCACCATCACTGGAGTGATCCTTATTGTGAGACCGCCATTTTTGTTTGGTTCCATTACTACAGCGGTGGAAAAAAACTACTCCGACCACCTTAAAGGGACATTTGCAGCCATTGGACACGCTGTGCTGGCCGCGATGACTCTAGTTATCCTGAGGAAAATGGGAAAATCTGTGGACTACTTTCTCAGCATTTGGTATTATGTCATCCTTGGCCTTCTTGAAAGCACAGTTGTCCTCTTTATAACTGGGGAGTGGAGTCTGCCTAACTGTGGGTTGGACAGGTTGTTTCTCATACTCATTGGGCTCCTAGGGTTGGGGGGTCAGATATTTATCACAAAAGCAGTCCAAATAGAAAAAGCAGGACCTGTAGCAATGATGAAGACAATGGATGTGGTCTTCGCTTTCATCTTTCAGATTATTTTCTTCAATGATGTGCCCACCTGGTGGACAGTGGGTGGTGCTCTATGTGTAGTAGCCAGTAGTACTGGAGCAGTCCTTCGTAAGTGGTTACAGAGTTCCAAATGAATCATCTTGGTTGAGATCTAGAGATTTTTTTCCAAGTATACCATCATTCAGTTTAGACACACACGCACGCACCTGAAAAGTCTGCATTTATTCGTTGATGTTTAAGTAATTTTATAAACTATCATTTTTTAATATGGTATGTGTTCAATTAGAAGAATAACCAGTCTGTTTGATCTAGAAAATGTTTTGGGTAGCTTTTGTTTTTGCTTTGGTTTTCTTTTTATGTTGTGAGGCATAAGCAAGAGAAGTGCTCATCTGAAGACTACAACATTTTTATGACTTTAAATGTATTTTTAAATGTACCTAACTTTAAATGTATTTTTGTTACAGATGAGATATGGGTACAGGAATTTTTTTTTTTGGGGTCGGTCATGGGGCTTGAACTCTGAAGCTGAGCGCTGTCCCTCAGCTCTTCAGCTCAAGGCTGGTAGTGCTCTGCTATTTGAGCCACAGCTCTACTTCTGGCTTTTTGGTAGTTAATTGGAGATAAGACTCTCTCAAAGACTTTCCTGCCTGGGCTAGTTTTGAACCACAGTCCTTCAGATCTCAGCCTCACAAGTAGCTAGGATTACTGGCATAAGCCACAGTGTCTGGGTTTTTGTTTTTTTTTTGAGACAGCATCTCCTTATATAGCCCTGGTTGGCCTTGAACTCATAATCCTGCCTCAGTCTCCAAAGAGCTGGAAATATAGGCATGCACTACCACACACAACTTGAGATACTTTTTTAGTAGTGTAGAACCTAAGAAACCTACTGAAAATGCTGCTATAATTAGTATTATGTTAACCATTCATTTGCAACCTAATTCAGTTTAGTATGCCAAAGCTGAAACTTGGTATAGGTGCCTACTTACTGCTGTTTATTAACTTATTGATATATTACTATACAAATGAATCAGCCTTATTTTTAAGGATTTTATAAATGATTAACATACTTTTAACTCATATTTGTGCCTTTTCATTTTAATGCTGGAATTTTTATGAGTAACCTGTTGAGACAGTTTTTAAATTGCCATATTTTGTGTTTCAATTTTTTTGTTTCAGTGGTATTGACAATGGAAGCCTTTTTGTAATTTGAATATTATACTGAACCTGCATTTTTTTTAACATTCCAAGATTTCCAATTTTTAAAACAGGATAGAAATCTTGGCATGATCAGTGTGCATATTTTCATCCTGAAGTTTTCGCCTCACTTAAATGTGATTTTCTATAAATTTTTAGTGAATTTGTAGTGTGATGCCAAATAATTTTCTCAGGATTTTTATTAGGTTGAACCATAGGAAATTGCCAAAATTTGTTACCACGTTCACTTCTAAAACTCATAGTTCCACAAGGTATCTCCCTCACCCACTAAATCACTTACAGAACTTTGGATTCTTTTTCAAATAACTTTTTTAAAGTACAATTCTGCTGTTAAACCTACTACAGTCTTTTTTTGTAATAAAACACATTTTTACGTTAAATGTGAAGATTTGTTAATTCACAGTTGATTGACTTTCATAGTTTTTTGTGTAGGAAAAAAAATATGGTAACTTCTAATATTTCAGCATGGTTTTGCTGACAGTCAAGGTCCACCATGATGCTAAGATCATGAACTGAGACAATATGTTCTGTAACTGGAGCATCGTCAGGCCAGTACTCTAGTAAGAGACTGTGGAACCTAGGAAAGAATGGAAGATTAGTCTGGACATGGGGCATGCATTCTTCTGATTCTTGGTCATAGTGAACCCTTTATTAATGAGGCCATAATGGCCTCTAACTAACTATATGTCAGACACAACATCTGTCATTATTTTAATCTGCAGAGTTTGAAAAGCTATAGCCTCTTTCTCATCCTATTCAAAGGAATTGCCTTAAGGGACTTATGCCTTGGTGAGAAAGGATTGTTTCCAGTTGTTTCAAGGAGGAACTTCAGGTTTGCTGGCTTGACTAATGCTGACCACCTGACAAATCCTAAATAAAAGCTATTTACATGAGTCATGCCAATCACACTTACAACCTAACTTCGAGTGTGGGAATACAGACTCATAAAAGCAACATTCTGCAGGTATCTTAGGTAATTGTAGAATCAAGAGCAGTTTAGAGCTCACACGTATCTTAGAAATCATCTCCTAGGAGCTCTGCTATAGGTAGGGATGGCAGGGAGGAGACCTGCCCTGCTCAATATGGTTCCATGGTAAAATATAGAAAGGTAACTAGTCCTAGAACTATGTAAGGTGGCTTAACTCTAATTTTCTCCTCTGCTCAATCAAAGAATCTCTGGAACATTAGAAGTTAAATCCCTTTGGACCTGTGTATGAATAATATATGTTTTATGTCAACAATGTGGCATAAGTACTTGAATGTCACAATATATGACTAAAGGTGGAGAAAATGTTTCTTTTCCCAACCTTTACAGGGTATGATTCTTAAGTACCTATAATAGACAAGATATATACAAGGCTATGTATTATAACCATGTTGGTATATATATTTTGCAAAGACTGTAGTTTCTATATCTTGAGAAGAAAATATTTTCATAACTTCTTTTATAAGTAGTAATAAAGTCCTGTAAAAAAAAAGTTGTGTTGGTTTCTCTGATGGTGGAAAAGCCTTAATCTAATGCAACTTCCTTTTTCAGCCATGTGTTTCAAAATTCATTTTATATGAGATTGACAGCTAGCTATTTAGCTGAGATATAATCTCAAGTTTCATATTGTCTCCAAAATAAAAGCATTAGGGACTGGGAAGGTGGCTCAGTGGTAGAGCACTTGCCTTGCATGCATGAGGCCCTGGGTTCGATTCCTCAGCACCACATAAGCAAAAAGAAAAAAGCCAGAAGTGGTGCTATGGCTCAAGTGTAGTAGAGCGCTAGCCTTGAGCTGAAGAGCTGAGGGACAGCGCCCGGACCCCCCAAAAAAAAGAAAAAAAAAAGATACACAAAATGAAAGCATTAATTGGTTCCCAAGAAGCCTCCATCTTTCCAAAGAAGCCTCAGTCTTCCAGGGATTAGGGGCAGCTTTAAACTTTGTACTTTTTGTTCTGGTACTATCTTCCTGCTTAGTGGCCCCATTGTTTTCTCACCATTTCCACTGCTGCCATTTTAGTTTAAAACTTACTATCTCACATGTGGCTTCTTACAACTCTATTCTAATTGGAGTATCTTCTAGGCTCTCTTACTCATATGTTAGCGCCACATTAATCCTCCCAAAGCTCTGCTTAAATTTTTTTATTGCTACTTTAAAGGTGATGTACAGAGGGGTTACCATTTCATAGCTCAGGTAATGAGCATATTTCTTTTTGGACAGTGTCACCCCTTCCCTTGTCTCCCAGTTTTTCCTCCTGTCCCCACCCACAAATTGTGCAGTTCATTTTCAACATAGTTTGTAGCTACTGAATGCCACTGCTGCATTTATTCCCCCAATGCCACTCTATTTCATGCTCCCCCTTTACCTCCCAAAGGTGTAAAAATGAACAAATAAGCTAAGCACTGGTGGCTCATGCCTATAATCCTAGCCACCCAGGAGGCTGGGATCTGAGGATTGCAGTTCAAAGCCAGCCCAGGCAGTAAAGTCTGTGAGACTCTTATTTTCAAAAGCCTACTCAGAAGCGGTGCTTTGGCTCAAGTGGTAGAACACTAGCCTTGAGTACAGAGAGATTTGGGGACAGAGGCCAGGCCCTGAATTCAAGCCCCAGGACTGGCAAAAAATAAAAAATGAATAAACAAGAAAGAAAAAAAAGCCTCCAAAACTGTGTTTCTATTCCCTGGAGTTTCATTTTGATAGATATTTTATATGATCAGAGCCACTGTTGTGTTCTACCCCTAAGAGTCCTTCCAGATTATTCATTGGGTCTTACTACTACTTCTCCAACCCAGTTACCCATATCTCAACATAAATTTGATACTTGGGGCAGCCTTCCCACTCTCACACTTGTTAGAACATTCCTTTCTCTTCCCTGTCTTCCTCAGGATAGCTTATTTGCCCTGTGAAGCCTGTTAGCCTTCAGTGACTCAGCTGTAGAGTTTGTTTTCTCTCTAGCTTCTCACCTAGTAGTCCACCGTGGAGCAATGAACATAGCATGGGGCAAGAGTTAGAATGTGGTTTCAGTGTGGTTTTGTCACTTTCCAGCTGAGCTAATCACTTATACCTGAGCTACTTTATTTTTCATTTGTTAAGTAGAATGTTATTTGCCCAAGTCATCCTACAAATGAGTGCCATAGACCTGTAGGCTAAAAAAGATACACAAAATCCATTTGGTATTAAATTACTAATATTTATTGTAGAGTTCACTCTCTCAATCTCTCAGGGTCCTTACTCTGCGCTGTCTCACGCAGGACTAGGGGATCTTTCAGAGTGCAAACTCCACTCCTGCCACCCCCCCCCCCCCCACACACACACACTCCTCCCATCCCCGGGCACAAACACAGGACTTGCTGGGCAGGTTTCATTGCATGGAGGGGCTGCTGAGTATCACTCCTTTTATACATAACTGGTCCCATCTTTCCAGTTAGCATTGTGCTTTACTCTGATTGGGGAATGTTTTCCATACACTACACTGAACCCATCTGTAGCTTT
This sequence comes from Dipodomys spectabilis, assembly GCF_019054845.1. Taxonomy (NCBI): domain Eukaryota; kingdom Metazoa; phylum Chordata; class Mammalia; order Rodentia; family Heteromyidae; genus Dipodomys; species Dipodomys spectabilis. The sequence continues at coordinate 18,437,058 of NW_024870802.1, read as the reverse complement.
TTATCTGTTCACCAACTAAGTATAATTGGTATGTCTAGGATAATCTAGTGGCAAGAGAGTCAGATTTCCTTGTACTACCCGGGCTTCTGATCCAAGTGTATATGGGTCTGTGGTCAATAGAAGGCATTAGAATTGGAGTCATATGGGGTTATTTGCACACATGAAGCCTAGATACTAACCCAAGCATGCTTCTAAGTAGCCTTTTGGTTCCTTCCATCAAAGGTAATACAGTTTCCATATTTGTCTAGAATTTTTCAAGATCACTACCAGGTACCATCAGTGATTCACAAAGATCCTGACATGTTTTAGGTTATTTGAAAACTAAAATTGAAACTAAACTTGGAAAACTTTGTAGAGAAACCATGAACCTTGGCAATGCCCATTCTCTAGAAATTGGGGGTGGGACTTTATGGTGGGAGGGTGGAGAGCAGGTATGTCTGCTATCAAAACAGAACAGGGAGTTTGTGCCACAGCTGCCCGGTCCACAGGACAAGGTTCTACTGGGTTCAGAAACAAAAGAGCTGGGATCTTTTCTACTACGCTTCCAGGACTCCGGTAACCATCCAGGATTAATCCCAGTAAGCCTAGTCATGGAGCAAAGGAAGTAGCCTGTATCAGTAATAAGCTGCCAGCCAAGGTTAAGAAAACAAAATCACACTTCAGCAAAGATAAGCATAGGAGGAGAAAAGGTGTGCAGGGCGTGCCAGGCAATATCTATATACTGCACTAAGGTCAGGAACATGATGGTGTCAGCAGCTGGAAACTTCCAGCCACAAAGCTTGTTTCTGAGTCTAAATACTTGACCTTTCTTATAGATTTTCTAGGTATTCTTGGTTTTTGGTTGTTTTTTTTTTTTTGGTCGTGGGGCCTGAACTCTGGGCTTAGGCACTGTCCCTCATCTCTTCAGCTCAAGGTGAGTGCTCTACTGCTTGGGCCACAGCACCACTGCTGGTTTTCTGGTGGTTTATTGGAGATAAGAGTCTCGTGGACTTTACTGCCTGGGCTGGCTTTGAATCATGATCCTTAGATCTAAGCCTCCTGAGTAGCTAGGACTACAGGCATGAACCACCAGCACTGGCTTTTCTAGGTGTTCTTGATCATGGTTCGAAGATATCCCAAAACATCAGAGAAATAAAACTAATATAGAGGGGCTAGGAAGGTGGCTCAGTGGTAGAGCGCTTGCCTTGCATGCATGAGGCCCTGGGTTCGATTCCTCAGCACCACATAAGCAAAAAGAAAAAAGCCGGAAGTGGCGCTGTGGCTCAAGTGGTAGAGTGCTCCTTGAGCTGAAGAGCTGAGGGACAGCACCCAGGCCCAGAGTTCAGACCTCACGACCAGACCCCCGCAAAAAAAAAAAAAAACTAATATAGAGCTCATGCTATAGTCCTATCTGGGATTTTCCATGAGCGTAGCAGGTGTTACTATGTTAATATTAAGACTGAATTCAAAGCACAATAACCAAATTCAGAATGGATTAGACTAGTTTTCTGTCTTGTGTGATTCCCCTTTGGAATCTAACTGCATTGCCATAAGGAAGCCAGGACCACTTGGAGAGTGCTGCAGTCCTGTTTGGAGGGAAACAGAGAGAGGCCTCAGGCTTCTCAGGCTCAGCTCACTGCATCTGACAGCCGGCCCCAAGTTGGCAGCCACATGTGTGTGTAGTAGGTTCCCTAGCCCTCATTGACAATCGTTGACTCATCTTTTGACAGAGGTCAAAAGGAAAAAAAAAAAAAAAGACGATTAACTACTGAAAACTAAAAATTTTCTCTGGCATTGGTGGCTCATGCCTGTAATCCTAGCTACTCAGTAAGCTGAGATCTGCAACATAAAAGACAAAAATCAACAAAAAGTAGGACAATTTCACAGGCCTGTGGCAGATAAAATTGGCAGAAATAAAATATACAGAGGCTGGAAAGGTGGCTCAGTGGTAGAACGCTTGCCTTGCATGCATGAGGCCCTGGGTTCGATTCCTCAGCACCACATAAGCAAAAAGAAAAAAGCCGGAAGTGGCACTGAGGCTCAAGTGGTAGAGTGCTAGCCTTGAGCTGAAGAGCTGAGGGACAGCGCCCAGGCCGAGAGTTCAGGCCCCACGACCAGACCCCCTTCCCCCCCCCCAAAATATACAGGGGATAAGAATTATAAAGTATAATGAAATTAAACCAACTACTCTCAAGGTGTGGTCTATAGGTCTTTAAGGCCCTTTTTAGGGACTTAAGATATAAAAATTATTTTGATAATGTTAAGAATGTTTCTAGTTGTAAGATCTGCATAGGGACACCTCCCTACCTCTGGGTTAAGTTTCCACCCAGTATCTGTTACCCAGATAACTGGCACACCTGGAAGCAGTTACCTTCCCCTCCTGCTAGGTCACATCGTGGGCTGCCCCTGGTCACATGCCTTCCATCTGACCATAGGTGGTTCCTAGACCCTGAGGTTACATCCAGATCCAGCATGGCCACACCTTTCCCCCACCTGGCCACACTTCTCCCTGTCCCTGGCCTAGATAAGTCCTGGCCCAGGGGTGGGTCACCCCTTTTCTTTTTCAGCCATGCCTCTCCAACCATGCAGGGCTGGGGAAGCAGTTGGGTAAATAAACTTCTTTTCCTGCCTGAATAGTTTGTGATATTCTCTTCATTAGCTACCTAATGAAACCTACCTACTTAATATACCTTACACTAGTCTGTTTAGAGGTCTCTCGTAAGTATATACTAGAGTTTTCAAGAGGCTTCAAGACTTGAGATACCACAATAGTTTAAAGGCAGAAAAAGTAGAGGAAGCCAGCTTGCATCTAGTAAGATATATATATATATATATATATATATATATATATATATATATACACATATAGATACATACACACACAAACACACACACACACACACACACAAATGTGCCAGTGTACTGAGTAATTTTTGAGAGTAAATGAGTCCAAAAACAATATCAGGAGCTGGTGACGTAGCTGAGTAGTAGAGCACTTGCATAGATATATGTGGTCCTGAAAAAAAAAGATATATTTATTTGATTTCAAACCATTCATTAAAAAAAGACTGTATCGGGCTGGGAAGGTGGCTCAGTGGTAGAGCGCTTGCCTTGCATGCATGAGGCCCTGGGTTCCATTCCTCAGCACCACATAAGTAAAAAGAAAAAAGCCGGAAGTGGCACTGTGGCTCAAGTGGTAGAGCACTAGCCTTGAGCTGAAGAGCTGAGGGACAGCGCCCAGGCCCAGAGTTCAGACCCCACGACCGGACCAAAAAAAAAAAAAAGACTGTATCATCAAACCTTCAAACTAATTCAAAATGTTCTGACAGACTGAAACAACTGAATCAGCGTATAAATTGGAAAGATCTTTAATGTAATGTTCAATTTTAGACTTGTAAAGTAAACGACTCTAATCTATAGAAGAGTTCCAAATTATCTATCCCAAACAGTCAAAGCATAGGAGTAGCATACAGTACAACTGGCCTATGGCCAAGGAGTCACAGAAAGTTCTCTGATTTTTTTTTTCCCCAGTTGTCCTTTAGAAAGTCAAAACTGTGATACTTTATAGCTCTGAAGGTAGACATTGGACAACTTTTATAGGCAATTAGAATACCTTTCATATATATATGCATATCTATTATATATATTTATATATATATATTTATTTATTTTTTTACCAGTCTTGGGGCTTCAACTCTGGGCCTGGGTGCTGTCCCTAAGCTTTTGTGCTCAAGACTAATGCTCTATCACTTGAGTCACAGTTCCTTCTGGCTTTTTGTGTCTAACTGGAGACAATAATCTGAAAGGATCTGTCACATCCATCCCAGGGGACCACACAGAGGCAGGCAGGTACAGGAGAGAGATTATTACAAGGTTTATTAGAGGAGCCATATTTCCCCGGGAGAGCACAAGGCAGCCTCTGCCATCTAAGTGGCAGAAGGGTATCAGGGTAGGAAGTGAGGTAGATGGGAGTTCAGGTGGGCCTGGGCTGAGAGAGGGAGAGGCCAACTGTAAAGTGGGAACTTCAGGGCAGGGAGGAGCTCAGGTCTGGGTGGAGCAGAGGACCAAAGGTAGGCATAATGCTTACAGAATCTCCTGGACTTTCTACCCAGGACTCCTTTCAAACCATGATCCGCAGATCTCAGCTGAGTAACTAGGATTATTACAGGCTTGAGCCACTAGTGCCTGGCTTAATTTACATTCTTACTCAGAAATTCCATTTGAGTGATCTATCTTGCAAATATGCATATTTTCATGTAAAAAAGCTGTGCATATTGCAGCTGTATTTGTAATGGGAGAACAACTGAACTACTGGTCATGGTACATGCTCGAAACCAAATATAATGCAATTTTAAATAACCTCAATGCCAATGAAATGCATTCAATAGTGTAGATATTAAACTAATTTTCAACATAAAAGGCAGGAAGAGTTTTAGATCTGTCCTTTTTTTACTAAACATTTTGATTATGACAATAGACAGTACATTTTTAGGGAAAAAATATCATTTACAATCTTGTTGTGAACCACTCAACTCTTGATCAAATAACTGCTATCTAGGGGACCCCACAGGTTGTTTATACCAACCACAGTACAAGTGGCTTTTGTGAAGCATTGGCATCACATTTAAGTGTTGTGGTCGCAGGCACCCATCATGGCTGCCCAGGTATGGCAGGTTTGCATGGGAGGAAAGGCTTCCACACACCTTCAGCTCAAGAGTGAGAGTTCATGCCACGCATGGGGTCCTGCGAACTGTGTGCCCGGCTGTCCTCAACACATTCCTCAGATGTGTTCTGCCCATGTAAGTGTCTGTTCCAAGCATGTGAAACACTTAGGGTGTCCAGCACCTTTCAAGGACTCCATGGCTCCGTGTGACAGCAGTGGTATGACAATAAAATAATAAAATCATCATTCCATTTTTAAAAGATAAATAAACAAGAACAAGGAAACTTTCCATGCATGGGTGTGGCATCACCTGTGTGATTCCTAAGTGGAAAGGGCAAGGTTCTTGTCTAGGAAGAGTATGTGCTTATTTGTTTGAGTATGGGATTATGTTAGGAGGAAACTGGAGAAAGTGTCAACCTTGGCTGCCTTTGGGGAGAGGAATTTGGCAGCCTAAGGGCAGACTCGGAGGAGACTTTTCACTAAATCCTCTTTATACTTTAACATTTGAACTATATGGGTAGATGAGCTAGTAAAAAATAACATAAAAAGTTGATAGAATAAAAACAAAAAATGATTTGATTTCAAAGGAAAGGAGAAAAGGATAAAGAGAGAGGTAGAGCCCGCATACACACAGAGATGTTTATTGCTTTAATCTGGGCTGTCCCTGTTCGCCTTCTTTATGTCTTTCTGCTGTTTTCTCTTCTGCCTCGTTTGGTCTACAAACTTGATTCTACATGCTCGACAACTGAAGAAAAATACAATCTGTTTCTGCTTTTTAATAAGAATATATATTCCAAGATCCCAGAAAGCATTGAGTCAAATGTTTGCTTTGGCACAGCACCAAAACAATTGTTTCTCTTTTTTCTTTTTCTTTCTTTCTTGTGGGTGGTGGGGCTTGAACTCGGGGCCTGGGTGCTGTCCTGAGCTCTTCAGCTCAAGGTGAGTGCTTTAGCACTTGAGCCACAGTGCCACTTCTGGTTTTCTGGTGGTTTATTGGAGATAAGAGTCTCACAGGCTTTCCTGCCTGGGCTGACTTTGAACCAGCAATCCTCAGATCTCAGCCTTCTGAGTAGCTAGGATTACAGGTGTGAGCCACTGGCGCCCAGCTAACAATTGTTTCTTGAAAAAGAAACTTAACATTCATTAAATAAGTCTCATCCAGGTGAGGCGTGTGTGTGTGTGTGTGTGTGTGTGTGTGTGTGTGTCTGTGTGTGTGTGTCTGTGTTGTGTGTGTGTGTGTCTGTGTCTGTGTTTCTGTGTGTGTTTGTTTTACTGGGGTTTGAACTCAGGGTCTTCAACTTGTTCAGCTTGCTTGATCAACTGGCATGCTATCCCTCAAGCTATTCCTCCAGCCCTGTGCATTTTGAATTTTAGGTCTCTAAGCAGAAAAGCCACCCATCTATATAGAAATGAATATTTTTTATTCAGCCATCACTTCTCTAGCTATTCCAAGTTCATTCTAATAGTGCACAGAAGCAATGAACCAATCAGCCTAGTTTGGAGGAAAGCAGAAAGGTTGTGTCAGCATGTTCCCATTACAGAACAGATGCACCAAGATGGTGAGTTCCTAGCTTTTCTCCTTCTAGTGCTCCTAATAGCTAAGAAGAGTCTGTTGGCATGGCAGTATGCCAAGGGGCAATAACCACTACCCTTTATGTGTCTTTCCTGTGTCAGCCACTGCCCTGCTGCTCTGGCTCCTTCAGACCTTGGAACGACCTTGTTTGTTTTTTCACATTTTACTATTGAGGAAGTAGAGACTTGGACAAATGACTTGTCCAAGGCCACATAGGTATTCTGGTCACAGCCTGAGTCATTCAGATCAGAGTCTGGTTCTTACAGTGCTGGACTGTCAAACTTTAAACCTTCTGCTGATGCTGCTACTCTACTGTTCACAGTAGCCCTGAGGCCACTGCAAGCTCAAAACTTCCTGAAGTTTCCACACCTTTTTTCAATTCATGATTCTTGTTTTGCATCATGACTAATCATAATCTATATATTTTAGTGTAAAGATACTAATTTAAATTACTCATTCATTTTATTACCCAAATCATTCGTATCCTGGAAGACATACTGTGCGATCTCAGACTTTGCATACACTTAGGCTTAAGTGACTTTTGAACTCCATTAGGAAAAAACAAAACACAAAAAACATAGCCAGGCATCAATAGCTCATAGCTGTAATCCTAGCTACTCAGGAGGCTGAGATCAGAGAATTGCCATTCAAGGCCAATTCAGGCAGGAAAGTACTTTATCTCCAATAAACTACTCAGAAAAAGCTGAAAGTGGCACTGTGGCTCTAGTGGTAGAGTATGAGCCTTGGGAAAAAGAAGCTCAAGGACAGAGCCCAGGACCAGAGTTTCAGACCCAGGACTGGCAAAACAAAATAAAATAAATGACAAAAAAAACCCCAAAAAACCTCCCATAGCCCAGTGAGTTTTCATACCACGGAACATTATATTATAGGATGGATACCCCTTGGTTTTTATATTACGCTACTTCATGTTATCAAGTGGCCCCATGAATATAACTTGGTTCTTCATATGGTATAAGTACAGAAGAGAATGAAAATTGAGTACCTGGTTCTCTTAGCTATTAAAATTTTATGGCTTATGAATAAAATTAGTATTGTTCCATAATCAGACTCTTCACATTTGGCCATGGAGGCTCTTCTAGCATCCCTTGTCCCCTTTCTTTTTTTTTTTTAATTTTATTTTATTTTATTTTTTTGTGAACATACTGTACAGAGGGGTTACAATTACATGGACAGGATAATGCGTACATTTCTTATCAAGCATTGCAGCCTCCTCCTTTGTTTACCCTTCACCTCCCTTCCCAGCCTCCCCCCCTCCCCCCCAATATCCCCCCCACACACACACCAACGTTGTAAAGCTCGTTTACAACATGACAACTTGTACTTCTCATTGTTGCGACAGGTCCACCTGTATCCTTAAACGACTTGTTTTTTCCCATCTCTTCCACAAGTTATACTGACATCAAATATAGTGAAAGCAGGGGTTATACTGTGGGGGAGGCCTTGTCCCCTTTCTTTTGAGGTAACATCCCAGAGAACTTATGATAGCTACTATAATGGACATTTTCCAAATCTCAGAGGCCTAAAAAACTAAAGCTGTGTTTCCAATTTCCATCACAGTCTGATGTCAGTTGTCATCTCTCTGAGTGTCTCTCCTCTAAGTAGTGACTCAGACTTTCAGGTTCTTACATTTTATAATCCTAACTTTCAAATGTGTATATATATGTATATATATATATATATATATATATGTGTGTGTGTATATATAATATTATTATCATTAAGGTGTTGTACAGAGGGGTTACCATTTCATAAGTCAAGTAATGAGTCATTTCTTTCCTTTTACTGAACAATATCACTCCTTCTTTCACTATCTCCCAGTTTCCCCTCCTGTCCCTGCCCACAGTTACCAAGATCATTTTCCACATAGTATATACTGAATAGAATGATTACATTTGTTCACTCTTCCAACTGTTTTTTGGGGGTTTTTTTTGGTCATAGGGCTTGAACTCAGGACCTGGGCGCTGTCTTTGAGCTCTTTTGCTCAAGACTAGTAGTGCTCTACCACTTTGAGCCATAGCACCATTTCTGGTTTCTAAGTGGTTAATTGGAGTTAAAAATCTCAGGGGGACTTTTCTGCCTGGGTTGGCTTCAAATCATGATCCTCAGATCTCAGCCTCCTGAGTAACTAGGATTGCAGGCATGAGCCACGGGTCTTCCAACTTTTTTTTTTTTTGGTCAGTTGTGGGGCTTGAACTCTGGGCCTGGGAACTGTCCCTCAGCTCTTCAGCTCAAGGCCAGAGCTCTACCACTTAAACCACAGCGCCACTTCTGGCTTTCTGGTGGTTAATTGGAAATAAGAGTCTCATGGATTTTCCTTCCCCAGGCTGATTTTGAACCACAGTCCTCAGATCTCAGCCTCCTGGGTAGCTAGGCATGAGCCACCAGCTTCCAACTTTTTTTAAACATGTAGCCTCGCTGACATCTTATACCCACACAGGTTTGAATATGGAGATCACTTTGATTTTAATCTAACTAAAAACAAAAAGATGGGAAATAAGGTTTTCTTTTATTTTTATTGTAAAGGTGATGGACAAGGGGTAACAGTTATAGGTCAGGTAATGAGTACATTTCTTTTTAAACAGTGTTACCTCTTCCCTCATTTTCTCCCAATATTTTCCCTCGTTCATTTTCAGCATAGTGTCTGGTGAGTAGCCTACTGAATTAGTTATGTTCTGAGAGACAAAAAGGAAACAGGATTTGGGGAACATATAACCCTGTTCCTACCATAAACCTCTTTTGGGAAACTGCCTTAACCTAATTCCTTGTAGTTTTGATGGAGTTGGCAGTGCAAATCCCACCTAAGACAAGTTAGAAGACAGTAGTCTCATGACCTGAGCTCAACAAAGTCAGAATTCTCTCCGTAACTTGAGTCTTGAGCAGAGTTGAAGAGTAGAAGGATGGTGCCCCATGGAGTAATCCAGTGGCAGTGCCCAGAGAGATGGGTCCTTGGCTTTAGCTGTGATCTTCTTATGGTTCCACTGGACCTTGTTTCTCTCCATGTCTAGTTATCTAATTCTTCTCTCAAGTCTTTGAGATGCCCATTGTCTTTTCCATGAATTTCCCTATGTTTGATTAAGTTAGAATTCATTCCTGTTACTTGCACCCAGGATATCTTAATTGGTACTAGTATTTATCACATATATACTGACCGGCCGGATTTCTCTTCTCTTCATGTCTTGGCCTTGAACTGTGATACTTTTAGAGGAGATGCCTCCCCTTGGAGATACAATGGGATGTCTAGGTAAACCTTGCCAGATGGCATCTACCTTATTATTTGCTGTCTTTAACTTTCTAAGTAGATGGGGGAAAAAAAGCAAGAAACAATTCAAAGCATATGTTTAAGGTCAGATAAGTGCTAAAGATATGGCATCACCAGTAAGGAGGTCAGGCGGGCAATCAAGCCATCCATATCCAAGAGTGACTTGTAAAGAAAAGTCCAAGACAACTTTCTCTGCTTTTGGTACTGGGATTTGAACTCAGGGCATGAGTGCTTGCTATTCAAGTGCTCTACCCCTGAACCACACCTTCAGCACCTTTTTGCACTGTTTACTTTTGAGAGGTTCTCACTTCCGGACCAGGTTGAACACCTGGATTGTGATCCAACCGTTTCAGGTTTCCCATAGCAGCTGGGATGACAGACACATGAGACCATGCCCAGCTGCTTTATGTTGAAATGGATGGAGTCTTCCAGTCTTTGCCCAAGTTGACCTGGAACTGCAGTCTTCCCAATATGAGCCTCCCATATAGCTTGGAATGAGGGAAGTGCCCCATTGCTCGCAACTGTGGGGGTCTCATGAGCTTCTCTGGGGCAGGGCTCAAACTATAATCTTCCCATTAGATAGACAGTTATGAATTTGGTCTTCAGAAGCTCCAACTCTGGGACATTGTGGGAGAGTCTATTCTTTTCATCTGCTCCAGATACTTCTTTTTCTAATTTCTCACACTTCCTTTCTACTGGCCTTTCTCTTTAAGTCCAGCATTTACTGTCAGCCTTATTCTTCATCGAGCTAGAATCCTGGCTTCCCTCATTCTCTTCTCCCATCCTCTCCTCAACTGACTGCTTATGTAAATCCATCTGCCCTCTTTTCCTCGCTTGACTAGCCCCAAAGAGGTTGTTAGGCCAGGTACTCAGGGAAGATAATCCCAGTCTCACCTTGGGGGTTGGGGTATCTTTAATGATTCTGCAAGCCACCTATGCTAATTTCTAAGCCAGTGATTGGCTTAGAAAGAGGCTGAAAGGAGGATAAATCTGAAGGCAACACTTTGGTTTTTTTTTTTTTTTTTTTTTGGGTCCGGTCGTGGGGCCTGAACTCTGGGCCTGGGTGCTGTCCCTCAGGTCTTCAGCTCAAGGCTAGCACTCTACCACTTGAGCCACAGCGCCACTTCCGGCTTTTTTCTTATGTGGTGCTGAGGAATCGAACCCAGGGCCTCGAGCATGCAAGGCAAGTGCTCTACCACTGAGCCACCTTCCCAGCCCATGAAGGCAACACTTTGGGAAAGATTTTCTTATTCTTACATGGAGAATCCATTAAGATCATTTTTTTTCCCCTTCAAGGTAGACATGTAGCTTAGCAGTAAATACTTGCCTAGCATGCACAAGGTTCTATATCCCATTTCTAGCAATGCTAAGTAAATAAAATAAGTTATTTTTGCTTGGGCAAAGAGGTGATGTTCAGAGCTGTGGCAGCTTCTTATAACCATAAGGACATATAGCCAAAAAGGCATATCCACTGATAAAATTCTGGCACCAACATGGGTAGTTGACAGTTACAAGTTGGCAATTAGTTATTGGAGAATTATTAGCTATTTCTTTCAGCATTTTCTTTTCTTTTTTTTTTTTTTTTGGGTCCAGTCGTGGGCCTGAACTCTGGGCCTGGGCGCTGTCCCTCAGCTCTTCAGCTCAAGGCTAGCGCTCTACCACTTGAGCCACAGTGCCACTTCTGGCTTTTTTCTTTTTGCTTATGTGGTGCTGAGGAATCGAACCCAGGGCCTCATGCATGCAAGGCAAGCGCTCTACCACTGAGCCACCTTCCCAGCCCCAAAGTGTGTCTGAGATAATTTATTTTATTTTATCTTTTTTTTTTTTTTTTTGTCGGTCGTGGGGCTTGAACTCTGGGCCTGGGCGCTGTCCCTCAGCTCTTCAGCTCAAGGCGAGCGCTCTACCACTTGAGCTTCAGCGCCACTGTCTTTCAGCATTTTCTTTCCTCCTCTTCCTCCTCCTCCTTTTCTTCCTTCTCCTTCTTCTTCTTCTCTGGTTGAGTGGCTTGAACTCAGGGCCTGGGCCCTATCCCTGAGTTCTTTTGCTCAAGGCTAGCACACTACCACTTTGAGCTCTAGCTTCCCTTCTGATTTTTGAGTGGGCATAAGAGTCTCACAGAGACTTTTCTGCCTGGGCTGGCTTTGAAATATGATCCTCAGATCTCAGCCTTCTGAGTAGCTAGGATTACAGGTATAAGCCACCAGTGTCCAACTTAAAAGCATTTTGCTGTTGTTGTTGTGGGGCTTGAACTCTCTGAGCCTGGGCGCTATTCCTCAGCTCAAGGCTCAAGGGTAGCCCTCTACCACTTAAGCCACGGTGCCTTAGATCTGAAGATCACGGTTCAAAGCCTCATGAGTAGCTAGGATTACAGGCGTGAGCCACTGGTGCTCAGCTCAAAAGCATTATTTTTAACCCTTCCTTTTTTCCCTCTCTGGCAAATGCACAGTATTTTAGTTATAGTGTCTGACATGGCCAATTGAAATGGATAGTTTGAGTAATCACTTGAATAACACATTATATGAAAAATGCTAATCAGGCACATGAATCCCTTCTAGATAATGATGTGTCCCTTGTGAGCTGAAAAGCCCTGGAACCCATCAATTAATAACACCAGGCAATACTGTATTAGTCATGGCTCCTCACCATTTAATTCAAGGTTTGGTGCACTGTTCCAAGCATGGTCCTTCCAAAAAGGCTGCCTGGAAGCTTGGTTTATGACTTTTCAGCAAAGATAACAGTACTATTCCAACAGAAAAGCTTTTTAACATTCAGGAATCATTAACAAGAAAGTGATTTGAATGAAGTAAGTTAGTACTTCTCATTAACAAAGAATGTTGGATTGGACGTTTGCCTGAACTACACTTGAAAAAAAAAACAGATTCCTTTAGTTGGGAGTTTGACTTACCACTAGATGTCGCTACAGTCAGACATTATTTTATTAAAAATGTTAAAAAGCAAGCTTACTGAGAAAGCAAATCACTCTTCATCTAAACTACTTTGGCTCTTCTTAGACAATAAATGTTTATGGAGTGAATTAAGGTAGAATCAATGTATATGAATTGTTCTGCCTTGAGATCTGAGTTCTGTTCTGATAGGAAGGTCAGAGGAAAGTCTTAAGTTTGCAACATAAAAATGATGTTTAAAATGATCAGACAAAAATAGAAGGAAACAACTCTGTCTGGAGTTCATGTAAGGGGAAGGGGTAAAAGGAATGAAGCAACTCAGTCATATAGATGCATCTGATTCTGTGCCAGGCACTAGGCTATGTTACCAAGGGAAAGTGTGGTTCCCAGACATCGATGGGAAAGTAAAGCAGGACTTTTTTTTTCCTGTTCTTCATGGGAGAAATGCAGGAGAGCATATTTCCTGGCACCAGAAATACATAAAAGTTCTAAAATCAGAATGAAGGGCTCAAGAAACAATTGCCACCAGCTCTTCCTCAATAAGATCTCAGCCTTATGTTCTCGCTTGCTTTTTTCCATTCAAGGTTGGGCCCTACCACTTGAGCCATGCCTTCAGTTCTGGCTTTTTGCTGGTTAACTGAGATAAAAGTCTTGTGGATTTCTCTGCCCAGACTGGCTTTGAACCATAATCCTCAGAGTTCAGCTGCCTGGGTAGTCAAGATTATAGCTGTGAGCCACATCTTACCACTTGAGCCTCAATTATTTTGCTTTTTTATTTGTTTCTCATATGGAGGCAGGGTAATTGTGCTTGGGCTAACCTTGAACCACAGAACCATAGTCTTCCTACCTCAGCCTCTTGAGTAGCTGAGATTAAATACAAGCAAGTGCCCCTATCTGGCCCTACTTTCCTTTCCTTTTTCTTTTCTTTTCTTTAAAAACGGAGATCAGCTACATATGATACAAAGAGATTAGAAAGTTAGAATGTATGCAAACATGGCAAACTATTCAAAGATTTGAGGCAATGGTTATGTACATGGTTTGGACACCTGTTATGTGAAAGTATCTTCACTTATTTAATCCTTTCAAGGGCTCAGTGAGGCAGGAGTTTTTCTTATTCACATTTTAAACGATGAAACAACTAAGAAAGGTGAGGGATGAGAGGTTAAATAACATATCCAAAACCATCCAGTTAATAAGTGATAAAATTGGGGTTCAAACCTGGGGCTGGACCCAACCGGCTCAGAGCCAGCCAACGTTCTATGCCTGCCAACATCCTCCAGGGAGCCATTAGGCCTCCAGTCAAGATGAGTGATAAGCCAGACGTGTCCAAAGTGGAGAAGTTTGACAGATCAAAACTGAAGAAAGCTTATACTGAGAGGGTGGGGGTGGGGGGGAGAACATTCTTCCTTCAAGGGAAACTATCCAGCAGGAGAAAGAGTGTGACCAAACATCCTAAAATGCAGATTGCCTCTCAAGAGCAAGCTTCAACATCCCCTGACATTCTTGCTTAATTTAGGCTTATTTCTGTAAAGCTATGTGTTTGTGGAGATGTGAGGCACCTGGAGATGTTTTCTATATTCCCAGGCTAAGCGGTCATCAGTAGCCAATGTCCCCTTCAGTTTGTTTTTAAAGTGAAGTTTCAGATGGTAGATGACATGCGGTCAGTAACCTCACATTGATGACCTTTGTGGGTGTGTGATCCTCGTGCCTCCAACAGAGTGAATCAGTTTAACCTATACTGGGTGCCTTCTGCTTCATAATCATGCTTTTGTAGCCTCTTAATTTTCATTTACGATAAAGCACTCGGCGATTCTCTTTTTATCATTCATCAGCCAAGGCAACTGGCTCTAGTCAGGGTCTGATTACAATAAAATCTCAGATCCACGTTGTTTAGGTTGGTTTTTGTATCACTTGCTCATTTAAATTTGTGTGTGTGTGTGTGTGTGTGTGTGTGTGTGTGTGTGTGTGTGTGTGTGTGTGTGTGTACATGCAAGTGGTGCTGGGGTGCAGCCAGGGCCATGCTCACAATAGGCAGGTGCTCTACCACTGAGCTACACCCTCAGCTCTCAATCACTCCTATAAAAAGATCTTAGTTAATGAACTATTCCTTTGTTTCTTTTTTTTTTTTGGCGGTCATGGGGCCTGAACTCTGGGCCTGGGCACTGTCCCTCAGCTCTTCAGCTCAAGGCTAGCGCTCTACCACTTGAGCCACAGCACCACTTCCTGCTTTTTTCTTTTTGTTTACGTGGTGCTGAGGAATCGAACCCAGGGCCTCATGCATGCAAGGCAAGCACTCTACCACTAAGCCACCTTCCCAGCCCTGAACTATTTCTTTGACTAAGATGCTTCACTTTGTGTTAGGAAAAGGGAATTAATACAAAGGCAAGAAAATTGGCTGCCATTCTTGTTTTGGTAGTCCTAGGATTTGAACCCAAGGTTCTGAGCTTGCTAGGCAGGCACTCTACCATCTGAACCAATGCCCTGCCCCACATCCCCCACTCTACCCCCCATTCTTGGCTGTCTTCAGGAAGAGAGCTGGGAGCATCTGGAGGTGAGGAAGAACTTGGATACGGAAGGCCACCTAGTGGCTGTCTGTCTCCTCTACACAGCTTTAGGCGGTTTGGGGGAAAGAGGAAAGAATTGAGGAGCGCCTGCTGAGGAGATGTGTGAGGTTCTGTAATAGGTCTAGAGACACGAGAGGTATTTCAGGATTCTTCTTTCCATGCTTCACAATTAATAGTGCTTATTTTCTCAGATTTTGCCAAAATAAACTTCACTGCTGGCTAGGGCTCAAACTTGGAAGAATTCCAGTAGGGAATGAATCGTTTCTTGAAATATTGTCATTACTTACATTTTTTTTTATATCACAAAAATAGATAAACAATCACACTACCTAAAGGGAAGGGGCTGATGCTGACTTTACTTCCCCTGTTAATTGTTTAGGCAATTTGATTTCTCTTAAGTTCATTCTGTTTCTGAACTAGGGAAGCAAGCAAGTGAGAAATATTTTCAGAACTGCAAATTTGAAGTCCTTACATAAACATAATATTAGGGATGTCTGTATCTGTTAGTAGTATCTTCACGGTTCAGGGATATATTGCTCTAACCTTTGCTTTTATTTGGAGCAATGTTATCTGCCTGATTTCTGGCTTAAAAATATGTGGACATCTTCCACACCTCTCTACTTAAAAATATTTTGGTAAATTATTTCATTGCTTTTATGTTGAGGAACCCTCCCTGAGTCATTCCATCTTGTCCTTGGCAAGGTAAGTAAATCCAGTTGGGTGTTAATTATGAATTCCTCAGACTCGAAACTTCTCCCACATACTTTGTCCAGAAGCAGGTAGAAGATGATGCTCTGGAAAAATTACAAGATAAATATTTGAAAGTCAAGGCCTACACAGCTAGTGAATCTTTCCACAACGGCCTGTGAAAACCTATTATTAAAACTCCAAGTAAATAGGAAATGTTTCCTAAATAAAAAACACAAATCACTTATAAATCTAGGGACAATTTTGAGTTTGTTATAAAGAAAAATAGAGTAATGAAGCAGTGAGCTCTTTTTTTGTAATTCACACCAACATTTAGGAGGAGGCTTGTGATTTTTTTGTTTTTGTTTTCAATAATATTCAACATTGGACTCAATTTGAGCTTTTCAATGGTTAGCTGGAGATAAGAGTCTTATGGACTTTTCGTCCAGGCTGGCATAGAACCTCAGCCCTCAGAGCTCAGTCTCATGAGTAGCTGAGGATTATAGGTATGGGCCACCAGCACCTGTCTTTTGTCAGAAGCCCTAGGCCCAAGGACAAAATCACATGTTGACCTCTTGTTTTGATTTTAGAAATACAATTTATTAGAATAAATTATTCTCATCTCTCCTGAAACTTCATTCATATCTAGAAAGGCTCCCAGGCTCCCAGAACTCTCTCAGTTCCATAGCTGTTTCTTCTCATCTTCCCTGTGTCCTGTGAGGTGAGTAGAAACCCACTCAGAATCTAATGGCACCCACCTCCCCCCAACTTTGTGGTGTGGATATAGCTAGCCAAGAATTGATGTAGAAACCAATGGCTTTCAAAAACTCTAGGAACATTTCTTTTTTTTTGGGGGGGGGGGGAGGGTCTGGTCGTGGACCTGAACTCTGGGCCTGGGCACTGTCCCTCAGCTCTTCAGCTCAAGGCGAGCGCTCTACCACTTGAGCCACAGCGCCACTTCTGGCTTTTTCTGTTTATGTGGTGCTGAGGAATTGAACCCAGGGCCTCATGCATGCAAGGCAAGCACTCTACCACTAAGCCACCTTCCCAGCCCCTCTAGGAACATTTCTTAAAATATTCTTGTTCTAAAAAATCATACACTGTCTTTCTCCCTCCCTCTCTTCCTTCCTTCCTCCTCCCCTCCCTCCCTCTTTACCCCTTTTTCCTTTCTTTTTCTAAAGCAATACTTATATACATGTCTATAATTCCAGCATTCAGGAGACTGAGGCAAGGTCAAAGCCAGTCTGATATCTTAAAAATGATAGAAAAAATGAAGCCTTTGTATGCTATTGGTGGGAATGTAAATTGCTGCAACTATTATGGAAAAAGGTCTGGTGGTTTCTTAGAAAATGAAAAAAAAAATAGAACTACTGTGTAACACATCAATGCTACCTCTGGTATATATCCAAAGGAAATGAAATCAGGGTTGAAGAAACACTGGAGACACTGCACCCCTGTGTTTATGAAACTCTTATTCACAATAACCAAGCAATGGAATCACTTACAAGGATTCCAGTTCTGAGTTGGGGGATGCCTTCTAACTTCATGTCTTTCTTCCCTGATATCTATGTGGAAAACACCTTGGTTGAGTATAAGAAGAGGCAAGTGATCATAGTCAGAAGAAAGATGTCTGCTGCAGGTCTTGAAGAACATCAGAAGGCCTTGATCGCTAACTGATCTGAAGGATGGCTTCAACTCCTGGCTAAGAATTCAGAATGAGTTAACTCATTCTTTTTCATGAAAGTGATATGTGTACTTGGTAACACACACACACGCACACACACACAGCATAGTACAGAAACACAAACCAGCAGGTCTCTTGTTAGAAAGCACTTCATTTTAACTGTAGATCTCTGGGTTACCAAAAGTGAAGGTGTAGTTGAACAGGTCATTTTTATTCAAGTATTTGTAAGGTTTGGGGTCAGGAAATGCTGAACATAAGAGGAAACAAAGATTCAGAAACAAGGATTTTGGTTGAGGACAGGGTTGGTGCTGGGGATTAGCAGAAATCATCCCAGCAGAATTTGAAAATGATGTTCTGAACCAATTCAGCAGTGATACTCATGAGATACTATGTTGACAATGAACCATACAACTTGGCAGGGAGGTGAGATGTGAGGGGACAAAGGGGAGAAAATGAGGGAGGGGAGAGGGTGACACTGTTCAAAAAGAAATGTACTCAATACCTGACATATGTCATTGTTACCCTTCTGTTCATCATCTTTAATGATAAATTTTTTTTTGAAAGGAAATGACGTTCTGGAATAAATGAGTAGTAAAATCATGGCAGTTCAAGGGGCCAGCAGAGCTGGTTCTTCAATTTGTATCTTATCACAAGTGTCCCCAGATGAGAGGACCATCCAGTCATGGAAACATGTCCCTAGACAGCATTAGGAGCAAGGCTTGGAAACCAAATCTGGAATCAAATCTGATCTTGTCACTTTCAGATCCTGGGCATTGTAACAATAGGAACTCAGCTATGAATGATCATGACCTGAAGAGAATGATCTCCCCCTGAGGAGAAAGGCAGGAGGAGGGTCCACCTGGTGAACCCATCTGGTGAGCCAAACCAGCCACAGGAAAACTCAGAACAAACCAAGGCTCCACTTTGCTTTCCATAGCCACACCAGCCAACTTGTGACTTATCTGACAGGAATTTGGCAGCTGATAAGGGAAATGAAAGCCATCCAAGTTTATTTCATTATGATCAGATGGCCCACAAAATACATCTAGATTATCATTAGGTATTTTTTCCCACAAAGAGAACGACCTGACACAGACCGCAAGGTATTTATTTATAATTTGGATGAATTATGGCACAGTATTTTGTTTCATGATTCTTTCATTTATTGACAGGCCAACATGACCACAGAAAATTTGAAATCCTTACCAGTCCTTCACTGACCTCCTGTACTGTTGAAAAAAAATGAAGATTAGCTGTACGGGAAAAACAAAGCTTCAGTTTCAAAAGCAGATTACATTCGGTATAGTAAGATTAGTGAATATTAGAGAAAGGAAGATGAGTGTCACTAATCACTTAAGCTCTTTGAATCTTCTTTGACTTCAACAAAGTTCTTCCCACCTCTATGATATCCTTCAGAGTCTTTCACTTCCCAGTCAGGGTGAGTTTCTCCCACTCGGCCTTGGAGACTGTGCTGTTCTCATTTAAATAATAGCATTCATCAAATGCTTAAGTTTTTACTCTCATAGTATATACCTCCCATTGGTCAATGAGCTCCATGGATGGCAAAAGATAGCAAGAATTTCCTTATTTGTTAAAGGCATAGTCACACAAAGAAGTACAATACCGTAGCAAAAGAAAATAAGAAATCAGCCTCACACTTGTAATCTTAGTGACTCAGGATTCTGAGATCTGAAAATCCCCATTTGAAGCCCTAAGTTCAAGTTCATGTAGTAGCATGCACGCGTGCGTGCGCGCACACACAGACAGACAGACACACACACACACAAGAAATGAAATGAAACTTTGTGTGTGTATGTATGTGAGAGAGAAAATGAACAAATGAGTCAAAATGCTAGTGAAAAATGAAGTTTTCAATTCTTTTTCTTTTTGTGCATGTGTGTGCTTTCCTGGGGCTTGAACTCAGGGCCTGGGCACTATCTCTGAGCTTTTGTGCTCAAGGCTGGTGCTCTACCACTTGAACCACAGCTAACTTCTGTTTTTGTGTGTGTGTGGGGGGAGAGTAGCTAGGATTACAGGCATGAGACACTGGTGCCTGGCTTCAAATTTTAATTTATATATATAGATTATCTCTTCAACCCTATACCCCCAATTTCCTAATATAGCCTCTGGAACACAGTAGATACTCAAAATATACTTACTAAATCCTTAAGATGAATGATCAAATATGACTCTTTGGATTGCAAATAATGAACTATCCAGGTCAAACTACATAATTGACAAAAAAAGTCCATTCATTTAACTAGGTTCAAAGAGCATACTTAGTTTCAGGCGTAACTAGATACAGGGGCTCAGTAATTGATGGGAATAGGATCTTCTCTCTGTCTCTCTGTCTCTCTCTCTGTCTCTCTGTCTCTCTGTCTCTCTCTCTTTCTCTGTCTCTCTGTATAGGTATCTCACTCTTCTCCTGTTCTTCTCCCTTATCCACTATCTTACTCTTTTTACATCTTGACTGTCCATATGGTGGCCTTGTAGATCCAGCATGAACCATATTATTGGGAGAAATGAAAACTCACTTATCCAACTAGTTCATAAACTTCTACTACTCATCCAACTGAGTGAACATAAATGATAAAGAACACTAATGGGCAGCTGTGAGACTTCTGACTTCCACCAAAACCACTTGGATGAGAGAAGGGTGGGCACAGTTCTCTAGGGAACTTGGGATGCTGTTGAAGATGAAGGGGGGTTGGCCTCTGGGCCAGCCAAATCCACAGATGAGCATTTCAGAGTCATTGTGTGCACCAACACTCAAGGACTCAAGCACTCCTGTTGCTATCTTGGGTCAGGGCAAAGAAAGATGGATAGTCCCTAGCTTTCAGGCTCTTCAATGTAATTTTACCCTACCAGGAAGCCCTAAGAGATGATTTCATTGTTGCCATACATGCTTCCTGGATCCTTCCAAACAACAAAGACAATATCTCCTCATCTTCATCATCAAGGAGTAGAAATACTGCTTGGTTCTCCCTTCTCCCCTTTGGCTAGCTTCTCTACCAACCTCATGGCAAAAAAACCCAAGACACTGTGAAGTCTCCATATGGAATTTCTAAACTCCAACCTATTTTCTCCTCTAAGCTCAGTCAGCCAGTGCTTCCCAAACACATTTTGTATTTTAAAAATCAAAATAAAGGAAGTTCCCCTAATCTCCTGTCAAATGACAGTGCTGGGCTCCATTCCTCTGGTGATGCAGAATTCTGTTTAATCACTCAAACAGGGGAAGGTTTAAGGTACATCCTTTGAAAGAATGCAGTGAGATTACAAGTAGAAAACATGGTCTTTTCCATTAAGAAGCTCTTCCTTTAATGTGTGTGCAGCAGGGGAGGGGCAGCTGGAGACCTTCACCAAGCATCTGCCTGTTACTGTACCAAAGCAATGGCTACTTTGGAGTCCTTCTAGTTCTGTGGATTTCAGGGGAGCAGGAAGCAAGAAGACTGGAGTGTAAGGTCAATAAAGGTTGGGGGTTTTGCCTGTTCTTCTCATTTACCTGTCCTCCTATATAGAAGTGTGCCTGATGCACGACAAACATCAGTAAATAGTGGAAGAATGACTGGGGAAGATGTGCAGAGAGCATCAGAGTACGTAGGAGGGAAAGTGAAGGTCTAGTGAGACTTAACAAAGAGGAGTGGTAGCAAGGAGGGTGTTATGGGAGGGTGGGGGCATACTCCATGCCTGAAAAGTCACGAGGTAGCAAATAGATGTGTTTTGTTTGGTGCTTCTGTTGTGGTTTGAATAGGTTCTTTTCAAAATGCAGGTGCTGTCAGTGTGATAATGAGAACAGGTGGGGCCTTTAAGAGGGGAATTAGTTATGAGTAGTCTTCCCTTGTATGTGAGACTGAAGTCCTAACAGAAGAGGTTGCACACAGCATTGCCCTTCTGCCTTCTGCAGACTACTAAGGAGGCAGATCCAAGACACCATCTTGGAAACAGACAGCAGCCCTCAGCAGACAATGGACTCTATCAGACTCCCAACCTCCAGAACACTGAAAAAATACATTCTATTGTTCATTGACTACCCCAGTTTTGTTTTAGCAGCACAAACAGACTGGGGCAATCACCAGTGTTCTAAAACTTTGGAACACCAATGCCCAGCTAAATAATTTTTTTAAAATTTTATTTTATTTTATTATAAAGGTGATGTATAGAGGGGCTACAGTTACATAAGTAAGGTAATGAATACATTTCTTGTCAAACATTGTTACTAAATAACTTTTTAAGAGTAAATAAAGGTCCAAGTGCTGGTGGCTCACACCTTTAATCCTAGCTATCCAGGAGTCTAAGATCTGAGAAGTGTAGCTTGAAGCCAGCCTGGACAGGAAAGTCTGTGAGTCTCTAACAAGCAAAAGACCTAAAAGTGGAGGTGTAGCTCAAGTGACAGAGTTCCAGCCTTGAGTAAAAAAACTAAGGGACAGTATCCACACCGTGAGTTCAAGCTCCAGTATTGGTGTACACACACACACACACACACACACACACACACACATACACACACAGAGTAAAGGGTCCTATAAAATTTCCAAAACTAAGTATGTGCTTGACAATTACACAATAAAGAAGTAGGAAAATATCATAACTCAATTTGCCTCAAGATTTCCCATAGTTCATTAACTGGAATATACCAGAAGCAAGAGCCATTGATTATTCTCATCCCCTTCTCTTTCACCCCCTCACACAAAGTCCCGGAACTACAGCCTCTTTAAGAACATTAGTGTGAATATTTTTGCTATTTTCCTTCTCTAGTATTTTCAGAAACTTAACACTTGCTGGAAGTGGCAGGTGCAGTGCTAATTTTAATATGGGCAAGAGTCTGCCTAGCCAGCTATTTCAGAAGGGCTTGGAGAGCTGTATCAGAGCATCAGGGTGGTTGGCGCATTGTGTTGAGCTTGAGACCATTGAATGTCGGCCTCCTTCTTGCTTGTTAAACCCCTGTGAGCTATGAGCAATCAAAAAGGAAAAAGGAGTCCACACCTGTTCCAGCTTTGGCAAGAACCCCGAAATAGAGCAACCATCTCTCATTAAAGCTGAACGCCAGCATTTGCAGCTGCCAGCCTTGCTTATCAAAAATCAATTCCTGCCTATTATATAACATAAATAGGAGAGCCATTCCCCCCTTCCAAGCCACTACTTTTCTTCTTGAGGGAAGAATTTTTGGGGGCACTTTTGTGTAGATTTGGATTCAGTGGGGAAATTTTCTTTCACCCTATCAATGGTCCACTAAAAGGATTTCACTGCCAAAATTTGTTTTTTTTTTCATTTGACCATGATTAATAGTGTAGTTGGATGTGGTGGTTTATGCCTATAAGCTTAGCTACTCAGAAGGAAGAGATTGGAAAGATTGAAGTTCAAGGCCAGCCCAGGCAAAAGTCAGTGAAACTACCATTTCTACCACTTGTGCAGTATGGTGGTATGCGTCTGTGTTCTCAGCTATGTGCAAAAGGCCTTAGGTAGGAGGATCATAGTGTAAGGCTGGTTTGTGTTCAAAACTTGAGGTGCTACCTGGAAAAATAAGTAAAGCAAAGAAAAGGAGGGCATAGTTTAAGTAGCAGAGTGCCTGCCTACAAAGTGTGAAACTCTGAGTTCAAACCTCAACGCTTCAAAAATTAAATAGTAAACATAGAGCACAGTGTGTTATTATTTTCTTTCCTAGACAAACTACAGAAGAATGAATGAAGAAAAGTATACACAGGAACGTAAAACTTTGCTCAGTAGATGCAATAATCAATATAAAGTAGCTGGGCGCTGGTGGCTCACACCTGTAATCCTAGCTACTCAGGAGGCTGAGATCTGAGGATTGTGGTTCAGAGCCAGCCCAAGCAGGAAAGTCCATGAGACTCTTAGCTCCAATTAACTACCAAAAGACTGGAAGTGGCGCTGTGGCTCAAGTGGTAGAGTGCTTGGTACTGAAGAGCTCAGGGACAGCGCTGCCCAGAGTTCAAGCACCATGACTGACAAAAAATAAATAAATAAAAATAAATAAATAATAGAGTTTGGTTTAGTCTAATAATATACACAAAGACAGAGAAAAGGTGATGAATGGAAAACAGAAAAGAGTGAGAGGAAAGGGGATACATTGGGAGAGTGTGGAGTTAAAGATGGACAAGGAGTTACAGTTGTTCAGACCACTCTTCAAAACTTTTAGTCCCCAAACTCACCTTGCAAGTACATGCTGCTTCAATTTGGCTTCCTGAGTCTCCATGTGTGGTCTATTCCGATCCTTGACATTCTGCATGGTCTGATAAAACCAACCACAAACATCTCTTGTGGTAATAAACATATTCAAGGCTGAGCTTGTTCTATAATAGATTGTCTTAATTATCTCTACGTTTCCTAGAGTATGTATGATTTCATGTTTTCATTTCCTATTTAAGAATCCAGTAAGAGGGCCAGGTGCAATGGCTCAGCCTAAAATCCTAAGCTACTTGGGAGATGGAGACTAGGAAATTGCAATTCTGGGCCAGCCCAGACATAAACATCTGTGAGACTCCATCTCAACCAATCAATGGCTTAGTGCAGTGGCATGAATTTCTCATCCCAATCTATGGGTGAAGCATAGTGGCTGGGTATAATGTATGCCTGCTACCCCAGCAACAAAGGAAAGCATAAATAGAAGGACTACAGTTCAGGCTAGCCTGGGCATAAAGCAAGGTTCTATCTTGAAGATAATCAATGCGAAAAAAAGAAAGAAGGAAAGAGAGAAAAGAACAAAGAGAGAAAGAAGAAAGAAAGAGAGAGGGTAGAGGGAGGGAAGGGGAAGAGAGTAAGGGCTGACCCTGAAGGCAGGAAAATGCCCTCAATAGGCCTGGATGTTAAGACCCCTGCCCTGGTTCTGTTCATGATCTACTTCAAACCTGGAAGTAAAGCCAGAAGTTCCAATAACTACTGTTATGGAGCCAGTCGATTTTCCTAATCTATGCTCAGTACAGCAGAATGATTTGCTTACAAAATTATGCTGTGCCTCTACTCCAAAGTTTTGAGGGACCGCTACCACCTCCTCCAGCTCCTGGGGCGCTGCCTGTGTGCTCATTCTGTGCGGACCGGGGACCTTTTTGGGAAGCTACATCTTAGACTCCGGCGCTCACCATGGCCAACGAAAAAGCCCAAGAAAGGAGTCAAGACTATGAACAACGATCATATTAATTTGAAGGTGGCAGGGCAGGATGGTTCTGTGGTGCAATTTAAGATGAAGAGGCACACACCACTTAGCAAACTAATGAAAAGCCTATTGTGAACGACAGGGTTTGTCAATGAGGCAGATCAGAGTCCAATTTGATGGGCAGCCAATCAATGACATAGACTCACCTGCACAGTTGGAAATGGAGGATGAAGATACATACAGGAGGTGTACCTGCTACTTTGCTCCAGAACTTTGTTCTTATAGACCAAGAATACATTCTTAATTAGAAAACTGCAATTTGGATCCACCACATCCTGACTACTACAGTATAGTTCTCTCTGTTCTTTCATTTTCCCCTTCCCCATTCCTTTATTGAACATAAAGTAACTGGTGTATGTGCACAAGCATATTGCTTTTCTTTTTCCTTTTTCTTTTTCTTTTGTCTTTTAAACTAAATGGCCAATGTTATATTTTGATTGACATCAAATGGAGATGGGAGGGGGAAAAATACTGGTTCTGTGAAAATAGCCCCCTTCTCCATTTGTGGCATGTTCATTCAGCTTTTTTTGTCGTGGGGCTTGAACTCTGGGCCTGGGCACTGTCCCTCAGCTCTTCAGCTCAAGGCCAGAACTCTACCACTTGAGCCACAGCGCCACTTCCAGTTTTCTGAATGGTTTATTGAGATAAGAGTCTCATGGACTTTCCTGCCTAGACTGGCTTTGAACAATGATCCTCAGATCTCAGCCTCCTGAGTAGTTAGGATTATAGGTATGAGCCATCGCGCCTGGCTCATTCAGCTTTTATCTTTATATTTCAGTAAGTTTATTTTGCTCTCACTGTTTTAACAAAAAACAAAACAAAAATCCTTACATACCTTGTTTGATTGGAGAATTTTAATGTTTTCATTTATCATTGTAAAACCAAGGACAGTTTTACTCCTAGATTTTTTTTTTGTCAGTAGTGGGGTTTGAACTCATGGCCTAGAAACTCTCCCTGATCCTCTTTATGCTCAAGACTAGAACTCTAACACTTGAGCCACAGTAACACTTCTGACCAAGGACAATTTTGTAACTTTTTTGTATGTAGCTGTTATACATAGGGCAATCTGTCTTTAAGTAGGGGTAAATGACTCTTTTTTATTTTTTTTGGGTCCGGTCGTGGGGCCTGAACTCTGGGCCTGGGCGCTGTCCCTCAGCTCTTCAGCTCAAGGCTAGCACTCTACCACTTGAGCCACAGCACCACTTCCGGCTTTTTTCTTTTTTCTTATGTGGTGCTGAGGAATCGAACCCAAGGCCTCAGGCATGCAAGGCAAGTGCTCTACCACTGAGCCACCTTCCTAGCCCCGTAAATGACTCTTAAAAAAAAAAAAAGAATCTTAGCTAGTTTTCCCTTCAAGTCAAGCAATTTGTTGTTTAAATAAACTTTTTGTTTTGTTTTGTTTTTAAGTTTTGTTTTTTTTTGGGGGGGGGTCCGGTCGTGGGGCCTGAACTCTGGGCCTGGGCGCTGTCCCTCAGCTCTTCAGCTCAAGGCTAGCGCTCTACCACTTGAGCCACATCGCCACTTCCGGCTTTTTTCTTTTTGCTTATGTGGTGCTGAGGAATCGAACCCAGGGCCTCATGCATGCAAGGCAAGCACTCTACCACTGAGCCACCTTCCCAGCCCTTTTTTTAAGTTTTGTGTGGCTTCCTATATCCATCAGAAAAAAAGACACAGTCTTATCAGTGGTTTCCAAGTCCTGCCTACATGTCTCCCACCTGTGCTGTAACACTAGCCTCATCATAATCTGCTTTCCCCTTCCTTGTTCTACAACCATGTGACTTTCTTGCTCTTCTTTCAAAATTAATTTTTTTTCTTACTACAGGGCTTTTGCATGTTGAGTTCCCTTTGGCTAGAATGCTCCTCCCCAAGACATGTACAGGCTTACTCCAGCCATTCCTATAATCTCTGTTCAATTGTCACTTTCTCAGTGAGAGGACCTCTGTTACTATAAAATAGAAGAAGCCCATTCCTGTCTCAGTGTTTCTCATCACTTTTTAAGTACCAGGATTTTTTGTTGTTGTTGTTGTTGGTCATGGGGTTTGAACTCTGGGCTTGGGCATTGTCCCTGCATTCTTCAGCTCAAAGTGAGTGCTCTAGCACTTGAGCCACAGCACCACTTCTGGTTTTCTGGTGGTTTATTGGAGACTAGAGTCTCACAGACTTTCCTGGCTTTTGAACCGCAGTCCTCAGATCTCAACCTCCTGAGTAGCTAGGATTACAAGCTTGAGCCACCAGTGCCTGGCCAGTACTAGGATTTTGAACTTGGCCTTAGGCTACTCAGGCGAGTGCTTTACCCCCTGAGGTCTATGTTTAGTGCCCTTCTTGTTATTTTTAATTTAAAACAGCTTTATTGATATTTAATTCACAGCCAAACCATTCATTTTGAAGTATGCAGTTTGATGGTTTTTAATGTAATCTCAGAGTTATGAATTCATCACTGCTATCAACTGCAGACCAGTTTCATCAACTTCCAAACAAACTTCCTACCCGTTAATCACTACCACCCTGCACACCAACAATTACTCCATCCTCCAATACACGGGCTAATTCTCAGACTATTCCTATTAATGAAATTATTCTATCTGTAATCGTGCGACTGACTGGTTTCTTGCCTTTAATGAATGTTCTCCAGAGTCACCTGTGGTGTGGCAGAAATCAGTGCTTCTTTGTTTGTTATTGTTTGTAACTTCCATTGTATGAATCTACCACTTTTACTGTCACCATTCATCAGCAGGTAGACATTTGAATTGTTGCCATTTCTTGGCTATAATGAACAATGCTCTTAAGAACATTTATGACTCAAATATGATGGTACATGCCCGTAATCCCAACACTTGGATGGCAGAGGCAGGAGGAGAGATAGTTCAAGGCTAGCCTGGGCTATATAGCATGGCCCTGTCACAAATAAGTAATTTGTGTACATGTTTCTACAGAGACACATTATTTTTTTCTCTTGGTTATATGCTTAAAAGTGTGTCCTCATGATATGGATGCCACTTTACTTGAAGTTATTGTCAACTTATATACTGTATAGTTAATGTTTTTTTAAAAAATCATTTGCCCTTTCCCCATTAGGTTAGAAGCATCCTGTATGTGCAATCTTGGTCTGTTTTATTCTCTTTCTAGAAGAGTACCATGTTGCATGAGTCTTTCAAGGAGCTAAACTTGTTAAAGCAAACTTAGGGGAGAAAAACCTATTAACTTAGTAAGCCAATTACTTACGCATTAAAAGTCAATTGGTGGGAATGGATTGGAACAACACCTTGTACAGAATTAAGAAAACTTCCACCTGCCTGTGCCTTAGACAAGTAACTGCCCCTTTAGCTTCTGCTTCTCCTTTGTAAATTCACAGGATTGAGCTTCCTATCCCATAATTACAATGCAAATATTAATAAGTAACCTACTCTTCTCATGTAATGATTTTATTCATTCATTTGCTTACTCCAAATACTGTTTTCATGAGCCAGGTACAGACTTTTTGGACAATAATTAGAATGTTGTTGATTTAAATTGCTTTTCTCTAAAAAAAATTCAAATGTAGCTGGATTGTGCTTTAAAAGAAAACTATCTCTTAAATATTTCAAGCTTTTAAGATTTAGGCATAAACTGGAAGACAGCAGAAATCACTTCACTATATGTTGGCGTTTCTTTTTCTTTTTTCTCTCTTTCTTTCTTTTTTGGTGCTAGGCTTGAACTTAGAGCCTGGACACTGTCCCTGAGTTTAAGTGCTCAATGCTGGTACTCTACCACTTAAGCCACAGCTCCACTTCCAGCTTTTTAGTGGTTAACTGGAGATGAGAACCTCACTGATTTTCCTGCCTGGCATTGAACCATGATCCTCTGATCTCAGCCTCCTGAGTAGCCAAGAATTACAGGCATGAGCTACTGGTACCTGGAAAGTTATTATTTCTTCTTTCAGTGTGTTCAACTGCCACACAGATACAAAATGCATGCATTGCCGGGCGCTGGTGGCTCACGCCTGTAATCCTAGCTACTCAGGAGGCTGAGATCTGAGGATCGCGGTTCAAAGCCAGCCCGGGCAGGAAAGACCGTGAGACTCCTATCTCCAATAAACCACCAGAAAACCGGAAGTGGCGCTGTAGCTCAAGTGGTAGAGCGCTCACCTTGAGCTGAAGAGCTGAGGGACAGCGCCCAGGCCCAGAGTTCAAGCCCCACGACCGACAAAAAAAAAAAAAAAATGCATGCATTAGGAGAAACAGAGAGAGGATAAGTGGGTGAATAGTGGAAAATAACACACACACTCCTAATCAGACTTGCTGTCTGTGGCCTTTGCTGTCTGGAACTATAGTCTACATTCCAAGGCTCAGCCTCAGCAGTTGCTGATGCTTCTTGTGTTTCTCAAAGACTTCATAGATTGAAGGAAGCAAGCTTCTCTATCTTTTCTTTATCCTGGGAGCTTACTCCTTGATTTACCGTAAATCCTTGAGTATTGGGAGCAGTGGGAGTATATGAACTGAAAAAATGTTTTTCTTTTCTTATTGGCATGTTTGATGGGTGAGCTACACACGTTGTCCCTTGTCCCTTGTGCCTTGTTTCCTTCCTCAATAATATGTAGACTTAGAGATCAGCCCCGGTCTCTTCCAGGTTAAGCCTGATCACTAGCAGAAGTCAGGTCAATCCAAAGCAGACAAGAAACCAAAGGAATGAGAGGTTTGGTTATAGACAGCCCTTGTTTTTACTGGAGAGATACTCTTGCAAAATCACTGGCTATGTTCCTGGACCAAATACCCCAAAATGTACTTTGTCAGGAGAATTTTGTGTGATTAGGTCCCAAGGACAATTTTACATAATCTGCCTCCTACATGATTATGAGAAAGCATTATGGGAGAGAAAAGCAGACCTGCTTTTCTCTACAGAGCTTGCAGCCTATCGTTAGGATGTAGTTAACATTTCTCATCTAATCTCCCTGGTTCTCTATGAGAGAAGTATCCTTGTCTTGCTGCTTACAATGCTAAATGATGACCTTAACTAGATTATAAAGGTACTGAGCAAAATCTATGACCATCCTAAACACTTGATACTACTTTTTCATTGTAAGAATGACCTAGTTCACATTCACAATGGAGCTTGAAAACTAGTTTACCACAGTTTGCTTTTATATATTGTTCACACCCAATAAAATCAGTTTTTGGTGTTGCTATATGAAAAAAATTAAAGAAGCTTTGAGAATTGAAGAAAAGCTGTAGAATGAATGGAAAATACGAAGCTTAAGTTAGTGGCAGGAATTAAGACTGTAGAGCCCTAGGGTAGAAACAAATAAGCATGACCTCCCAGATAAGTAGAGTTAACTATTTTTAGCCATTTGTAAGCTTGCTGTACTGCTCCTATGAGTTTGTGTGAAAGTATCTGAATGATTGTGATGGAAACTTCTGCCTACAGCTTGGGTGAGGGTGGGCACTCCATATCCGTGGTGGATCTATGTGACTTCTGGATGGAGATGAGCATTGGTTCCTCAAGCAAAACTTAGGTGCTATTACTAGAAAAGTAGAGTAGAGGAGTTGAGTCTAGTCAGGCAATAAACAACAGATGTCTATGTTGGCCTCTTCATTCCATGGCAAGAATTGGAGGCTACAGCAGATATAAACCACGAATAGATATGAAGATAAACCCAGGATCAAAGCTATGGCCCATGAGAGGAAGGCTCAAGCCTGAGCCAGAGAAGGAGGCTGGTGGAAGAGGGCACTGAGAGTTCTGAGGGCTGAGCAGCTGTATTTTCTGCTAGACACTTCATCCAGCCGCCCTCACTGAGAATGCACCACACGGTCAGTGGAATGGAATTCAGAGCAGACACCAGCCCCTCAGAAGCACACAGAAACCTGATACACAACAGCTCCAGCCTAGTGCTTGTCCAGGCATTTTCTCTAATTTCATTCCAGTTCCTTGTGACAGCCAATAGAATAAGACTGGCCAAGCCGGGTCAGAGGGTAAGATCAGCCAAGCAGAGTGGTCAATCTCAAACTGTACCATGAAGTAAGACCAGGAAGGTTAGTTGAGGCAGGGAGAAACTTCCCCTCATCTCTTTCTTAAGTTGGGGCTCCCATGGTTGGCACCCAGGATGGGTCCTGATTTGGGTTGAAAGATGTTGGTAACAAGGAGGAAGGAATACTGTGACAGATGCATGCAGAAAGTTACATTTGGGCCAATGGCTGGGCCAAAGGAGCAATATCAGCTGCCAGATCCAAGAGGTTGATTTGAGATTAGAGTCATAACAGAGGCAAGGGATCAGGAGCTGAATTCAGAAACAAGTCTGGCAACTAAGAGAGATGGAAAATGGCCTGGAAGTTCAGGATATAGACCTATCAGTCCCACACACCAGAACTATTCTTACTGGGTGTTGGTCACATGACAGGAAACTGGGCAGCCCAGTAGATTAAATAGTATAGTATTGGGCCAGAAGAAAACAGGCAAACACTGTAGGTCAGTGCGAGAGAACCTGTTTCAGAGATATCAGCACTGAATGAACTGCAGGCAGGCTCTAAGAGATTTAAAGTGAGAATCCAGACTTCCAAAATTAGAGAACCAGGCAGATGGGCACTAATTAGTAAGTCAGACTGCTTCTCTCTATGAAGATACCAGGTATGTTAGTCCACTTTTCACTTCTGTAACAAAATACCTGAGATAAACAAGTTAAAAGGAGAAATGATTTATTTTGGTTCATGGTTTCAGTCCATAGTCACCTGACTCCTTTGCTTCTGGGCCTGTGGTGAGACAGAACATTATGGCAGGAAGCACGGGTCGAGTAAAGCTGCTCACCGCATGGCAGTGGGGAAGGAAAAGACGGGGAGAGGAGTCATGGCCTCAATACACCCTCTGAGCTTATACTGCCAGTGACCTATCTCTTCCAAACAGGCTCACCTCTTTTGTTGTTGTTGTTTTCTTTTTGTCTGTCATGGGGCCTGAACTCTGCGTCTGGGCACTGTCTCTCAGCTCTTCAGTTCAAGGCTAGAGCTCTCAGCTCTTCAGTTCAAGGCTAGAGCTCTACCACTTGAGCCACAGCACCACTTCCGGCTTTTTCTGCTTATGTGTGCTGAGGAATCGAACCCAGGACCTCATGCATGCAAGGCAAGCGCTCCACCACTGAGCCACCTTCCCAGCCCCAGGCTCACTTCTTAAAAGTTCCACTGTCTTCAATAGCACTCTTAACTGAGGACCAAGTATGCAACACATAGCCTTTGAGAGAGCATTCCAGATTCAAACTATTAACATCAACCAGGTTATTGGGCAAATGCAGACACACTGAAACACACCAAGATTTTTTTTTTTTTTGGGGGGGGTCCAGTCATGGGGCCTGAACTCTGGGCCTGGGCGCTGTCCCTCAGCTCTTCAGCTCAAGGCTAGCGCTCTACCACTTGAACCACAGCGCCACTTCTAGCTTTTTTCTTTTTGCTTATGTGATGCTAAGGAATCGAACCCAGGGCCTCAGGCATGCAAGGCAAGTGCTCTACCACTGAGTCACCTTCCCAGCCCCACACCAAGATTTTTTATCTATCTATCTATCTATCTATCTACCTACCTACTTACCAAATTATTTATCTATCTCTATCTCCCTTTCTCTGTGTGCAGTGGGTTTTATTACATATGTATATTATCATAATAGATGTATATTATATGTGTTAAAATGTCTATGTAATATAATATATAAATACATGCATATTATTTATATGTATATAATTTATATATTATATATTATACAATATTATTTTGGGGTTGGAGTCTCACAGGCTTTCTATCTGAGATGGTTTCTGAGGTACTTCTGGATCTCAGCCTCCTGAGTACAGGTACAGTTTCCTAAAATTATAGGTATGAGCCACTGATCCATGTTTGATGTTTTTATTTTCATAATCTATAGTGCTACTAACCAAAGATAACCAATTATGCCTTAGTGTATTTCTTTCCATTTAATCTCTCACTGGATAGTTATACATTATAATTTCTTTAAAATATTATTAGATTTGTATTTACCTTTTTAATTAAAGGTGACTTGTTTTACTAATATTGAGTACAAAACCCTAGCCTGTCAGAATATAAAATACAATTTAATGCGGAGGCCCACAGTATTTTGTTATTTAAAAAAAAACAAACTTTTAGCCAGGTGCTGGTGGCTCACACCTGTAATCCTAGCTACTCAGGAGGCTGAGATCTCAGGATCGTGTTTCAAAGCCAGACCAGGGCAGGAAAGTCTGTGAGACTCTTATTTCCAATATATTACTCAGAAAAAGTCAGAAGTGGCACCGTGATTCAAATGGAAGAGCACTAGCCTTGAGCACAAAGAGGATCAGGGACAGTGCCTAGGCCCTGAGTTCAAGCAACCCCAGGACTAGCTCCCCACCCAGCAAGAACAATAAAAATCCTTTTAGTAACGAAGTTATGATACAGGCCAACCCACCATTGGGTCAGTCCATTTTCTATTGTCAGTAATCCAATACCACAGACTGATTGAATTAACAGGAAAGGAGTTTTACTTTGGCTCATGGTTCTGGAGGCAGAAGGTAGAGGGGCAGCACTTGGCAATGACTATCTTGCTTGCTTGGTTCAGAGGCAGCCCACAGTATTTCAGGACAGAAGACAAAAGTCTCTTCTTCTCTTGGTCCCTCTTCTCATAAAGTCACCACCTTACTGACCTTCTCTAATCTTATAACACCACCACAAGGCATCATAGCCGAAATAAGTTTCCAACGTCATCATTAAGGGATGAGTTCCAGCACAGGAAACCTTGGAGTCAAGTTCAAGCCATAGCCAAACCATAGCAGTCACCATAAAAAAAAATTTATGATCACATGTGAGTTTTCTCCTTAGAATGTGAATATTTTCTTTATTTGCTTTCTTATCAACAAAACCCACTTTTAAAATTAAAATGATTTTAAAAAAGATGCAGATGATGCATATTTTACCTGTTTGTCTATTTAGTAGACTGTATATGGTACAGTCATTGTTGGAATACTCTTCTTCTTCTTCTTCTTCTCTTCTTCTTCTTCTTCTTCTTCTTCTTCTTCTTCTTCTTCTTCTTCTTCTTCTTCTTCTTCTTCTTCTTCTTCTTCTTCTTCTTCTTCTTCCTCCTCTTCTTCTTCCTCCTCTTCTTCTTCTTCTTCTTCTTCTTCTTCTTCTTCTTCTTCTTCTTCTTCTTCTTCTTCTTCTTCTTCTTCCTCTTCTTCTTCCTCTTCTTCTTCCTCCTCTTCTTCCTCCTCTTCTTCCTCCTCTTCTTCCTCCTCTTCTTCCTCCTCTTCTTCCTCCTCTTCTTCCTCCTCTTCTTCCTCCTCTTCTTTCTTCCTCTTCTTCTTCCTCTTCTTCTTCCTCTTCTTCTTCCTCTTCTTCTTCCTCTTCTTCTTCCTCTTCTTCTTCCTCTTCTTCTTCCTCTTCTTCTTCTTCTTCTTCTTCTTCTTCTTCTTCCTCCTCTTCTTCTTCCTCCTCTTCTTCTTCCTCCTCTTCTTCTTCCTCCTCTTCTTCTTCTTCTTCGTCACAGGGCTTGAACTGAGGGTCTTGGTGCTACCCTGAGCTTTTTTGCTCAAGGCCAGTGCTCTTTCACTTTGAGCCACCATGCCACTTCTGATTTTCTGGTGATTAATTGGAGATAAGAGTCTTGTGGACTTTTCCTGCCCAGGTTGATTTCAAACCATGATCCTTAGATCTCAGCCTCCTGAGTAGATAGGATTACAGGTGTGGACCACCAGTGCCTGGCTGTATTATTTTTTATTAACATGAAAAATGGAGACCATTTGAGGCTTGCAAAGGGATACTGGAGATGACACATCTCAGTAATTATTCTTCACAAACAGCTGATTTAACAGCAAGAAATTTGAGATTGCCTGACTAAATGTTTCATTCCTGTGAACAGCAGGTCAGATTGGGGGGTTAGCTTGGCACTGCAGGTGCCTTGGTTTAGTTTGGGATTCATTTCTTACTCATAATCTCAGGCTATGGTAGAACATCTTTAAGCCTTGTGCTCCCCTGTGGAATTTGTGGACCTATCCTTTGGGTCAAGGTTATCTTAAAATGGCAAGAATAATAGTGGTCCATAGTGTGTACATGTTGACGCAGGACCTCCTCATACCAGCCAATTCTGCAGACACTGGTTGAGTGTCTGGAATTTAATTCTGACATGTGCTCCTACCAGTGAGAGGGCTGGACCCCACAAGGGTGCCTCCACTTCAGATACTAACTACCAGGCTTGGCCTCTGTGCATCTGACAGATACAAAGCAGAGTTTCCTAAGACACCTTTCCAACTCCTCGGGTTCAATAATTTGCTAGAATGACTTACAGAACTCAGGGAAACACTTTTAACTATTATTATTATTACTAGTGGTATTGATTACCTTTACTGCTTATTATAAAGAATGTAGCTCAGGAGCAGCCATGCTCAGGAATAGACATGCAGGACGAGGTTTGAGGCTTGCAGTGTCCAGGGCTTAGATAAGAAAAAGATTCTGAAATGTCCTAAATTTGATTACAAGAGCCAGATAGGGAGTGTGGAGAGATAAGGAAAAGTAATCAGGTAACAGCTTTTGGCCAAACCAACAAGACTGTTTCACATTTCTGAATATGCATTGAAAGTTTTGAGCTAAATCTCATTGGGGCCTCTGGGCACTGGTGCACCCTGTTTATGATAAACTTTCTAGACAATGATTCCCAGAAACAACAAGTACACTTTCCCTTATACCTTCCTTCCTATCTACCCTTACCCCTCTTCTACAGACAATGTAGATTCAATATAATCAATTTGGGCTCTTCACCTCAAAATTTTCTTATAAAGAGCCTTTTGGTGTGCTGGGAATGTGGCTTAGTAGTAGAGTGCTTTCCTAGCAGGCATGAAGCCCTGGGTTTGATTCCTCAGTCCCACATAGACAGAAAAAGCCAGAAGTAGCACTGTGGCTCAAATGGTAGAGTGCCAGTCTTTTTAAAGAGTGCTAGTCTTGAGAAAAAAAAAAAAAAAAAAAAGCTTGGGGAAGTGCCCAGGCCCTGAGTTCAAGCCCCATGACCAGTAAAAAAAAATCCTTTTGGTTCTTAGGTCTGGTAGACATATTTCCAACTGCTGTGTAGTCCTTTAGCTGGTGAATATGCAACTTGTCCCAGGCCCTGTTTCTTTTCCTGTCTAGAATCTGTAACAGATGATTATTCTATTCTATTCTTTATTTGGTCTTGGTCTTGTGTAGGTACTATACCACTGAGCTGCATCTCAGCCCCTTGTAACAGCTTTTTTTTTTTTTGGGTCCGGTCATGGGGCCTGAACTCTGGGCCTGGGCGCTGTCCCTCAGCTCTTCAGCTCAA
This sequence comes from Dipodomys spectabilis, assembly GCF_019054845.1. Lineage (NCBI taxonomy): Eukaryota > Metazoa > Chordata > Mammalia > Rodentia > Heteromyidae > Dipodomys > Dipodomys spectabilis. Next base: position 18,401,273 of record NW_024870802.1, on the reverse strand, counting down.
GGCTAGCGCTCTACCACTTGAGCCCAGCACCGCTTCCGGCTTTCTTCTTTTTGCTTATGTGGTGCTGAGGAATAGAACCCAGGGCCTCAGGCATGCAAGGCAAGCGCTCCACCACTGAGCCAACTTCCCAGCCCCTGTAATAGCTTTTAATCATCCTTATTTTCAGAGAATACACTGTCTCAAAGAGCTTTTTTGCTTTAGCAGCTCTCCTGGATACCAACACCTTGACGTGTTCAACAACCTAAAAGTCTATCTAATATCCTTATGAAAGGGTTTTCATACAGTTTAATCTCTGTGGCTCACCCTGTTTACAATTATCAGTGGACTGGGCTTGAAAGTTCTAGCCTTCTGATCATTATACATTGTTAAATGGAAAAAAAATCAAGTTTTAGGCCACATATATGTGGCCCATTGTTAGTGATGAAAAATAGTTTTTATACATGTATATTCTAAAAAAAGGTAAAAGTTATCTTTGAGTGGAGCGGGGATGTTTATGCTTTATTTTTCTTAATTGCTCTTTATTGCTTTCTTTTTTAAATAAAAAAGAACCCTAGCATTTATTTTTTTCTTATAATTAAATAATCCCTTTAAGAGAAAGAAAAGATCCAGATGAGGTCAGATAGATTTGATCATGCTGACCATTTGGCAATGGCTTTTTGACAACAGTTTAAAACTGATCCTGCTGATGGTGTCCTTCTTTGTTCTTACAATCTCAGCCTATTTTCTTTCCTTTACCGATTAACATTTCCCCCTACAACGCATTTAGTTTTTGATTGGCTCTGAATACTCACTTCTTGTCCTTGTTTCAGAATGCTTGGAAAGTAGTCCCTGAATTGCAGCTGCTCTCTAGGGACTGGTTAGGTCTCTGTGTCCATTCATTTGCAAACCCTGGGAAACAATGTCCAAGTTCTGGCAGCAGGGAGAACTGGCAAGATTTTGTTTGGTTAGACTGCTTTGTTCTGATGAAGGGGAGTTTATATGCGGGAAGACTGCAGGTAGGGGAGTTGCTGGAGGTTCCAGCATCAGGGATGCTGGATGTTTCATGTGGCTGACTTTAGGATAATTTCCTTCCTTCCTTCCTTCCTTCCTTCCTTCCTTCCTTCCTTCCTTCCTTCCTTCCTTCCTTCCTTCTTTCCTTGCTTCCACTTTCTTCTTTTTTCTTCTTTTCCCCCCTCTCTCTTGTTTTTCTATATAAACCTCACTATATAGCCTATACTGGCTTCAAACTGAGGTCCTCCTTCCCTAGCCTTCAAGTTCTGGGAGATTACTGGTGTACATTACCATACCTGTCTCCAAATCACTTAATCTTTTAAGATCTCTCTGAAATTAGGAGCCATTTCATCCTTATCTGATTCTGTGAGTCAGAGATACACATTTTCCACTGTGTTTTATTTCCTAAAATATATCTAAATAAATTTACCAGCTTGCAAGCCCAATGTGAATACCCCAGGAGAAGACATAACTTTCATTTGTGACTGCAGATGATCCCAGAAGGATATCTTGGTGGCATTTGTCCATTCGACATTACCTCAGATGACTTATCTGAATTGCTAGAACCACATGTGTCTATTTGTATTTCATCATGAGTGACTATACTAATAAAACATCCATACTAATAAAACAAATCTTTGCCTGGAGGATTGATGAAATCTCTATATTTTCCTGCTAACTAACAGCAGGCTCTCTGATTACTGTTATTAAAGTGATAGTTTTCAACAGATGACATATTATAGTCAAAGAAAAGGGAACTAATATTGGCAGCCTAATGTTGTTGAAATGAAATTATGCTCATCTCATGTCTGGCAGGGTGGCTGGTACACAGGAAGCAGTCAGGAAATACTTTAATCACTGTCATCATCCTCCTCATCACCACACTTTATAACACATTAACAGAGGAGAACTTTCCATATCTGTATCCTATCTACAATCCCTATGGAAGGAAGACAGCAAAGTCTGAGCTGATGCTCCCTGATCCTGGCTGAATTTCCCAGGACTAAGGGAAAAAATATATCAGTGTCTGACTCCTAGGTCAAGTAGGATCTCTAGGGATTGGGCCCAGGTATTTGAACTCATTGTAAAGCTTCCTTGGTGATTGTAATGTGTATCATTTTACATTAGTGCTTCTCAATCTTAGCTGCACACAAGGACCCACTTCAGCTTTGTTCAAGTATATGAGCACTTTAAGGTGTGGGGACTAAGCAACAGGATTTAATTTCCTTTCTAAATGGTGGATCCCAAAGAACAGAATCATCTGGGATACTGAAAATTCAACCCAGACTCACATACCCTACTCCCTTAAATTCTTAGGTCTGTAGAGAGTGCCCAGAGGTCTATATTTTTAGTGCAACTGCTGGACCTTGCTCTGGTATAGAATTTGGAAATTGATGCTCTATGATCATCATGTTGGCAGACTCAAAGCAGAGAGTTAGTCTTAGTTCTGCTACCTGGTTTTATGTTCACAGCTCCTCATTCTGTGAGATGAGAATGGACTAGATGCTCTTGGAGGTGGCTAATGTCTCTCCTGGCTCCAACATAGGGATATTTGAGTCATTGGTCTGTGGTATGGATATCTGTTGTTTTGTCTGCTGAAGCATCTTGTCTGCCTCTTCTGGGAAGTTCACCTCTACTCATGATTGTGGGGAACTGCCAATCTTTTTACAGACACTTCTTGGCCACTGTAACTGATCCTAATTGCACATTGTACCCTCATCAGGCCAGCTGGAACCATTCCACAGGAGTTTTGAACTTCAGGCCAGAGAACCAAGGACTCTGACCTTTCTCTGGGAACAGTTTAGGAACCTGGACCCAAGATACTTACTTCCTTTGCCACAACTGAGGGAATGAAAGTGATATTCAGAATAGTCAAAATCAAAGACTGAGAGAATTTTTTGTCAGAATTTCTTGTTCCAACAGCTTCAGTAAACTCACCCCAGGTTTCTATTATTTGAAACCCTCTTCTCCCATACACACAAAGCAGCCCTTCAAACAAACATGACTGTACTTCATGGTTTTATGAAGGCTTTTGTGTCTGTATTTTCTCCTCTTCATTTACAACACCTGGCTTCTTTTAAAATAATTGAGATAAAGGGTCTGGTTGTTCACACTTGTAATCCTAGCTACTCAGGAGGCTGAGATCTGAGAATCATGGTTAGAAGCCAGCCGGAGCAGGAAAGTCTGTGAGAGACTCTTATCTTCAATGAACCACCAAAAAGCAAGAAGTGGAGCTGTGGCTCAAGTGGTAGAGCACCAGTTGTCCACTGTACAGCTGTAAGCTGCAATGTTCAGAGATAGCCCCTAGGCCCTGAGTTCAAGCCCCAGGTCCAGTGCACAAGCACATGCACACACACATGCGCGCACACACACACACACACACACACACACACACACATAAAATTCAGAGAATTTTTCTTTGTTGGTCATGGGTCTTGAACTCTGGGCCTGGGTACTGTCCCTGAGCTCTTCAGCTCAAGGCAAGTGCTCTACCATTTGAGCCACAGAGCCACTTATGGTTTTCTGATGGTTAATTGGAGATAAGAGTCTCATGGACTTTCCTAGCCCAGGTTGGCTTTGAACTGATACTCAGATCTTAGCCTCCTGAGTAGCTAGGATTACAGGTGTTAGCCACTGGTGCCCAGCTCAAAGAAATTTTTTATGCTGTAAAAATTTACCTTTGTTTGTTTGTTTTTGACAGAACTGGGGTTTGAACTTAGTTTCATACATTGCTAGGCAGGCATCTATTGCTTGAGCCATGTCTCCAGTCCTATTTTCTCTGTTTTTGTTTTTTGATTTAGGTCTCACTTTTTGCCTGGGCCAGCATGGATTATGATCCTCCTATTTGTACTTTTCTCTGTAGCTGGGATGATAGGTGCATGTCACCACACCTGGCATTTTCGGTTTATATGGGGGTTCTCACAAACTTTTTGTCAGGTTGGCTTAGAATCTTAAACCTAACTTCTGCATCCTAAGTAGCTAGTATTACAGATGTGAGCCCCCAGTTAAATTCACCATTTAAAAATACATAATTCAGTAGGTTAGTATGTTCACGAGATAGTCAACTATCAGCACTATTTAATTCCAAGCATTTTATCACCTAAAAGTGAAACCTGATACTCGTGAGTAGCCAACCCTTCTTCCACCTGTCTCCAGCCCTTAATAAACTCAAGTCAATTTTCACATAGGTACTTTCATTCTTCATCTGTAAACAAATATATAAAGTCTAATAATTTCCTCAAGGTTTTCCTGTATAGATGAAACATGGTTTAGAACCCACCAAACAAATCGTCCTGCTTCTCTTTTCTAGTCATATTTATACCCAGTTCATTCCTTCCAGTCATTATATTTGTGGCTACTATAAACAAGTAAGGAGGCCAAAATAACTTCAAATGGTTATAATCTTTTAGAAATTGTGTTTGTGTGTTCTGAGAGATCAGGTTATCCAAGTATGGGTTACTTTGCTTTTGATCACCTTATGCTTTTACCATAAAGATCACTTGCTCTGCCATTGAAACCCATTTAACTTTCTGGGAAAGAAAAAGAGGCTGAAATCAAACCAATTGAACTACGTGACTTTCTTATAAGTCTAAAGAAGAAAATAAGCTTTAATTTTGTTTCTGAGCCATGTCACAGTTCTGGACTAGTGTATACTAAGCTTTTGATCAAGATGAATATGCCTTATTCAGAATTAAGACAGAGTTCAAATGGACTAGAAAAGGGAGGTCAGAGAGAAGACATGGGTCTTACATTTTCAATGGGGTTGAAACCAACATGGAGCTTTCCTTTGGCAGATACTAGTCTAATAAGAGTAATTGTTCATCAACAGTGCTAATCTAATTGTGGAAACCAATAAGTTGCAATCTAATTATTAGATGATGAAAGACAGTGACTTGGGGAAAGACTAATTTGTTTACATAGTTTTGTCTAAGTGTAGCTTTGTGTGAAACAGAAATATGGGGGTAAAAATGCGTCAATGGGACACAGCCATAGAGCTGGGTTAATGTCCCCTTATGGCCTTTCTTCCCATGCCAGGGAATGTATTTCTGTCCACACATAATACCAGGCCTGCACTCCCTAGGCTCCAGAGCCCCCAGGGTAAAGGGCTAAGGAACTACAAGTCTTGGGAACAATTGGGGAGCCTGTTCACATTTTTGGCTGCCTGTGTTGTTGCCCGGCCAGTATGTCTGAAACACTTGGGGAACACCCAATCTTTGCCAAAGCTTGAACTTGATGCTACAGAACAAAAGTGAATAATAAAAATTTCCCAGCACTGGAACAGGGACTTTCACTCTTCTGTGTGGTTTTCTTGCCATTCAGTCATGTGTGTATCCAAAGATGCCTGTTCCTTGTACCATACTCTGTATGTGTGTGTGCGTGTGCGTGTGCGTGTGTGTGTGTGTGTGTGTGTGTGTGTGTGTGTGTGTGTGTGTGTGCTGGGAAAAAAGGAGGTCACAGAATCCTTCCTGGACTGGCCTGGATATGCTGGTCTAATGGCCTCTCTAAAGATCATTATCACAATATGTTATCTACTTGTTTCAGGAACCATGAACCTCTGTGCTCATTGTGTGCTGGTTGCATAATTCACACTGATCTGCAAGGCCAACTTTGTTGGTCCTTTGTTTTGCTGTCTGCTTGGATGCCTTTGCTAATCCTCTCACTGCAGTCTCAGTAGAGACAGTGCCTCTAGTGTCCATGCAACTTAGTTGGCATCCTCCTTTTAGAATAACTGTAGGACTCGTGATTATGAGTGTAATTATTATTTTTTGGGGGGGTCCTGTCGTGGGGCCTGAACTCTAGACCTGGGCGCTGTCCCTCAGCTCTTCAGGTCAAGGCTAGCGCTCTTGAGCCACAGCGCCACTTCCGGCTTTTTTCTTTTTGCTTATGTGGTGCTGAGGAATCGAACCCAGGGCCTCAGGCATGCAAGGCAAGCACTCCACCACTGAGCCAACTTCCCAGCCCTATGAGTATAATTATTATTATTTGAGTACTGGGTTTGGACTCAGGGTTCTGTTGGTGGGCTATCATTTGAACCATGCCATTTGGCTATGGATTTTTTTTTTTTTTTTTTTTTTTTGGTTGGTCCTAGGGCTTGAATTCTGGGCTTGGGCGCTGTCCCTGAGCTCTTTAGCTCAAGGCGAGTGCTCTACCGCTTGAGCAACAACACCACTTCTGGTTTTCTAGTGGTTTATTGGAGATAAGAGTTTCATGGACTTTCCTGTCGGGGCTGGCTTTGAACCGCTATCCTCAGATATCAGCCTCCTGAGTAGCTAGGATTACAGGCGTGAGCCACCGGTGTCCGGCTTTGGCTATGGATTTTTAAGATAAGGTCTCACTTTTTTTTTGCCCGGGGTCAGCCTGGATGCACAATCATCCTATTATGTTTCCTGTAGTATCTGAGATAACAGGCATGCACCATTATACCCAGGTTTTTTTTATTCTGTTGAGATGGGGATCTCGTGATTTGTCTAGGCTGGCTTTCAACTATGATTTTCCCAATCTCTGTAGCTAGAGTACTTAAGATTATAGGTGTGAGTCACCACATCTGGCTAATTGTTATTAACAATTATGTGATTATTATTAACTTTTACATGATTCTACAGAGTCTAGACTATCTTGTTTACCTCCGTTTTCCTGAGTCTTCATTTCATATGTGGTTGTAGCAGGTATTTCATTCATTTAAAAGTATTTCCTGGGTACCTACTGTGTGCTAGGAACTGTACACTGCTGCCACAAACAGCATAAATGCTTGCTCAGTGATCAGTCAAGTCTCCCAGCCTTTGGTTCTTTACCATTGCTGTAAAAAACAAGCTTCATACATAAATTGGATCCCCCACTTGTGTTTATTGACTGTTTACTATGTAGCAAGCGCTGTGCTTCAGTCCTGGCATCATCTTGTTTTGCTTTATTTTGTTTGTGCTAGTCCTGGGGCTTGAATCCAGAGCCTGGACACTGTCCTTTAGCTTTTTCACTCACTCAAGGCTAATGTTCTACAACTTGAGCCACAGCTCCACATCCAGTTTTTTGCTGGTTAACTGGAGAGAAAAGTCTCACAGACTGGGCTGGCTTCAAACTTCCTTAGATCCTTAGATCACAGCTCAGCCTCCTGAGTAGCTAGTATTACAGGAGTAAGCCACCCATACATGGCTTCATTTTTTTTTAAGTGTTTATTTTCTTATGTTGGCACCAAGGCTTGTACTTAGAGCCTCAAGCTCTCATTTAACTTTCTTGCTCATGCTAGCTTTCTACCACTTGAGCCATATCTTCAGTACAGCATTTTGCTAGTTAATTGAAGATGGAGCCTCACCGATTTTTCTGCTTGGGCTGGCTTCAAACTGTGACTTTCTAGGTTTCAGCCTCCTGAGGGATAGGATTACAGGCTTCAAACCATGATTCTTCAGTTCTCAGCCTCCTGATTAGGCCCAGTGAGTGGTGAATAAAGCCAGGATTCAAAGCCGGTTATTGTCTCTATATTATAATATGGAGAAAGTTGTCTTTTTTTTGGGGTGGGGGGAGGGTCCGGTCATGGGGCCTGAACTCTGGGCCTGGGTGCTGTCCCTCAGCTCTTCAGCTCAAGGATAGAGCTCTACCACTTGAGCCACAGCGCCACTTCCAGCTTTTTTCTTTTTGCTTATGTGGTGCTGAGGAATCGAACCCAGGGCCTCATGCATGTAAGGCAAGTGCTCTACCACTGAGCTACCTTCCCAGCCCCAAGAAAGTTGTCTTTTTTCTGATCTCCATGAATGGCACTTCTTTTCATCCTGAACAGAGAGGTACCCCTCACATGGAGGTTGTGGCTGAGCTCTGTCAGAAAGCAGCTCCTGCTAGCCACCATTCTGCTGTGCTACATTGACTGTCAGCTAACAGAGTTTTCACCAAGTTAGTAGATGAGAGGTATAGGTGTAAGATCTCAAAATGAAACTTTCTGTAGAAACTAAAATTTTAGAAGTGAGTCATCTCTCTATGATGTCCCAGATCTAAGACTCTGAGTTCACAGTTGTCTTTATGGTAGGAGAAAGTGAAAGGAGAGAAACGTTAACTGAGAAACAGAGAGGGACAGAGGGGGGTGGTGGTAATATGACTGGAAGAGGGTGATCTATTGTCCCAGTTTAACAAGAAGACTGTCCCTGATTTTAGCTAAAAACCCTGAATCATAGGAAGTTCCTGAGTTACAGGCCAGCCAGGACAGTTGGGCACCCTAAGCCTATTTCTTTGATTCTACTTTGATTCGAGGTTCATGGGCTATGAGAGACCTATTTGAGTTCAGTGTTTCTTTGTATGGCCACTGAACAATCTCATGCAGTATCTTTCCTACTTCAGCCTACATCAGAACCAATTAGATGGTTTCTTGAAACACAGACTATGGCTCCTGCACTCAGAATTTCTAATTTAGTAGATCTAAGGTGGTGAGCATTGAAGTTTAAAAACAAGTTCCCAAGTGATGCTAATGCTGCTGGTATAGAGATTTGACTTTGAGAAGTACCATTCTAAGTTCTTAAAAAAACAGATACATCTTTGTAAATCTAATTGTTTACTAATATTACTAATTCTTGTCATTCAAGGTCTCTAGAGAGAACTAGGGTCCGACTTTGCCTGAAATGTTGTGGCTCCAAGTTGTTTGTTCTCATGAGAGAATGCTCTCTGTAGTATTAGGTGAAATGATGGCTTCCCAAATGAATCTGTGTTGCAATCCCTAGAAACACTGAATCTGTTACCTTACATAGCAAGAGAGACTTTGCAGATGTGATTGTATTATGGTTTTACCTGGGGAGAGCCTTTTGGATTACCTGGTGGACTTTCTATAATTGTAAAAGTCCTTCTAAGAGAAAGAGAACGACAGGAAGGACAGAGCAAATATGGTGGTGAGAGCAAAGGGAGAGATTTGATACAGCTGTACTGCTAGAGGAAGGAACCATGATGAGGAAACACAGTGGTCTCTTGAAGCTGACAAAAGACAAGGGAATGAATTCTCCTCCCGGGCTTCTAGAAAGAATGCAGAACAGCCTACCACACCTTGCTGTGAGATCAGCCAGACCTGTTTTTAGACTTTTGACTTCCTGTGCGTGACCAAAGAACGCCAAGGCCAAATTCTGTTACCCACAACAAACAAATAAATACTTGAAGCCCAGCAGCTATGAAGTCACTGGGAAAGGTTGAAGCATGGGCAGAGATCAGTTCAGAGTGATTCTTCAGTTGCCACTTGTACTACTAGGATCATTATTTTATTCTGGCTGGTCTTGTCTGGAGAGTGTAAGATGACTTTCGTTACATGCCTGGTCTTAGTTGAGACAGTTGGAAAGCAAAGACTTTCTCTCTCTACATAGTCAGTGATTTTTCCAGAAGGTTAATTGAACTTCTTACTTGGAATGTCTCTGAACTCTAAGAGTAAGTGTGCCAAGAGAACTAGGCTTAGGCTAGACGATTTAGTATGAGCCAGTTTTAGCAATCCTAAGCCACTCACACCAGGCATGACGGCTTACTCCTGCAGATTAGAAGGGTATGGAAATGGTAGTGATTCAAGGTCAGCCTGAGCAAAAAAGTTGACAAAACTCCCTCTCAACCAACGAACTGGGTGTGCATGGCTATGAGTCTAGCTACAATGCTGTTTTAAACAAGAGGATCAAAGTCCTGGACAACCCAGACAAAAAGAGGAGACCCTTTCTGAAAAAATAACTGAATCAAAAGGGCTGTAGGCATGGCTCAAGTAGTAGAGAGCCTGCCTAGCAAGCATAAAACTCTGGGGTTCAATAACCCACACCAACAAAAACAAAAAGGAATAGTGTACAGAATTAGCTCAGTCTAAAGAGCATGTGGCTAAAAGTGGGGATGGTATAGCTTCCTGAAGCAATACTTAAAGTGCTACTGCCATGGAGAAACAATGCCAGGACTCAGAGAACAGAGTCTCGCCTAATGAAGCAAATGCAGGCAGATGGTTGCCAAACAGTATGAAGGTTCCTACTTGGAAGGAAGTTATAAAGCCAACAGAGATAAAATAGATAAACGATGTAGTAAGTGCTGAATATGGTAACTTGATTTTGTTCTTTGTTTTTCCCATTTGAATTTTTTTTTTTTTTTTTTTTTTTTGTCGGCCGTGGGGCTTGAACTCTGGGCCTGGGCGCTGTCCCTCAGCTCTAGGCAAGCGCTCTACCACTTGAGCTACAGCGCCACTTCTGGTTTTCTGGTGGTTTATTGGAGATAGGAGTCTCACGGTCTCTCCTGCCTGGGCTGACTTTGAACCGCGATCCTCAGATCTCAACTTCCTGAGTAGCTAGGATTACAGGCGTGAGCCACCAGCACTCGGCTGAATTTTTTTTTATAATAGCCTAGTCAGAGGATAATGTCAAGAGGAAAAGAAAAATTCGGGATCAGACCACACAGTTTTAAGCTTTTCTTTTCCTTACAGTCCATATTCTTAGCAGATATGGTTTTCTCTTTTTTGGGGGCAGTTAGCTAATTTGTCACTTGAGCTTTAGAATTTGCATACAGCCAGTCTAAGCTTAAACTATGGTACCTTTCTAAATGTTATTCAACTTTGTTGAGGTTATTATCTTTTCTTTATTGCATAGTCAATAGACTTTGAAGAAAAGAAAAAATACATTCACATTTCTGATGCTCTAATACAGTGAACTTAATGTTTATACATATTATATATATTATATATAACCTGTTAATTTTTATTCATATGCATTCATGCTTTTATGTTCAAAGTTAGAATCTCAAATGGGAAGGGACTAAGAAGTGACGGTGATCAAGATGCCTTGTACACATAAATTGGCAGGTTGAATGGAAAACCTTTGAACAATTACTTAAAGATAGTGAAAAAATAAAATTTAAAAGGTAGAATCAGACCATTTGTATTTCTTTTTTCCCTTAAGCGTTAAATGAGCCAGGCATGGTGGCATATGCCTGTGGTCCTAGCTACTTGGCAGGTAGAGATGGGAAGATCTCAAGTTTGAGGCCAGGAAGAGCAGAAATGTAGGAAGACTCTTGTCTCACAACAAATACAAAATACATAGGGAATGCTGTTCATAGTTTAATCCCCAATATAAAGGGAGAGGGGAAGGAAGAAAGGAGGAAGAGAGAAGGGAGAAGAGAAAAGCGAGAACACGAAATGCTAGTCATAAGCTTTTCTCAGCTCAGGACATTTTAAAACCCATGTATAATGCTTGCATAATGTTCCATCTAGTAGTGAAGCTTAATTTCTTAACCTGAACCCTAAGTGTTAGACATTTAAATTATTTTCATTTCCATTTTTTTCACACTGTTGTCAGCCTAACTCCTTGAACGAATGCAGAGGGAAAGTATTGTCTTGATCAGCATGAAGGCATTCCAGGGGAAGCAATTGGGCCTGCGGTTGTGCCACTGGCAATCAGATGTACCAGCTTCCCCACGAGCTTGGCAACACTGATGTTATTTTAAAAAACAAACCACAGCGAGGTGGGAGGAACTGGTTTAATAGACATAAAATGGTATTTGTTTTTTCTAGAACTGTTTACTTTTCTAATGTTATTTTTCCAAACTTTTTAATTTTGAAAAATTTTAAACTTACCAGGAAATGGAAAGAACAGCATACTGAATTTATCATCTGTGGCTAGATTCACCTATTGTTAATTGCTCACCACATTTGCTTTCCTTCTCTTTGTTTCAACATACATTCAACACATACACACACACACACACACACACACACACACAAATTCATAGACACAATATCTTTTTGCTGAACCATTTGAAATACAAAAACATTGGGCTGGGAAGGTGGCTCAGTGGTAGAGCGCTTGCCTTGCATGCCTGAGGCCCTGGGTTCGATTCCTCAGCACCACATAAGAAAAAAGAAAAAACCGGAAGTGGTGCTGTGGCTCAAGTGGTAGAGCACTAGCCTTGAGCTGAAGAGCTGGGGGACAGCAGCCAGGCCAAGACTTCAGGCCCCATGACAGGACCCCCCCAAAAATAAAATAAAATAAAAATACAAAAAGAAATACAAAAACATCATAATATCTTTTTTTTTTTTTTTGGGTCCGGTCGTGGGGTCTGAACTCTGGGCCTGGGCACTGTCCCTCAGCTCTTCAGCTCAAGGCTAGCACTCTACCACTTGAGCCACAGCGCCACTTCCGGCTTTTTTCTTATGTGGTGCTGAGGAATCGAACCCAGGGCCTCGAGCATGCAAGGCAAGTGCTCTACCACTGAGCCACCTTCCCAGCCCCATAATATCTTTTAAATGCTCTATCAACTGTCTCCAAGTGAACCAAATGGTCATTATTATTCATATCATGCATAAGTCATTTCACACTGATACAAAACTGTATCTAATATTCAAATTTCCCTCATAACTCATGTGCACGACATCCATTTCTGAAATTCTAGGATTCAACCAACCCTCACACATTGCATCACATTGCTAAGTGTCTTGTAGTCTGGAATAGTAACCTGCTGTGTTAAAACAAAAAAAACAGAAAACTTTTCATGACACTGACTTTTCAAAAAACATCCTATTATTTGATAGCAACTCTAATATTTGGATTTTCCAGATTATACAATCATGATTAAATTCAGGCCAGATATTTTCACTTGAAATGTTGTATGTAAGGATGCATATTTTCCACTGCATCCCTTCAGAAGGCATACACATAATATCAGGCTGTCCAGTTGCTGGTCATGCTAAATTTCCTACTAGGTAAGAGTGGCCCTGGGTGAACTATCCCTTTTCTTGAATTAATAGGTTGTCTATGGAGATGAAAAATCAGTGACTATGTGAAAAGCAAACTATTAGAGTATTATGCCTCCAAGTTTCTTGGACTCATTTTTGTGTGTAAGTACATGATTGATTTAATAACTATTTGCATTTATTGATTTGTTGGTATTTGTTTTTGTGGTTTCCTTTCTTTGACATTTTATTTATTACCTTTTCTTGATAATGTAGAGCATTCATGTAATTCAAAGGTAAAAGCCATGTACAAGGTCTGATAAACTCTTAACATAGGTGGTTCTCAGTGAATCATACCTTCTAGCATTTGTACCTTGTGTAGACTTCTCACATTAACATTGGGTTTAGCCAGTGGCTTTGGTCAATGGATTGTTAGGAAGTGTGATTAAGTAGAGGCTTGATTAATTTCTGCATGGGCATGTCTTCTGGGAACATTCTTTCTTGGGACCTAAGCATGAAGATATAAGGAAAGTTAGGCTTTCCTGATAGAAATGGAAACCACGGAAAGATACCCAAGAAAATGAGACACTACCTGGAAAGAGAGGCTGAGTGGAAGAAAGTGAAGCACTTGGTGGTTGTGTTTCCAGTTGAAACAGCTATAGGATTGATTCTAGCTGATACCACAAGAAGGAAAAAGAACCACCCAGAATAAAAAAGTATGAGTCATTAAGCCACAGAATTGGAGAGAGGTTGTAAAACTGTAATGCATAACTAATACAAAAGATATAGCCAGAAAAGTGACAACCTCACTTATTCCATACACATATCACAATTTTTGTGGTGTGAAGAATTGAACCTAGGGGAAGTGGTGCTGTGACTCAAGTTGTAGAGCACTAGCCTTGAGCTGAAGAGCTGAGGGACAGCACCCAGACCCAGAGTTCAAGCCCCAGGACTGATCAAAAAAAAAAAAAAAAAAAAAAAAAGAATTGAACCTAGAGCATCCAGTTATATGTTATTGCCTAAGAATTTTCAAAACTTTGAGGCTTAAAATGGTAATTCATTATTGTTATTATAGTCCATGATTTAGTTAAGAATTGGAAAGCAATAGTAACTAATAGTTTAGGCTTTGTCAAAGCTGGTGAATTCATTGGTTTTTTTCCCAATGAAATTTTTCCTGTCTTCCCCTCCATCCCTCTCCCCAACCTCCTGGTCCCCCCTACCCCCCCATCTCTTTATTGTGCTGGTCTTGTGACTTGAACTTAAGTCTTGGCGCAGTCTCTGAGCTTTTGTGCTTAAAGATAGTGCTCTACCACTGGAATCACAGTTCCACTTCTGTTGTTTTGGTGGTTAATTAGAGATAAGAATCTCACAAACATCCCAATTCCAAACAACAAATAGAGTTGTCGCGACCATTCCTGAACAAGTGTTTGTATGGACTTATTCTTGAGTAAATATGTAGTGGTGAACTCTGTATATCACCTTTATAATAACAGTAAAAAATTTAAGAAATGTATGGATGACATTTCTGTGTGCTCTAGTTCGTATATTTTCCTTCCAAAATTCATGACAATGTGTGACAACACAATGTACCCATGGGTAGATCACTCTGGTGTTTCTCTTTGTCTTTATTCCTAAGTAAATAAAGTGGACAGCAGGGGAAATTGAGGGTCAACCCTTACTTGTTCCTGAGAAGGCAGTTGCAGAAGCCACAATAAGGGTTAGGACTTAGGGGAGCTAAGTTAGGACTAACTGTGAGCTAATGCTACCTAACTCCAGGCTACATCTTAGCTATGATTTTATTTTTCTTTATTGAACATCTATAATTTAGTTACCATGAATACGAGATAACATGCAAAGTCAGAGGCCTCATGGGACATTCAGTGGAGGAGACAAAGCAATTGACTCAGTAAGTCAGAATATATTGCAGGAGATAAATGCAATGAAAAAAAAATAAAGGAAGGGCTTCTGAATGAGATGGGAGGTTCTGGAGGGTTTTGATACAAGGAGAAGTGATCTGACTCTCATTTTGAAACATTCTTATTGCTCCCGGGGGAGTACAAGAGTATAAAGAGACAGACTCAAGTGGTGGAGGTGAAAGACAATGAATGTGGAGAGAAATGAATGCTGCTTTGGAAAAGCAGTTGAGTCTCACTGCTTGTTCATAGCAGCTCGTGTGTCTCAAAACTGATCAATGGATACACTCTCAGTCTACTGGAAGCCTACCTACAGAATTGCCATGTGTCCATGGCCTCAGATTCAGAATGCCTTGACTCAGTATCTAGTCAGAGCAGAAGCCCTATGTCGTCTGACTCACCAAAATGGGTTTAGGTTAATTGAGATGAAAAATGAAAACCTTTAATGAACTCTAGCAGTGCTTCTCCAGCTTCAAATAAATCTGAGCATGACTGTTCTTCCAATGGTACAATTATATTCTAAGTTGGGACCAAATTGCATTAGCTCCTACTTCCATGTACTCAATAAAAACAGGAGCATGAATCACACTCACATCTATAAAAGTAGTGCTTTTTAATATTGAACAAGCCTGCAGGGTTAGTCCAGCTAGAGCTCAAGAACTGGTTCCTTGTGGAGTTATCATGGTCAAGGGGTGGTGATTTGTGCTGAGGAGTTAAAAGGATATTTTTTGTTGTTGTTTATTTTTAAAATTTTTGGTGCCAGTTGTGGGGCTTGAACTCAGGGCCTAGTCTCTGTCCCTGAGCTTTGTTGCTCTACCACTTGAGCCACAGGCTCCACTTCTGGCTTCTCTGGAGATAAGAGTCTCACAGGGTGGCTTTGACCCATGATCCTTAGCCCTCAGCCTCCTGGAGAGTTAGGATTACAGGCATGAGCCACCAGTGCCTAGTAGAGTTAAGATATTTAATGTAGTCACTTGATCCCAAATCACTCAGGAGCTGAACAAAGCTCCTAGTCTGACCAAAGAGTCTCTGCTCAAAGCAGAAGATGCACTGGGGCATTCTGGCAAGAGTAAGTCTGGAGAGGATATGAGAGGTCAAATGGCCTCACTAAGATGCCATTGTCAGCACTGGGGTACTTGGCAGCAAGCTGGTCCTCAGAGACAAGACAATGTAGCCTTTAACTCTGGGAGGCCACTTCCCAAGTTCAAATCTTGATTCTGCTACTTACTAGTTAGGCTTTCTTTCCTTCTTTCTTTCTTTCCTTCTTTCTTTCTTTCTTTCTTCCTTGTCCGTCATGGGGCCTGACTCTGGGCCTGGCACTGTCTCTGAGCTCTTCAGCTAAAGGCTAGCGCTCTACCACTTGAGCCACAGCGCCACTTCCGGCTTTTTCCTGCTTATATGGTGCTGAGGAATCGAACCCAGGGCCTCATGCATGCAAGGCAACACTCTACCACTGAGCCACCTTCCCAGTCCCTGGGCTTTATCTTTTTATGCCTACATTATCCAGTTAAATGTATGAAGTCCATGAAATAGTATCTGACACATTATTACAGTAATATCATGGTTAAAGGAGGAACAAAGATAATCAAAACAATTACCAACGGATCTAATCAATGGTCAGACTCAAGATTAATTCTCCCTTGTTAAAATCTATCTGGGTAATGGTACCCTAATGACATCCTACTCTCTGAACTGGTGAGTGTATCATCTAGTGGATGTAGCTAAAAGGACTTTGAATATTTGATTAAGTTAAAGGCTCTTGAGATGAGGAGATTATGTTGGCAGGTCCATGATCATTACAAGGGTACTTAAAAGAAGGAGTCAGGCCTGGTACCTGTGGCTCATGCCTAAAATCCTAGTTTCTCAGGAGGCTAAGATCTAAGGATGATGGTTTGAAGCCAGCCCAGAGGAAAGTCTGTAAGGCAATTATCTCCCACATCTCCATTCTCAGCTTTTTGCCGGTTAATTAAAGATAAGAATCTCATGAGCTTTCCTGCCTAGGTTGGCTTCCAATCCTCATCCTCAGATCTCAGCCTCCTGAGATCTTTAAGGTGTGCACCACTGGCACCTGGCTTCTGCTTTTTAAAAATTATTTTATTTTACTGTAAAGGTGATGTACAGAGGGTAGTGAGTACATTTCTTTTCGAACAGTGTTAACCGATCCCTTGTATTCTCTCACTTTGCCTCCCTCTCCCCCTCCAAGTTGTAAAGTTAATTTCCAATGTAGTCTGGTGAGTATCTTGGTTGCATTGGTTCACCCTTTGCCCACCATTTCTGTGATTTCCCTTCCCTTCCCCAAATCAGTTAAACCTATATAAAAGTCAAAGGGTATGGAAATCAGAAACAGTGACTAAAGGGAATAAACAAGAGGAGAAAAAAAATGAAAGACAAAAGAAATAGCTGGAAACAGTGCACTAAGAAAAGAAGAAAAAAAATTACAAAACCGTTCTTGTTTCCATATCATGGATGTGTATGTGTGTGTGTGTGTATGTATATATGTATGTGAGTGTGTTTTTTTTGGGGGGGGTCTGGTCATGAGGTTTGAACTCTGGGCCTACGTGCTGTCCCTCAGCTCTTCAGCTCAAGGCTAGCACTCTACCACTTGAGCCACAGCACCACTTCTGGCTTTTTTTTTTTTTTTTTTTTTGCTTATATGGTGCTGAGGAATGGAACCCAGGGCCTCATGCATGTGAGGCAAGCACTCTATCACTGAGCTACCTTCCCAGCCCTGTTTGTTTGTTTGTTTTTCTGTCGGTAGTGGGACTTGAACTCTGGGCATGGGTGATACCCTGAGCTCGTCAGCTCAAGGCTAGTGCTCCACCACTTGAGCCACAGCGCCACTTCTGGTGGTTAATTGGAGATAAGAGTCTCATGGACTTTCCTGCCAGGGCTGGCTCTGAACCATGATCCTCAGATCTCAGCCTCCTGAATAGCTAGGATTATAGGTGTGAGTCACTGGTGCCTGGCCATGGAGATAATTTTGATTAGCATCATTTTATATGGTCATATGTACATAGCTATTGTGAACCTCTGCTAGGATTATCCTAGGCATATACTAATTATTAAAAATGAGGGAAACCTGGAGTATGTTTCTTTGGGTCTGGCTCACTTCACTTAATATAGTTTTTTCTAAGTCTTTCCATTTCCTTATGAATGGGGCGATGTCATTCTTTCTGATAGAAGCATAGAATTTCATTCTGTGTATATATAAATAAATATATATATATATATATATATACCACATTTTCTTGATCCATTCATTTACTGAGGGGCATCTGAGTTGATTCCACATCTTAGCTATAGCAAATAATACTGCAGTGAACATTGTTACACTGGCAGCTTTAGTGTGGCCTTGTGATCATTTGGGTAAATGCCCAGGAGTAGGATTGCTGGGTCATAGTGGAGTTCTATGTTTAGTCTTTCAAGGAACCTCCATCCTGCTTTCCAGAGTGGTTGAACAAGTTTACGTTCCCACCAATAGCGTGGCAGTGTTCCCTTTTGGCCACATCTCTGCTAGCATCTATTTTTTTTTCTCTTGATAATAGCCATTCTAACTGGAGTGAGATAGAATCTCAATGTAGTTTTGATTTGCATTTCTTTTCTGGCCAGAGATATTGAACATTTCTTCATGTGTCCAGAGAAGATTCTTTAATTCTTTAGCCCACTTATAAACAGGGTGGTTGTTTCTTTGAGGATATTTTTTATTGGGGGTTTAATTTTTTTGAGCTCTAGGTATATTTTTAATATGAGACCTTTCTCTGTTGTATAGCTAGTGAAGAACTTCTCCCAATTTGTGGGCTTTCTAGTTATCTGGCTAGCTATGTCCTTTGCTATGCAGACTGGATTCTGCTTTTTGTCTTCCATTTACATTTTTTTTTGCATGCATTATTTCCTATTTGGCTTTTGGTGCACTATTCATTAATTTCCTTTTCTTTTTTTTTTTTTTTTTTTTGTCAGTCATGGGGCTTGAACTCAGGGTCTGGGCACTGTTCTTTAGCTCCTTTGCTTAACTACTTGAGCCAAAGCTCCACTTCTGTTTTTTGAGTAGCTAATTGGAGATAAGGGTCTTATGGGGACTTTTCTGCCTGGGTTGGCTTTGAACTGCAGTCCTTAGATCACAGCCTCCTGAGTAGCTAGGATTACAGGCATGAGCTATCGGTACCCAGCTGAACTAATTTCTTATATTGAGTGTTTAAGCAACTTATTTTAAACCTTTTTTCTTTTCTAATAAATGCATTTATTAGAAAGCTATAGACCCATCAGCAGTCCTAGTTGCCAGAAACAAAACAATTCTAGCTAGTTTAACTTCCATGAAGTCAGAGACTTTGTTGGCAATTGTGTTCATTGTCATATCCCTGGAACTTAGAACAATGATTGGCAGATGGTAATTGCCTGGTGCTTCTTTCTTGAGTGAATTAAATAGAAGAATGGCATAATGATATGTGCATGGTGGTTTCTTATTCTTACCATCATCTTCATTACCATTATTTCTGAGGCTGTGGGTTGGATGGTAATTAATCATAACTGAGCTTAGGAATACTAGCCGAAGTGGCTAGTGCCAGGAGAAGTGGCAGAGCAAATCAAGAACGGAATTGGTTGAAGGCTTGAGGAACTAACCAGCTCTGAGATTACAAATTGGAAAATGAGTGAATAAAATGGAATTCTTACAACCCTTAACTCTCCAGATAACTCTGGAGAGAGCTGGTATTTGGCTTTCTCCTGTCTGAACATACCAGTCAGCTTTGTACAGTTCCTCACAGTGACTGAAAAAGCGGGGACATGGCACCTCCTAAAGCAATGGGTTGTCTTGGTCCTTCCTAAGCCTTTTCTATGTCTGCTGGCAAATTCCTCTGCATACATATCAGTACTTGTTTAACAAAGATCAATATAGCAGTTCAATAATGCCGGTTCAGACCACTCAGTACCCCACCTCAGGGTTTGTTTAGAAATAAGTTAACTGATGGCTAGCCTGTTGAATGTGGCCAAGGGCCAATCCCTTTTCTGTAGTATGTTCTGTAGAGGGTGTGGGACCTCCTCCACTTGGCAGCCACAGGCATGAAGTCAGAGCCCACCCCTCAATCTGAAAATTACAGGATGAGGGGGAGACAAAAAAAAAAGAGAGGACATGGTCCCACTTCTTAAAATGATTCTACAACTCGAATTTCCTAATCTCTACACTTATCACTTTCCTAAGTTGATTACCATTAAATGCAGAACATTATGTAACAAGCTCAAAAGAGATGTGTTTCCTTCTGTTCTATATTTACATGAAGAAGTTTTCACAGGGCCGTTGTTACTTATGGCTTGCTGTTGTTTGCTCTGCAGAATGGTCTTGTATGTAAGATGCTTAACTTGCTTTATTGAACTGGATTTTCCATGGAAATGATCCAGTGCTCCTCCAATTCTCAGGCGCTTTATCGGACAGTCTTTCTTCCTTCAGATAATGGCTGGCAGCCACCCACAGCATGGAGGTTATATGCTGCACTTTTGGGGGAAAAAAAAAAAAGCCTTGAATGGAACCATTGTGCCCAGCCGATGGTCTGCATGTTTCACGAAACAGGGAGCAGGGTGTAAAAAAGGCACCTTGTGTGCAACTACTGGCGAGGTTGGGGAGTGAATTAAAATCTCCAGAAAGTCTGGGCAGCGCTGTTCAGAGGAGCAATGAACCCTCTGGAAGTACGGTTAGCTCAGACATTCCAATGCTGTGAGGCAGACCCAGGGACTCGGCTCCCTCCTCTTGCTAAGAAAGGGAGCGAGGGGGCGAGCAGAGGACACTGATCTGGATCTGTTTTTTTGCAGAGATTTGGGGGGAAAGCACCCCCTTGAAGGGATGAAACACCTTGATGATCACATTCAGATAACATCCCTGCTCATTGGACCTCGATTTGCCTTTGTTCACAATGGTGCAATGACTCATTTGGAGGATTTCATGTTAACTGCTTGTACAGCTACCAGTTTGTAGTGAGCTGACTCCTATGTTGAATGAAGAAATAATAATAACCACAATTCTGGGGGGCTCTAGATGATTGATGATATTTGATATTACTATATCCATTATTCATTATATGAATTCACTATGTGAATTATAAAAAGCTAATATATTAAAGGTATTAAAAATAATCCTCCTGTTTACTGTCAGTGATGCTACTTTTTTTTTTCCAATGCCAGTACAGGGGCTTGAATTCAGGGGTTAGATGCTGTCTCTTAGTTGGTTTTTTTTTTGAGGGGGGGGTGGTCTGGTCGTGGGGCCTGAACTCTGGGCCTGGGCACTGTCCCTCAGCTCTTCAGCTCAAGGCTAGCACTCTACCACTTGAGCCACAGCACCACTTCCGGCTTTTTTCTTTTTGCTTACGTGGTGCTGAGGAATTGAACCCAGGGCCTCATGCATGCAAAGCAAGCGCTCTACCACTAAACCACCTTCCCAGCCCTGTCTCTTAGTTTTTTCACTCAAGGCTGGCACTCCACTTGAGCTGTGACTCATGTGGTTTTTTGGTGGTTAATTGGAAATAAGAGATTCATGAACTTTGCTGCCTGGGCTAGCTTCAAACCAGTATCCTCAGGTCTCAGACTCCTGAATAGCTAGGTTTATATAGGCTGAGCCACTGTTGGCTGCTGATGCTGTGTGTGTGTGTGTGTGTGTGTACTTGCGCACATGTGTGTGTTTGCACACTGGTCTTGGGGCTTGAATTCAGGGCCTAGGTGCTGTCCCTGAGCTTTTGTGTCAAGGCTAGTATTCTACCACTTTGAGCCACAGGTCAATTTTTTGGCTTTTTGGTAGTTAATTGGAGATAAGAATCTCACAGACTTTCCTGCCCCCGCTGACTTTGAACTGCAATCCTCAGGTTTTAGCCTCATGAGTTGCTAGGATTAGAAGTGTGAGCTACCAGTGCCAGGCATACTAGTTTTTTGATTCCCTCTCCACTGACTTGTCCAGAACTTGTAAACCCAAGGGCTGAGGTAAATTACCATGCATTACTCATTGTTCTAGTGTTTAATGAGCTCTTAATGAACAAAGAATTTCATCAGAGCCCTCTGCAAAGGCCTTCCTAAACTAATTCTCAAGGGAGGAGGTACCGTTAGCTTTCATTAAAATCCTAATGGTTGAGAAAACAGCAAAACAGTGCAAGGATCAGCCTGGCAGATTTTTCTTATGGGCAGAATTCTTTGGCTGTCTTACACATTCTTGTTCCAACCTCTCCCATGTTCTGGAGGCTCAGACAAGGGGAGATTACTTTAAAGAAGGACCTGAAAGAAAGGGCCAATCTGAAAGAGAGGAGGAAAGCTGTGGGAGAAAAAGAGGCCTTCTCCAGACTGATGGCTCAGCTAAGTTAGTTAGTTCCAGTGGGAGAGACATCCTGCAGGGTTGGTTCATATTGTTGGGAGTCAGCTTGAAGGGCAGTAGGGAGCCATGAACATTTCTGCATCAACTTGTAGAAAAGAAAGAATAATACGATTGGGGTGTAAAAGACTGATTTGTTCTCTCCCAGGGAGAGGACAGATGTTAGCAGATGTGAGCCAGAGTAATTGGTTTGAATGTGAGAGGAAGGGTGAAGCCTGGAACAGGTCCTTCATTAGCATAGGTGAAGAGGAAGGAGGCACAGATTTAGGGCAAGGGGAAAAGAAGGCTTTCATTTTTCTCCAGGTCCCTTGGCTATCCTAAGCCAGTGGACTGGGCACAAACATCAAGGCTAGTGGCCCAGAAGGTTCTGGGCAGAGCCTGTAGTTTCTGGCAAGTGTGAAAATTTCCAGGTTTGCTTCAGAGACGTGAGAGCACTGGGTTTAGAGGCCACAGATACAGAGGGTCACCTAGACATCCAACTGAGTTTCTCCAGAGCCTGGCCCTCTAAAGGGTGCTCCATGAATACTTAAATGAATGAATACAGAATGGACCCGAAGCTTGGTGCTGCCATCTACTCAGGGTGCCTCAAATTAGTCCCAGCCGCTAAGATCCTCAGTTTCCCCATCTACTAACCAGGGATGGGATGCACCGGGGGTGGGGGGTGGGTAGGGGGGTAAGAGGGGGGGACTGAATTCCAGCGGGCTGCCTAGGTCTGTGGCGTTCCCGCCCTCGGGTCTGAGCCACCCGGCGGCGCGGTCGCCAGCCTGGGCCCCACAGTGGCCACGGGGCGCGTCGCCCTCGGCGCCCTCGGCACCCGCCCCTCTCCCCCCGCCCCCCACCCCAGCGTGGCCCAGCCGGGGGCGGGCCCGGCACAAGCCGCTCCCCCAGCTGCCCGGCAGCCCGCGGCGGCGCTCTCGGCCTCTCTCCGGGGCGGGCGAGTTCTGGGAAAGCCCGGCCCAGGGCGGGGGCCCCCGCAGCCCTGCGCCCGCTCCGCTCGGGTGCCGCTGCGGCTGCGGTCCGGGTCCCCGGTCGGGGCTGCGCGCACGTCGCTGGCGAGCGCGAAGCGAGGTGGGACGGCGCGGGCGGCGGCGGCGGAGCCCCGCGAGCTCACGCGGCGGGAAGGGGAGCGGGGAGCGGCGCGCCCCGGCTCTGCCTCCCGCGCACTTGCCTGGCTCCGGCGCGCTTCTCGGCGTCGGCTCTGCGGCTGACAGAAACCCGGGACTCCCAACGCCGCTGGAGCCCGACGGAGGGACCAGCGCGGACCGTCGGGCGGCAGGTTCCTCGGGGACGCCCGCGCCGCCGGCCGGAGGATGAAAGGCGAGCGAGGCGGTGTGGGGCTGGAGAAGGGGACGGCGGGGCTGCATACCTGGGGGTGTGGACGGGCCTCGGGGACCCCGGACTTGGTGTCCGCACCCTCCAGGCTGGAGGTCATTCTGCCTCCCTCCTTCAGATGGCCTCAGGTCGCCCCTGTGAGGGGTGTATGTGTGTGTATAGGATGTGTATGTGGTGTGTATGTGGTGTACATGTGTACATGGAGGTGATGTGTGGGGTGATGTGTGCATGCTGTGTGTGTGTGGGGGGGGGGGCTGGGACATCCACTATAAAGAAAATTAGAAGTCTTCTTTGTGGCAGGGCCCTAGTGATGGTATTTCAAGGAAAGTGCTCCTGAGATTGTTCCTGGAGAGATTTATCTAGATCAACAACTAGGAAGTGCAAGACTGGAGCTGGTCCCACTCTTAACCAATAACCAGAAGAACCGATGCCTTTCCATTAACGCCTTCAATTCCGTAGTAATAAGTAAGCTAGAGTTACAAGCCCATGGTCCTAGCCCAGGCTAAGTGTAAGGGTGTGGAATTGTCACTTCGATAAGTAACCCCTGAGAAACTTAGCTCAGTTGGTCCAGTATATAAAAAAAAGTCATTTAAAAGATTTATCAGGGGCTGGGAAGGTGGCTCAGTGGTAGAGTGCTTGCCTTGCATCCCTGAGGCCCTGGGTTTGATTCCTCAGCACCACATAAGCAAAAAGAAAAAGGCCAGAAGCGGCGCTGTGGCTCAAGTGGTAGAGTGCTAGCCTTGAGCTGAAGAGCTGAGGGACAGTGCCCAGGCCCAGAGTTCAGGCCCCATGACCGGACCCCCCCCCCAAAAAAAAGATTTATCAGAGTTATTTTACATAATGAGCTCCCTGAATGGGCAAAAGTAGGATTCACTTCATTGAAAAGCTTTGTTTGCACATAGCTCATAATTTCAGCTATATTCTGTCTGTTGATGGTTTAGACCCGAGCAGAATTAGTGCCTTTCCATGGTTTCTTATGAAAACCTTCTGGAGAGATAGAGTGGACAAGAGGCTACAGAATGGGCACAGCCAAGGCTCTGGTTTCTGGAACTACTGGTGAGGGAGAATAGTTGAGAAGGAAAACGGTCTTGGGAGGTGGTTGAAGGTGACTGCATAGATGGCTGTATCATCATTGCAGGGAGAGAGACAGGGATAATAACATAAGGATCTAGCGTTTTCTATGCAGCCAGGTCTTGGAGAATACTTTCTGAAGAATGTCTGCCAGTGCCATATACAATATCCTTTGACCTTCCTGCCTCTCCTCTCCCATAGTGCTAAGCACATTGACTTTGCTATTGTGAGGCCTTCCCTGAAATTCTAGCCTGGAACCAGCCCACCTCTCCCTCCTCTGAACTTTCTGCTCTTATGAGATTTATGTAGATGGCTTATTCTCCCTACTGAAGGCATTTACTGTGACTTTTTTGGCATAAGCCTGGCATTTAGGTTTTCTAAAGATAACTATGGGCTGATCTTAAATGTTAAGACTTGGGTTCAATGACATAAATCTCCACTTTGGAGTGGATCATATAATAGAAAGGATTGAGAGAAATGTAAAATGTTTATTTGCATTATCTTTCATGTAGAGCCCCACAGGGGGAATTTTCTTTATAGCTTAGAGTGCCTTCTGATGATCATTGGTCCATGCCGTTGGATCAGGGAAGAGGTGAGAATAAGCTGGAGAGATGTTCTGCTAGCCCTTCTAGTGACACAAGCTCCTTGGGCTCCAAGTTTGACCTCTGTCATTAAAAATTTCATACTCAAGTGGGTTGTGGTGGAGCTGGAGTCGAAGGAAGGTAGATGGTTGTTGTTGTTGTTTCCCTAATCTAATTGTGAACATTTTAAGGCTTTTTGTTGTTGTTATATTTAAAATTCATTAATGAGTAGTTTGCTACTACTTCCTAAAGGAATAAGGAAGAGTGAAGGTGATTGTGCATAGTGAAAGTTTTCTAAGCAGAGGAAAAGGATGATTCCGATGTCTGGGCAAGAGGAAGATCTGCACACTGCAAGGTTCTCTCCTTTAACCTGTGTGTGTATGTGTGTGTGTGTGTGTGTGTGTGTGTGTGTGTGTGTGTGTGTGTGTGTGTGTGTGTGTGTGTGTGTGTGTGTGTTAGCAGTGCCTACCTTCCATAGCTGCTCCAGTCCTGGCTCTTCTTTCTCTGCTAGAGGACAATAAGAACAAATTTTGGATTAAGAGGGAGAATTCTAGAATTCACAGCTTTTGAATTTAGAAAGAGAATTGGGGAAGAAACCAGGAAGAAACATTTAATAGCGGAGAGTGTGAACTGGTTTGATGAAGTGGCTTTCCTCCTTGGTATTTCCTCCTTTGGAATTGAGCAAGTTGGAGTTTGAGGGGAGGAAAGGCAGGTGACTGGGGGATATGGTGCTACCCAAGGAAAGTTACAAAGCTTTAGTGTGGTCTAGGGAAGGATGTTGTTCAGTAAATGTAGGGTCACGAAAGAGGAGGGTTAGAGATGGGGGAGCAAGGAATAGAAAAAGAGGAAGAAGATATCAAAGATGCATTTTGCCACAGGTCAACCATAGGCCTGGCAAGGAAGGCAATACTGCCCAGTATCATGTGCTCTCTCCTGCTTCCTAGATGCAGAACACACACAGGCTTGTTGTTACTCAATTTTAATTCAGATGTGTTATGGCTTAAATAGGTTTTCATGGACTGGATTGGGAAACCAGCCCTCTACAAGTGTCCTGTCCAATATGCTAACCACTAGCCACACATGTCTATTTAAATTTAGAAGAGTTTGAATAAATGAAATTAAGTAGTCACATTTCAAGTGCTCAGTAGTGGCTTCTGTCCTGGACAGAGTAGATACAGAACATTTCCATCATCTCAGAATTCTGCTCCAGAAAACTGGTCCAAAGAATTAATGCCTACTAAACTTCAAAATGAACGGGTCCAAACCAAGTTCAGTTATAAAAAACTGAAGTTTCCTGTTTATAATACCTTATTAAGTTTGTTTAGAGGGGAACAATAGAATTTGTTATTGATACCACTTCTCTTGTACTTTCTATGAAATGGTGGACACTTGACATCTATGAGCTCTCTTAATTTTTAAGACATTAGGCCGTAAGCAATAGAGATCTAAATCCCTTACCTGTAACTCTAAAATAATAACAGTGATCATCACAACAATAATACAAACCTTTTGAAAACTGAAGCCTTTATAAGTTTGGCAACAAAACTTGATCTAAACTGATGTGAAGATATGGTAGATTTCCCTTTTCATTTGACAACATTCATACATTTTAATGGCAGAAATAACAGGCATGCTTGGTTTGCTGCAGATCCTACAGGGAAAGTGTGTTATGTAATACAGGGAACAGGCACTCTTACCTTTCCAAACTCTAAAACATTTCTCATTCACAGTAAGCTTCTCAGTTTGGATAGGGACTATAAACTTTCAGGATCATGTCCATTTGGAAGATGGGAAAACTGGGGTACTGAAAGGTTAAGTAACTTGCATGAAGTCTTGGCAAGAAAATGTCAGGATTCAGATTCAGTCAAAGTTGGCCAGCTCTAGTCTATTCTCTTGACCCGTGTGCTATCCTGCATCAGCCTTGGGGCTGGTGATCCCAACCAAATGACTGGATGAAATGCAATAGCTTTAACTCAGATCAGTGGAAAGTTTCCGATAAGGCTATGGCTGAATTGTTTAGCAGTTGAGATTTTGAAGGCTATGACTAGTTTAGCCATTCAAGTAGGCAAGCTTAGCAATTGTTTAGCTTCCACCTGGTGCCATTCACATTTGGTTTTGAGCCATTTATTGCGTGAGAACAGAGGAGGAAAGAGGTCATTCATTGTGAGTCTTAGTGAAACCACTGGGCCATGTTGAGGCTTGTGGCAGGCAGGGCTTGCATATTTATAACTGGTGTAAACAAGGTGAGCTCCAGATGGGGTCATTCTGGTGACCCCCTAGGGTTCTGAGCATGGATTCAGAGAGTCTCTATCCATTTGCCTCAGGACCCAGCCTCTCTAGGTTTACACTTGTGAATACCTGTTTTCTTTTAGAAAGTTGACTAGAACTGCCGGGTTGTTCTCAGGATAGGAGTGGACTTCTCAGGTATTGCCAGGCCCAGGTGGTCTGTTGCTTGGCTTTTTGGTGCAGACCTGATTTTGAATAAGTTCTTGGTAATCCTAAAGTTTCTCCTTTGGGTATGAGAAAATATTCTGCCTGTCTCAGCATTTGTGTGTTCCTTTCGCATGGGCTCTGAGGACGCTGTCTCTATGGCTGAGGGGTATGTATACTACTGTGTCACAGTCCCCTCTCCCTGCTACTCTACTACTGATCAAACACAAAGACTCTAGAATCAGCTTTCCCTAAGTTTACTTCAGCTTTGCCTCCTACTAGCTAAACATTGGATAAACAAATTAACCATTTTGTACAATAGTAAAAGTAATTTTGCAAGATTCCTATGAATCCTAAGTGAGACAATTCACCTACAGCAACATATATAATACCAGGCATATACTAACTACTCTAAAAGTTAGCTACCAATATTTTTCCTTCTCCATGGGCCACAAGTCTTACTAATCTTCTTACCTTCTCCACAAGTCGTACCAGTCTGTTATTGTAAGCTCTGAGTAGGGGTATGTGGTAGGCTAAAAAGTGTTCAAGTCTGAATCTGTGGAACCTGTGAATCCTTTTTTTCTTTTTTTTTGTCGGTCGTGGGGTTTGAACTCTGGGCCTGGGCGCTGTCCCTCAGCTCTTCAGCTCAAGGCGAGCGCTCTACCACTTGAGCTACAGCGCCACTTCCGGTTTTCTGGTGGTTTATTGGAGATAGGAGTCTCACGGTCTCTCCTGCCCGGGCTGGCTTTGAACCGCGATCCTCAGATCTCAGCCTCCTGAGTAGCTAGGATTACAGGCGTGAGCCACCAGCGCCCGGCTTGAATCCTTTTTTTCTTTACATATCCAAAGGGCTTTGCAAATAAATTAAGGATTTTAAGGTAGGAGAGTATCCTGGATTTCTGAGTAGGTCCAGTTTTGTCACAGAGTCCTGAATAGAGAGAGACTCAGGGGTCAGAGTCAATAGTGGTAGTAGGATGAGTGATGGGAGATGTGAAGGAACACAGGCGGGTAGGGGTGAGGGAGAGGTGGCCCGGTGCCATAGGAAGGGCTAAAAAACAGTCATCTCTAGAACTTCCAGATGGAAGCAGCCTTACCATTTTAGACTTCTAACTCCCAACCGTTTGTATTGTTTAAAATGCTAACTTTGTGGTAATTTGTCACAGCAGCATAGGAAACTAAAACAACATGGAAGGGA
The DNA here is from genome assembly GCF_019054845.1 of Dipodomys spectabilis. NCBI lineage: Eukaryota > Metazoa > Chordata > Mammalia > Rodentia > Heteromyidae > Dipodomys > Dipodomys spectabilis. Next base: position 18,372,778 of record NW_024870802.1, on the reverse strand, counting down.
GAAAGGAGAGTGGTAAGGAGTGAAGTTGAAGCTATGTTAAACAGTAAGCCAATGTTTAGTGAGCACTTGGTCCTAGGTACTGTTCTAAGTGCTTTAGATGTATTGACTTGTTCAGTTTCCACCATCACCTTCTGAAGTAGGTTCTGTTATCATCTGTGCATTGCAGGAGCAATCTGAAGCACTTTCCCAGGTTCACGCAGCCATTTCAAGTAGAGCTGAGCTGTGGGTCCAAACAGCATGGTATTCTTAATGGTGACCTACACTATTCCCAAAGTTTACCATTTCTGGTGTGACTGACAGTACCAGCCTGTAAATGGTATGTTCCTGAATGTAAGGTAAAGACCAGAGTTGAATGAGTGAGAAGGACCGTGTAGTTTATGTTTACCCCCAAATGCCAGCTATTAAAGTCCTGCGTGGGTCTTGCCCTTCCTATTTCACAGTGAGTGAATCTGGACAGCCATCAGCGGCAGCAGTTGCCAGCCAGAGCCATGGGGCAGCTCTGCTCCCACCTCAGTTCCTGCAGAGCCTCCCTTCTCACCACAGGCGGCTGGCCCTGGAACCCCGCTGGCTCTGCTTCCCACCTCTGCCTGTTTATTGGATTTACCTCATTCCTGACTCTCCTTCCAGCCCCAAATTCTACCTCCTCCTGGCCCCTTTGGTGCTCAAACTGGAGCTGGTTCCTGGATGGAAGTGCCAGGGCCTCCATGAGAATGAATGGGGTATTTGACTTCCTAAGCAGTAGGTGGGTTCTTGTCTTCAGTACTTCTATTCTGAATGATGTTACTTTGGACCAGGGGTTCTAGAAAGGCTTGGGGAGCTATAAAGGCTCTAGCCCTTAATTCTGTTCCTATAGAGCAACCCCAATATATCTGTTTGATACATTGTGCTCCGCCTAAGTCTTCTGTGTGGAAAGAACATCCTGTTGTTAGAGAAACAGAGAATCGTTAGAGAAGAATTACATGGAGGTAAGGCGTTATGTGTATGACCCTTAGCCCACAGACTTGGAAGTGTTAGTAACATAACGCCGGTTTTTCCCTAATTTCATTTTGTAAGTTTGGAATTTGGAGCCAGGTTGCTTGGGTTTGTTTAGATCCTGGCTCCAGTACTTGTAATTTGTATGGCCTCGTGCTAGGCACTTGGCCTACATAATGGAGTTGGGGGATAGTAGTACCTACCTAATAAGTTGTGAGAATTAAATAAGGCAATTCATATAAAAGGACTTAAACACCACTTGACATAACATAAAAATCCAACAAATATTAGCCACTGTGAGCAATTTTTGTCACCACTGAGTCTTAAAACCTTTTACCCTCTACCCTTAGGGCACAAGTTTAAAAAACAAAAGCCAAAGAGACTTACAACTCTGTTTTGAGGCAGAGCACCAGACCACTTGCAAGAATAGAGGAAGAGGAAAGTAACTGGGTAAAACAAAACATAAACATGAACAGCCAATCTTGACAAGGGTATTATTAGTTGGACTGTACTGGGCAGAGTTATCCTCAGCCTGGGACATTATCAGTCCAGTCTGACCAACCCTGTTATCTCTCTCAACTGGTCATGGCACTTCCGGTGGCCCTGTGGCTGAGGGGTCGCCTCCACTTAGAATCACAGGATAGATTTCCTTTAGAGAGTTGGATTGTGGGTACACTCAAGTCCTGAACTCAGCTAACATGTGTGTATTTTAAGGCTTGGTAGGAACTGCTACATAATAATTAAACAGTAAGCTGCTGGATTCAGAGTTAAGGAGAGGCCAAAGAGAGACTGTTTTGATGACTTCATTTTAGATTTAAGCTATATAATATTACTAACTATGGAAAATCCAGGGAATGGAAAAAAATCATTTGGGAAAAACACATGTGACTGAGTACATGCTATATGTGTCTGGATTAAAATATCATAACACAGTTTAATCTGGATATCACTGGAGTTGTTTCAAGTTGCTGTCATTTCTAAAGAAAATTTCAACTTATTTGCTATTATACATAATATGGACTCGAGTTTCATTGATGAACAATTTTTTTTTTCTATCTGTGAAATGCTTGCCTGGAAGATTGAAGTTCTCTTTGTTAGTCTGTTTTGTCAATCTCCTCGAGGTGGATAAAATTCACAGAAGTTAAACACTTTTGGCATGAAATTGTATCTCCTCCTCCACTCCCTAGGCAGAATGAATTTGGATGACTGGGCTGAGCTTGAGCTGCTTCGTTAACTACTGGGGTTTGCGCTGATTCTCTTCTCTGTTGCTCAGCAGGCTGCTTCATTACAAACTCTGCCTTGGTCTATTGTGCTTGAGGTTTCTTCTTTCAACTGTGGCTTGGGCATGGTTTAAAAATTCACAGTGGTAGGGATTGGTAAAGCTATGAAAGAAATATTATTTGAATCTAAGAGAAGAAGAAAAGAACTTCTTGAGCTATGTGTGAAAGCGACATGGCTTTTCCAAAGGAGTCTAAAAATGAATCTTTGACACTGTCGATGCAGCGTAGCCATGTGTGTTCTCTGATGACAACTTGGATCTTTCTTTCTTTTTCTTTCTTTCTTTTTTTTTTGGACTGCTTGTGTGGATTGAGAAAGCCTCAGGCTTCTCCAACGCTGAGTCATGAGATGGCTGGTGACAGGTGAAGGGTGTTACTGTCTGCAGGCAGAAAAGCCCACATCCAGTTGGTCACCAAGGATGAGACAGAACATGTTTATTTCTAGCTAGTCAGTACATTTCTAAAGAACTATCATTGTCTATGCAGTCAAGTCTAACATACGTCACTTATTTAGGAGATAGGAGAAAAAGTCTTTAAAAATACCATCTTTTTTTTTTTGGTGCTTACAAGTCTTTAATAAAAAAAATGTAGAATCAAGCATTTTATATAATGCATACATTCTTAATGTCTACAGATATGATAAATAACAGAAGGAAAACATAGCTATTGCTAACGTAGGTATTGCTTCTCTTTGGCCAGTTACCAATATCATTTTCTGCAAAAACTCAGTATTACAACAAAACATGTTTTTAAAACAATTGTCCCTAGTGTAAACAAAATATTTAGCAATAATACAGTAGGTATATTCTTCAAACTGTCAAAAAAATGTGTAATACTTTATACCAAAGGGGTAAGGAAGGTATTAAGATAGCTTTCCAAGATTAAAGCCCACAGTACTGGGGGGCAGGAGGGGGGGGAAATACCCTTTTTCTAGTATAGCTTAGCTTTAAAAAAAAAAGTAGTAACTGAATTCTACTCATGACACACCAATCCTAAGGAAAATAAAGTCCTATCCCTATATAATAACTGTCTCACACCTGCCAGGTCTTAACAGCAACAAAATCTTTGTTTTTATCTTTTCATCACGAATGTATATATTATGTATTTGTTCATGATTTACTAATGTTTGATGATATGCTATCATCCAGTGATTAGAATTGAGGAGTGGAAAGGAGAAGGGTTCAAGTTTGGCTGTCTTGGCTTTGGAAATTCAAGGGATGTGGTCTCCCTAGAGATCAGGGGACTGCCAAAGCCTCCTAGCTAGGGAGAGGTAGATCTCGGACTTTGTTTTCACAAACAAAATTGACATTGTTCTGTAAATATATCAGACACAATTTTAGATTCTGAATTCCTTGCCTTACATTCCATCATGAAGAGGGTCTCAAACCATTGAATATTTCCAAACCTTTATTTTAGTATCTGGGTCTGATATATCTCAGTTTAAATCTTATATATATTTTTCATATCTTGTTTATTCATTATTTTAAACATTTTTTTGGGGGGGGTCCGGTCATGGGGCCTGAACTCTGGGCCTGGGCGCTGTCCCTCAGCTCTTCAGCTCAAGGCTAGCGCTCTACCACTTGAGCCACAGTGCCACTTCCGGCTTTTTTCTTTTTGCTTATGTGTGCTGAGGAATGGAACCCAGGGCCTCATGCATGGAAGGCAAGCGCTCTACCACTGAGCCACCTTCCCAGCTTCCTTTTTTTTTTTTTACTTAACCAATTTAATATTGTAGTAGGTTTTTCCTCAGCCTTGGAGGGACAGTATTATGTTATCTACAAATAAAAATTATTTTTCTTTAAAATCAGACATTTCAGAATCCAATAGCTAAAGCTGAGGAAAGTAAACCTGTTTCATTCCTGATTTTAATGGAAATGTTTTTATAGTAGTAAGTAAGATATTGGCTTTTGGCTTACAGTAGTTTAACTCACTTTGAGTAAAGGAGTTTTGTATTCTAGATTTTAAAGAATGAAAAGAAGTTAAGTTGTATCATATTCTAAAAGGCCATACTTGTGTGCTTTTCACATTCGACCTGCTGTGGTGCCAGGTTAGCCAAAGTAATAAATTTCCTCTCCTTAAGCCCTGGTGGCAATCCGGTTCTGGCAGTTTGCTCCTATTTCACCAGTGTATCATGTCTCCAAAGTGGAGATATTATCCTAACACCAATTTGAATTTTACTTTGGCTTTAAATAAAAGTAGCTCTAGTTGTAGCCAGAATTATTATTAGTTTTTTACTCCCGAGTGTACCTGAAACTGAATTCCAGGATATCTCTGTTGCTCTCCTGAGAGTGAATGATGATGGCCAAGGAGCTGGGCCCACTGCGTTTCTGTGGGAGGCAGTCTAGAATGAAGAGAACACCCCAGGTTAGGTAACTGGGACTTGCGTTCTTGGAAGAAATTTGGTGTTAATTAAGGATGATCTCTAAATTTGCTTTCCTGTGAGAAAAAAAAAAAAAGGATACTTCCTCTTCTTCCTCCTCCTCTTCTTCTTCCTCCTCCTCTTCCTCTTCCCTTCTCCTCCTTCTCCCCCTCCTCCTCTTCTTCCTCATCCTCCCTCCTCCTCTTCCTCCTCCTCCTCTTCCTCCTCCTCTTTAAATGAGGTAACTCTGTGGGCCTCAAGAGATAAGCTGGAGACATGATGTGGAACTTCTTTTGTGGTGAAAAAAAAAGCAGGGCAAAAAATCCAGGCCACAGCATCATTTCTGAATCTACTATCAGTCAAATTCAATGTCAAGTTTTAGTTCAGCTTTTTGATCACAGTCACCCCTTCCATCATTCTCCTCCACTCCTAAGGTCCCTCCCTATCAGACTTATTTCACATTTTTCATACCCTTTATCACTATCTTTACATTCTTGCTACTTACATGCCACTCCCTAGTCCCCATCTCCTTATTTTTCCTACAATGTTAACCAGATTTTCTCACTCATTCAATGCTGCTCCATCTAGCAGTTTTTTGTGAGTCACTTCTTCATGTCAGGCATTAGGCCAAATGATGGGGATGGAGGAGAGCAAGATCCCAAAGCCACTGCACACCCAAGCTTACCTGAGCCAGACAATACTACAGGTGCGAGAGGGCCTGGCAATTTCTGGCAAAACAAGACTCGTTGTATCTCTGTTCCTTGGTCAGTTTTTCAGATATTTACTTATGGAAAGACTATATAAGGCATATACATTATAATTTTTTTATAGTGATTTGCTAAAGGGTCTTGATGAAAACTGTAACCTGTTGATTCATGGGAAAGAAGCTTCTAGTGCCACAACTTGGTGTTTCCTTTAGAAAAAACATTGCCACCCTCTTTTGTGTTTTCTGAAAAAAAAGAGTGGTTTTGTTTTGTTTTTGTTGCTTGTTTTTTAGCATATGCCAGAACTGTGCCTTGCTCTCTTTTTTAGCTTTATTTGCACAAGGTTGGTACTCTGAGGCTGGGAAGGTGGCTCAGTGGTAGAGCAGTTGCCCTGCATGCATGAGGCCCTGGCTTCGATTCCTCAGCACCACATAAGCAAAAAAGAAAAAAGCCGGAAGTGGCGCTGTGGCTCAAGTGGTAGAGCGCTAGCCTTGAGCTGAAGAGCTGAGGGACAGCGCCCAGGCCCAGAGTTCAGGCCCCAGGACCGGACCAAAAAAAAAAAAAAAAAAGGTTGGTACTCTGCCATTTGAGCCACACCTTTGCTTATGGCTTTGTGTTGGTTAACTGGTGGTAACTTGATTTGGATTTATCTTTGTTGGATTTGAACCTTGATCCTCAGATTTCAGCCTCCAGAGTAGCTAGGATTATAGGCATCAGACACTGGCACTTGGCTGAAATGTCTTCTCAGTTTGAAGAATTCTAGATAGAAGGGCTCTGGGATTGAGTCAGCACCTTCCAAGCCTGACTAGAATGCACAAGGAGAGGCGGCAAATGCTTACTCTGTGACCAGTTCTATGCTTGTAAAGGCTCAGGGGAAAACTAGGGAGAATGTCCAGGGCATTGGATCTGTTGTTGAGGAAGCAACTGAAGTTCATCTGGAGTAACTACTTCACATACTCAGCTCTTGGTTATTGCTTAGTTGCTTGTTTTGAAATTGAGTTCTTTGATTGGTCTGTAATGAGACTGTTTACTGGGTTCCTAACTTTATACCCAGGATTTGCCATGGGTGATCTTTTGGTACAGTTAGGGAGTTAAAATATACATACCTGGACATTTCAGTGTCCTTCTCAGGAAGTCTCTTGTCTCTGACCAGCTGTTAAATGATTAAGTCCTGGAGAGGGAGCTCTGTCTGGGGTTTTCTGATACCTAGTGCAGGGTGTGGACAAGGGAGGGTGTGGCTGGACGGAAAGGATTGAAAGGATTTCCTAGTGGGTGGGTGGGGTGGGAAGTGGGTGGGAAGAGGAGGAACACTCCTTGGAAGGCTGTCACTGGGGACAGCAATTTAGCCAGGTGGGCAGATTTTTTTTTTTAAGTCTTTCTCTTTTCTTGCTTACCTGCCATGTATGTTGGAATTTCTCAACTCAGTGAGCTGAGTTATACCTTTATACCCCTGATTCTAAACCTCTCTGCAGCCTCTGCTTCCTTCCTGAGCTCCAGAGTGGCATAATTCCCTGCCTGCACTCATGCATTGCCCCAGAACTTGTGTCCCAGACTGAGCTCGGTCTTTTCCCAAACTTGTTTCTCCTGTCTTCTCCATGGTAGTGAGGATATCTTATATTGATCTACTTGCCAAAGCTGGAAACCTTTCATGGTTCCTTAGAATCTGGGGCTTTTCTTTCCCATCCCTCACCATACTCTATTGCCTTCTGTTTTCAAGTCCATCTTTCCCAGTTCAGTGTGGGCTCCATGAAGTCCAAGAAGGGGCTTGTGTTGGTTGTTCATTTCTGTTTCCTTCAGCAATAGTGGACCTGTCACAAAATTACTCCATAAATATATGTTGATTAATTGTACAAATGGAAATTCCTTATCTGTTTTACCTCCTTCATATCTCTCCAGTCAGGCAGGCCTGGCTTTGGTCCAGCTTTGCTGTTTCCTGGATGGACTTGATTAATCTTGAGATATTTCTCGTTTATAAATCAGGCTAGTTTTAATGTCATTGTGCATCAGTTTCTGAATTACAGTATACACCTCACAGGGTTATGGTGAGGATTCATTGAAGTTTATACCATATTTAACATCAAGAAAGGTCTATTTTTATTTAGGTAGGATCTTGGATGTGCGAGGTCTTCTGTGCAGGTTAAAGAGGAAGGTGAAGATCTGGACAAACCATGCACACTGGAACCAACAGATAGGTTCAGATGAAACTACCATTTAATAGGTAGCCATTCTAAACCTCAGTTACAAAATCTCTATAAAGTTGGAGTAATAGTACGTCTTACCAAGGATTGTTGTAAGGTATACATGAAATGCATCTAAAATTGTTTTTTTTTTTTTTTTTTTTTTTTGCCAGTCCTGGGGTTTAAACTCAGGGCCTGGGCAATGTCCCTAAGTTTCTTTTGCTCAAGGCTAGCACTCTTATCAATTGAGCTACAGCACCACTTCTGGCGTTTTCTGTTCATGTGGTACTGAGAAATCGAACCCAGGGCTTCATGCATGCTAGGCAAGCACTGTACCACTAAGCCACATTCCCAGCCCAAATATGAAGTTTTAAAAAGTTATTTTCTTTACTCTAAGCCAGGAATGTTGGGCTTATGGGCCATATAGAGCCCAATGGGATGGACACATTTGCTGCCCATGGCCATCTGTCTGTATTGATAATTTTGTATGGTCTGCAAATGATGTTATAAATGTCCTAATGACTCCTTGGCAGAACAAAGGCTCCCCACCCCTGATTAAAAAGTACTGAATTGCCTTGGAAAGAGATCTGTAGCCACAGCCTTGTTCTTGGATCAGCCAACTTTAACATTTTTATCAGATATTTGGATGAAGCATAAGGCCATATTAACCAAATTTGCAGATGACCCTTTCTACCTCTGGGGACCATGGTTAATAGGTAATACAATGGAGCCCCAAAGTGCTAGGATTTTGATCTTTCCTGTCCCAATGGGACATGAAGTGGGTGGATCAAAGTGTGAAAAGAATGTGAACTGGGATTGGGGATAGGGATGACTTAACATGGTTACTGGGTCTTAATATGGAGAAGAACTTTCTAGAAAAATCACCAGGAAATGATAATTAGTTGAATATCTAGGGTTGGGATGTAGATGAAGAGGGTTAGAGATGACTAAGAAGTTTGCTTTCCTGAATACAGGGAAAAAAAGAGGTGCCAGCTCATAGGATAGAGGAAGTTAGGCAGAAGAGCAGAGAGTTGGAGAGAGGGGGGGAACCAGAAATCTGGCTTTGTGCATGTGTGTTGGTTCTACCCAACAGGAAGTTGGAAAAGCAGCTCAGTGAAGGGAGAGGCTGTGTCTGGAAAGAAGCATTTGGGAGTCGTCTATTGAGGTGATAGTTGAAACTGTGGGTGGGAGGGTATGGGATGGTTGAGGAGTGGCTGCTGCTATTCAGAATCATTAGCATTGTTGGCCTTAACTTGAGATAAGCAGGATAAATAAACCCTTGCCCAAGTGGGGAACTTGTTCTACTGACTTCCTGGTGCTATTTGACTTCTGAAAGCCAAATTCTGCTGGATGAAAAACATCTATAAGAATGTCAGCTTTTAAAAATTAGATTTTTGACTTATTTTTTTGTCACATAAGCAATTTGTGGGCACATTTTTGCCTGTAAAGAATGTAAACATTACAGACTGAGTAAAAACACCTCCCTCCTCAATTAATCCTCATTTAACCTTACAGTGTCCAAAAGAGAGCACTATTACTTAGTTTTCTGGGTTTTGATAATACTTAGGCATCTCCAGGGAAAGAAGACCATATTCAATTTGGAGATGCTTAAGAGAAGTAGCTAGGAGAAGTAGAGCTATTTCTCTGGGTTTTTCAGGGTGGAGACCTCGATGGATGATTGAGATAAACACTAATTTTCCTCCATAGTTCCTTAAAGCCATGACTCCCTAGAATAAACTACTAATATGCCATTGACCCGTAACAGGGAATTTCTGTGCCAGGCACAATCATTTGTGAGCTCAACCTTGACAGGACTCTGTCCATACCATTAAGCTGGGGGAGCTGGAGCTTGTGGGGAGGAAGGGGAAAGGACAGTGTGCCCATGAGAAGGAAACTTTTGCCTCTACCCCCAGCTCTAAGCCAAGTGGTTGATTAGGAGAGAGGTGGGTTGGGTTTGAGAATATTTGTTGATCCCAGCATTGTAATAAATATTCAAAGTTTAAACTTCTGGCCTAGAAGCAACTAAAAATACATGTCCCTGAGAGAAACCGCCAGACCCTTCATTCTCCTTTCCTTGAGGCTCAGTGTAAGGACAGCTGGGTAAGGAATGAAGAGGACCATCTTCTGTACTAGTTTTATCTCACTTAGATGATGTGTTCTGTCTCTGCCTTGACCTGTTTTTGGTTATCCTGACTTTTGTGTTCTGAGTCATGTAAACCTCCAGGGCCCTAATTTTTCTCCTCTTCATTTCTGCTGCCCTCACTCAGAACTTGGAGAAGGTCTTATGTGGGGCTAACCTGCAGGACATCTGCCTAATTCTTTTCTTCCTAGTACCCAACTCGGCCAGGCTGTTGAAGAAGCTGCACTGTTCAGGGTGAGACTGTCTGGTGGACAGTCTTCTAGATAGTTTGGAATTGCTGACATTACCCATATGGGACAACTCTGGCAGGGAATTTCTCCTCTTAGTATCTCTTTTCAGCTCTCTAAACCCATCAACCCCTCCTAAGCCAAGGCCTCCTTGGTTTAGTCAAGCAATCTGTTTGCCTTCTGAGTTTTTTCAGATGTTGTCTGGTTTCTACTGAAGCCAGGCTAGCATGTCCACTGGGCTGCTGGACCAATGAATAGGCTCATTGTCTACACACTGTCACACTCCACCAGAGTGTGTCTGAAATAGCGTGTGGCAGAATGGCCACCACCCACTGCTTTGCATATATCTCCCAGCCCCTTGCCCTCACCTGTCCCCTCTGCTCCCATCCTCCCAGCACAACAGATACTAAGTAATAAATACCCCATGCTTTCATGTGTTAGAGTACTCTGATCACCATGAGGCATCTTTCCATCCCATGCCTTCCCTTGGGCTGCTGACTGTTCCCCATCCAACTATCCTCTATACATTAAATTCAGTTTAGGTATCAGTCATTCTAGAAAGTTTTCCTTGACACCCCGGAGGTCAGACTCATTATGGTAAATTGGGCCTTTGTGTTCCATGTCTGTTTCCCTCATTCTGCTACAAAAGTCCCACTCACCTCTTTCCTTATGGCTGGACTGAATATGCTTGAGACCTCTCTTGTGCTTGTTGAGTCCAGCTAACCTGGGATGAGGATCATCTTTGTGTGTTTGCTCTAGGTTCATTGTTCTGGCAGACCCCTATCTTGCTATTTGAATCTCATGGTGAGCAAACTCCCGGAGAGGCTTTCCCTTGTAATAATTTGGTCGCATTCTCTTTGGATGGTCTGCAGGTGGAGAAGCATCATCTTTAGATGTCATACATCTATCTGCCTAGAGAGAATTGAGAAGCAGTAAGAGGCATCACAGATTGGCAAGGTCATGGAAGGAGGCCTCTGAGATGCCTGGGGTCTTGAGAACTACTCTTCCCACATAGCACAATGACTCCACCATGTATGTAGTCTCTTTGCCTTTACAAAGCACCTTGACATAGTTGGTATTATTGAACCTCTTCTACAAATCACCTTGTGAGATAGAAAGGATTAAAGCCAATGAGGAAGATTCATCTGTTTATGCTCAAGTATGTGTTGAGTTCCTACTATCTCTTAGGCAAGGGCTCAAGAAAAAAGAACAAAAATCAACACATTCCCTGTTCTCAGGAAGTTATGATCCTAGTCAGGAAAACAAATAGGTAACTAGTGTACAGATAAATAATGAATAAATACAATTTCTAGCAGGGGTACATCATAGTAGTCAACATAATGGTACAAAGAAGTCATGGATGGATGGGGAGGAGGGGCTTCAAAAGCAGGCAAAGCCTTTCTGAGGAGACAACATTTGAGCTAAAATCACAAAGTGAGATAGATCAGGCCAGGTGATGATTTGCTGATGAGCTGAGGGACTTGTTGAAGTCCCAGGGTACAGCTGGGACCTTCTGGGAGCCTTCTAGCTCTTTCTCCATTATCCTTTGGGCTCTTTTCTTCCCCATATCATGTTCATGGATATCTGTGGGTTATGTTAGATATAAGACATTTATTTAGTGCCCTGGCAGACAGGCAGGGGATAAAGTGCATTGCAATGCTTTGGGAACTCTGACCAAGCACAGACCGGCCCTCCAACTTGAGTATTCACAGACAGCCTTTATGGGAAGAGGGCCCACTGAGGATCACCTTGACTTCACCTCTTGTCTTATACTAGTTCCTTATTCAAGGGACTCCATAGGATTACATTTTACTCCATCCGTCGGGTACTGGTGGCTTATGCCTGTAATTCTAGCTACTGAAGAGGTTGAGATCTGAGGATCACAGTTAGAAGCCAGCCTGGGAAGGAAGCCTAAGTAGAACTGTGGCTCAAGTGGTAGAATGCTAGCTAGCCTTGGGCAAGAGAAGCCTAGAAATAGCACCTAGGCCCTAAGTTCAAGCCCCAAGACTGACACACACACAAAAATTACTTCTTTCCAGGTCATCGGGAGCGGATTTTAGAGACATCTAAAGCAGCTAAAGGATTGACATGCTGCCGTTGTTTTTCAGCTGGAGTAAAATATGTAATATAAAATTAACTATTTAAACCATAGTTTAGTTTAGTTTAGTATATGGTTCAATTGCATTAAATATATAGTGTTTTGCAACCATCACACTATCCATCTCCTTAACTTTTTTGTCATCTAAATGGCAATTCTGAACTCATTAAATAATAGCTTCCTGCCATTTTTTAAAGCCCTTCATGAATTGTGGGTAATGAGAAAACAAATGCCTCTTCACCTGATGGTAGAGGATTCTGGGGTTTATTGCAGTGTCTTTCAGGGTAGTCTATAGTCAGAATTGCCATGTGGTAGTGGAGATGGTGGGAACCAGTGCTTGTTAGAATGATCCTTTCATCCTCTTGAATGAACATCTTGAGTTTGGCCTACGTATCTGTGTTCTTACAAGGTCCCACCACGTAACTCTGCTATTGATATAAATGTGGGGAATCACTGGTTTCTGCTACATGGGAAGAATATGTGAGGAAGATGATGAACCAGGTAATGGGGTAACTCATGACAGGGCCTGCTATGGAGAAGCAGCTGTGTGGATTTGAATTGCTACCTGTGTCTCATGGCTAAGGGTATGACTCTAATTTGCTTAATGTGTCTCAACCTTAGTTTTCTTATCTCCAGATTGGACATTATAATACTGTTAGGTTGTTGTGAAAACTGACTAAGGTTATACACATGAAGTGTTCAGCACAGAGCTTCATGTGGAACAAGATGTAGGTCTTGATAGTGTAGAGGTGGCAGGATGACTCCAGAGACTTCTCTGCGTGACAGATTCATATGGAGAAATTCCTCAGTAGGATAGATAAGTGGAGTTTATGTATTGCTTAGCTGTAGGAAGTTATAAGGAAAATGAGGATATGTTGCCTGTACTGGATATTTACATCCTTCTTGAGAATAAGGGCTGTAAAAGGGTTGTTTAAGAATATTCTGTATGTTTGGGACTGTGATAATTTGAGGCTAGGCTCATAGGAACTGGTAAAAAAGCTTCCTAATAGAATGTGGTTTGTCTGGAAGGAAGATATAAGGGACTTGGGAGTGATGTGCAGGACATAAAAGTGGTCAGTAGGTCAAGCTCAGGGAATGGGGCTGTGAGTTAAATGACTATCAGATTGATAGAGGAGGCTAGTGTTGATCAGATCAGCTTTGAAACTGATTCCATTTGACCTAGTTAAAATGAATATTACGTAAACCTAGCAAATATCCCTTTGATAAATATTAATTAGACCCATTAGAATATGGTTTTATGGACATTTATATTCAGTACCTACACCATGGCACATAGTAAGTTTTTAAACAATAGCCAGGCATCACTATAGTTCTGGCATACCTGGAGCCCAAGAGTTTGAGATCAGCTTGAACCACAGAGTAAGACTCATCTAAAAAAAAAAAAAAAAAAAAAAAGAAGAGAAAAACTGTATGGGTGAATGAATGAATCCTACCCTTTGACCAACTCTTGGAAAAAAAGATTGAGCAATTTGGAAGTTGTACTACCTCCAATGATGAGGCAATGTTTTTAAACATATAAAACAGGTGAAGCTGTGCATGATTTTAGGGAGGCAGGGCAGTTTGAGTTTTCTATGATCTCTTCCTCTACAAAATAATATAGAACTTTAGGAAAAGTGATTACTCCATTATGTCCATAAATTACCCTTTTAGCGAATACAATATCATATATTATTGTATATTATAGATGTGATATATAATATACATAGTTATTGTCTAAAGAAGCAAGATTAAAAACAATGCACAGTATAATTCCAATTCTGTAAAAAATATATTTTCCTGGAGAAAAATACTAGAAGGAAGTTATAACAAAATAGGATCACTGGTAGCAGTTTTCCTTTTACCTATCAGCCTTTTTTTCAAGTTTTTTTTTTTTTACGGTAAATGTGTATTGATTTTTATTTTTTTTATAGGTTTTTAATTGGAAAGTTAGTGTGGAACATAACGTATTTGCCAAAGCTTGTCATCATGTCTGTATCCTCATCTCCCTAGGTACTTCATCCTCCTTACTCCCCACTCTCCACCAGCCTGGGGAAAGTTCTGAAGGCTGAGGATACAGGCCAGAGAACATTGAACTCTGCACACAGTTCTGTATATTTTACTTGGGATTACACCATCTTGAAAAATAGCAAAAGGACTCATAACCTGACTTACGGAACTGTAACCTCTTTGTATAACTGCTTAACAATAAAAATATTTTTAGAAAAGGAACTACTCTTTAGCTCTTTAACAAAAGATAAAAAGAAAAGAAAAAGGGATAGAAAAATAGTAAAAGTGCCAAGGTGTTGGCCTGTAGATTAAAAAAGTTAAAAACCAATAAAAATAGAACCCTAAAACTTGTTTTCCTTATTTTTTTTTTTTTAGTCAGTAGGAAGTGTGAATAATATTGTTTCATTTGGGTAATGATATCTTAGTGGTAAATCAGTGGTCCCTTCAAAATGAACTTTGAGTTTTAATGAGGTGTTCTATTTGCATTTTTAACTCTACTCAAAACAAGCTGTTCAAATGACATCAACTGTTTGAGTCAGCTGTTGGCCGGGCATCTACCCAAAATTTGAGGTCATTGGTGACATCCATGAAGGCTAGGAGCAATCCTTTAAGCTGCTTGACTAGAAGGCCCCTAAAGTTCTTCATTTGGGCTGGTGTTAAATATGATATTGATATAAAAAAAGAACATGGTTAGAAGTGGCCATCTGATATCTTAGTATGTGGATCAAAATGCTTTCCATCTGCTAGGCTTTGTCGGGGAACCTCTATAGGACTGGAAAATGTTATCTGGAAAATGTCTTACTTGGTGTGATGATGACATTTAGGCTGTCTATCAGATGTGGGGACTCAACTGGAAGGTATGGGAGGCACAACTGGGAAGCAAAGTTTTCAGAAGTCGAATCATATCTTCTTTTGATTAAATCAGGATCATTTTACTGAGGAGCTGTAATGTGAGAATGTGTTAGGAGAGTAGATTGATTCTACTGTGTTTATCTCATTCAGGGTGAGTTCTCATCCCATGCATTTTTAATTCTTCGGAAAACACTTCTGTTAATTAAGAAATGACCTGCACAATACTAGTTTGAAAAAAATTAGTGAAAAAAATTAGTTGATGTTACCTGTCAATTTTTAATAACATAAATTGACATTGTTCTATCTAGTTGGTGGTGATTGGTTACTTGGAAAATGACTTATATTTTGGTTTCATGGGACATGTAACAGAAGTCTTTAAGAAATCAGGTCTTATTCTTCCCTCTCTCCCCTTTTTTGAAGTGTGTTTGATAGGTTTCATTATACAGTGTTTGACAGATTTCATTATATAAAATGTATATTCATACATATATGTGAGTTAAATGAATTTGTAAGACATACCTAACATTAAATAGTGATGTAGTGAACACTGAAACTGAAAACAAGGCAAAGATATATGCTCTTAATATTAGCATCATGATGAGAGAGCTTAGCCAGGGCAGTAAGACAAAAGGAGAAATAAAAGGTTTATATTTGATAGGTAAGACTCAATTAGTAAAGTAATTCCTTAGATACTGCAAGAAGCTGAGTTCAAACTCCACAGTGCTGCCAAAAAAAGAGATTGCACATATATTTGGAAATAAGTGAAATTTTATCTGAAGATGGCATATTTATATAGAAAATACTGTCTTTTACAAAGTGATTGAATTTAATAAGGTGTAAGTCACAATGTGTATATGTTATCAGTTATTTCCTATGAGCATGCATATCTACAACTAGGAAATGAAATTTAAAATAATTTTATTTATAATCTCAGTACTATCATGATATACCAAGGAACAAATTTAATAAAACACTTGAAACTTTAATTCTGTAAATACTCAACATTATATAGATAATTAAAGTGCATATAATTAAAGTATATAAAGTTTGTGTTTATTTATCTATGGATACATATGTAAATGCTTATGTTTTATATGTATGTATGTATGCAAATCTGTGGTGAGAAAGTAGAGAGTATACTCACAGTGACTATCTAGATCATATTTATGGATTAGAAGCCTTAAAATGCTTCAGATGTTTTTTTCTCCTTAAATTGATATAGTTGACTCAATTAATCCTGAGAGAGTACTGCTGATATTTTTGGTGGGCAAGATAAATGATTTGGATTTCTCTTTCTTAGGTAAATGAATCATGCCATGAAATTAGTGTTTGGGGAAAGAAAATGTTTCTGAAAATCACATGGGTTTTTTTTTTTTTTTTTTTTTTGTCGGTCGTGGGGCTTGAACTCTGGGCCTGGGCGCTGTCCCTCAGCTCTTCAGCTCAAGGCGAGCGCTCTACCACTTGAGCTACAGTGCCACTTCCGGTTTTCTGGTGGTTTATTGGAGATAGGAGTCTCACGGTCTTTCCTGCCCGGGCTGGCTTTGAACCGCGATCCTCAGATCTCAGCCTCCTGAGTAGCTAGGATTACAGGCGTGAGCCACCAGCGCCCGGCTTCACATGGGTTTAATTGAAGCAGGAGCTGGTTAAGAGCTGGGGAGAACGAAAGCCTTTAAGGAACCCTGGTCATATGGAGCTGGTAGCTGTAGAAGAGAGAGTCAGAACTATATTGACACTAAGAATATGTCTTGGTGGTATTCTGAGATGGAAGAGTGCAAAGTACCTATAAGACTCCATACTTGGGCTGGGAAGGTGGCTCAGTAGTAGAGCGCTTGCCTTGCATGCCTGAGGCCCTGGGTTCGATTCCTCAGCACCACATTAAAAAGAAAAAAGCCGGAAGTGGCGCTCTGGCTCAAGTGGTAGAGTGCTAGCCTTGAGCTGAAGAGCTGAGGGACAACACCCAGGCCCAGAGTTCAGGCCCCAGGACCGGACCCCCCCCCCCAAAAAAAAAAAAAAAAAGACTCCATACTTTTGAAGATCCCTATTTTTTCAGCAGTGCTTAGTCAATGCAGAGCTGTACAGTGTGTTGTAGAATATAAGAACAGCAGGAAACAACTGAGAGCAATGAATGCTGATGGCAGATTTAGGAGGGGCTGTAGAAGGGAGGTGCCATACAAGCTGGTAATGGATCAGCAGAGTTATATAGAAAACAGTGTAAAGGGAACAGGAGCATTAAGTGCCAGATTAGTTTAAATGACAGGAACTCTAGGTGACTGGGTAACTCTTCCTTGGGGACTGGTTAGATATGAAGCTGGAGAAAATAGACTAGGGTCAAATAGACTAGGATGTTTCACTATGTGAAATCTGCCTGCTTTTCTCATATTGTCTCATCAAGGACATCAGAGACATACAATCTTCCAGATTGAGAGATGTTTTTAATAAACAGAGTTGAAGTCACCAAGGGTTAAACCTTTGTGGTCTTGGACAAGGACCTAGATGAACACACTAGTGCCCCTGGGGAATGTTTAAAATCTCTATTTCCTGTGAGTTATGGAATTTTCATCTTAATAACTTAGGGAAAGGAGGTCAGGAGGGAGTGGAGCAGCAGTTATTTTAGAAGAAGAAAAAAATGAAGACTGACTTGTATCATGTGGGGCTTATGTGGGGGTATGTGTGTACACTTATACTGGTGTATACTTGTACATGTGACAAGTAGAAAGGGAGGGAAAGGTTGGGAAGGCAAAGTATTTTCTCAAATCTCTTTGCAGAGTTGGTGTTGAGGAAGAGAATAATTGCCCCATGGCTCCCCATTGTCACACACAGAAATTCATAGGGACTCTATAAAGCTCTTTAAGTTTAAGGACACAAGTAGGACTCTTAAATTCTGTAACCAACTTTGAGTTATCTTATTATTTTCCAAGATTAAGAAATTACTGATAAAATTTCACATTGATTGGATAAAGTGTTCTCCTGAGAACTTCAGATAACTTCATAGTTTCCTCCTTCTTCATCTTTTGTTACACTGTTCCTTCTACTCAGTGTTTTCTTTTCCTTTCTGTTAGTACAAATAATTGTTGCTCTCTCAAAGTCCAGGCTCACAGCCCTCATCTGACAGAGCTTTGTTGGTCTCCTGGTCTAAACCTTACCATTTGAACTCTATGGAATTCAATAAGTACTTAATAAGTAATTGAGAGCTAATCAGTTTCCATTATTATGGTTAAGACCTATGCATTTGATGTTTTCTTCTAAATTAACACGTCTTCATGAAACCTGATATTCCATTTGACTAAGGAGGACAAAATTGGAACCATCCTAGGAAATAGCGAATGTAACTTTGCTACTAAGGCAATAATTAGCTGTAGAGCATCCTCATTACGGCACAAGCCTCTGAAATTCTGTAAGTCACTTAAACGTGAACCTCATCTGTATAATGAGGATCATAGTAATATATGCTTTTATTAGTTGGGGAGATTTATGTATTCTGAACACAAAATTGCAGTGGCTTAAACCAGGTAGAATTTTTTCCCTTCCCAGGCCCAGAAAGCAAATACTTAAACTTCTCTTTTATTTCTTTACTGTATAGGATATTTCATGCTCATGGTCACATCATGATCTAAGATCACTACTCTAGCTCTAGCCATCATGCTTTTCTTCCAACTAGTGGAAGGGAAAAAGAAAGACACTCTCTAACAACATCCTCTTCTTTTACTGATATTTCCCAGAAGTTGAAAACCCTTATGCTTATACCTCATTAGCTATAACTTAGTTGGATGGCCAAATCTAGCAGTTTTGCAGGCTATAGAGGGATAGCCAGAGGTTTCACTAAAATTCAGAGGTTATATTACTGAGGGAAACTGTGAGAAAAGATTTGGGGGGAAAATTGGTAATCTCTATAATTAATATTGTTATTACAAAGATTAATGAGATAATTTTACATTATAGTTAGAAAATGTCAGATTCATGGCACATCTTCAGTATTAGCCATAGCTTTTTGAATTATCTGATAAACAACTATCCATTCATTGTATCAATTTGTTTAGTGGGAATTGAGCATTCTGAATGCTGAATGTGCCTCTGTTGAAATCTCTGTATCACCAAAGATGGCTCACCTTTTGCTTGAACAGCTCTGAAAGTCAGGATTTTTATTAGAGTAGGCCAAAGCTTTGCTCTCTAATGCTTCATGTCTTAGTTATAAAACAAGCCTGTTTTCCCCATCTTACTTCTTCAAATAGATGAAAACATTTATCAAGACTCTCCCTTAGTTTTCTGGCTCTAAACATACATTTAATTATCTCATTATGAGTTTATCTGGTACACGGGTTGGCAAATTTCCCTTGTAAAGGGCCAGATGATAAATATATTTTGGCTTTTTGGAATACATGGGCTCTTTCATAGCTTCTCAGCTCTACCATTATTATGTCAAGCAGCATACATATGACCTAAATGAGTAGCTGTTCCAATAAAATTTTATTTACAAGAACTGGTGACAGGCCAGATTTGGACCTCAGATTGTAGTTTTCCAGCCTTTGATTTATCCCAGGAGAGCACATTAGTGCCATTATTCTCAGCTGATAGTTTCCTATCCTAGAGCTGAAAACTGGGTTTCTGGTTCTTAACATTTCCATTTATTTTTTGTGTCTTACTGCTTTGTCTAGCATCTCCAACATTATTTTCATGGCCTTACTTTCTGGTCATTATCTGCCAAGTCATGTATTAACCCCTCCCCACAAAAAAACCCTTTAGGTTGACCATGTTAACTTGATGAGCTTTCTTTTTCAGTCATGGAGCTTGAACTTAGGGCCTGAGCACTGTTCCTGAGCTCTTTTGTTCAAGGTTAGTCTTCTAATACTTTGAGCCACAGAGCCACTTGCAGTTTTCTGGAGGTTAATTGGAGATAAGAGTCTCACAAGACTTTCCTGCATGGGCTGGCTTCAAACCAAGATCCTCAGATCTCAGACTTCGAGTAGCTAAGATTACAAGCATGAGCCACTGGCATCCAGAGACAAGTTTTCTTTTGCGCTGCAATTTCCTTCACCCACACATCCTTCAACCTCTCCCAATCTAGCCCTTGTCCAATCTCTCCCATATACTTGTGCACATGAAAAAAAAAGCAAATCAATACTTTTACATACTTTACAGTGCTTCAGATTTTCATTAGCCAAAAGTCTTGTGCTCACTTTAACCCTCTTAACCTAACATAAAGGCTTATTTTTAAAGTCAATTCAGGGTTGTATAAAAGGGGATAAGTAGAAAATTAACACTAATTGATTGGCCAACTATTGTGGACATATAAAATGTATGTTTTTCTTAGTATTATAGAAAGTGTTACTCAAAAATGGTAATGTAACGGATTCATGGTATGCAGCTAAGATTCAAGGAATTGATTCCAGCTATAGAACTGAAATTAAAATCTAAGTGGACTTTGTGAGGGATGTTTATACATTTGGCAAAAGTAACTTTAACACGATATCACCAAGTGATAAACTGAACCTTGCTTGTCCTCTTTCATTGTGAAATAACATATAATAACAAATATTTTTCCTGAATTAGTTATATTCAAATAATTTCTTTTACAACCTTATAGAGTAAGTGATTTTATTCCTATTTTATAGGAGAAGAAATCAAACCAAAATATTTACCACAGATGCTAGACCCTATGTTTGGCTATTTCTCACTCTGACAGTTTCATATTGCTCTTCTCTAAAAAGTTTACCCAAATTTTTAATTTTACTAAATCTTACTTGTCTTCAAAAATTCAGCTCAAGGCAGGCATGGTGGCAAATACCTGTAATCTCATCCATAGGAAAGAGGATGGCTATCTGAGGCCAGCTCAGGCAAAAAAATGGGAAATCTTATCAGAAAAATATCCAAAGCCATGAAGGGCTATGGGCATGGCTGCTCAAGTGTTACAGTACCTGCCTAGCAAGGGTATGAGTTCAAACCCCGCAGTGAAAAACAACACAGTTTAATCATCATGTTGGTCTCCAGGAAACCCATTGTGGATATCATTTCCATCTCATTCTCGCCATCTGATTTGATTGTTCTTCCTCTATATAATGTAGACCATAGCTCTATTTGTACTGTATCTTGACTGGTAACTAATTAGCTTGTAAGCAAACCAAAGGCAAGATTCCTGGCTTATTAATTTTCAGTAAATATTTGTTGAAAGAAGGAATGCCCTGAGATGATGCCAGATCTAGGGTTTCAGGGAGTCACCTCCCTGAAATGTTGCTCATTCCTGAATACAGCTGGAGGCAAAACAAAAATCCTTGCTTCAACAGTCCTCAGCCTTCCAGAGACTAACCTAAATATAAGATGAGATCCTCCCAGCACACATGGGTCTTAACAAATACCAGAAACCCAAACCCATTGGGCTTTAAACTAGCTATAGAAAGCAGCATAGTCTGTTAAGTTTCTTGAGTCAAACTCTTTGGATTTCAGTCCTGTCTCTATCATTTTCCGGCAAGATGATCTTTGGAAAATGATTTAGCTTTTTGATGTTTTGATTTCCAGTCTTCAAAATATGGACAAGAGAACTTACTTGTATTAGTTATCTAATGCTGTGTAACAAATTGCCCCCAAATGTATGGCTCAAAACAACAAATACTTATTATCCGACATTCCTCTGTGGTCAGAAATTTGAGAGGAGGATTGTGTGGCTGAGAGTTTCCCATGAAATTGCAGTCAGATATAGTCTGAGCTATAATTATCACAGATATAGGCTGAGCTATAATCATCAGAAGCCTTCACAGAGGCCAAAGAAGCTACTTCCAAGATGGCATACCCAAATGGCCTTTGTATCCCTTTATAATTAATTTTTTTCTTTGCTATGAGCAGGAGTCCCTGACATGGGTGCTCTTTGAACATAATATTGTCATGAGAGATTATTAATGCTTGCCATACAGTTTGGCAAACTTTGTTCAGGGTACCGAACATAGAGAATAGTCCAACCTCAGATAACCATAACTCTTAAACCTCACATAGACTTCGAATGAGCAAATCTCAATATAGGAGCACAAAAAAATGAAGAAAAGCAAGGCGATATGATGCTTCAAAAACTCAATAATCACAAAACAAAGGATCAGAATGGTAGTAAAGTAGAGAAAATCTGAAATGTTGATATAAAAACAATGGTGATAATGATTAAAAGAAATTTATAATCACCTCCATGAGATCAAAGCAAATGCATGCAAGTAACCAAATGAATTCAAAGAAAATTGAAATAAAAGCCAAATGAAATACAAAGAAATGCAAATAAATAGCTAAGTGAACTGTAAGAATGCAATTAAAAGAGCTCAAAGAAGGCATATGTAAAAAAGTTAAAATAGTTCAAAGAACTGGAAGGGAACACAGATAAACAGTTGAAAGAGCTCAAAGAAGGCAATTAAAAGCTTAAAGGCCAGTTACTCATGCCTGTAATCCTAGCTATTCTGGAGACTGAGATCTGAGGATCACAGTTTGAAGCCATGCTGTGCTGCAAAGTATGCAAGACTTGTCTCTAATTAATTGCCCCCAATAAGCCAGAAGTGGTGGTTTGGCAAGCTAATTAAAAGGAGTAAAAAGCCAAGTCGATAAAATTAGAGATAAATATAGAGATATCACAACAAATACAGATGAAATACATAAGATCATGAGGGGATATGTTGAAAACACGTATTAAAAAACAAACAAACATGTATTCAAGTATCTGGAAAATGTAGAAGAAATGAATGCATTTCTAGTTGGATTTGACGTACCAAAACTGAATGCAGAAGAAATGAGTGACTTAAGTAGATCTATAATAACCAAGGCAATGGAAGAAATAATAATCTCCCAAACAATAAACACCCAGGACCTTATGGACTTAGTACCAAGTCCAACCACACCTTTTTTTTTTTTTTTTTTTTTGTTGGTCGTGGGGCTTGAACTCTGGGCCTGGGCACTGTCCCTCAGCTCTTCAGCTCAAGGCGAGCGCTCTACCACTTGAGCTACAGCGCCACTTCCGGTTTTCTGGTGGTTTATTGGAGATAGGAGTCTCACGGTCTCTCCTGCCCGGGCTGGCTTTGAACCGCGATCCTCAGATCTCAGCCTCCTGAGTAGCTAGGATTACAGGCGTGAGCCACCAGCGCCCAGCCAACCACACCTTTTAAGAAGATTTAACACTAATACTTCCTGAATTCTTACATGAAATGGGAAAGCAACACTACTAACTCATTCTATGAAACCAGTTTTGCCCTCATTCCCAAATCAAAGACATGACCAAAAAGCAAGTGGATGTAGAAATTCCGCATTGAATTCTTGCAAGCTGAATTGAGAAGCTTATTAACAAGAACATACATCATGATCGAGTTGGTTTTATTCTAATAATATAAGGTTTGTTCAGTATGAAAATCAATGTTATAAAGTCAAGAAACATGGCCACTTGAGGAGCACTTGTACACCACATTCATTACAGCACTAGTTCAATAGCCATACTATGAAGATCTGAGGATGCTTTGCAGCTAATGAGTGGATTTTAAAATTGTAGCATATATACATATTGGAGTATTATTCAGCCACTGAAAATGTAATTATGTCATGTTAAGCAAAGTAAGTCCCATTCAGAAGGACAAAGTTCACATTTTCTCTCATTTGTGGATTCTAAAGATTGGTCTAGAATCCATATAATTATACATGAATACATACAGGATTACACATATATGCACAAATATATATCATGTTTGCAATTATGGAACTGTTTGAGGAGACTGGACTAGAAGTGAAGAGAGGGAAAGGAAAAGAGAATGTTAGAGGGTGAATAATACCAAAATACATTTGTGAATGGATAGCTAAACAAGACCCACTGAAAGCTGTTGAACAATAAGGGATAAGGGTTTGGGGGAAAGTGTCAGTATGTGAGGAGTCAATCTTATTAAAGTATATTCATGTGTGAAATATCATGATGAAACTCCTTTGAACAATGAACTTACACTTTATTTTTTATTTTAATGTTTTCATTGCTTTTAAGCAGTTGTCAGAGGGGTTTCAAGTACACTTAAAAAATGAATGACAAGAAGATAAAATGGGTTCTGTTGGAGTGTGGTAAGAGTAGGAGAAGGAGAAGTGAAGGAAGAAACTTTGGTTGCAATTCTCTTTTCTTTTCTTTTCTCTTTTTTTTTTTGGCCAGTCCTGAAGCATGAACTTAGGGCCTGGGTGATGTTCCTGAGTAATTTTGCTCAAGGCTAGTGCTCTACCACTTGAACCCATAGCTCCACTTCTAACTTTTTGGTAATTTACTGGAGATAAGAGTCTCACAGACTTTTCTGCCAGGGCTGGCTTTGAACTTCAACCCTCAGATCTCAGTCCCCCACTGAGTAGCTAGTAGTTCAGAGCCAGCCTGATAACTGTACAGGTCTATTTCCTCTCCCTTCATCTTTGTGCAGCTTCTCATTTGTTAGAAACTCTACAATATATTGTTATTATTTTTGCTTTATGTGGTCAATTATTTTGTTAAGTAATTTAAGCCATAAGAAAAGACAGAACCCAGCTCTGGAGGCTCATGCTTGTAATCCTAGCTACTTGGTAAAATGAGACTAGGAGAATCTCTGGTCGAAGCCAGCCCTGGCATACATGTGAGACTCCTTTCTCAACCAATAGCTGGGGGGCAGTTTGTTTTGTGCCTGTCAGCTCCATGAAAGACTGAGATCAAGTGGATCATAGTTCCAGGTCAGTGGACTGAAAAGTTCACAAGATTCCATCCCAACAGAAGAAGCTAGGGGTGATGATGTACAATTGTCATCCCAGCTGTGGCAGGAAGAGAAAAAATAGGAGGATCATATTTTAAGTAACAAAGTAAAGGGGTAACTCAGTGCTAGAGTGATTGCCTACCATGTTCAAGGCCTTGAGTTCAAATCCCATCCCCCCAAAAGAAAAATAGTGTTTACTCATGTATTTAATACTTGGACGCTCTTAATGTCTTTACATAAATGCAGAGTTCTATTTGTCATTTTCCTGCTGCCTAAAGCACTTCCCCTTATCATTTCTTATCTTATCTGCTAGTGATGAATTCTTTCAGCCTTGCAAGTCTGAAAAAGGATTTATTTCATTTTCATTTGCAGGAGGTACTTCTTGCTAGGTATAGAGTTCTAAGTTATTAACTTAGAAAAAAGCACTAATAGTACTGTCAGTACTTTAAAGCTTTGCCCCACTCTTCTCTGGCTGGCATTGTTTCCAATGGGAAGTCTGCTCTGTTCTTATCTTTGTCCCTTTTGACTTGCATGTGTCATTTCTCTAGTTTCCTTGGCTTCCTTGAAGACCCAGTTTTTCCTCTTCTAGTCAGCTAGACTGATGGGTTCTACGTGAGGCTTTAGAACTCTCTAAGCAATAAGTTAGGGCACTTACTGTGCTCATTGCATTTTTTTTTCCTTTAGAGATCATTGTTCTGTATTGCCTATTCAGTGTCCAAAAAGTGTTGTTTCTTTTCCTTTTGATTTTTTTCTGACATTTTTAGTGTATTATGGTGAGAAGATAAATATGGTTCTCCTTACTCTATTTTGGCTGAAAGCAGTCCTAAATTGTTAATCCAATGTTTTAAAAAATGAAATCCTGAAAACATTGAAACTAACTTTTTTTTGCCATTCTTTAAAAAAAATTTGAAAAAATTATCTTTAAGTAGTTGTACAAAGGAGTTGCCATTTAACAAAGCAGTTTGTGAATACAATATATCTCAATGAATGTCACCCCTTTCAACATTTTGAAACTAACTTTTGATTATTAAACTTCTTCCTTAAAACTGACCTGTATTTCAGTATAGCTCGTAAGTGAGCTTGTAAGCTCAGATTTTTAAAAATTGATTTAGTGCTATAATATTTGACATTATCCTTTTTCTTACAGGAAACAGGAACTGGATTTTTAAATCATTGCATGTGGATGACGGAACAGGAGCTACAGAAGGTAACCTTGAATAAAAATCTTCAAAAAATTTGCCTCACATAGCAGAGGAAAGAAAACTGACCTGTCACCATCTTAAAGTCCTGATGTAGAATTTAAAAAATACATGATAGGAAATTATAGCTACAAACATTTATTTGGCTTTTGGCACGTCTGAATATAAGGAATCATCCCTTTGTTTCTCGGAAGGACTTGTGTACATCTATGAGTTTTCATTTTATGGAAATCTTGACATGAGCACCAGCAAGGAGAAGCAGAGCAGTTGCTGAAAACTGTGTGTTGGTCAAGATGACTTCTGAAGAAATGGCAGCTTCTGTCCTCACCCCTATGACTCAGAGAAAAGCAGAATCTGCCCAGGCAGTCGCAGATGAAAGGAACGAGAAGGTCTCTGACATTAGTATTCCAAAGGTCCATGGCATCAAGCAGAGCAGGCAGATTCCCATCTCACAATGGGACAATCTGAAAGAAGAATCTTCTGGAAGCAGTTTGCCCAAGGTACTCTCAGTAGCAAGGGAGAAAATAGTGAGTGATGAGAACCTCAATGAAAAGTGCTGGGAGAAAAGCACAGCAGATTCTGTGAAAAACCTTAACACAAACCGCAGCTGTATATTGGGAAACCATCAGCGTGTCCTCCCTCAGAGCCAGTTTTATGAAACATGCAACTCTGTCATAGAGGAAGGTCTGTGTTTGGAAACTGGAATTCCTTCTCCACTGGAAAGAGATGTGTTCCCTGGAATTCAACTGGAAATAGCCAGGTCACCTCTAGGTATGAATCCTTTAGTAAACCATCCTGGGATCATAGACACCAACAGATCTCATTCTGAGAGTAACATGGCAGTATTTCGTCTTCATTATGAGGTTGACAGAAGGATGTCAGACACTTTTCATACTCTATCAGAAAATTTAATTTTGGATGATTGTGGAAATTGCATTCCACTTCCTGTTGGGGAGGAAAAGAAACATTACATGGCATATACTTGTAAACTGATGGAATTGGCCCAAACCTGTGGCAATAAGAATGGGCAGCTGCAGTGTGAACATTGTGATCCCTTGAGTGATGAATACCTGTGCTTCCAAGGCCAGAAGGTCAACGTGGTTTGTCCAACTGAAAGCTTTTGCAGGGAGGATTTTAAAGAAAATCCACCTGCGAAGACCTTTTTGAGCCATCTTGAGGATTTCCCTGGTAATTGTGAAGATGTAGAAGATTTTTTTAAAGGCAGAAAGGAGCGTTCTACTTTGCTAATTAGGAGATTTTGTAAGAATGACAGGGAAGTTAAGAAATCTGTATATACTGGGACAAGAGCAATAGTAAGAACGCTGCCTTCTGGCCGCATTGGGCTGGTTGCATGGAGTTATGTTGATCAGAAGAGACACGGTTTCTTACTCCCTTGTGGAAGAGACATGGCGCCTCCATCAAAAGTGGATACAAGGCAAGGCAGGAGCCAATGTCTGCCAGAAGGCCAGTGGTATTTGGTAAGAGTTCAAAGTTTCTTTTCATCATTTTTTTTTTTTGTCGGTCATAGAGCTTGAGTGCTGTCCCTCAGCTCTTCAGCTCAAGGCAAGCGCTCTACCGCTTGAGCCACAGCACCACTTCCAGTTTTCTAGTGGTTTATTGGAGATGAGAGTCATGGAGGGCGGGGAAGGTGGCTCAGTGGTAGAGCGCTTGCCTTGCATGCATGAGGCCCTGTGTTCGATTCCTCAGCACCACATAGGCCAAAAAGAAAAAAAAGCCGGAAGTGGCGCTGTGGCTCAAGTGGTAGAGCACTAGCCTTGAGCTGAAGAGCTGAGGGACAGCGCCCAGGCCCAGAGGTCAGGCTCCATGACCGGACCCAAAAAAAAAAAAAAAAAAAGAGTCTCATGGAGTTTCCTGCCGGGCTGGCTTTGAACCGTGATCCTCAGATCTCAGCCTTCTGAGTAGCTAGGATTACAGGCGTGAGCCACTGGCACCAGGCTTTCATCATTTCTTTAAACTTGATCTTCTTAAAATCCAAATTTCTAGGGCTGGGAAGGTGGCTCAGTGATAGAGCGCTTGCCTTGCATGCATGAGGCCCTGAGTTCGATTCCTCAGCACCACATAAGCAAAAAAAAAAAAAAAAAGCCGGAAGTGACGCTGTGGCTCAAGTGGTAGAGCACTCGTCTTGAGCTGAAGAGCTGAGGGACAGCGCCCAGGCCCAGAGTTCAGGCCCCACGACCGCACCAAAAAAAAAAAAAAAAATCCAAATTTCTATTGTCTTAGTTCATGGATAATAGTAACATCTGTCAATTAGTGGTTCTTTTGGAAAATAGATATTCCAATTGATATCTATCACTACTGTGTAAACTGTACAGCAATGTAAGTAACAAAATACATACATGTGTTCAGGAATGGAGGAATGGGAGAGATTTCTTTTTTTTATTTTTTATTTATTTTTATTGTGAACATACTGTACAGAGGGGTTACAATTACATGGGCAAGATAATGAGTACATTTCCTATCAAGCATTGCAGCCTCCTCCTTTGTTTACCCTTCACATCCCTTCCCAGCCTCCCTTCCCCCACCAATCCTCCCCCTCCCCATGGGAGAGATTTCTTAAGAATAGAAGAATGTCTCTATTCATCTGTTGTGTCTGTAGAGAAAATTTTCTTGAGTTTTTTTTAATCTTTAAGTTTCCAGACCTAAAGAAACTTGAATTCAGTGTTCTATGTTTTACAGGCAGTGGTTTCCATCATTTTCTTTCTCTCTCTCTCACTCTCAGTCTTTTTCTTTGTGCATTAGTTTGACACTTAAAATAATACTTTTAAATGCATCAAATGAAGTAGAAAGCAGTGATAAAGACATACTATGTTGACATACATTTATATACAAGATGTTTTTTGAAATTGTGGTATGACAAGTTAAGTGCTTTTTTTTCCAATATGGTAAATAATGGCACCTAGCAAAATGATAACTAACATGATTTTAAAGTAGTGAAGTATTGGATAGAGAATGGTTTGCTTGAGACTTTCTCATATAAGTCCCATATCTCAGGAGCCCCACCCTCCAGTCCTGGGATTGGCCACCCTAACTATCAGTACTATTTTAGGGTATCTACCAAAACTGTGGTATGATATGAAAATATTTGTGATTTCTGTTGTAACAAGATTACAATCACTGCTGGTTCTACTGAGACTTATTGCCTATATGTGTATTAGGAGGAAATGCTACATTTCCATCTTAGTAATTATGAAGATTTATTTTTATTTCATTCAAGCTTCTAGTTCCTCTGAATTTTCTCCTAGTCTGCCCTCTTTGAGACTCCTACTCTAGAAGTATACTTGATTAGGTCACCCGATCTAGACCTGATCTTTATATCTGAACGCGGTACCAAGTACTTTGACTCATATTTCTTATCCTGCTTCCTTCCTTTGTTCTGTGTGTGAAATATCTCTAAAACTCTCAAATCCCAATTCTTCACAGTTCCTTTCCTTTTTTTTTGGTCCAGTCGTGGGCCTGAACTCTGGGCCTGGACGCTGTCCTTCAGCTCTTCAGCTCAAGGCTAGCGCTCTACCACTTGAGCCACAGCGCCACTTCCGGCTTTCTTCTTTTTGCTTATGTGGTGCTGAGGAATCGAACCCAGGGCGTCAAGCATGCAAGGCAAGCGCTCTACCACTGAGCCACCTTCCCAGCCCCCACAGTTCCTTTCCTGATCCTAGAAATAAGCACCTCTTTTAGAAAAAGATCTCTTATTGAAGTATCACTGGTATATATTTACTTTCAATATTATGATTGATCATACTAGCTGGCATTTATTGAGCATTTAGCATGTATCAGATATTGAGCTAAATAATTTACACACTCGATGTTACATAGTCAGCTCAAGAACCCTGTGAAGTTGGTATGATTATCAACTCCATTGTGTTACTAAGAATGCTGTCTGAGAGGTCATTTATCTGTTGAAGGTCATTTAGTTTCTAACTGGCATACCCTGGACTCTATTCCAGACAGTTTGCTGTTAGATAGTTTCTCAAGACCAGAAAGAAAACTTAGAGTAAGCATTAAAAGGAGCAGAAGACTTATGTTTGTTTCAGTGCCTACTAACTGTGGTATCTCAGATTTGACCATGTTAGAAATGGTGATTTTAGCCCTTGGTGCATGTTAGTGTCCAGACCCTAGCTACATCTTTTCAATCAGAATCACTGGGAACAGACACATTGTGAATACTTTTTCACTGGTCCCTTGGAAAATTTTCGGATTCTGAGGATTTGAGAACCCCTAACTAGGAGCTTAAATTCGACAATTTGCTTTTTGATCAAGACGTTTTGGGACTAGTTTCTCTGCCTAAACAACATTGCTTGTTCTCTAAGGAACATCAGGAAGCATGCCTGTCTGACCACTGCTCGCTCACCCAAGCCAGTGTGTATGGATTTGTTCCCCTGTCTCTTTACCTGATCCCATATGAAACCTGAGTCACAAGTTAGCATCCCTTCATAGGCCTGCCTTGCTCTGCACTAAGGTCTCAGATGCCCAGCACCTCCCACCATGAAGCTGCTGCTGAGGCCAACATGTCATTTCACTTGAAAGTGAGAGGTTTCTACAGTCACGAATGCTTCTACATGAAGAGCATATCAGGAAGTTGAATTTAGACAAATGAATGAAAATAGATGACTTTGGAACCTTTGTCACAGTTTCCAGCAAGGCTTGATTGAGCCTGGTGTAAATTTCAGGATGCTTTGCATCATGCCTGTGTTTTCTTCTGACTTAACTTCTCTCCATAGCCCTGTAGCTGCTGCTTCTGAGCACTTTCTCTGGTCTCCCTCAGTGGAAACTTGGCCTTTTCCTCAGTCAGGTCCTGGACTAGTTAATTCCCAGTGACAAGAAGTGATGAGATGATGCAGGTTCTCTCCTCCCTGTTTAGTCTCTGGAGGCAGGGAGGGGTAACCACACCTCTGCCAGAGTAGACTTCAGCGACTACTTTCCTCTTTGTCTGAAAAGGGGTATTTTTAGCCAGTAAGATGCAGCTGGGAGAAGGGTTGGACTTCTCTGGTCTTTCTTAGGGAATGTTTCTGGAAGGAGAGCCCTTTTTGAAAGTGTACACCTTACCACAGCAACAGTTCACTACTATTTGTTTTTTTTTACATAAATGTATAGACTAGTTTATTAATTTTTTTATATTTTACTATGAAAATACTGTACAGAGGGGTTACAATTACATGGGCAAGATAATGAGTACATTTCTTTACTATTTGTTTTTAAAGTAAGATCTTTTCTACATCTTACTTTGTCTTTAAAAACCTTAAAAGAAATGTTTCGCAAAGACTGAACAAATGCATTATGAATGCTTTCCCCCAGTTCCCATGTGAATTTTTTCCCTTCATCTTAAAAAGAGGCATGCCCTGAAGGTATGTTCCCATTCTGCTTTCTGAATATATATATATGTATATATATACATATATATATATGTATATACCCTTCCTGCTTCTCTAGTCAGAGTATAAATTTACTAAGGGCAAATACCCAGCCCTGCATTTTTTTTCTGTCTCCAAAACACAAATGAAATACAAAAATATATAGAGGACAAGAATAGTAGGTCGGATGTGGTAGCTAAAGTCTAATCCCTATTACGAAGGAAGCAAAGAATAAGAGGATTGTAGTTTGAAGCCAACCCTGGGCAACAAATTCACAAGACCCCATCTCAGCGTATAAACTGGGTACAGTGGTATACATCCGTCATTCCAGCTATGTGGGAAGTCTAAACAGGGGTATTGCAATCCCAGCAAAAAATGTTGGATCCTATCCAAAACATAATTAAAGCAAAAAAGGTTGGGGGCATGACTCAAAAGGTAGATGCCTGCCTAGCAAGTGTAAGGGGCTTAGTTCAAACTTTAGCATGAGCTAAGAAAAAGGAAGGGAGAGAGGGAGGAAAAGAGGAAAGGAGGGAAGGAGGGAGGGAGCGAGAGAAGGGAGAGAGAGAGAGAGAGAGAGGCAGAGACAGAGCCAGAGACAGACAGAGACAGAGACAGAGAGACACAGAGAGAGAGAGAGATGCATTTTGGTTAGAAATTGGCTGTGGTATTAGTCAACCTCACTTTACATTGTGATCCTAATTCTACAAGTAGCTTTCAGGTTGTTTAACCTCTTTATTCCTAACGATCTTGTTTGTGAACTGGGAATAAAGGTGTTACTGTGGGTGCAATGAAATAGTTCCCAAGGGGCTAGTGTTGTTCTTTTTCTCTGACCATTTCTAACCTGCTTTGTGGTAGACTCATTTCCATGCTTTTCTGCTCTTTGGTAGCAGCTCGCTAGACTTTACCAGAGGTGTGGATTCAAATGTAGTCAGCCTTGGTATCTACTGGCTCTGCACATACAATAGAGTCTAAAATTTACACAGTATCTACACTGTATGAGTAATTGTAAGTAATCTAAAGGTGATTAGAAGTATATGGGCAGATGTATGTAGGTTATTTGTAAGTGTTCTGTTTTATATAAAGAACTTGACTAGACACAACTTTTGGTGTTCCTAGGATCCTGAATCCCAGCCCCTGCAGATACCCAGGGATAACTAAGCCTCATTCTATAGTGTGGGAGCTTGAGCAATCCTTCCCACGCCTTGAAAGAATGTGTTATTTGTCCAGTTAATTCTTGGCCTCGCATTTGTTTTTGGCCTCACATCTTAAATTTTTTTTTCTTAGATGCCTTGGTCAAAATGGCCCAACTAATTTATATTTGCACAGCTGTGTAGAGAAGAATGGGTTTGAGTGAAGACATTAATGAGGATTAATGCTTGCTGACTGAATAGCTGTGTTGGTATCCTCCTTCTGTTGCTTGTAAAAAAATATTTAAACCCCACCCCTTATCCAGTTATAGTACTCCTTTTTCTCCTGTTCTCAGTTTAGTGGCTCAACAAGGTGGGGGTATTTTGGCAAGTGGTTAAAAATCTCCAGGTTAAAAGTTGGTTTAAGAGTGTTTATCCTTTAAAAAGTTCTCTCCCTGTCTGAATATTGGGGAGTGTAGATGCCTGGAGTTATCTTGAAGGTGAAGTACAAAACATTTCTGCTCTGCCTTGGCAGACTGACTCCTGCAACCTGAGCTCCACCCGCCTGGTGGAACTCCCAGAAGGAGAGCCAGGACTGCCAGGGTAGAAATTCCATTAGCTCCTTCTTGTATTAGCACTTCATGTATTTCCCTCCTTGACCTGCAAGAAGATTTAATATACAAGAAAATAAGTATAAGGAAATGGGGGAAAAAAGTTTCAGATTGAATAAAAAAAAAAACAAAACAAAGAAAATAAAAAAAAATAAAGCACTAATTAAAAGTCAGAATAGAAAGTCAGGTGCTGGTGGCTCATGCCTGTAATCCTAGCTACTCAGGAGGCTGAGATCTCGGTTCAAAGCTAGCCCAGGCAGGAAAGTCCGTGAGACTCTTATCTCCTATAAGCCACCAGAAAATCGGAAGTGGCTCTGTGGCTCAAGAGCACTTGCCTTGAGCTAAAGAGCTGAGGGACAGTGCCCAGGCCCAGAGTTCAAGCCCCACAACCAACAAAAAAATTTTAAAAAATAAAAATAAAAAATCAGAATAGAAGAACTGTAAACTAAAAAGTGAGGTCAAAACCAGCTTCTCTCTCTTGCTTCATTCCTTCTGCAATGTTTCGTTCTTCTTACTGTCTTATTTTATCTTCTTTTTTCTTCACTGTCCATCACTGAAAATTAAAGTTAGAAGGCAATAATAAATTTTTGAGTATTTTATGGTAATATTTCTATTGACAGATATGTACTTGATTCTATTTTTTTTGGTCTCTTGTGCATGGAATTGAGTTGAACCTTGTAAGACAGATCATGTCTCTTGTGTTTAGAGACCCCACTGTTAATGAATTCAACTCCTGCTAAGTTGTAAATTTTATGAATGACCAAATACCTCTTGAATATTGATGTCCAATGGCTGTTGGAATGGCAACCTAGCTTTGTTTTCTGGTCTGGGAATTTGGTTGCCCTGGAGCTCAGGGACAATTTGGACATCAGAATAATTAAAATTTCATGGAGTACTTTAAGCTGAACTGGGAGCTTAGCTTAGCAGGATGCCAGTCCGCCTTTTCCTTTGCTGAGAACTCTGTCATGATGCTGGCTCTGCCCACTGAACAAGTAAAATGGAATCCAGCCCACACTCAGCCCTGTGCAGTTTAGTCATGTCAGTGGAAAGTATGATGGGCTATCCATGGTCAGCTCGGCGATGATGGGACCATTCTCTTTCCTGAGTTATACTGGGATACTATTGAATATATTAACTTCCACATCTCTTCACTTCCACCAGCTCTTTAGTAAGAGATGGAATGCAAACCCTTGGCTTTGGAGAAAGCAAGGTTTGAGGAGAAAGCACCCATGGTCATTGCTATTCTCTTGGCCACCTTGGGGCAATGTCAGCATTAGGACTTCATATATACTCCCTTCCCAGATGTCTTGCATACTGGAATATTATAACTGGAAAGCCTCATACTGTAGAGTGGCTGTGGTGAATATGTGGTTAGTAGACAAGAATAATAAGATCAGGTATAGTCCCATTCTTATCCTCACCCTGTCAGCAAATTGCTGTTGTAAAGGACCATCTTTACAGCCACACAGTCTCTGGTCTGTTTTAGCTACTCCACTGTGCACTTACAGCATGAAAGCAGTTGTGGACAGTACTTAAAAGAATGAGTATGACCATTCTTCACCTGAACTAGGCAGAAGTATTCACTTCTAAAGCCTTAAATCCCTGCGCCCAGGGCTGGGACTCGTGAGAAACGAGTGTTAAGTGCTCAAAATTTAAGGAGGCAATCACTCATACCTATACTACTGGCTATTATGAGAGCTGAGAATGCCTCTTTAAATTTTGTACCCCCGCACACCTCACTTTCTCACTCTAGCCCTGGTCTAGCTTGTACTTCATTGTGAAACAGAAGCCTCTTTTTCAACCACTGGTGTTTGAGGCCTTTCTCGTGATATGCAAGTTTGTAGGCTGAAACCTTAATCCTCAGTCACTACCCTAGGACACAGAATTGAAAGCAAGAAACATGATCTACATAATGAAAACATTAAACTGAAGGAGAGAAGGGAGAAACAAAAAAAATGCTATGAAGAGTGGAGATTGAGAATAATTTGTAGGAGAATAGAAAAAACACATCTTAAGCAAAAAGTGTTGCTTTCAGTAAAATATTAGAAAAGACTGAGGCTGATCCCTGATTTTTAACAAGTTTCACTGTGCACTGAAACTATAAACTTTTGCTCTATTCTTGACTTTTAAACCTACAAGATGTATGTTTAGATCTATCTCTAAACCTGTACGTGTAGATGACAAATTGCATATGCCAGGTAATGGACTTACATCTAGAGTGTATGAAGAACTCAAATATAAAATGATAACTCAATGTAATAATGAGCGAAAGGTGTAGCCCACCGATAGTTTGCTTTCCTAGTACATATCAGGCATTGCTGGGGTTTGAGCTCCAGCTCTGAAAAAGGGGGAGTACTGAATATAGGGAGGCAAAGTGTGATATTTTCCCAAAGATTTACAAATGGACACTAACCATGCTCAATGTTATTAGCCATCAAGAGAATGCAAAACAAAAGTACAGTGAAATACCACTTCACGCCCATTAGGATGATTAGTTAAAAAAAAGACAACAAAAAAACAACAAACAGATGATGCTTGGGATGTAGAGAAATTTGTATACTTATTCATTACTCTGGGAATGTAAAATAGTGCAATTGTTTTGGGAAACAGCCTACCAATTTCTCAAATGATAAAACATAGAATTATAATATGACTTTGGAAGGTATATATCCAAGAGAAATGGAAGCATGTGTCCCAATAAAAACCTATTCTTGAATGGTCAAAGGGCTAAAAGCAGATAGCTTAATGGTTCAGTGCTTGCCTATAATGCAAGAGGCCTTAGATTCAATCCCATCACCACCCAAAACAAATAAACCAAAAGAAAAAAATTAATGTCCAATAGCTGATGAGTTGTAGTATGTCATGCAATGGCATTGAAGTACTAAGGTCTGCTACAGTTAAACAAAACTTGAAAACATTAAGCTGAGTAAAGAAGCCAGTCAAAAAAGATCATATACTCTGAGTACATTCATATGAAAGTCCAGAAAAGGGAAATCTACAGAGAAATAAAGCTGTTCAAAAAAAGAGCAGAAATCAGAGCCTCTATCCTTAAAAGATGACTACAGATATTCATATTGTTGAAGGCTGGGACAATTTTCTGCTTAGCTTTCTGAGGACCTAAAGGGTGAATGTCTGGGTTTAAGAAAAAGGAGCTTGGGCTCAATGTAGGTGGCTGAGCGTGGGGATTAGCACCTCTGCAGAATCTGTATTTAATATGAGGCTCTGAATATATCCAGGTCAGTTTCTAAGGACACAAAACCATCAAAAAGGGTACCACTTGGGTGTATGGAGCTCTCAGTGCCTGAGTATCTGGGAAGAGCTTTTCAGGGAGGGCCTGCTGAGCCTAGTTAGACTAGTCATGAGAGTCAGCAGATAGTCACCCTCACCCCACACAGATGCTTCCAAACCTTGCATGGTTACCAGGACAGAAACCTTCCCACATCCCCAGTATGCCTACAAGCCCACTGGGTTCTGCTGAATTTGAATCAGCATCTATGAGCTGGAGGTAGAGTGGGGAATAGGAGTGGGGAATAGGACACACTCCTATTGCTCAGGACTCTGCAGCAGTATTTCTGTGGGCAGCCTGAGTCCCATAAAGTCCCCTGGCTTTGAGACCCCTCTCTACCTGGATTACTTCTATGAATCCTCAAGTTTTGAGCTTAGTTTCTGTGTCTTATTGGTGGTTTTCCCCACTGCCTTCTACTCCCACCTTTGATCCTGATCTAAAGTTTTTCTCTGTCAGTGTTAGCCAGTGCTAGATACACATTTATGAGGGTTCTTTGTTTTTTATTTTGGCCTGCAGTGTGATTTGAACTCAGTGTCTTGCACTTGCTTGGCTTGGTTGATCATGGCTGGCATTCCACCCCTCGAGCCATTCCTGCAGCCCATCCATACATATTTCTGGGATGACTTCCTTATTTAAAATGAAAAAAGGCAGTTTTTACCCGCTTTTGATGTATCTTTTTCTTCCCAGGCCCAGTGTAGGCTTGCCTCTTCATGATCTTCCAAGCTGGAAATCAATGCTTTTGTGCCCTACTAAGGACAGAATTAGGATTTTCTATTGAAATTCAAAACTTTTTTTTTCAAATCTATGAACCTTGACATCTATGCTTGTCACCTTGTCCTAAAGATAAAGAAGGGTCATATTTACCTCTGCTTGTCTTTGGCTCCTCTTTTCAGTTGGCTATAAAAACCCTGGGTAAGTTTCTGGATGTTTTGTGCTTACAGGGAGAACCCAGATCTATTGTGTACACTAGTGCCCAAAGGAGAAAGATGCCACCCTCTTCTCCTAGGGTTCTGTTCCTGCCTTTCAGAACCCCACGTCCTTGCCAGGTAGATTTTCCACGTGAACTAGGATCTAGCTTTGCTTCTTGGTGGTGGACAGGGATGGAGTAGTGGGAAAGGGCTGGGCAGGCATACTGTGGTCCTAACTTGGAGAGATTATTCTTGGAGTTCGGAAGATATTTGGTCAATTCCTCCAAACTCTTCCATTCCAGTCCTTCAATGATAGATCTGAGACAGTACCCTTTCTCTCTCTTAAAAAGACCCAATACCAGTTCCAGCTGCCATTAGCTGATGTATAAGGGTGAGCAAGTCACTTGAAGTCCTGGGATTTTAGTTAACATTGAGTATAAACAGAGTGATGACAGCCATATGTGTATTCATTGGCTGCCATATGTCAGATGTTATGAATGTAAATGGCATATGTTATGAATGTAAGTGGCATATGTTGTGAATGTAATTGGCATATGTTGTGAATGTAATTAGGCAATTACACTCACACTATGGTAATATAATTGTGAATATCTTCATTCTAAAAGCCTGCCACTCAATGGCTTCTTTTTTTTTTTTTTTTTTTGGGTCCTGTCGTGGGGCCTGAACTCTGGGCCTGGGCGCTGTCCCTCAGCTCTTCAGCTCAAGGCTAGTGCTCTACCACTTGAGCCACAGCGCCACCTCTGGCTTTTTTCTTTTTGCTTATGTGGTGCTGAGGAATCGAACCCAGGGCCTCGAGCATGCAAGGCAAGCGCTCTACCACTGAGCCACCTTCCCAGCCCTCAATGGCTTCTTAATTTAAGTCCTAATCCTGGATCTGGGGTTTGATTTGAAATGAATGTTCTCACTCCCCAACACTTGATGTAGAAGAAAGGCAAAGGGAAGATGTACTCCACCACTGACTAGGCCCAGAGATGTAACAGTAAAAAGAACAACTATTTGAAGCTGTTGAGTGTGATAGATCACACCTATAATCTCAGCATTAGGGTGGTAAGGCAGGAGGCCAGCCTGGGCTACATAGCAAGATCTTGTCTTAAAAAAAATAAAAACTAACAACTGATGGATGCTCAGTACATGCTAGGCCCTCCTCTTTTCTCTTTCTTCCCATTTGCATAGCACCTTTCCCTAGGCAGGTGTTACTAACATTCCCAGTACACATTCAATGTCAGCAACAGGAGCAGGGTCATACAGTGTAAAGACTTAGGCCTGGGTCTGGCTGCCTGTAATGTCCTTTACTACAACCATTCCTCAGATGTTCCTTTGGAAGGTTCTGATGCAACTCACCCCTCTAACTTGGCAGAGGTTCTGTTCTCCTATTAAATGTGCAAATGCTGAGCTGGAGTTCTTGAGCTCTTTCTTTCTTCAGTGTGAGCTGGGTGTGACCTTTGGATGAAATGAGAGACACGGGGAACAATACCAGTTCTTAATATGAGGGGGATGTTGGCTATTGAAATGGCTAAGATTTATTTTTATGACTCAGCCTACTAGGTGGAGGAAACCAAACCCTAAGGTTGGATTATTTTTTTCTTACTGACTTGCTGTAACTTAGAGGTACATTTAAAAAGTTTTATAAGTAAGCAAGAACAAAGTCCAAAGCAAACTGCACACATCTGAGTCAGAATCTATAGCTTATTCATGATCATGCTGAACTATCCCAACCTACTGGGAATGTAATTTATTATTTGTCCATTTTTCCATTTTTCTGTGATCTCCCAAGGGTTCTGAGCAATGGATTCCAGCCTAAAAACTATGACTCAGTACCTTTTCTTTGCATAGTCATGCTATTAAGATGAAGTTGTTATTTACTTCACAAGGTTGAGAGAGAGAGAGAAGAAAAAAATTGGAACTGGTTATACATTTAAGCAGTTAGCAAGCATCATGAAGTCTCCCTGTAAATGTAACTCTTCCCTTCTTATTCCATGCACTAAAGATTCAGAGTGAGGTACTGTGGAAGATAGGGGACACAAAACTCCTGTGGAGCCACAAAAGAAAAGCAGAGGCTGTATGTTTTCCTTCCATGAATGCTGCAAGTGTTGGGTAGAACCTGCCCCCAAGCCTGAGCCTGAGGTTTTCTTTTCATGATGCTGGTGTGAATAAATAACTTCATTTTTAACTTGAGATTAGATAATTTTTTTAAACCACTGACACCTACTTCATCTTATCCCTAAATTTTAATAGATTAAGAAATCATTATACCATGGTGAGAAGCTTAGCTTCAGAGAAATTTAGCACCAAATTATAAACGGTGACACTTTACAAGTGAGTGGGATATGCCTGGAGAGCCAGTATGTGGGAGTTTGGCAGTTGGAAAGCCCCATGGCTTCAGAGTTTCCAGAAATATGTACCCTTCCATCAAATTGTAATTTCTTACCCTTGAAAAATTCTCCTCTAGAACAAGGAAAAAAGTCATCTTGAGTTCTAAATTATTTAATAGGCCATGCATTATTTTTCTCTTTAATGAAACCCAGAAAATGATCTCAGATCCTAGATAGACTAGCCCATTCACCTTTATATGGCCACAAACCAAATATGAGCACCATAACGATGGTGAAGCTCTGGCTTTGTTGATATTTCTATGAGGAGAATGTCATTCTTATGGTGGCCATATTTTCCAAATTAAAAAAATTGGGAACTTTTTATTCAGAGGCAAGAAGAATAGCATCTTTGAAACTGACCCAGGAAATCCAGGATGAATGGTTTTGGTAAAAGCTACTGATTATTC
The DNA here is from genome assembly GCF_019054845.1 of Dipodomys spectabilis. Classification (NCBI taxonomy): domain Eukaryota; kingdom Metazoa; phylum Chordata; class Mammalia; order Rodentia; family Heteromyidae; genus Dipodomys; species Dipodomys spectabilis. Next base: position 18,332,964 of record NW_024870802.1, on the reverse strand, counting down.
TATGAAGGAAAAAGAATGGGAGTAAACCAGTGCAAATCTAATTTGCTTCTGGGAAAGTCAGAACCTTGAGAGGAATGATTTGATAGTGTTGTCAAGACTATTGTTCCCCATGGAAAGGCAACACGTTAGAATCTGGAACTCCATAGACTCTGTCTCCTTGCCTTTAAAATAGGATAGAATCTATTAACTAGTAGTTGCTCTGTTAATGTCAGCAGATTATGAACAGCAAGTATCTTTGAGCTTCTTAGGATACATAGATACTTAAGATATAGCATCAGTCTTGTAAGAGTTCATATAAGAGTCAATATTTTTCTTAGTTTTTTTTTTTTTTTGTCAAATGCATTTGGTAGCTTTCCTGTAGAAATAACGAAAACAGTTTATTTTACAGATCAGCCCACAATCAGTTAAATAAGGCATGTCCCTTTCCAAGGTCTTACCTTCAAAAACTGTCTTACTTTTATGTGCCAATATGCAGATTATCTTAATCCTTTGATCTTGGGTTGAGATTTTAGAAACAGTCCAGTAATCAATGATGGCTCAAGTCAGAAGGTGAGTAGATGTGTGAGTGTGATAGGGTTGATTGTATTGAAAGGTCTTACAAACTGAATAGAGGTATAATGAAGTGTTCTGGCAATGTTTTGAGAAAAGGTACAATGATGTGTTCTGTGTACAACATAAATTTGAACATGAATGTGGCTATGAGTACATAGACTGGCCACTACTTCTTTTTTTTGCGGGGGGGGGCGGTCCAGTCGTGGGGCCTGAACTCTGGGCCTGGGCACTGTCCCTCAGCTCTTCAGCTCAAGGCTAGCACTCTACCACTTGAGCCACAGCGCTACTTCCGGCTTTTTTCTTTTTTCTTATGTGGTACTGAGGAATCGAACCCAGGGCCTCATGCATGCAAGGCAAGTGCTCTACCACTGAGCCACCTTCCCACTACTTTTGGAGAGAGTCCAGAAGCACTTCAAAACCATAATGAAACTGATTTAGACTGAGTCATGTGCCAGGGAAGCTTGCAATTTAGCTCCCCTCCCCTCTTACCCATACCCAGGAACCTTATATAGGGCACAATGTACACAACTGTACATTGGAGTAGAATTAGAAGGGCTACAGAACCCAGGTTGCAATTGCTTTTCTTTTGGATTCATATACCACATGCCATGCTCAGCACAATAGAGTTTGTTGAGTTCCAATGGCCTGAGATACAAAGAAATTAGTCTAGAGGAATGCTTTCCTTGGTGAATGTAAGTATTTGACAATTTTATGACATAGAGAATTTGGGGGACTTCATTGCTCTCTTTTATAACCTTGTTTAGCCTCATATTTTTATGGATAGAGTGGCCGAGGTCCTGGACAGGTGAAGTTATTTTACACAGCTAGTGGTAGATGACCCAGAATTAGAATCTGGACCTCCACAGCCTCCATTTCTTCATCTCTAAAGTAAGATAAAAATAGGAATTTCTGATCCGTAGTCAGACGCGTTATCCATTGTGCCACTGGCCCACAAAAATAGTAATTTCTGATAGAACCTGTTGCACAGTTAGGTGCTCTGTTAATACCAGCAAATAATGAACCCCAGTGTCTTTAGGGTTCTTGGGATGCATAGATCCCTAAGACAAAGCACCAGTCCTGTAACAGTTAGTGTAGGATAAAGGAGGCAGATATGCCTGAACTGTACTTTTCTTCTACCCCTTCCCATGTACCCATGCTTGGTACATGTCTGGCCTTCTCTTGTCCGTTTTGATTTTCCTGGTGTATTCTGTATTCAGTTCTGTAAGGAGCTGGCTCTTCTTGCTGCAAAAACATTGTCAGTACTCAGAGTTACCCTTTTAATTTGAGTGCAGATTGTGTGAGTTCATTCCTCTCCCTAGTCTAATTTCTTTCCATCCTTCACTTGGCAGATAACCCTCTCTGGTTGATGACTAGAAGTTCTTGAAAACATATGGAATAGCAAGGGGAATCCCTTCCAGTTTATCAGGAGGATATGTCCTCTTATTCTTTTTCTCTTATTTGTGGGAAGCAAAGCCAAATGCAAGACATTGAGCCCAGTAGGAGGGACCAGACCTGGCCCAGGAAGAGTCTGTTTGGTCTGGGTTGCAAGGAATCAAGCCAGAAATCTTAGGCTCATAAAAAAGCACTGGAGAAGAACCTTTGAGACAATCAATTCTAACCCTTTATTTTACAAAGAAGGAAACTGAGGCTGAAAGAGAAACAATGACTTTGTTCATAAAACAATTTTAGAGCTAAGTTTAGAATTCAGATGTCTCTCAAGCTAACATTTCTACCCTGTGCCAGAATTTCAAGCACTATTTCTGACCCATAGTATATGGAGTTGACCTGATGGAATTATAACAACTAAATTACTGAGGGTTCAAGATTGCATAATGGTTCAGAGTATAAACTTGGCCAAGTTGTAGAATCAATCTAGGTACTCATCAACAAAGAAAGAATGTGAGATTTATATGGAATATTATTCAGCTATAACATCGATAATATTGACAAAAGGATGGAGACCATCAAATTAGTTGAAATAAGCCAGACCCAGAAAGACAAACACCACATTGTTTTTTTTTTTGTCTCACATGTCAAATGTAGATGTTAAAAAATGTAACAAATATAAAAGGACAATTATGTGAGGGTGGTGTAGGAAGCCAATAGAAGGTGGAAGAGAGGGAAGAAGGGGTGAATATGACTGAAATACGTTGAATTCATATATGAAATTGTCAGAATTAAACCCATAAAAAAGAATATGGGATTGGGAGCCAGTCTGTCTGGGTTTTGTACCATCACTGAAACCTAGAGTAAGTTACTTAATCTCTCACACCTTTATTTTTTTCTAATGGGGAGAAACAATTTAGTCTACCACTGATGGTTCTTGTAAAGATGAATAGATTTCAAATATTACATGTTAGCATACGTTAACAAAAATGTTCTAATTTTTTAAAGCATTCAGAACAATATTTAGTGCTGTGAAGCTGTTGCTATTGTTAAGATTTACTTTTTCACACCAACACTGTGTTACCTCCAAGGCAGCACAGATTTGTCTCTAGGGACACTGATGAAGCAACATAAATTGAGGATGACTCAAGAGTAGCAGGAGGACTTGTGTAGTTTGAGAGGGTTTCTTGGAGGAGGTGGGTTATCAGCTCCTTCCCAGAGCTAAACTGACTTCTTTTCTACCCACGAGAAGGCAGCATGTTCTACTGTAAGAAAATTGACCACCTTCCTGCTGGTAGGAGTCCTTGTGACTTACTTAAAATATGATGTTGATTTCAGAGGCTCTTTGCCATTTTGTCTTTGCTACTTCTTTCCCTCCCCATTTTTATTGTTTCACATAAAATTTAAAGGGAATTACTCCTACAAGAACAGGGATGTCTGTTTTGTTTTTGAAGTACTTACTATAAAAATTGCCTTCTATTCTCTTTATTTTTATTTGGTTGCCAGTGCTGGAGCTTGAACTGAGAGACTGGGTCCTGTTCATGAGCTTCTTTTGCTTAAGGCTAGTGCTCTTTCATTTGAGCTACAGCTCTTACTTCCAGCTTTTTAAAATAGTTTCGTGGAGATAAAAAGTCTTACCAACTTTCCTATCTGGGTTGGCTTCAAACCAAGATCCTCAGATCTCAGCCTCCTGAGTAGTTAGACATGAGCCACTGGTGCCTGGCGACATTGCCTTCTGTTCTTGCAACATTGTTTAGGCAATCAGTTGATATGAGACAAAGAAGAGTTTGTCTGTTTGCCTATTTAGTTGAAAATTTTTAATAATGATGTAAGCAAGCACCCATAAACTACAGTCACAAGTGAAGGTAGGACCCTGAGAAGCCCTGCATATCGCGTTGTTGGTCCCTCCACTTGGCCACTCTGAAGCTGGCCACCTCCTGGACAGGCATACCATGCTGGAACCTGCAACCTCAATAAAAATGATAGATTTAAATTTGTAGTTGTTTTAAACTTTATATAAAGGCATTGTAATCTTTTGAGTTTTTATTTTCTTTTGGTACTGAAACTGGGCTTGAACTCAGGGCCCTGGATATAGTCCCTGAGCAAGGCTAGTATTTTTACTACTTCACTTGAGCCACAGATCAACTTCAGGCTTCTTGCAAGTTAATTGGAGATAAGAATCTCAGGCTTTTCTCCCTGGGGTGGCTTTGAATTTCAGTCCTCAGACCTTAGCCACCTGAGTAGCCATGATTACAGGTGTGAGCTACTAGCACCCAGCTCTAATTTGCTGGATTTTATCCATCATTATGGTAGTGACATTAGGAAGTCCTACCAGCTTTCTCATAAGTATTGTTATTATTATTATTATTGACTCTTTATAGGCCCCCCTTTGATTACTATTGAATTATAACACCCATAGAAAGATACATAAGTCATACAAAGTTTACAGTCCAGGATGTTTCATAATGCAAGTTCAGTAACTTAATCATCACCCAATTCAACAAATAAGACATGAACATCCAGAGGCCTTCCCTAATACTCTTCACAAAAGTAACAAGTCCTATGCCATAAATTCTTTGGCCTATTTTTTGATGAATTCATAGCAGATACTGTTTTGTCTATGGTATCTATGAGATTCCTCCCTGCATTGCATGAAGCTATAGTTCATTCATTTTCATTGTTGTTGGTTTTTCCAGTTCATGAATATTCTCCTCTATCCATCAGTCCATTAATAGTTATCCACTTTTGGATGTTTTGGATAGTGCTAGTTTTTCCTTAGAAAGCCCTTGCTGAAGCTAATTCCCTTATTCCACTATCTAAGGTCTTGGCTATTTATGTCCCATATCTTTTGTGAAGTGCTCTTAGATTATGCCAGCCTCTTAAGTTCTTCTATTTTATGGCATCTAACCTTGTAGTCTGCAATACTAACATAATCCTCAAGAGCTTGTGTGTGTGTGTGTGTGTGTGTGTGTGTGTGTGTGTGTGTGTGTGTGTGTGTGAAAGACAGACAGACAGACAGAAGGACAGAGAAAAAATTTTAAAGTAGGATCTGTTTGCCAAGAAGGAATTTGCGTTATTTTTCTTAAACGTGTAAACACTGAGTTCCCTTGTAATCATGTGCAAGAAAAGTTAGCTTCTATGAGATGATCGATATAACCATTTCCACTTTCATAGCTTTTTGGAAGAAAGTTCATAGCATGAAGTGGTAGAGAAAGTGTTCAAGGTTGTAAATGATCTATATGCCCTTGTACTCAATCATTGCCAATGTAGAGATAGGATACCTGGGAGAATTTGAAGCAGAGTTAATATTAATATTTAGTTCATTTTAGTACTGTCAGATGGCTAGGTAGTGTAAATTTATTGACTAGATCTCCCCCAGGTACACTGAGATTAAGGACTTTGGGGGACCAAAAGACTCTACAAAGTATAATAGTGGTTCAAAGGCATTGTTTTTCCTACAAATGGAACAAGACATTTGAATGACTAAATTACAAAGTGTTAAAGTAAAAGGAAAATTGAAGCAAAAAAAATATGACTTTCATAGTTATTTAAAGGACAATTAAATTGTAGCTGCAGAAGAGCTTGGGTAAGAGCCAGACTTTAAGTGTTTGCTAGCTGCCTTAGTGTAGTTAATCAAATATCTTTGTCTTAGTAGCTAACCTAAAAAGAAACTATTATATATGAAGAGAAACTGTGCTCATCAAAAGCATAAATCGTTGTATATATTTTGGATATAAATATATGCCTGTTAGAATAGACTGGAAATTTCTGGTTATATGGTCAAACGCAGGTCAGTGTTTGAGGCCAGTGGACATTATAGAAGTATATTCTTCATTACTACACTGTTTCAATCAAAACTTAAAAGTTACAACTAATGAAAATAAATCTGTATTCAGAATTGATGTGTGCTAGGGCTGAATACAGTTTTAGTCCTTGAGGGTAGCTAAGTTTGGCAAATGCTAGCATTCTTGTTAATAGGCCCAAAATTGGATAGTAACAACAAATCTTCAGTCAGACAGGCTTTGGATCATCTGACCTGCTCCTTGAAAGCCTTCACTTACAGTTCTTAGTCTTTTCTTCCTAACTAGGCTTTTAATTAGAAAAAGAATACAAAACATATTATTATTATTATTATTTTTTGGTTGTGGGGCTTAAACTCTGGGCTTGGGTGCTGTCCCTGTGCTCTTCAGCTCAAGGCGAGCACTCTACCACTTGAGTTACAGTACCACTTCCAAAACATATGATTTCTTATAGAGAAAAAATAGTTTATCAGAATTAGAAAGTGATGTTTATTTCCTAATTTCTCCTGCCCTCTATTCAGTGCCTGAGTTGTTAATTGGTATTGGTTCTAACAATTCCTATGAATTTTTCTAGGTTTTCAGTTTCTTCAGTTAGTTTTGTAATTCTGTCTAGAAAGATGCATTACACAGAAGGAGTTCTCTTATTTGTCTGTCTGCTTATTGTCTTAACAGGGGAGAAGGCTCAAATGGAAACCTGAATGATTTGAAAAGTCCAAAAGCATATTTTCAAAGTTCAGCTTGGTGTCTGACAAAGAAGTACTGTTAACTTTAAAAAAAAATTATTATTATGAAAATACCATACAGAGGAGTTACAATTACATGGGCAAGATAATGAGTACATTTCTTATCAAGCATTGTTGCCTCCTCCTTTATTTCCCTTTCCTATCCCTTCCCATCTCCCTCACCCCCCATTTCTCCCCTCCCCCCCACCAAAGTTGTAAAGTTTGTTTTTCAACATAACGACTTGTACATCTCATTGTTGCAATGGGTCCACCTGTATCAAACAATTTGTTTTTTCCCTTTCTCTCCACAAACTATACCAACATCAAATACAGTGAAAACAGGGGTTATACCATGGGGGAGGGACATGCAAAGCAACAAAGAAATCATCTTATAAATATGTTAGAAACAATTGCATGAAAGAAAAAACATTTGAATACTTATCTTGGGGTTCATTTCACCTAACATCAACTTATCTGTGATATATATATATATATATATATATATATATATATATATATATGCGCAATGGAATTATATGCCTCCATCAGAAAGAGTGACATTGCCCCATTTGTTAGGAAATGGAAAGACTTGGAAAAAATTATACTAAGTGAAGTAAGCTAGGCCCAAAGAAACATAGGCCCCATGGTTTCCCTTATTTGCAATAACTAGTATATGTCTGAGAGAAACTTTTTTTTTGGGTCCGGTCGTGGGTCTTGAGCTCTGGGCCTGGGCGCTGTCCCTCAGCTATTCAGCTCAAGGCTAGCGCTCTACCACTTGAGCCACAGCACCACTTCCAGCTTTTTTTCTTTTTGCTTTGGTGGTGCTGAAGAATCAAACCTAGGGCCTCAGGCATGCAAGGCAAGCGCTCTACCACTGAGCCACCTTCCCAGCCCCAAACTTATTTTTTTTTTTTAACTTGGCCTGTGCACTGTCCCTGAGCCTCTTTGTGCTCAAGACTAGCATTCTACCACTTGAGTCACAGTGCCACTTCTAGCTTTTTCTGAGTAGTGTATTGAAGATAAGAAAGAGTCTTACGAACTTTCCTTCCTTGCCTGGCTTTGAACCATGATTCTCAGATCTCAACCTCGTGAGTAGCTAGGATTACAGGCGTGAGCCACCAGCACATGGCCTCTTTAATAATTTTTGATAGGGCATTGTAATTGCTGGTTCTTTTTTAACTTCATCTCCCTAAATATCTACCTTTGGGAGAGTTAATAAATCTTTGAGGAGATTTCTTCTCCCCCATCTCCTTCTTAGAGAGTAAAGAAGAAGAAGCTGGGGAAATGGAAGAGATGCAGTCCATAAACGTGTGACTTTGTCTTGCTCGCCTATAAAATTTTCTGTGGAGTATTTTTTTTTATTGGTAATTTCTTTTACAGATGTTTTTGGAGAAAGTTGAAATTATGCTGGTAAAAGCACATCTCGAGTCCACATTGCAATTTAAACATGCTGTATTTTATTTCCTTAAGCACAAAGGCAGTCAACTCCCCCCCTTTTAAAAAATTAAAATAACAAAAGGAATGAAAAAAGTCCAATTGCCCTTTTCTACTTGGACTGAAAATTTAATTATTGCTTTGGGAATAAAGGTAGTGAGTATCATGTGTCATTCCTAATTAACCAGTAGTTGCCTTTAAACATAAAGAACAACAGCTTTTGAAGATTAAAAAATAGAAGGGAAGGTGTGATTCATATTTCCCCAAGGTTTCATTTTCATTTTTCTTTTATTATTCTCTGACTCCATGAATAAACGTTTATTTGGTCCTCGCAAATTGAAACAGGCTGGGCTAAAACAAGCATATGCCCTTCCCTTGGATATGTTTTTAAATCCTCCTGGTTAACCTGAAGTGTACTGTCCCAAGGAGCACTTTATGAAGGGAAACTTCTGGAAAGTCCTCCATTTCTTGGAGTTTTCATAAGGGTGGAATGTGTTATGCAGGCAGCCTAGCAAGCTTTGAGAGCTGGGTGTTGGAAGGAATCCAGGCTGCCTTGTTAACTTGCCCTGGAGCCGTCAGCAATTTATTTAATCTCTTCAAGCCTCAGTTTTTCTCACCTGTAAACTGAGAATAATGAAAATCGCACCTAATCCCGAGAGTTATGACTATTGGATATCTGAGGGAAAAAAGCTCTAAACATGGCAAGTAGAGGCTGTTCAACAAAATTAGTGACATTATTATTATGATCTGTAAGTAGCATTGCTCTCTAACAATAATTACTCGTGGAGCATGAAGCTGAGGAATGTGCTCTCTATATCTGAGAAAGTATTTGTCCATGATCAGGATCTTTATTTAGTAGTATAGGTGAAGTTTTTGTTCATAGTCAGTTGACTCTCCTATACCATATGCCTCTTGGTGTCTAGCTTTTTTCTTATATATTAGCTTTGTGGGGACCAGTAGACTCCCTCAATGCCTTGCATTTAGCACATCCTCAAAGAAGACTTGTTGAATTGCAGTGATTGCATTGAGAATATCCAGCCTGTTCCAGAATGGAGACCCTTTATTTAAGGATAGTTCTCACAGTTGTTGAGTGAGGGCTGGGCGAAGGCTTGACACTTCACATCCCAACCGAAACTGTAGTTACCAAGGTGCCAGTGGCAGTAGTAAGAGCCGGCCTTATACTCTTTTTTTTTTTTTTTTTGTCGGCCGTGGGGCTTGAACTCTGGGCCTGGGTGCTGTCCCTCAGCTCTTCAGCTCAAGGCAAGCGCTCTACCACTTGAGCTACAGTGCCACTTCTGGTTTTCTGGTGGTTTATTGGAGATAGGAGTCTCACGGTCTCTCCTGCCCAGGCTGGCTTTGAACCGTGATCCTCAGATCTCAGCCTCCTGAGTAGCTAGGATTACAGGCGTGAGCCACCAACGCCCGGCTGGGCCTTATACTCTTTGAATGAAGGTGAAAAGTAGAGCAGATTTAGAAAACAGTTGCTAGTTCACTTTATACCCTGACCAGATTCATTTTCTCTTAATTTTTTTTTCCTAGTATTTTATGTCACATGGGCAGGACTGGAGATTCAGGTATCTGCCAGAATCTAGGTTGAATAACGAGGTAGTGGCAATGTCAATATAGATGATCAGATCTTCAAGGGAAACATGAAGGTGTGAGAGTGTCAGGACAGATCTAAGGGAGTCTTAGGGGTTGGAGATGGGGCTCAGTTGGTAGATCACTAGCCCATGAGTGAAAGCGTTGGGTACCCAGTTTGAGTCCTCATCTCGGACAAAGAAAGAAAAAGGAAGTCTTGAAACATGAGAGATGGCAACGGTCATTCACCAGTTTCAGCCTTGGATGACCTCACACTGCTCATCTAGCAGGTCAGGATGAAATCAAACCTAAGCAAACTAAAATAACAAAAAAATGCAGTGTCACTGTACACTTCTGTAAAGGAAGATATGATAGACCTTCCCTAGTAAACCCTCCAAACCCTGAAGAACTTGAAAAAAGGAGCCCATGGGAAGTCCAGCTCCATATGTGGACCCTTTCCCTCTGATGGCCAATGCTATCTTTACCCCCCCTATCTTACCACTAAGCTTCACTAGAGCTTACCACTAGAGCTTCAACTTCTGTACACCTATAAAACTCTGGCATAATTTGTGGACACCTTGAGGTATTGATTTTAAATTCATAGAGATGAAAGGGTACTGATATAATTAAGATCCTTGATACTTAATGTGACATTTTCCTCTAAGAAGGATTAGCAAACAACAACTTCCACCAAATGGCATGCCTGGCCCTTACCACATCCTTGGCAGACTTTTCAAATGAGAACCTAACAAAGACCTGTACTAGTTTTCAATTGCGGCATTACCAACTATAATGGCTTTGGAAGCAATACAAATTTATCATCCCACTCTATAGAACTGAAGTCTGGCCTGATATACTTCCTCTGCTGAGGTTTTCATGGGAATAAAATCAAGGTATCTGGGATTGCAGCTCACTGGCTGATGGCAGAATCCATTTCCTTGTTAGATCTGCTGGCTACGTTATGATTGGCAAGGGCAGTAAGCAACTAGATGGACTTGGCCAGGTGAGCACCTTGGGTGCTGACACTGAGAAAATGACTTGTTGCTTTGCGTATCAGGAATGTTTGCGTTACATGCTAATCTTATTTATTCTTGTTCTGTGGTACTGGGCAAAGACCTTTGTGCTGTGTTTAACATTCCCCTTCTTTGAGAGCAAATTTATTATAGTCAAGACATTTGACATTGATACTGCTTTTCTAGCTCCATTTTACATATTTTTCAGTGAATGTAATAAGGGATCCCTGTTTTAACCCAAGCACATGGCACCCACTTCCTACTCCTGGTGGCTTCTGTTTGTTTCCATCATGGCTGTTAAAGAAAGTGCCTGGGTTTGGTTAAAATCGGCACATTGTTAGATTATATGGAGTTGTAGTGGAAGTGTCATTTGTGGTTTTTTTTTTTGTTTGTTTGTTTGCCTTCTTAAAAAGGCAACTAGAAACAATATTCACATGGGTACTATACTGCTTTGCTTTGCATGCCTACTGTGGCTTGTGGTATGTAGGTCAGAGCTTGGGTGGTGAGAGAGGCAATGTGGCTTTGAATTTGAGGCTTGCTCCAACCCAGTATTGATCAGATAACTTTCCCCGTGTGGCTTTGAATTTGAGGCTTGTTAAAACCTAGTATTTATCAGATGACTTTTCCCACCTAAACTCCACAGCTCTCCGCTGTAAAATGGAGATAGTGATGCTATTTTTTCCTAATGACGTAGCACAAACCTTGGCACTTAATAAATGCTCAATATATACAGATTGCTATAATTATTAGTAGGGATAGAAGTATTTAAACTCTATAGCAAATAGAAATTTTACATTTAGGAAAGAATAAAGACATAAAATAAAGGAGAATGTAAGAAGAAAGGCTTGCTCTAAATGTCTGTTTCTTAGTTTTGTGAACTTGGCAAAACATTACTTCCTTACGCCTCGAAGAAATGAGTACTTTTGTGGCTTGCCTTACAAGAAAATTACAAGGATTACTAAATTTGCATTGAACTCCTAGATTCTCTGATTGCAAAGTAGGAAATGCTTTTTGCAGCTGGGACACATTAATATTAGCATGAACCCAGGCACAGTTACCAGGCTTTTTCCCCCTGTCCCTTTTCAGCCTTTTATGAAACTTTGCTGTGTCCCAGTTTCTGTTATGAGACTGAAAAAATGGCAGAAAAAATGGCCGAGAAGGGTTTAGGGATGAGGAAACCATGGAGGTAAGGGTGCCAGATGCTCAGGTAGTGCACTGCAAGCAAAAACAGCTTTTAGCTTTACTCTTCTGGTCAGAGCAAACTTCCCCCAAGACTTGTTTCTCAATGGGACAAACTTGAGAAACCAGTTGTGTAGGAAGACTGTTAACAGTCTGATCCTGCAAATGCAACTCCTTTCCTGAAGATCAGAAAAAGCTTTGGGAGATGATCTGTAAGGTTCAGTCTCCAGGAGTCCAAGGGAAAGGAAAAGACAATGGCAAACCAAAGCCATTGTGAGTGGGGACCCAAAGATGCTACAGAGTAGGTAATAAGAAAGACATGCAGGACCAAGGAAAAGCAGGCGATTAGCACCACCTGGAGCAATAACCTGCTTTTTTTTTTCATGATGTGCATATCATTAGACAGAAAGTAGACGTGTGTGTGTGTGTGTGTGTGTGTGTGTGTGTGTGTATGTGTGTGTGTGCGCGCGTGCGTGCCTGCGTGCCTGTCCTAGGGCTTGAACTCAGGGCCTAAGTACTGCCCTGAGCTTTTTTGCTCAAGGCTAGCTCTCTGCCACTGGAACCACATCTCTACTTCTGGTCTTTTTTTTTTTTTTTTTTTTTTTCTGGCAGTTAATTGAAGACAAGTGTCTCACAGACTTTCCTGCTTGGGCTGGCTTTGATCCACACTCCTCAGATCTTAGCCTTTTGAATTGCTAGGATTATAGTAATAAGCCACTGGCACCTAGTAAGAAGTAGATTTTTAAACCACATGGTACATTATAAGTACATTAAAAACAAGAGCAAGAAAGATAAAACCACTGTGTCTCTATCTTGGGGTTCATTTCGCTTGAGGCTCATCATTTTATACGGTCATATGTACATAGCTTTTGAGCTTTTCTGCTTGTCCTAGACATATACTAGTTATTGCAAATAAGGGAAATCATTGGACCTATGTTTCTTTGGGCCTGGCTTACTTCACTTAATGTATATTTTCTTCAAGTCTTTCCCTTTCCTAATAAATAGGGCAGTGTCATTTTTTCATCCCCCATGGTATAACCCCTGTTTTCACTGTATTTGATTCCAGTTTCCTGAATCTTGTATATACATTTTTCTAATTTGGGGAGGGGAAAGGAAATAGCAAAATGCTGAAATAAGGACATAGGTTGACACATTGTAACAATGAGATGTACAAGACACTATATTGAAAAAGAACTTTACAACTTGGTGAGGGGAGGGAGGGAGGGGTTGGGGTGGTGGGGAGGGAAGGGATGGTAGGGGGAAGAAAAAGGAGGAGGTAATTACACTCATAGGAAATGTAGTCATTACCCTACTCATGTTACTGTAACCCCTCCGTACAGTATTTTTTTTTTTTTTGGTCGGTCATGGGGCTTGAACTCTGGGCCTGGGCGTTGTCCTTCAGCTCTTCAGCTCAAGGCTATTGCTCTCCCACTTGAGCCACGGTGCCATGTCCAGTTTTCTGGTGGTTAATTGGAAATAAGAGTCTCATGGACTTTCCTGCCTGGGCTGACTTTGAACTGTGATCCTCAGATTTCAGCCTTCTGAGTAGCTAGGATTACAGGTATGAGCCACCGGCGCCCGGGTTGGACAGTATTTTTTACAATAAAAAAGTAATTAAAAAAAATAAATTTTTATACTTACTGTCAAGAAGAAGCATGTATGACTTTCCCTCCCTCCCTCCTTCCCTCTCTCTTCCTTCCTTCCTTCCTTCCCTTCTCTTTCTCTCTCTCTCTTTCTGACTTTCTTCCTTTCTTTTGTGTTGTTTCTCAGACAAGTAGGGAAGTGAGTATTTCACCTAATGTCTGGAAAACTCAAATGGAAATGTTAGTTTTTAACTGCATGCATGCATCCCATGACACCAAATGAGAGACAGCTATATGAGATAACATCATGGCTAGTCACAAAGGCTTTCAGGATTGAATCCAGGCTCACTCTTTGTGCCCTTTTGCAAATCTCTTGACCTCTCTGTGTCTCATTTTTGTAAGGATGAAAATAGTCAACAAATGTATAAAGTTGAGAGTAAGTTAAGTTGATGTACAGAGTTAGTCTTGGTTACAAGTTGGTTGTTACTATTTTGGTAGCTTGTTGGTGGACTCTGGACTCAGATAACTTGAGTTTGCGTCGTGGTTTATCTACTTATGAGAATACTTCACACAAGTTAAGTCTCAGTCTTTATTTTGTTAAATGGTTATACTTTCTGCACCTACTGGATAGGACAAATGTGAGAATTAAACGAGAATTTGAAGAGTACTTCATGATCCACACAGTATTAGCATATATCTACACTAAAAACATGTTAGCTGTTACTTTCTGGCTTTTTTTGTGTGTTCATAATTCAAAGACAACATTATTAGCTCTCAAGCAGATAGGTGGAAAGTCTGAGAGCAGTAGCTTCTGGGGGCTTGCATCTCCCTTCCATTGCTGGATGATCCTCTCAAGGTCTCATGCTGGCCACTGAACAGCACAGTTGTTTCTGAGTTTGCTTTCCAGACCATGGTGTTTTATAGCAGATCTTGGCAACACATCAGGTTCCAGGAAAGTACATGAATCATCCTGGGACTCCCAACCCTGTACTTGTGAACCTCATAAAAACATGTGATTCTGTTAGCAGATCTACATATCCATCTTCCCTGATGTTCTAACTCCATTTTGTCTCCCACATCACCCCAGATATAACCACAACCACAACCACAACCATACACACACACATACACACATACAAATCCCTCCCCCTCCACCCAGAGCTTTCTTGCCTCCTCCCAGGTCTCTAAGCCCAGGCTGTCCTTTCTGCTGCCTTTGGCCTGATCTGATCCTCAAATAAATTCAACCTTTCCCCATATGGATTCTTCTCTTAACCAGTCCTTTCCTACTATCCTCTTTCCTTCTCACTCCTCCATTCTCTTCAAACACCTCTTCTGTTGAGGGCACCCACTGTGTGCCTGTGCTTTAGTCATTCTCCCCACACCTTGCCTGTTCAGAAGTTTCATTTGAATCGCAACCATGGCGAACCCCACTGCCCTCACACATAGAAGCCCACCTGCTTTGGGAAAGGCAGGCGTTGGGCTTCCTCAGTGGCCTGTGTTGGGAGGGGACTACAGAACTGCCATTTTCTGCTGAATCCCATGGGTCTAAGATCCTTGCTGTAACGTTGCCACATGTCATTGTTATCATCCTAGGCCATATTCCTAGAACAGAGCCTGGCAACATAGGAAGCCTTCTGGTGTGTGTTGTTTGAACAGAATGAATGAACTTCATGTATTTTTTTTGCCTCCTTTGATCCCATTTTATTATCCTTATTTATTGATTCACTCAATAGATATTTGTAGAGATGGTTAGAGTGGCTTGTCACTGGCAGTGTACAGGTGAACAACAGATATTGTCTGTTTTCTCCTAGAACATGCCATGTCAAGAGAAGAAATTAGATTGATAAACAAATTAATTACAGCTGTGACAAATGAAAAAATAGTTGAGGATTTTATGGGGCCTCACTCAGGGAGAATGAAGATAATCAAACAGGGCCTTTTGTTTGGGCCGAAGTTCAATTCTGTACCAGGACTGCCAGCAACAGTTAAGTCAAGGTGGATGGGATGAGGATGTGATGTTCCAAGCAGAGTAAGAAGTATGTGCAAAGGTCCTAAGGAGAGTACAATCCTGGTACACACTGAAGGGCTTAATCAAGACTGGAGATGAAGGAACAGGAATTAGGCAGCTGATAAGCAGGTTAAGAATTGGGTAAAGGCCAAACCTTAGGGTTTAGCATTCATTTTTGTTAGGTCTTGAAATTCCTTAGCCTCACAACTGTGATTTCTTGCCCTACGAGTTTCTGTACATCACACATTTCTATTCCTGTAAAAACTCTATTTGTCTTGTCTCCATTTCAGAATGGTCACACTGGTGGGACTGGGGGAAAATTAGTCATGGGAAGACATGTGGATGACTAAGCAGGAGAGCTGTGCTTCCCATTCTAGCTGCATCATCTCACTGATGGAAGGCTTTGGGCAAGTTCCTTAGCCTTCTCTCTGAGCTTCTACCTGAACATAACATGAGGATAATAATCTTCACCCTCAAGGATCTGGTAAAAAATAAAAATAAAAAATTAAATGAAAGAATGCACTGGTCCCAGAATTTGGGACCAGTTAATGCATGGCCAGGCTTCTGGAATGTTGGAACACATTTAGATCCTCTATACGTTAGGGAACAGAGAAACCTCAGACCTGTCTGTGTTGACTCTTGGCAGATCCCTGAATAATGTCTGAGGTAGCGTTTGGTGTTCTTGATGTTCTATTCTGTGACCTGACTTAGGGTGTGTTCCAAAGATTCCTTGTTCTACCCTCCAGATGATGCCTGTGTCCAGTCCTGGCTTCTGCTTCTCTCTTGCCATTCCTCAAGGAGGGCTCCTGTTCTTAGGTCTTCTGATCAGCTTGTCTCTGACACTCACTGCTCACTCGACCTCTGCCTTTACCTGTGCTGGATTCTGGAACTTTTTCCACCTTGGTCCTTGGAATCCAGTTTTGTGTGTCTCAATTGTTAATGGGTCTCAGACCCTTGGATTGTACTGGCAGTTCTTTTCCTCTCTGCGTCTTCCTGGCTCTGGAGCCACTGTTCTTTTTTGATACTTGCTTTCTGGGGATAAAAGCCCCCTATATTCCAATCTTAGACCTAAACTCATGCCCAGCTTTCTCTCACTTTGGCTCCCTGTATATAAAAACCTCATGTTCTTCCTGCCTTACTTTCTTCCTAAATGGAGAGACATGACCCTTGGTTCCTACTACCAATTCTGTCTCCACATATGCAAACAGTTTACCTCGATATGCCTCATTGTCTGTGTGCTACAGTCAGGTTGCAGGCATAGAGCTTCGTGGTATGTCATATTTGCCTTCTCCATGACTTTCTGTACCCTCTAACGACAGTAGCTCTCTGTATTTTTTGTTGCATAAATAATTTATTTTCTTTGAAGTACAAAGGTTTGAAATTTTATAAACTCCATTATGTCATTGTTATATAGATTGATCTTAAATTGCATCTCTAATCTTTCTTTTTTCTTTTTTCTTGGGTCCAGTCATGGGGCCTGAACTCTGGGCCTGGGTGCTGTCCCTCAGCTCTTCAGCTCAAGGCTAGCACGCTACCACTTGAGCCATAGCACCACTTCCGGCTTTTTTTTTTCTGCTTATGTGGTGCTGAGGAATTGAACCCAGGGCCTCATGCATGCAAGGCAAGCGCTCTACCACTGAGCCACCTTCTCAGCCCCATAATCTTTCTTTTTTCATATTTTTTTTATTGTAAAGATACTGTACAGAGGGGTTACAGTTACATGAGTAAGATAATGAGTACATTTCCTATTGAGCATTGTTATCCCCACTTTTGTTTTACCTTACCATCCCTTCCCTCCCCATCTCCCCAATACTTCCCCCACCTGAAGTTGTAAAGTTCATTTTCAACATAGTGTCTTGTACATCTCATTGTTTCAATCGGTCAGCCTGTATCCTTGTTTCAGCATTTTGTTATTTCCCTTTCCCTCCCCATATTAGAAAAATGTATATACAAGATTCAGAGCACCAGAATCAAATACAGTGAAAACAGGGGTTATACCGTAGGGGAAGAACATACAAAAGAAAGAAAAAAAATCACATAGTACATTATAAGTACATTAAAAAACAACAGCAACAAAGATAAAACCTCTTGTGACCCTATCTTGGGGTTCGTTTCGCTTAGCATCATCTTATATGGTCATATGTACATAGCTTTTGACCTTTTCTGCTTGTCCTAGACATATACTAGTTATTGCAAATAAGGGAAACCTATGTTTCTTTGGGTCTGGCTTACTTCACTTAATATAATTTTTTTCAAGTAGCTCTTTTTAATTAACTCTATTTACTGAATTTTGCTGAGGCCTTGAAAAAATAAAAGGAGATCTTGAATTAAGTTTTTCATAAAAATGAATTGGAGATTGTGACATGCTAGAAAAGATCAGGTCAGCCTGCACCACTGGAAAGAGGGAGGGCAATTAACTGATAGGAGGCAGGAAGGGCCAGAGGACATTTAGAGATGGCACTTGAGTGTCATATTGTCTGGGGGAAGGTTTTTTTTTTGTTATCTATTTTTTTATTTTTTATTTTTTGTTTCTTAGTTGGTCAGGGGGCTAGAACCCAGGGCCTGGGCACTGTCCCTGAGTTTTTTCACTCAAGGCTAGTACTCTACTACTTTGATCCACAGGGCCACTTCCAGTTTTCTGGTCATTAATTGGAGATAAGAATCTCATGGACTTTCCTTCCTGAGCTGGCTTCAAACCTCGATCCTCAGATTTCAGCCTCCTGACAGTTAGGATTACAGGCATGAACCACCGGTGCTGGGCTTAGGGGAAGGTTTTGTGATAAGCTCATAGTCTGTGAGTTTGTCTCCTTCTTGCTTGGGAGGACTTTCTAGACATCTCTGTGCCACAAAAATTACATATGTATAGATTTCCTACCACCTGCTTATGTCTGTGTCTGATTTTTCAGTGTTTTGTGTTCTCCATCTTCCTGAAGGGGTGATATTCTGGCTATCTGAGAGAGAAAGTTTACTCACAGAATAATAAGGGGCAGGCAGGATAGAAAAGCAGAAATCACAAAGGTCTGTGTGGAAAGAACATGAAATTGTGCAAAGTGTAATCTCTATCAGTTGAAGGAGGAAAAAGAACTAGAAAGGGAGGCAATGTTCTTTATGCTGATTCTATTAACCGGTAGCATTTTTTAAAATAAATGTTATAATACCAACCTAAAATAGAGGTTTAATTAAGGAATGAACTTCCTCTGTCTTTGAAAAATAATTAGTCTTGTCCCTTGCAATCAGCACAGTGTTTGGTATCGCTGAGGAAATATTTGTTGAACTAATTCCTTAAGTAATACTTGTGACACTGAGGAATATATCCTTACCAATCATTGGATGCAGCCTGGAGTCCCTGGAGTCACACCAGTCACAGTATTATAGGTCCAGGGGTTGTCATCCTCATTTTAGAATGCTGGCAGTGTTAATGGCTGTGTATCAACCCACCCACAACTTCACAGGCAAATGGCCATGCCCTTCTTTGTAGTGCTATTTCAGGACCAAGGACAGCATCACTTGGTCTCCTCTCACAGTTTTCTGTGGCTAGTTCGATGCTTGTGTGTGATTTCAACATTTTAGGCCCCGTCTTCCTATTACACATGCTCTGCAACCCTCCTGACTGAGCTCAATCCCATTTGTGTCTTCTACTTTTAGTCATATCTGCCAAGTACATTTGAAGCAAATGATGGAATTCTTAGATAACAGATATTCTCACAGTCTAGGTCAGCTCCATTAAGCAGTCCTAAAATGTTCCTGTTGTCATTCTCTATCCCAGACCTTACAATGGCTTTTTCAAACCTTTATTACTATCTTTTCTTATTTCTGCCTTCCTTTTCAGTCTCAGCATATGCCTCTACCTCTTTCTATGAATGCTTTCAGCTTCATTTTTTTTTTTTTTTTTTTTTTTTTGGTCGGTTATAGGGCTTGTCCCTCAGCTCTTTAGCTCAAGGCTAGCACTCTACCACTTGAGCCACAGCATCACTTCCAGTTTTCTGGTGGCTTATTGGAGATAAGAGTCTCATGGACTTTCCTGCCTGGGCTGGCTTTGAACTGAGATCTCAGCCTCCTGAGTAGCTAGGAGGTGAGGCCCTGAAATCTAACAAGAGCTCTTGGTTCAGGAAGCACTGTTAAAAAGCTACGCTTTTGTTTGTTTGTTTTCTGTCTCAAAACTATTTTTTTTTACCTAAGAGTAGAAATTCCTCTCCAAAATGCAACTCTTTTCAAGTATTCCCTGTTATAGTTCTCAAGATGTTGGCTTTTTTTGTAAGTCAGTTTCCAGGAAGGATACTGATGACATATTAAAATGGACAAGGGGATATTTGCAAAGGTATAGAAGCGAGTAAGACACAAGTGAGGTCAGGGACTGGCCTCAGGGACCTGGAGGTAAGAGAAGAGGAAAGTTTCTTGCCCACCAAGACAGGATCAGATCTCTACTTAATACAGAGAGACAGCCAACCTGCAACAACTGGTAGGCCAGGGCAAAGAAAAAGACATACTTCTCTTCTCTCTGCTTCCTCCTCCTGAACTCATGTTAATGCCTCCCGCTGGATAAGGACAAAACAATCTGTGGTACAGTCTATATTGCTTAGCCTTCAGGGCATGGAGAAGAAGGAAGATGGAGGTCTCGAGGAGGGAAGGCATGCAGACAAAAGTCATGTAGCCTGGTTTGCGACCAGTTCTCCTAGGGTGGGACCAGACCCTTATGCTGACTGTAGTGTCTTCTTCCCTCAGGCTTTTCCCTCCTACTTGAACCTCTCCTGCAGCTTCTATGCAGGTTGCCAGGGCTCTGGCAGTCCCAGCTGGTTTCTTTGCTTGTGTCTTTCTTCTATCCCGTATCTGGAATGTCTACTCTGTTCACGTTGACCTAACTACTGCCAAACTTTTCGCAATACCAAACTCAGGTGCTATGCGTTGGATGTTGAAATATCCCCAAAGTCCTGTGTATTCAAAGCTTGTTTTCCTGGCTTCTAATACTGGGAGTTTTTAAGAGGTGTCACCTTATAAGGGATCCTTAGGTTAACTGGGAACATACATTCCTGAAGGGAACTGTGAGAGGAACTGTGAGAAGGGAACTGTGAGAAGGGAACTGCTCCTTCCTTTTCCTCCTTGCTTATTATTGGAATGGTTTTCTCGCCACCTGTGTTCCTGCCATGGTGTCCTGCCTTGCCACGGGCCTGTCGATCACAGACTGAAACTCTCAAACCGTGAGCCCAAATAAAACCTTCCCCTCAGTAAACTAACTATCTCAGGCCTTTCATTATGAAGGAAGGAAGTTTGCTAATCTACTAAGTGACACCATCCTAAAGGAAGACTTTCTTCGGCCTTCTAACCAAGTCAAGTGACACACACCGTCATCATCATAGCAAAGGGTAGGAAGTGTTCAGGGTGCCTGGCATAGAGGAATTTGCAGGAACTAATTAAGTCAGAGTCTGTGCCCTTTTAGACCTAAGCTTAGAGATGCTTCAGAATACTCCCTACATGGGCATTTATTTCTTTATTCTTTTATAAATAGATCCTCCCCCCCCCCCCAAAAAAAAAACCCCAGCAACCTCAACACAGTTGAATGCTATGTTTTCTTCTGTTTAATTTCTAGAATTTCAGTGATCTCATTTTCTGATCTCATTTTCTTACACAGTAATAAGGGCTAGGTGCTGTCATGATGGCATGAGATGGGATTGCGCACGTGTCTACTCACACTTGGCAGAGGTGCCCAGCAGGGTGGGCATGGTAGAAGAGAGGCCTTAAATCATCCTTCCTTGGCAATGACTTGGACTCTGTCTCTGCATTTCCATCTGCAGAGTCTCCTCTGCTAGGTGGCACCAAAAGTCCATTTTTTCTCCCCATTCCCTACCTGGGCCCCAGAGAACACCCTGCTCCCTTGGTTCCTATTTTCATCCTTATATATTCAGTTTGACACTCCAAGTTTTGAGCATTTTCTAAGAGTGTAAGCTGTCCTCATTCTGAACAGTTCATCATAGCTTATATATTATTGTGGCAATATTGGGATTTGAACCCAAGTCCTCAGACTTGCCAGGCAAGTGCTCTACCACTTGAGTCATGTGCCCCAATTCTTTTTAAAACGTTATTTCTCAGGTACAGTATTGTGTTTTTGCTCAGGGCTTGCCTCAGATCACAATCTACCTACTTAGGGCCTCCTGCTTAACTTAAATCACAGGTGTGTACCACCATGCCTAGCTTACTTTTTGAGATGGGGTCTTGTTGACTTTTTGCCTAGATTGGCTTCAAACCATGATTCTCCTAATCTCCACCTCCTTAATAGCTGTGATTAAAGGTTTGAGCATCATCCTTAGCCACAATTCATCTTTAAATAACGTTCTGGCAAGTTCACTTTTCCCCATGTCATTATTTTCACATTTACAGGTTAGCTAGGATACTAACCAATAGTTATCTATTACCTTGTTCTGTGAAAATCTATTCTTCACTCCAGTTAACTGATTTATAAATTTGTAAATAATTTGTCTGAAGTCCTGTGATGCTCAGTGAAGACTGGGACTTGTCATGAATGGCTTCTTAGGAAATCAGTCTTGGGTAAGTTCTTGAAGGATATATGGAAAATGGGCCAATAGGAAGATACTTTTATGGAAGAGTAAAGACAAAAAAAAAATTCATAAAGGTCAGTGAGGAGAAAACATGTTGGGAGAATTTGTCCTGATAAATAAAAAGGAACCAGACAATTGATTTAATTCATTGCTTGTTCCCTCCCACTTTCTTTAATGTTCTAACTCAGATGACCATATAGCATGTTGGATTCTGTCACCACTGTATCTGAGGCAGATATTACTAATTATTATGACATTTTTGTTTTGATAAGTCCAGATATGACCTAAGAAAATTCTTCGTGATATAGCATTTCCAAATTTTCTGTCAATCAGAGTAGGCAGACAATATGAATCCCTTTGTCAGCTATATCCTGGGTTTGGTAAATGTGGTGACTTTTTCTTCAAATGGGCCTGCTTTATGAGTCACTTTTTTAGTGAGATATGTAGATAACTATCTACAATAGCATTAATATAATTATTCATGTACATTATGATGCTACCTTTTTAGGTTACACATTTCATAATGATATTCTTCAGAAGATGACATTGGTTCATTTATTAATGTTAATTGCCTTATTTCCCTAGATCACATTTTCCCATTTATCCATTTGGTAGAGTTTGACACTGATTTTCAAAATAATTTTTAGAATACTAATGTATTGTTAGCTTCTACTCGTCTCTTATCAGAGAGACGATTTGCTCCTTGATACCATGGGTTTATACATAATGTTTTCCTCAGGTCAGCTTTTTTGAAAGTATCTTGTCCTTAGTTCTTGTCCCTTGTGGGTTCCCTTCTCTTCTCACTGTCTTCCCCTTCTTCTCATGATTTAATTCTTACCGTTCAAGAACTGCCACAAGAATCATCCTTCCCATGAGGTCTTTCCTAAACCTCCATATCCACTGCCAGAATTAGTTGTCTCTCCTCTTGGTTCTGTGGCAATTATTTTTGTACCTTTACAGAATGATGAGTTAACGACATGCCCTCCTCTCCAGCCAGACTCGGTGCCCATTCAGAGAAGCTGTTATTTCTTACACTGTGGGTACCAAATGCATCATTTTCCTAAAGATTGGCCTTCATGAAATATTCTTTTACAGTGACAGTGCCATGCAGTGAATGCATTGGTATTGTTATATAGCTATTCTGAGGAGAGCCTGTCTTTTGCTTGCATAAAAGGGAGTGTTTCTATTATGTGACCGGAAATGTGCATGTCATGAGACAAATACGCTGGAATTTCTGTGAGGACAGAAGGTGATATCCTTTTCCTGAGTGAAGGAAAAGCAGGGAGTTTTGGGAGGCATGCATCATCACCCGAGGTGTAGAGTGATGTTTAGAACATGTCCTGCAGCTCAGAGCTCCTTTCCTCTTGAGCACCATCACTCTTTGCCTCCCCTTTCCATATTGTAAATGGGTATAAGTCAGGGGACTTACTACATAACAAAAAATAGCTAATGCTTATATCCTGAGTCAAGTACTGTGCTGAATATATGAACTCATCTAAATCTTTCCAGCAGCCCTAAGTAACATTAAGACTCCACTTTCAGAAGAAGTAACATTGGTTTGGAGGGGTTGAGTGGCATACTCAAGGAAAACTGCTTTTCTCCCCTCCCTCCCTCTCTTCCTCCCATCCTTCCTTTCTTCCATCCTTCCCTCCTCCCTTCCTCCTTTCCTTCCTCCCTTCCTCCGTTCCTTCCTCCCTTTATAGCCCCCTTTCTGTTTTGGTGCTGGTTCTGGGCTTGAACTCAGGGCCTGAGTGCTATTCCTGAGCTTTTGTGCTCAAGGCTAGCACTGTACCCCTAGAGTCACAGCTCCACATATGGCCTCTTTGTGTATCTATGTGTTTAATTGGAGATGAGAGTCTCATGGACTTTCCTGTCCCAGATGGCTGGCTTTGAACTATAATCCTCAGATTTAAGCCTCCTGAATAGCAAGGATTACAGGCATGAGCCACCAGTGCCTGGCTTTTCTTTTGTTTTAATCTCCATGCTAAGCTGCCTCTGGGGTAGTTCAGGAAAGCCCTATAAAACTGTTGAGTAAATTATATGGTAAAGAATTTCCTGGGCTGGGAAGTTGGCTCAGTGGTAGAGCGCTTGCCTTGCATGCCTGAGGCCCTGGGTTCGATTCCTCAGCACCACATAAGCAAAAAGAAAAAAGCCGGAAGTGGCACTGTGGCTCAAGTGGTAGAGCGCTAGCCTTGAGCTGAAGAGCTGAGGGACAGCGCTCAAGCCCAGAGTTCAGGCCCCACAACTGGACCCCCCAAAAAAAAAAGAATTTCCTTATTAGTGTTTTTATTAGGAGTTAAAAAGATAATATTATGTATTTTTGCTAAAGAATTCTCAGCCTGAATAAAAACAGATACTATAAACCTATATGAAGGCCAGGCACTGGTGGCTTGCACCAGGGATCCTACCTACTCAGGAGACTGAGTGGTTTGAAGCCAGCCTGGGCAGAAAAGTCCATGAGACTCTTATGTCCAATAACTACTTAGAAAAAGCCAGAAGTGGCTCTGTGGCTGAAATGGTAGCACCCTAGCCTGGAGCACAAAGAGGCTCAGGTAAAATTCCTAGGCCCAGAGTTCAAGCCCCAGGGCTACCAAAAACTAAACAAAAAAAAACCTCCACAAATACCAACTGCATGATGTTTATTTGATCAATACCTTTCTAATCCGATGGTGTCTGCATCACTGACAGGTGACTTCTGAGCTGTTTCTTGTTGCAGTACAAGGAGTTTTCAGGACTGGAAATACTGACGTTAGCTGCCTTTCCTGAAATGTAATTGTTGTCTTTTTTCCTGCCAGTAGGTGGAAATAGAACTGAATCTTTTAGCCCTTGCTCTGTCAGCTGAATCTTGGCAGGATTCCTCTCATTCTGCCTCAAAGGGAGGAAGAAAAGAAAAAATCCTCAGGAGAAGTTCAGATTGTACAGTTAGAGGATCGCAGGCAGACTGGAACACTTCCAGTCTGATGGTCAGACAATAGTTTTCACTTTACAAGGCAGCTGCCGGCAGCTGTGGTATACTGAGTGAGGGTCTATTAGACCCCTATTTGAGTAGGAATTTTTTTCCTGTCTTAACCTCTGTCCTTTTTTAAGACTTGCACCTCAGTTTTAAATATTTGCCCTTACTATCAAATTGTATGGCATGCTTATTTTTAAAATATATATTTATGAAATAAAATTTACTGCATTGAAACATTATAAATGGATAAAATAGAGGAGGAACATTCACCCTTCAGGATCCCCTCACCTTCCCACTGTATTAGGTTTAGATTTTGTTTAGATTTAGACGTTTTTCTATACATGTATGGTTGCTGTATATTTCTCCATTTGAATAAAGTTATTAGTTTTTTTCCCCCTATACATGTACAATTGGTATGGGTCTCCCCATCTAAATAAAGTTGAGGATAACAAGTGCTGTTCTGCATCTGGCTGTCTGTTCTCATCAGCAGATCAGGGCTACTCATGAATGTGATTAGTCCTAGTGGCTCTCAGTGGGGGCAATTTTATCCCCCAGGAGATAATGTCTGGAGACATTTTTTGGTTGTTACAGTTGGCATGGGAAGTTGCTAGTGACCTCCAGGGGGTGGAGGCTGGAGATGTTGCTAAATATTCGGCAATGCTCGGGACAGTGCCTGAGGCAAAGAATTATCCAGCCCTGATGTCCACTGCTGAGGCTGAGAAACCCTTCACTCAGGAATCCCATTCTTTGGGATGGGTGCACAGTTTTTGAAGTGCAGATGTACCGATGTGTTTTCCTTCTGGAAACATTTTAATGTTTCCAACTCAGTGTTGTTAAAACTAATGTAGTGAACACTGCTTTATGCTTTTGTGCACTTTGAGGTTTTATTTCTGCAAAATGAAGACACTAAAGTAAATCATATAAGAACTTTTTTTTATTATTGTAGTATAAAAGCGACACTTCACATTCCCAATCCTTGATCCAGATTGCAAATGACCTTGAAAAAAAGGAGTTTTTTTTCTCAAGTTCATAGCAAATACAGGTTGTGGTGGCAAAACCTAACTTTCCTGAATAACTTTTATGAAGTTATAAATTTTTTATTTTTGCACACATGTAGACATTTTACTGCAGTAGAATTAATGTGTTTGATTATGGTACAAAGATGTGTTACAGAATATATGGCATTGGTGCCTTGCTGACTTTTGCAATCTGAAAAAATGATTCCCAAAGCTTTTTTGGCTTTTTGATCAACATTACTGGGTGACACATCTATGTGTATAAGAAGCACACTTGTCTCAGGAAGTTATTACATGGTACTGTGCAGGCTTTATTTCCTGGAATCTTCATGTATTGGAATGAATGGATACTGGTGGCTTCAATGAGTTGCTTTTCAGTGAGTAAGAATCCTTTTTTTCCCCCTTTTTCTTACATTTCAGTAGGTGTACAAAGGAGTTGTTGTTAAAGATTTCCCTTTAGAGATGATTTTCTCTTATGCTATGAATTTGCAGGTTTTTGGATAATAATTTTTGTCAATGCCTTAGGGTTTTCCACATATACTGGTCCTTCAGAAAACATCCCAAAGTATTTCTTGTTTATTTCATTTAGAACATTGGCAATGAGTGCTTTCTGTGTTTCATACTCAATGAGCACTCCCAAACCCGACCTGACAATGGCACCTCTGAGAGGTAGATTTTCTATGTTTGTGTGTTATAAGGGGATGTGCTTCAGGAACTTGGGAACCTGGGCACCAAGTCCCATTGCTGGGGAGAAATGCCTGCATTTGCATGTGTTGCCTTCCTAGCATTTGTCCCTTACTTTTCCCCAGGTGGACAGAATTTCTCTATTGGTGGCCATTAATTTTTTTTCTTATTAAGTAAAATTCATCCCAAGTTGCTTTCTTCCTCTTAAGAGACTGCACTTGGACTTGAAGGTGATAGACAAATGTCACTTGAGTCAAGTGGATATTTTCATCATAACATTAAGAAAAAGTCGGTGGAGCAAATCTGAGATCACAAAGCTCTCCCACCAAAGAACTCCAGCACTGAGCATTATTTGAAATGAGAAAACACAAATGTCCTTCTTGGAGCCTGGATTTGATGCGGTATTAGGGCAAAGCTTTCAGTTGTGTTTATTTTTCTTGATTTCATCCCAAGAAGTTGTCAGTTTCCATTATGAAAGATACAGGTGTAAAAAATATGATCTTCAGTTCTCTATGGCAAAGCCAACCCAGAAACCCTCCAGAGAAATTGTCTCCTCAAGGCGACTGAGATTTCTGATTCCTGAGTTTGTGTGGGTGAGTAGCTTAAACTGAGGTAGTACCCAAGAAAGATGCTCCTAAGATTGGTTCTGTAACTATCAAAGTGACAGATGTGACAGGCCCTGTTGCCTCCTGGCTCTCGGGGATTTTTTAACTAGCTGTATGACAGGAGCTTTCCATTTCCTCATCAGAATCTCCACTATCCCTTCCTCACCTTGTTCTGTCTCTGCAACTCAATCTACTAATTTTCAAGTGTCAAGTATAGAATCAAGTTTACTATAGTGCAGGGGAATGCTGGGTATGAATTACAAATAGACCAGTTAAGTGGTACTAGTTTTATTTATTTGCTTGTTTGTTTATTTTGTTTGCTTTTTTTTAATGCTTGGGTTCAGGTGCTTTTTAACGTCTTACCCATGATCTTTTGCCCTTGGTGTTTTCTCTTGGATTTTTGGTCTTTTATTATTAGCATTTTTTTCTTTTATTGTTAAGATGCTGTACAGAGGGGTTAGTTATATAAGTAAAGCAATGAGTACCTTACTTGGCAATCATTGTTATCCCTTCCTTTCTTGTTGTTGTCCCACTGTCTCTTCCCTCCCCTACCTCCACACTCCTACCCCCACTTGCCACCCAAAGTTGTAAAGTTTGTTTCCAATATACTGTCCTGTGGGTATCCTTGTTGCAATGGGTCATCCTGTGTCCTTGTTTCAGCATTTTGTCCTTCCCCTTCCCAGATTAGACATATGTATATACAAGATGCAGGGTATCAAAATCGAATACAGTGACAACAGGGGATATGCCATAAAGGAAAGAACATACAAAGGAAACAACAACAACAACAAAAATAAAATCACATGGTACATTTAAAACAATAACAATAAAGACAGACCTCTTGTGTCCATATCTTGGGGTCCATTTCACTTAGCATCAACTTATGTGGTTATTTGTACATGGTTTTTGAGCTTTTCAGCTCATCTGATAAGATTATCCTGTATGTGTTCTAATTATTGCAAATAAGGGAAACCATGGGACCTAGATTTCTTTGGGACTGGGTAACTTCACTTAATATGATTTTTTTCCCCCAAATCTTCTATTTCTTAACAAATGGGGCAGTGTCTTTTTTTCTGATAGAAGTATAAGATTCCATTGTGTGTGTGTGTGTGTGTGTGTGTGTGTGTGTGTGTGTGTGTGTGTGTGTGTGTGTGTGTGTGTATCTATCGATATATCACATTTTCTTTTTTTTTAAGGTTTTTTTTTTAGTGTGAAAATATGGTACAGAGGGGTTACAATTACATGGGCAAGATAATGAGGACATTTCTTATCAAGCATTGTAGTCTCCTCCTTTGTTTCCCCTTCCTATCCCATTCTCCCCCCAACCCTCCCCCCCCCCCACCAAAGTTGTAAAGTTCGTTTTCCACATACGACTTGTATGTCTCATTGTTGCAATGGGTCCACCTGTATCCCTATTTAAATGATTTGTTTTTTCCCTTCCCCTCCACAAGTTTTAACAACATCAAATACAGTGAAAGCAAGGGTTATACCATGGGGGAGGGACATACAAAGCAACAAAGAAATAATCTTATAAATGTGTTAGAAACAATTGCATGAAAGAAAAAAACATTTGAATACATATCTTAGGGTTCATTTCCCTAACATCAACTTATCTGACCTTTTCTGCTTGTCTCAGACATATACTAGTAATTGCAAATAAGGGAAACTATGGGACCTATGTTTCTTTGGGCCTGGCTTACTTCACTTAATATAATTTTTTCCAAGTCTTTCCATTTCCTACCAAATGGGGCAATGTCATTCTTTCTGATGGAGGCATAGAATTCCATTGTGTATATATACCACATTTTCTTGATGTATTCATCTACTGAGGGACATCTGGGTTGGTTCCATATCTTAGCTATGGTAAATAATACTTTGATAAGCATAGTTGTGCTGGTAGCTTTAGTATGGCCTGGATTTTGGGTCTTTGAATAAGATGTAAGTGCATTACATCAGCTCTTCAGCTCAAGGCTAGTGCTCTACCACTTGAGCCACAGCACCACTTCTGGCTTTTTTCTTTTTGCTTATGTGGTGCTGAGGAATCGAACCCAGGGCCTCAGGCATGCAAGGCAAGCGCTCTACCACTGAGCCACCTTCCCAGCCCCTCCTCAAAAATTTTTAAAGAGATAAAATGTTAGAGACACTGAAAAGCTCATTTTCTCTCTCTGTTCTCCTGTGAGGAAACCACTACCTGGTCAATTGCCACAGCAATCATTGCAAAGTTTCTAAGTGGACATAAGTGGGAAATTCAACATTTTAGCTGGTCTTATGGGTGAGAAATGTGGCTTCATTCTTGTTTTTATTTATATTTTTCTGATTGATGGCATTCATTATATTTTCACGAAGCATAACAGTAGAGAACGAGGGTATAAGCTGCCAAACAAGGGAAATGAGGTTGTGTTGGAAATTAGAATGGGAGTGGCTGAGGTAACAAATCAAACTCCCAGTAAGACTGAACATTTTTTCATGTTTATTGGCTATTTATATCTTCTGTCATTTTCCCCTTTGGTTGGTTGGTTGTCTTCCTATTGGTTTATAAAGTTGTCTTTATATATGCATTATTTCTTTGCCTGCCATTGTTTTCTTGTGTTTCTTCAGGTATCTTCTCCTGTACTATAACTTGTGTTCTAGCTTTGTTCATATTTTCATCTGTTCCACAGAATTTAAAATTTTTAATATGATCTAATGAATTTATACTCTTTTATTATTCCTGCTCTTTATATCTTGATAAAGAAATCATGCTTTGTCCAGAGATCATAAAGATATTCTCCTCAAAGCATCTTAAATGTTTTGCTTTCAATTATAATCTTTTCATTTATCCTGAAGTTACCTTTTTAATTAGGTAGCAATATAACTTATCTTAACAAAGCTGCTAAAATTAGCTGGGTATATTTCTTTTTCTATCTTTACATATTTTTAATTTTTCTTGCCTTAATATACTGCCTTGTTCCTTCAGAGCTAGTATTAAATAGATATGTCCTAGGGTATATGCTAAGTCTCATTAATCTGCTCACACTAATAACCAACAAGGTTGATGTTATGTCAGCTTTATAGATGAGATAGCTTGAACTTAGAGGTTAAATAATCTTTCTAGAACCGTACTTCTAGCAGGTATACAATAGAGGTCAATTATTCAGACCCAGAGCTGAATAGATTTCAAAGTCTTGACTAGTAACTTGGCTCTTGGTCACTGATGGCTTGGGAGAAGTTATCCCTTTCCACCTTGCTGCTTGTGTCAGATCCTCTGTTTCTAATAAGGAAAGAAAATTTTATTGAAGTAATGCCAGAAAAGCACTTCCAGTGTGTCTGAGCAAAACTAATAGACTTTGTTTAATGTAGACCTGCCAAGAGTAGATTAGAGAACCTTATAAGTATGAAATGGTTCTTATTCCAGATGGTATAAGCATTCACTCAGGTAATATAATCACATCTTGGTGGAACTTCAGAAATAGAGTTAACTTCATAGAAGTTAACATTCTAAGAAGCATTAGCAAGTAACTGATATGTCTTTCTTTCCTTCCTTTCTTCCTTCCTTCCTCCTCAGCCTCGGTCTATTAAAAAGTGAAGGCAGTTGACAAATATCTGTCCAAACCAAGATAGAATAGGAAGATGAGAAAATTAGGGCAAAAGAACATAACTGGTAAGATGAAAAAATAATTCTTCTTTAATGTCATTATGAGAGTTTGCTGATAACACAGCCTTAAGCTTCCTAGCAACTAAAGCAAAGAAAGCCTGTCAAGCTACATGATTCACAGTGGGAATGAGATGGAAATAGAGTAGTTGCTAAGGGGAAACAACATTTCCTGATTCAGAGACTGGAGTAACGCTTCTGCCCTGGCCCTCCTGAAGGGCTGGGTAATATAGTAGGCTGTACTCATCAGTCTTCTCAGTAGTGAAAGTAAACCTTGCTAGGCTTGCATTTCTTTCAGCCACAAACATCTTAAGGGGAATGGGAATGTATCTGTTATTCTTCATTATCTACCAGTGCTTAGCGTAGTACCGAAAACAATAGGTGCTC
Source organism: Dipodomys spectabilis (assembly GCF_019054845.1). Taxonomy (NCBI): domain Eukaryota; kingdom Metazoa; phylum Chordata; class Mammalia; order Rodentia; family Heteromyidae; genus Dipodomys; species Dipodomys spectabilis. The sequence continues at coordinate 18,301,882 of NW_024870802.1, read as the reverse complement.
ATAATGTAGTTTTTTGAATGAATGTCTATTTTTTAAATAATATCAATCGATAAAAACCGTAAGTTGGGTATAAGGTCAATATGCAATGATCAGTTGGAACTTTAGGAACTATTAATTATCTAGAAACAAAGTTTTAAAGATTTTAAAATATTCCATGTACAACATGCTCAAAAATAATTGAGAATGATGGGAATGACATTGATTGTAAACATATATGGAAATATAGCAATGAAATTACCACCACTACCACTAACACCACTAGACATATAGTTAATATAAGAGAGAATTGAGTACTTACTAATAAATTGAACAAAAGAGATGTAATCAGTTTTGCTCTGAAAACTCCTCAACATTGTGGAAAAGCCCATGGCAAAACCCCAGAGCAATTGCATCTAAAGCAATTCTGTATGAAGTCGAAAGGCTGAGGTTTTAAGTATGAGGATGAATTGATTTGATCTGTAATTTAAAATTGTGAGAAGAATAGAAGACTTGGATGTACTTTCAGCAATTCTCTATAAGCATTAGTTTTTGCAACTGAACTTCTTACAAGAAGGAAGAACAGAGCATCAGATATAGATCCTTGGAAAGAGGAAGAAGTATAGATGTAACATGTTGATAATAAAAAGGACTTAGGAGAATCCAGAATATTTTGCCATGCTTGATTTGTGTGCTGGAAAAGTGTGTGTGTGTGTGTGTGTGTGTGTGTGTGTGTGTGTGTGTGTGTTTTGAGGCAATGCTAGGAAACCAACAGTCTTGTGCATGCTAAGCAAGTGCTTTATCACTAAGCAACATTCCCAGCCCTGAAAAGTATAGATTGGATAAAATAGAAGTAGGTTGTATGTAGAATATGAGAATCATTTCAAATGTTTAGTAGTATGTAATTTATCTTAAAGATCCTCCATATTTTTATGTTAACCAAATATCTGCATTCCATTACATAAAACAGGTGTGTTATAATTGTCATTAGCTGCCATTATCATGTTCCTGTTGCTTTTCTGAACTTATCTCATGTAATGCTCCACAACTTTATAAAGGAGTTTCTGTTATTATCCCCTTTAATAAAAGAGGAACCTGAGGGCTTGCGTGTTAAGCCTTTTGCCCAGGGATACACTAGCATGGGACAGACCCCAAAACTGACCCCAGTGATCATGATGCTGGTGATCATGCAACTTGTTTGTCTACCACAGTGCTCCCCCCCTTTTTTTTTTTCTATGTCAGTCAGAGAAAATAGTGTCCCATGACTGATTTGCAAGTATTTTCCTTCATGGGTATACTGTTTGGGTACACTTTGGGGTCCTTATTTTGATGTTGTCATCAGGACACCATAACTAAAGAATTGTCTTCATTTTAAGATGGTCTTTTCAGATGATCTAGGACTTCAGACCAACTAAGTATAGTTTGTATGGCATTTGCTAAGTGTTGGCCTCACATAATTTATTACTTAAACAGGTCTGGACAAAAAACACAATTTCCAGATATTGTTCTTGCCTAGCAAAGATCTGAGAGCTTGTGGTTAAGACCCTGGGCTCTAAGTCCATTGGTGGAGATTCAAATCTTGCTTTTAATAACAGAACCTTCTGCATAGCACATTGGAAGGATGAGTGATACTCTCACCGAGGGCACTGACAACACTGCAGGACATTGAGGAAGCTTTTAAAAATAGTAGGTGCAACACACACACACTGGGATTCAGGTGAAAAGTACATTTCCACAAGCAACAGAGGCCACTGGCATCTCAGAATTCAGAGCAGCTCTGTCTACAGAGATTCACAAAGACACCTGGATGTTCTCTAGGCCAGATGTTGACATTTAAAACATTTCACATTTATTTTTAATCAAACTAAAGAAAAAGGGATCCCCCTACTTCTAGGAGGCTGCCACAGTTTTGCATTTGTCATGGAAAGAACCAAGGAACTTTCTTTTGAGGGAAAGAGTTTGGGGTCAGGGAGAGGCCCTGACCTCTATACTCTATAGGCTGTTCTTTTTCCTTCCAGATGGCTTGGATCAAAATCTGTCCATGTGCTGACATTCTATGAAACTACAAATGCATATCTTGAGCTACACTTTAATGTGAGCACTTTGTGTATAAACCTAGACCATTGAAAGATGTCTCAGTGTATTTTATGAAAGTCTAAGGCAGGCATTGACCTTCATGCTCTCTGGTTCCCAAATACCCCAACTTATAAATTCCTCATAAAATCTGATATCAGAAAAAAAGTTTCTGTTCTTGCTTGAATTCTTACTGCATTTCCAATTGAGCAATGTATTATGTACCCTGGCATTCCTCTTATTGTACCATCTGCTAAGCACTTCAGAGCTAACTGCAGTGGTCCTCAATTGTGGCGTGTCTCAAACAACCCAGGAGCTCAAATCTGCCTTAGAATTGGATGTTGTTGAATTTTGTGTAATATAGAATCTACATCAAATTCTCTCATGCATAAACAAGATACATTATTCTTATAGAATGGCAAAGTAAGTAGTTGCAGGAAGGCATGAATTGTCATTCTAACGGCCCCATCTGGCTTCTTCTCTACTCCAACAAGGCTAAAATGACAACTGAACACACTAGAGGCTTCACCTGAACTCAGGGTTGTTTTGAGTACCTGTTACGTGTTTTCCTCATTTAACCATCTGTGTTTGGCTGCACTACTACTACCTTTACTTTAAAATGTGAAAAGTGAAGCAGCATAAGTAGCTTCCTGTAGTTAGAATCACAACCATGAGCAAACAATAACTTGGTGGAAGGAGCAATACAAGAAAGGAAATGGGGAATTATGTCCAAAGAAGACTGAAGAAACCTCTCTGGCCTCTCATTTTCCTGAGATCTATCTGAAATGATGCTAGTTCTGCTAGCTTGAGGAGTCTCTGAAGTCCCAGAGACATTAGCCTACTTTTTTTGAATGTGTATCGGAGTGGGGAGAGGGCTGTATTTGGGAATTCTGGTAGACTTAGGTGGTTAGGGGGCTAACCTGGCAGCAGGATGAGAGCAGGCTGAGTGTCAGATGCAGTGACCTGACTACCTCTGATCTAGTTGTAGAACATTCCACAGAGGTTATATGACCTCCAGACCTGCACTACAGAGGAAACCAGTCATCCCTTTTGGCCACGATTCCTAAACAGAGACCATGTGCTGGCATGAACTCGCTTCTCTTAGCCCTGACTTCAAGAATGTGTATGAGTAGGGGTAGCATGGAAAACTGATGGCCAGTCATGACCAAACTGAGCACTCAGGACCTGGGTAGAAGAAAGTCTGGGTAAGTTCAGTTTTTCCTGCTAAGACTGGCTTATTTAGCTGGCTTTGTTTGTCCATACTCAATATATAGAGAGATGTCTAAGTGTCACTAAATAATACAGTTTTTTAAAAGCAATCTACAATCGGTACTCTTGAAATTCTCCCAATCCTTCAACAAATATTTATTAAGTCCCCTACCCCCATAATCTGCACCAAGCACCTTGCCAGATTCTAGGTTAACGATTTGCCGATAGGGATCTTGGAGTGGGCAGAGCAATGACTTGGCAGGCCTCTGCTTCTCATCTGGGCTAGTGCAATGCTGGGGAAGTCTTGTCTTTTGGAATCACTTTGGGTTGCTCTGCCTTTAATGTTGAGATGGTATCATTGCTCAAAACAGTTTTGGAACTGCCCTTTAGAAATTGCCTTTGGAGCTGCTCTGGGCCACACAGGAAAATCCATCTTACTGTTTTATTTTATAGCCACACCTAGCTTGTGACCAAAAATGGTATCACCCAGCTTGATGACCCATTTTATTCCCCAGACTTGGCTCTGATTGACTTGTGTGTGAGCCAAAATAATATCCACTCTTTGAGGATGGATATTTATCACCACTGAGCATATTAGCAGTAATTTGGATAATTTTGAAGTTAATTTCTCACTGGCTTAGACTCCCATTGTGCTTTCTAGCTCTGTTGTAACACTGTCCAATCTCCTTTGTGACAGAATTACCTCCTGCCTCCCTTTTCCCTAGTAGGTTGGAAGGTTTTAGAGAGTGGCTCCATATCATATGTCTACACCTGCCACATACCAAGAATGGAGGATGTGTTTAAAAATGTATACTTATTAAAGCTGAACATAGGGGTTCTGTAGGAAGTTTCTGAAGAAGTGTTTTAGAATTGCCCTGACAAGAACATTTTTGGAACAATGGGTAGTATAGTTGGTTCTAGAGTTTACTAGGCTTAGCTCCAGTCCTTACTTGTTCACTTATCAACTGTTAGGACTATGCAAACCAATTGTTACCTCTGGTCCTCAAGTTCCTTATCTGAAGACAATAATACTTCCCTTATGGAATGTTTTATAAAAACTAAGATTTTCCATATACTGCCCTAAGCACAGCACCTAAATTGGTGTGATGGTTAAGATAGTGATATTGAAGTGAATTCTCATTGGATTCATACATTCTGGAGAATCTCACTTAAGGTTCATATCATTTATAATCATGTGTCATAGAAAAATCAGCTGGAAGGCTGATTCTACACTTAAATTTTGAATCAGTGTTAGATTGTGCCAGGCCCTGGTATTAATCTCCAGCAAAAGCATATGCATGCATACATACACACATGCGTGGGCATGCATGCATGCACACACATGCACACACATACACACACACACACACACACACACACACACACACACACACACACACACGTGCTCACACAGATGCAACAAATTCATATTGGAAGAAAATCTAGAGAGCCATCCTGTTACTGAGATCCAGAAAGGGAGTTGGATCGACTAAGGTCATATGACTCATTGGCTCATGGTACAACTGGGCCAGGCCAGTACATTTTATTTGGAATTTGATTCTTACACCTACATTTCCTGGTCACACCTTTCTTGCAAAGACCTTGCAAGTAAGCCAAGAACTCTAGGTCATGGTGTTCCTGGACAACAATATCAAGAATTTGTTATATGCATGTAGGAAACTAAAAGCACATGTTTCTCACACCTTTGTGAAATTAATACATTGTCCCTCTTCATAGTGTAGAACATACTGTGATTGGGTAGCTCACAGAGCTGGTAGGAGCCATACCGTGACCATTAAGAAGCACATCAGATGACTCTGATTCCTATCAAGCACTACTGTCCTCTCTGAACTTGAGTTCTTTATCTGCAGAACAGGAACAAATAATAAGATCTATTCCTCAGAGGAGTTGTGAGAATTAAAGGAAATAATGCATGAAAGTGCTTAGCACATGCCTGACATGGAAGAAATACCTTTTAAAATTGAGTATTATGATCAGTGGCATATCCCAAATCCAACAGTCTTCCTCTGGAATCTCCATTATCTCATGCTAACTATTAATCTGTTGTGGAGCCTTCTCTGATCTTTCTCCCAAGCAGATGCTATGGAGAAACTCTCAGCCCTTGTCATCTGAGAGCTATGTGGCTTCTCAACTCTCCTGTCCCAAATGATTCAGGCACCAGAGATCTCAAAGTGATTAATAGAACTTGCTCAGCAAGAATGGACAACTGTTGATCATCAACAGAAATAGGAAAACAATGGTCCACTCTCTTAAATGAATACTGTCTTTCTTGAGAGGTGCTTGAAATTTGTACTTCAGGGGGGGACTCTGGTGTTGTGCAACATGGATGGCACTCACATCATTTATCCCCTCTCCATAACAAGTTCTTTGCACATGAATACACTCTTGGTCTTGTTTGTTGCCTTTTAAAAAAGAAAAACTTGACTAGAACTATAAATAACTGTGGCTTTCAAAATTTCTGTTTGAAAAACATAGTATTATTGATGGACTAGACTAATCCAAATGACCCTAACTTTACAGGTGGACTTTTTTTTTTTAAGTGGAGAAGTACTTCACAGCAGTTATTGTAATACGCTGTGTCTGGATTGAAGCCTTCCCTTGATTCTGGCTATTACATCATTTCATTTCGGCTAATGTAAACACTCATCACATTGCATGTTGCAGAATCCTTCACTAGGGTTTGAGATTGAGCTTCCCTCGGTCAGTCTCGTTATGGTGATTAATGGTTTCAAAAGGAAGTGCAGCAGGAAGAGGTTTTGCAGGAATGGAAGAGGTGAGGCAGTTCCATGCGCGATTCTGCAAAGGGATTAAGATTTGGCACCAGCCTGGGTTTCTGTGCAGCCTCTTAGGCAGAGAGCCCCAGGAGAGGGAAGCAGACTGTCAGCTGTGGCTTTGCACGCTCTCAGCCGGCCTTGAAGAGTGGTTGGCTCTTCCCTCTCTCGGAGGGACCCATTTCTGCCTTGCTAAAAGATGGATATGGATGCTGGAGGACTAAAAATGACCAGGTAAGAATGTTCCTTGTCTAAGAAGTCACTCAAGACTCTTAAATGCCCAGATTCTCGCAGACTGCTCCTTCACTAGTCCCATTGTGTACTGTTAGACAAATGTAATTCCTCTGAGACATTTTGTAAAGAGGATGAGAGAAGTTTCTCTCCTTGGTAAGAAAGTTCCAAAAATGTTTTAACCCAAAATACTTAACTATAGAGATGCATATTTTTCTTTCCCTGAAATCACAGTCTTGGCAAATTATTTCTTTGTATTTTAATCTACAAAGAACTTGAAAAGATCCTGAGATCCTTCCTGAGATGTGTGCTGTAAGGATTTTTGTTTTTGTTTTGTTTTATTTTAATGAGGACTTGTGTGAGTTAAATATCAATATTTACTTAGTGGAAATTTCTAAGTTATTCTGTTCTTCAGGATACTCACTTTTACAGATTTGATTTTTTCTTTTCATTTTTTTTAAAGATTTGATTTGTGAAGTTTTTTTTCTTTTGTGGATATGATACTAGTAGGAAATATACTAATGTCTATATGTAATTTTTAAGAGGGGAAACCTACATTTACGAGTTCAATAAAAGTATTTGCTAAAATTCCTAATTAAAATGAGCTATGTGCTTTTTGGTACTTCAGACCTACTTTGTTTTAAAAAAAATTCAGAGTAAATATCCATAGTTTGTGGGAACAGTAATCCAGTTCATCTATGTATTCACAAACATTACAATCAACGACCATAGGTCTTATTTGGTTAGATTATCTTGATAAGAAATCATTTCAAGGAATGGTTTTCTGCTCCCCACTAACTCATTTCTAAATTCTGTTCCTTAAAAAAAATTCTGGAGTTAAAAATAACTTAGGATAAAACTTGAAAACTGTTTTGTTTCTCTGTATTTGGCTAACTTCATCACAAAGTACTATGTTTAAGGAATTTAAGCTATGAAGACTTCTTAAAATGGCTCACATGACTCTATCTGTGAATTTCTATAACCCTCTACAAGAGCATAATGATATTTTATTGGCATTAACATTGAAACTTTCAGTTAAGTGTTCCTTCTACAACTGTGGCAGAAAATAACAACTATAAGCAAATAACTTGATGAATGCTGTCAGTTCACTGACAGAAAAACTCGTTTTTCCTGTGTCCAGAGTTGTGTGGAAAGGGGGCATTTGGGAGGTCTCATCCCAGTCTGAGTTTAGAGTATCTTGGTGAGACTGAGTGCCTGTGGCCCTGTTATATACAGAGAGATGCAGCGATTCTGATAACCTTAATTTGTTGAAAATAAGTGTTTTTGTTAGGGGACTCTGGCTAGAACTTTGATTGAGTGGGAAGATGTTTGTGCATCCAGTTGTTATTGTTTTATGGATGAGCCCTTTTAGTTCACGCAGTCCTCTGTCTTTCTCTTGGGAAACTAACAAGGAGCAGAATTTCTTGCATTTTGTATTATTTTAGCATTGTGACCAGTGTGAATGTTTTTGTCCATAGTAATATATAGCTGTTAATATGTGCTTTAAGCCTAAATCTGAGAAGGATATGGAAGCAGTTTTAATCTTCAAGAAAAGGAATGAAAATAAAAAGAAAAGAAAACATGCTAAATTTTCATTGTGCTGTGTCTCTTCTCTTCCAGTTATTGGAAACTTTAGAGAAGGTATTGTAACAAAAGCTTTTCATAATTTATTTGGACTTCTGAAATAAACAAATAGCAGACTCAGAGGTTGTCCTGACTTTGCTTGTTGGCATATCGGTAACATCTTAAGAAATATCCTTAGTCTTCAAATAGTTTTACAACACAAAAACACTTATATTGGAGAGAGGGAAACGTGTGTAGCTGCAAATAATTGAGAGATAATTGCTAGGAACATCCGGAAATGATTGCTACAAGTTACCTTTTCCTTCTTCATACATCCTTAATATAGGTCTTTATTGCTTTTATTTGTATTGAAATAGTAAGTCAAGCACTGATTTAGAAAATTTCAAACAGTCTCTGAGACTACCGTAGTGTAGTCTCAGAGAATTTTGAAAAGGAATAAACAGTGTTTTTAGAAAGATGCTTCTTCAGGTTATGTATAAACAGCAGGTTTGTGGAATTGGTTAAAACATAGCTTCCTGAGCTTTGTCTAAGAGAGATAGGTAAGTAGGTAGACAAATTGATGGATGGATAGACAGACAAGACAGACAGATACGAGCTATATCCTGTTATATCCATGTAGCCTATAGCCCCAAAAAGGTCAGTAGAATTTGAGGATCCTAATGAAAGCAGGAGACAGAGGTATAAAAAGACCAGGGTTTTCTCCAGTATCAAGGGTACGCTTGAGACAGCTGAGAAAGGATATGAAGCTGAGGTCATGAAACAGATTCTGAGTAGTAGAGAAATCAAGGGAGCCTGAGCATAAACATGCTATCAAGAAATGCCCAGTGGGTGGAAATAGTCAATAGCTAAATGAAAATATGGCAGTGGAGAAGGGTTATGGGCCACCTGACAAGGATAATGAGATTGTGCTGGAAACTAGAGTGGGACTGGCTGAGCTAACAAATTAGGCCAATTAGTAATAATGAGAATGTTTACTCACTTATAGATTGGCAAAATACCTCCCTGGGATGAATTAGGACAAATGATCATTTCCTGTGCTAATAATTTTCCAGAAGAAAAAGAAAAACAGCATCATAGAAGGTGCTGGGGAGTATCTGTGTGCAACCTTCTGTGATTTAATGACCCCAGTGAGTGTAAGGTTAACTGTCTGCTGTAAGAACTGAAAACCAGGATAAGAACTAAGAAAAACATAAATAAGTTATGAAAACAATCAATAGTCTTCAACAACTTTCCAATGTTTTAAAGCATTGGCTTCCTTATGGGGAGCTTAAAATATGGTAAGATTCAAAAACTTCCTTTAGAGAAGTATGCTTGAGCAGAACCAGGTTCCCTTTCCTTCCTCTTTTTCTAATAAGAGAAAAATAAAGAAACCCTCTGTATACCTCAGTATATTTTATCCTTATATCTCTGGAGGCTGGAATATTATCTAGAATAATGGTTATTTATAGATTCAGCGCAAACAGATCAGCTAGACTAAAGATAATTCACAAGGAAGAGACTTCTTCAAAAACAGAAAGTTGATTCAATTAGGCAAACGAGGAGATGTATCTAAGAAGCCCATAAAAACACCCACAGATAATTGAAGGAGAATTTTATAAGCCACTGATATTAAAGCTATAATAACAGGGTCTTTAAAAGTAATTGAAATGCAAGAACCAGCCCTGGAAGAACTTCATGGGTGATCAGAATACTCCTTGGAGGGTATAAAGTGCTGCCAGCAGGCACTTGGCTCTTTTCAGAAAAATATGTCAAAATGAATACCATTCCCCAATCTTCTTTAGGAGCAGATACCAGATCAAGTTGTGGTAGATGCACAGAATGTTCTAGGCCTAGTTGACAAACTGGATTTGAATAAATCACAAGGGCAGGTTGGCCTTCAGCCAAGAGTTCTGAAGGAATTAAGGGTGAAACCACAGGGCTGCTAGTAAAAGCAACTAATTTTTACCTTCAGAAGCCTAGCAACACTCTAAACCTTAGTTGCCTGGTAAAATTGCCTGCCTCCATTTCTCTAAACATAAATTAGACTATATCCACATATAAATACAAAATATGGTCAATCAAATAATGTTTTAGATAGCCATGCTTTTGAATCCCCAAACCTTGCGTGTCACTGTGAACATTTCATTCTTGAAATTGCTGAGAATTACCAGCTCCTTACAATCACAAAAAATAAGCTTATCATAATTCACATGAACTCGGTAGCAAAAGCACAAAGAAACAAATGATCTGTGACTCAATGTTTTGAGAAAGTATTTGTCATATAGTACTGCTTCATGAAATAGGAGAGGATTCCTACAAGTTGAGAAACTGATGCTCCCTGTCCATTAATTAAATAAGTGGCCTGTGGAGGAGTTGAAAAGTAATCAACGTTTGAGACCCTAACCTAACAATCCTGTTGTTTGATTGCTTGGTAGTTTGGCCCCACTCCCAGTTGTTGTCTCCACCATTCTTTATTTACTCATGGTCTCAACTGTCTAGCCCTGTAGCCCAGGTGCCCAGTGCTGTGCCTTGCTGCAAGTGGCCCTAGTTCTGTGTCATTCATGACCTGCACAGCAAGGCTCCCCTGAAGGTAATAGAAGAATAGGGAGGAAGAGTTCTTTGCAGAGTCATTGAAATCAGAATTTGTATCGAAACAAGCACAGAAAAGCCCAGCACAGGGAGTTAGTGATGGTCCAGAGTTAGCAGGAATAATCAAGAGATGTGATCTTCACCCAAAAAAGATCATGTGGTTATTTAACAGACTTTTTTTTTTAGTTCCTAGAATGTGCCAGGCAATAAATAGGGGGGTATAAATATGAATGAGAGAGCTACTGTGAAAAAAAGGAATACATAAACAATAATAATAGAGCAGGCCTCCTCAACTTCAGCACTAGTGACATTTTGGGTGGAGAGGACAGCTAGTCCTGGGGACAGGAGAGGAAGTGCTAGGCTAGTCTGGGATACTTTTCTTAGGGGTAGTGGACTGTACTGTTGGAGCACATCCTTATCAGTCCCTTAGTGACACAGATTTATACTCAGCATCTGACCAGGTTAATACCTTTGGATACCATTTTGTAGCTGCCACAAGATAAAGAGTGATGTTGGTTTAGAGATACTTAAGCCTGTTGGGAAGAAGAAAGAGAAGGGGGAGAAATGGACTTTATCATCCCACTCTTACTGAATTTTCCAGAAGTAGAATTCTGAGTAAATTAGCCCCTTTGGGTTCAAGATCCTTAATAACTAAGTGACGTTGAGCATTTTTTATATAGGAGAGCAATAAGAGGCACTAAAAAGGTGGGGGAGAGGGAATAATCCAGCCTAGGATTGTACTGTTTCCATGTTTCATATTCCTTTGAATTCATTCAGGAATCCCTTTGGAGTCAGTGGTATTATTCCATGTTAGAGATGAAACCCAGACATGATTTCATATGGCTGAAGAATACAGGTACAATTTGTGCTCACTTGTTTGTCAGGTGCTAGTTTAAACCTGGGTTTCTTCTTCCATATTCTGGAGGAACCACATGGTGTGTAAGCCTTGGCACAGATCAGGGTTGTTAGAAGACTTCTCAGGAGACAAGGTGGATCTGGATTTGTGCCAGGCAATATACAGGGGATCTATATAGGATCTATACTAGATCTATATGGGATAGGGCTGTCATCTCCAGCTTCTTGTGATCCAAATGGTCTTTAGCTGGCCGTGCCTTCCATGCCTCATTCCCAGATTGTGAGATGTCCTTACGTGCAGGGACCACAGCTCCCTTCACCCTCCCAGCGGTCCTTGTGCCCAATCCCAGGGTCATCTGAAGTGTCCAGAACAGGATTTAGAAGCTCTAGAGATTGTGGATTCCATACCTGTTCATCTGCTATTTGATTTTGAGTGTGTTGCTGACTCATTTTCAAAATAAATAATTCATTCTGATCAGGTAAACACTACCTGACTGTCTGTTGGTTACTCTGGGTATGAAGTAATGTGCCAGCTCTAAAGGCAGGGTGAAGAGACATGAAGCTTACCTTGGGAATGGGATACTGTCATAACAGTAGGAGGAAAGACCTAGTAGAAACATACTTTTTGAACAAAGGAATAAAAGCAACTCCCTAAGGAGTTAAGTTCTGGAGAGGCACTTCATATCATAGAATCTGATTTCTCTATCTGGCAAGCGGCTGGCCTCTATAGTTAAAGGGAACTTTCTGCACTTTGGTAATATGACATTTTAGGTGCAGGCATTATGGCTTCTATAAAGCGAAGTATTGGGTTGGTACTCTGGCTCAATTGTAGAGTGCTTATCCAAAATGTACAAGGCCCTGGGTTCAATCTCCATCACTTCCAAGGACAAAGAAGCAAAAGAAACAAACTATCAAGAAGCTTTTAATGGAAAAGAGTTCCCTCCTTTGATGATGAAGCCAAGCAAAAGAGATATTGAGTGTTAGATCAAGTTTACATGTAGGCAGACATCGGTGGTTTTACCTGTAGTTAAGGTTTAAATAGTATGTATCTCTTATTTAGGCTTTCAAATAACCCTTAGTTGGGTCTCCAGAAAAGGTTCTTAAATATTTAGTTATCATGGGATTGTAATACATGATTTCAAAGAGAAGAGGACCTGCGCTGTAGCATAGCACCTCATAGGCATCATAGTTTTTCCATGGATGCGTTTATTAATAAATGCATTCATCCATTTAGCTGATTCTTACTCTATTCTAAATGATTATGGAAGATAAACAGTGAACTGTGAAAGATGGGGCTTGTTAATATTACCTCAGGGACTCCTGAGAGGATTATGCAAATAGATAGGGTCTTAAATGAAATGAGTGAATCCAAGTAAAAGCATCAAGCTTTGTAATCTAAGGCTTGGGAAAATGGAATTGTTTGCACTGAAAGGAGAAAGGTAAAAGGAAGGAGAGCTTCTAGGAGGGGACTGCAGAATTCCAAGTGCTTCAAGTGCTAAAGTTTTAGGCAGAGCTGGAGCAGTCAGAATGGAAAGGAAAGGTGTCCCTACCAAAGGAATTTCAAAGTGTTATTGGCTGCCTAGCCTTTGGTTGAGGAAGAAGGCAGAGACAAAGCCAACACGGAGGTTGAGCTGAGATAGCTTAGTCAGTGAGCTTGTTTGATGGAAGGTGGCAGGTCTATTTGGAGCCAGGTAACTGAGCAGGGGATGTCGAAGTGTCTAGAAGAGCTGCTGTCCTCACTTGAATGAGTACACTGGGGAGACATAGCAAAAGAACAGCTTCTGTTGTCCAAGATACTGCACTCTACTGGAAGGAAAGCAGATTCATAACAGAAGAGAAGATGGCTGGAGATTTACCATTCATAAGTTGCTTTTTAAACAAAAACTCCTTATTGTGTAAATTTTCAAACACATGCAAATAAAGAAAAGTATATGAACCACCATGTGCCTGCCATCTAGGTTCAACATTCACCAACCTGGGCTATCTTATTTCAGCCTCCTTCTGCTAGAGTACCTAAAGTAAAATCCAGATGCTATATCCCATTTCATGCATAAATAGTTCATTTTTGTTGTTGTTGTTGGCTGTGGGGATTGAACTCATGGCCTGGGCGCTGCCTCTGAGCCTCTTTGTGCCCAAGGCTAACGCTCTGCCACCTGAGCCACAGCGCCACTTCTGGTTTTTGAATGGCTAATTGGAGATAAGAGTCTCACAGAGACTTTCTGCCAGGCTGGCTTCAAACCATGATCCTCAGATCTCAGCCTCCTGAGTAGGATTACAGTAGGATCACAGGCATGAGCCACCAGCACCTGGCTAGTTCATTGTTTAATTTAAACAAAGACTTTTAAAAATTATCTTTTAAGTAGTTTTACAAAGGAATTACTATTCAATAAGGCAGTTTATTAATACAGTGCATCTTGATCAATGTCACTGCTTTCAACATTCTTACTCATCCTTTCCAACTCAACCCTTCCCTCCCTTTTTCTAATTTTGCAGACTATACATTCAATTTGCTTAATTGGGGAAGCAGTGGCAATTGTCATTGAGGGTGGCATGGAATTATCTTTCTTGTATTCCTCCTGTCCTGAGATCCTCAGCCATGGTAGCTGGCATCTTCGCTCAGGGTTCTGAGGCGGGACTTGGTACTACTGGATTTCTATGCTGCATGTAACAATTTGGGAAATTCATGGCAAGTGAAAGGGCCTCTGCTTGACTCCAGGAGCTTAACACATAGTTTGTTGTGTCTGTTTCTCGCTCACACTGTGTGCGTGCCACAGGAGAAGATGGATGCAGACAGACATGTGGTAAGATAAGTGAACCATCGCAGCTTGTGAGGTCTGGTCAGGCGCTCCATGGAACTGTAGGCTTAGGTTAGGCTTCCTGGAGAAAGCACCTACAGATTGAGTGTGACTTAGCCCTGGTTACCAGGAAGAGGGAGTGACACTTGCAAAAACCCAGATATGAGAAAGGAATGAATCTGATCTTTTGGGGAGCCCTGGGGGGAGCTAATTTTGCAGTGCTGTCAGGTTCCTAAGTACGCCCCACTAGGGAAGAGGTGTGTTCATTGTCTATTAGAAGCCCTGAAAAAGCTGGCTCTGGATTGGTGACAAAATAGGATATGAAGCATTTCTCTGTAGAGTAGAAGCACCTGCTTCTAGGTATCTCTCACCTGCACCCACCCCTGTGTGTGCAGCACCTGGCTTCCCCCTCTAGCCTGTTTTGCTCACGAATACAATGTGGACTCTACCACATCTTTTTTGTCCCTTCGTTCTATGGTGCTCTGAAATTATTTTTAAAGCTGAGGGGGGGGGGTTGAAATCTAGTAACTACTGAAAACAGATTTCAGTCCTTATTAGGTTGCAGAATGGGAACAGAGAAGGAACCTGGTATTGAGAAAGAATTCAAAGAACCATTTGAGAAGAGCCATCTTTGATATTGCATAGATAAATACTTGACAGCAGTCCTAGTCAAGGCTGGACTTGAGTTCCCAACAAGCCAGAAATATATTTTAGGAGAAATCTAAGGAAGGGGAGAAAGGCCTTCCTAGAAGCAAAGAGACCATTTGAAAACAAGTGAGTGGATCCTCTGCCTGGAGGGGGTGGTGGGAAATGTGGCTCATGATTGGCACGGGAGATGTGCCAGATGGTGGTGGCAGGCATGTGTCATGTGTCAGAGGGTTTGAGCTCTAGAGGTGGTGGCAGACAGGCCCACACTGGAGTATGAGAGGGAGGGGGTGCTCTCTGTTCTGGATAGAACAGCTGGAGGAATCAGGCTTTTCCAAACCTGGAGGACATTTGTGGAGCCAAATGGACACCAGCTAGCTGGGTAGAAGTGACATCTTATGTGTAGTGTCTTGTGTGATAGGGAATTAAAAAATTTTGTTTTTGCTGATCCTGGAGCTTGAACTCAGGGCCTAGGCTCTGTGCCTGAGCCTCTCTGTTATCAAAGCTAGTGCACTATCTCTTGAAACACAGTGCCACCTCTGGCTTTTTCTAAGTAGTTTGTTGGAGATTAGAGTCTTGCAGACTCTTCTGCCCCTGCTGGCTTCAAACCATGATCCTTAGATCTCAGCCTCCTGAGTAGCTAGGATTATAGGCATGAATCACTGTGCCAGGCAATAGGGGATGTTTTTGAGGGATGCATACTGAGGACCTCTTCAGGGGACTGCTGTTGGGTGGTCATCTGTTGGGGAGAAGTCAGCTCTGACAAGGTATCTAAGAACTGAGAACAGAATGAGTCTTCTTTCCTGTGCCATTCATTCTAACATGAGTCAGATGCGCAGAATTAGTCACCATTGTCTTTGTCACAGTAGCAACAATAAGCACCTACAATCTGCTAAACATTAGGCCATTACTTAACATGATTTCCAGGTCCCAGAGAAACCCCCAAGTAAGTAATGGGAAGCATTATTTATTCATCTTCATTTTACCTCATAGTTCAGCGGATTAAAAAGCGTTGAGCCTCAGAACTAGTAAATGACAGAGATGATGATTCAGATCCAACTTTACCTGTTCTCGTTCAGGAGTCATGATAGGAATTATGTTTTCCACTTTCAAGCATCTGTGCCAATGTGCCTTGCTCACTCCTGCGATGCAAACCATAAGTAAACCTTTACTTGCATAAATGTCAAAGTGATGCATTTGTATTGCTTTCATTTTCATTTCTCTGATAACTATTGAAGGTGAACATTGTTTGTTGATGGCTTCCCAGGTGAATTGTCTCCTTGGTTTTTTGCTCATTGCAGCTCTTCTTGTGTCACAAATGAAGACAACGTAGCCTGGCATAGTTAAGTGATAACGAACTAGTCAGTTACAGAAGGACCAAGGCCAGAACTGATGTACTATGCCTCTCCACTGGGGCTCCACTGAATCCTCACACCCTGTCCTGGGTTGCTTACCCAGCTCCTTATCCATCCTACAATGGAAATACGAGAAACCCTGAACAGGACAGATAGCTCATTCACCAAAGCAGCTCAGCATGAAATCTTTTCCTGCAAAAAGTGCTGGAATCTCTTCTGGTTACTAAATAGCTGATTAGTTTTGAATTTTTTTCACAAGAAGAAAAACAGTGCAGGAGGCAGATGGCATGTTTAAAAAGAGTTCTCACTGGAGACTTTTAAAGAATTATTTTTTATTAGAATACATTAATTACACAAGAGTTTTCATTGTGAAATCTCCAGACCTGTATACAATGTATCTTGATCAAATACTCACTCCTTGCTACATTGTCCTTTATCCATGTATGTGAACAAACTACCTCTACTACATTTATCCTCATTCACCTTCTCCCTCCCACTGATCTCCACTTCAGTCAGCAGAGCCTATTTGATTTTCCTGCCCACTTTTTTCCTCACTGGAGATTTATAAATTCAGTATGTGAACTAGCTAATAAAATGCCCATTACAATTCAGAGATTGATAACATCGAAGATCTCCTGGAACACTTGAGTTTCCCAAACATTTACTGTGTAAAATCTGCTGTGGTTGACAGTCATCAGCCTAAGTTAGTGAGTATTTGAATTTATAGCTGATTTAAAGATAGATTCTGGTGTTGTTACCATTGTCTTTTTTTTTTTTTTTTTTTTTTGGTCAATCATGGGGCCTGAACTCTGGGCCTGGGCGCTGTCCCTCAGCTATTCAGCTCAAGGCTAGCCACAGTGCCACTTCCGGCTTTTTCTGCTTATGTGGTACTGAGGAATCGAACCCAGGGCCTCATGCATGCAAGGAAAGCACTCTACCACGAGCCACCTTCCCAGCCCACCATTGTCATTTTTATCTAGGTAAGCTAAGATTAAGTTTAGGTTAAGATAGTTTTCCAACCTTACAAAATGGTAAATGGCAAAACTGGAGCTTGCACCTGAGGCCTGCCTTCAGGGGTTAGGGTGGAGGATGTGTCCATAGACAGGCAGAGGCTCCAGCCTTTTTGGCTGGCCTGCAGGGGAGCAAAAAAAAATCATCCCAGGCATTTTGAGTAATACATCTTGCACAGAAAGAGCACCCAAAAGGCACTTGTCAAGATCCTCCTTGAGATTAACACCCCTAGTTTTCTGCTCTATTAATCAAGACTTAAGAAATTTGCTGCAGGTAACAACTCTCAAGAGTTGGAGCTGAAATGACTCAAACTCAAGCATCTTCCTCCTCTTGGCTGTTATGTACTTCCTCCCTCCCCTGCAGGGTGCATGTATGTGCAGCTGCATACATATGTGCAAACATCTACAAACACATACACCTTAAGAAAAACCTATAAAGAATAAAATCGATTCAACTAACTGATGCAAATGGTTGAAGTTACAGACTCTCAGGCTGGTGGGCACCGTGCCAGGGCATTCTATTCTATCTGCTAACAAACTTGTCTCCTTTTTCCTTGTGAATTCCTAGCATGAAGAGCAGCTGATCTTTGTCTTACTTAACCTATGGTTCTCCATGTTGTTTTATGAGCTGAGGAGGATAAGCAGTGAGAAAATGTCATTTAAAAGAATCAATGCGTAAGCTGCTTTGTGTTGCCTCTAGCAACTAAGATTTATTTTATAAACAGTTATACAGTGCTTATTATACAGATGGCACTGTTCAAAACAATGTACAAATAGTAACTAGGCTCATCACAGCCCTATAAGTGGGAAACTGAGGCAGAAAGGAGCTGAGTTACTTGCCCCAAGTCATGTAGGTGGCAAGTGGCAGAGATGGGATCAGGGCTTGCCTGGGGCCTGCTTCCAGAGGTTAGGATGGAGGATGGAGCCTGGGTTCTGAGCATTACTCGTAGGTAGTAGAAATCTGGGATGTCCCTGCTAACATAGCTATCTTCATGCTCGACTTTTCTCACACAGAGTGAGCCTGAGCTTCATGTGTTCCATGACCTTGGGGCGGTTTGGGGGGTGGGGGGTGAGGGTGGGGGAGAGAAAGAACCTAACCACAGCAAGCAATGGGAAATGAGTCAGAGCCTGTTTATGCTGGTGATTTATTCTGTGAGCCTGATATGTTGAATGAATGGACAGAAATGAAATATGGGTCTTGTGGCTTCTGTTTGCCACTTGGTTTTCCCATTATTTATTTCTTTTGATTTTTTTAAGCCATCTAGTTTAAATACTCACAAACTCAGATATTACCATTTATAACTGGTCCTCAACTCTCCCTCCCCACCATCTGCATCTGGGACAGTGGTCCCAAGTAAATTTCACCTTGTGTACATTTGACCTCTTACGCTAAAAATAAGGGCGAGATGAATGCTTGGATTCCTTATAGGACAGATGGTGGTTGTACTAGGGGAGTGTGGTTTACACTTCAGAACAGCTGCACGTATGGAATGAAATTATTCCAGCGACCTATTTTCAGATCTTGACACAAGCATTTGGCTCCAACTTCAACATGCACTTTCTGTAAAAGGCAGGGAATATAAACTGTCTCCTCATGCTTTACCTTTACACGTTGGAATCCTGTGTTTTAACAGTCTCTCTTTTGATCATGGAATATAAAATACTGGTCATGGGAAAAGAAGTCCAGTTCACCTTCCTCTTCATGGTGATAGGAAAACTGTAGAATGTTAGCTTGAGCCAGTGAGCACCCTGGGCATCATCTAGATGACCCTCACTGCCTTTCCAACATCCATCCCCCTGGGTAGTGCTGAGCATGGGATGAGAACCAGGCTGCCTGAATCCAGGCCAGCGGAGGTGAGCTGTGCTGAGAGGAACTCTGAAAAGCTGCTGTTTGGGGCTTTCTGGCCCACCACAGCTCTCCATTTGTTGCCTCCAACTTCAGCCACTGTTTGGATACCAGAATTCTAGTCTGTTAACTGAGGTCTTCCAGGCTTCAGACCTGGAGCTCCTCTGTGTACCAGAAATTCATAATCACTTATACATAGAGGACCCTAGCTTCTATTACCCCCACCCCCTCCACTTGTTCACCTCTCGTGTTCAAAATGGCAACTTTGACTGGCATGCTCCTTTTCTAAAATGCTGTCATTGATAGTCATTTCATTCACTGATATATTCCAACTACCCGGAATGATCTCTGACACGTGGAAGATACTTAGTAATATTTATTGAATGAATGAAAAGCTGGTCTAATCCTATTGAAGTAATTCTCACTCCTTAGCCTGGTCTTCAAAACCCTTTATCATCAAGCATTAATCTTTTCTGGTTCTGTCTACTTTCCTTCTGATAATTAAAAACAAACAAACAAAAACTTGTTAACAGTGCTCATCTAAGAGTGAATGTTTATGCCAGATAGCTTCTAACTTCCTTATGAATGTTAATTCATTTAATTATCACAATAACTGTAAGATCTGGATTTTCACATTACCATTTTACAAATGAGTAAATTAGTTGATGAGGTTAAGTTACCTCTCTACTGTGACATTTCTAGGGCTACACAGAGCTTAAGTGGTATGACTTCGCAGCCAATGTATTATAAGCGCTGTGTGTGCCACAGCTAGCTTTTTTAAGGTGTATAAAAAGTGACAACTTACTTCATCTACAAAGTTGCATTCTATGTAGCATTCTAGTTGGTTTCTTATATAATCAAAAACTACAATTATGTATAACTTGTCTTTTTGACGTAGTGCCTCTGAGACTTTATGTTAACATGTGCCTTATTTTACCATGGAATGCCCCCCTCCCCGCCCCGTGTTATGTAGTATTCTCATGTATGGGCACTCTACAATGTGTTTCATCAATCCAATTTGATGAACACTTAAGGTATTTCCAAGATTTCCCCCTTCAGAACAATACTAGACCGAACATCTTTATATATCTATGTGTGGAGTGTTGAATGTTGCTATTGTTTAGGTAAAAATGGGGCTGTTGAGTTTTAGGATAGATGTACTTAAAACTGAAGGATCTGATAAATGATTTCTTTATCACAGTACAAATAGTGCCTAGCAGTTATAAGTGATTTTCTTTTTCTTTGCCCACTTCATTAGGAAGTGAGCCCCAGCTTCTTCCTAATGTTCCTATCCTGAGAACTCATATTCTTCACTTGTTGCATATGCTGTCTCTACAGAGTAAACTTCTTCTTCCCATGTTGTTTTGTTATATCAGCAGTGCTCAATCACTTGGCTCATGTTCTCTCAGTCTCTCTCCTTCCTTCTTCTTCTCTTTCTCTATCACTCCCTCTCTCCCTCCCCCTTCCTCCCCTTCTTTTTCTCTCCTTTTCTCTTTCCACCCCATCTTTCTCTCTTTTCCTCCTTCTCTTCCCCCATCTTCTCTCCTTCCCTCCCTCCTTCCCTCAGTTGTACAATACCATAAAAGGGACACAGTCCCAAGTTTATTTTTGCTATAATAGTCATAGTAAGAGAACTTAGAGGTTACTTAGAAAAGAGTGCACTCCAGGTGTCCTGACTACAGTGAGGTTTTACATAGTTCTGGGTGCCGTGATGCTTACATATCAGTATTGTGGTTTCATTTTGTTGTTGTTGTTGTTGTTGGTTGTGGGGCCTGAACTCTGAGCCTGGGCACTGTCCCTCAGCTCTTCAGCTGTAGACTAGCGTTCTACCACTTGAGCCTAAGCCCCACTTCCCGCTTTTTCTGATTATGTAGTGCTGAGGATTCAAACCAAGGCCTCATGCATGCAAGGCAAGCACTGTACCATGGAGCCACCTTCCCAGCCCTTACATATCAGTATTCACACTGGTAAAAATGATCCCATTTGCCTCCTTTATTTGGGATCACAACAGTGCGTGTGATTAAAAATGGGACAAAGATAATCATGACTTTTTCCTCCATGAATTAAACCATTTGCAAGGAAATAAATAGTACAGAGTAGTAGATATGCTGACTTGTGGGGAAAAAAAGAAAAGAAAAGAATGGGATCAAAGAACCAAGGATGGTGACTTAACACTTATAATCCTAGCTACTCAAAATACTGAGATCCAGAGGCTTACTGTTCAGAGAGGGAGAGTAGAAAAAGTCCACAAGATTTTATCTCTAAAAATAATCAACAAAAAGCCAAGCAGGAGGCATAGCTTAAGTGGCAGAGAGCCAGCTGAGCAAGCCAAGTTCAAAACCTAGTACCAATTTAAAAAAAGAAAGAAAAGAAAAGAAATAGATAAAAGGCATGGTGAAAGACATAATGGAAGTTAAAACAATGGGAAGGTGTCTCACTCTATAACCCAAGCTGGCCTTAGACTTGAGATCCTCCTGCCTCATCCTCCTGAGTCCTGGGATTTGCAGGTGTGTGCCACTGAGCCCAGGTTGAAAGGGCTGTTTATGTTGTGAAGAAGAAGGAAATGGAAGCATAAGTGCACAGTGTTTCTGAATTTCTCCTTCATGCCATTTCCCCCTCTTGCTTGGTGCTTTACATATATTATTGCATTTCATCCCAATGAGAACAGACTAAACAGATTAGGAATGTTCTGTCTGGAAAGGAGGAGGAAGATATGAACAAAGTTTCCAAAGTCATAAATAGTTCCAGTGTAACCACCTCAAAAATACTCCTTGAAGTTAGAACAGAGCAAGTTTAAGACAAGAGAAAGACATTGCTTCCAAATGGTGGACACTGTAGCACAAATGGCCAAATTTAAATAGATCTGTTAAAAAGGCATTAGAAAACTATGTGGCAATGGATTGCCACCAGATTGTTGAGGGAGACTAAGAGCTAGGAGTCTTCACCATTCATGTTTATAAGACCTAAAGTCCCTCAGAGGTATTTGTGGGAAAGAGTAGAAGAAGGGATAGTCTGAGTCCTCATTCATTTCTCTTTAAAGCAGAATCTGATTCCTGGTAAATTCAAGAAGTTCCCTTAGGAAAAATGTTATACTACTCCAAACAACAACAAGTCTTCAAACCATTGCATTAGATCAACCTCATGGTTGGATAGATGCTCTGGGCTGGATGGACAGTGGGTCTACCCTGCTGCACTAAGTTTTACTTGTGGCCCAGAGTTTTATCATTGCTTCTTTTGCTTCCATGGCCCAGGCCAGCACCCATCAGCCTTGCAGCCCATCCCTGGGCCTAGGAGGGGGCAGGTTAGAAGGGTAAGTGCAGAAGTGTCGACATAGCCACAACCTGTACTACCCTATATCACCCCAGACAAGAGTTGAGCTCACCTGCAGCAGTGATGTACCCACTGTGTTCTGTGCTGTCCCTCCCCACCCCTCCCACCCCCGCCTCCAACTAAGCTACTTCTTTAGTCTGCTTCCTCTTGCCTTGGCCCAGAGTAGCACTCTGAATGCTGAAAGATTCTGTCATATTCTGAGTTCTTTCTGATCTCTGTCTCGTCTGCATTTCAATATGATGCCTACCCAACTGCTAGGTGGCTTGAGATTACTCAAGGAAGATATTTCAATGGTCATAGGGACTGCTGATGTTAGATCACTTTCTGCCTCCCCCCATCATTACTGATAGCCTACTTCCTGCTCCTGTTGGCTTGAAGTGGATTTTTGACTCCTGCCTGCTGTGGTGTCCATATCTGAACCACTAACTTTCCACTCAGCCATCTCCCTCATCATTGCTAGTCCCACAGCTCAACTGGTTAGTGCTGCTAGTTCTTCTGTTGCTGACCACTTCTGGGTTGACATCACACAGCACAGTATGTAATACAGTTGTACACAGTAACAGCACTCTGTGTGTTAAGTGTATTTAGAGAAGTGTTTCATTTTTTTAAGAGCATTTCACACATTGTTTTACCCTTGATATAGTCGTCTTCACTGTCAGTGATTTGCCCTAACCTGAGGACTTGCCAGATAAGCAGGAACTTGGGACCTCTGAGACCCAGTTTCTTCCCTTCCCTGCCATCTTTTGACTTTACACATCAAAGATGAATCATTTTGTTTTGCTTCTTGTCGGTGTCCCTATGAATCTGGGAGCTGGAAGTAGAGATTAACCTCTCCTTTGTGGCCGTGCTGAAATTAGCTGCTTCAACATGAGAAAACAATCTGGGTGTTAATGAAAAAAAATTAGTTTGACTTATTCTTGTTTCAAAGAGTTCTGGATTTATACCAACAAATAACTTCTAAAATGTTTGTCAAATTTATTGCATTTCAGAAAGCCAAAACAAATACCTAAGATAGAGAAAATATTACCAAAAATAAAATTTAGAAAATAGCGAAAATGCTGAATGAATAGAAAGTTGTCTTATACGTAAAAGAAATACATTTTATTTTTAATTTTTTTGAGTTTTAGCAAAGATTTAATTTAGCTTAAAAAGGTAAAGCAGGGAGAATGGAGAAGAGAGAGAAACATTTCCTGTTTCCAATGTGAAAATGAGAGTTAAAGACTCCAGAAAGATATTTTAAATAAAATCGTGTTGCCTGTAGCCAACAAAGCTTGCCATCTTAAGGACATACTCACTTTGTTTCTGTGTGCCAAAAATCACAAGACCTTTTATTCTTGTTCTCACGATCCCCCACAGTGCTTAATTCAGAAAGTTCTGGGATGGATTTTTTTCTTTTCTTTCCTGTCCCGTTTGATTCTCAAATGGATACATGTGAGGTTGTAGATTCCATGTATGTTTTTAGAGTAAAGCAGAGCCTGGGGTTCAAGGCAGTGTTTCGCATGTACTTTGATGTTAGGTAGAATGCATTGGCAAATCCTGTTTTCCTTTCATAATGCTACCAGGAGTATACTTCATCTAAGGGTCATCAAGAAATTAATCACACATGCAGAAATAGTTTTATGCATATATACATGTGTGTGTATATGTGTATGTGTGTCTGTCATCACAGCTTTTGGGAACCTGGGAACAGTAAAAACCTGGGAATGATTTAAATTTACACTAAAACAGCACTTGTTCATTGTGCTGAGACTTGATCATTGGAAAGTATCTCACAGAGCAATTCAAATGAAGTCTATAGAGCTTCTAGTAATATGCAGGAAAGCTTGACTAATACCTGATGTTAGATGAACAGAGTCCACATTATATATAATGTGATCACAGCTACATGAAAACATCCAGTAATCAGGACATCATCTCTGATCTTTCAGTTGTCTTTATTTTATTTATTTATTTTTTGGTCGGTTGTGGGGCTTGAACTCTGGGCCTGGGTGCTGTCCCTCAGCTCTTCAGCTCAAGGCGAGCACTCTACCACTTGAGCTACAGTGCCACTTCCGGTTTTTCTGGTGGTTTATTGGAGATAGGAGTCTCACAGTCTTTCCTGCCCGGGCTGGCTTTGAACTGCAATCCTCAGATCTCAGCCTCCTGAGTAGCTAGGATTACAGGCGTGAGCCACCAGCGCCCAGCTGTCTTTATTTTTTTATTTTTCTATCACGAGGATGTGTTTTGATGGTTAGAGAGGGAAAGGTTTGTTTTTGTTGTTCGTTTTTTACTGAAGGCAGAAGTGTCATCCTTGTCTGAGGGCCACTTTCCTTTCTGTTTTTGCTTGTAACACTGACAAAAGTTCTTGAGATTTTTCTAGAACAGGATTTCTGTACCTCAACTAGTGGTGAGATTGGCCTTGGGCACTGCAGGATGTTTAGCAGGATCATTAGAACAGTAACTTGTGCTCGTGATGACAACCAGAAATGTCCACACACATGACCGAATGTGTCCTGAGGCAGAGGGGCACAAAACTACTGGTTGAGAAGTACTGTTCTAGAATGATGTACTGATACTTCCCTAAATGCCTGCTCCCCTGGGAAACCCAGCTCAAGGTAGCAATAGCTGTTGAGTTGTATACCATAATGGAGATGATGAAATCTGGTGATTCACTCACTCATGCATTAAACTAAATGCTAACTGACACAGAAGTATTTGGTAGCAGAAAAGTGTGGCAAGAGGTAATTCTTACCCTTCCCACTGCAGGGCCAATTCCCTGGGAGGGGAGCAGCCACTTGTGGGCAAGTGCAGTGTGAGGAAATGGTCTGGCAAGCGATGAAGTTCGTCAGGACTGAGGCACCAGAAGTTTGGGTCACAGGAAGGAGGTAGAAATCAAATTCTCAGCCTGAGAGGAGAATGAAAGCAGAACTGCGGTTGACTAGACATTGTGGAGCCTGCACCAGAGAGCTAAAGCTCCTTAAATTCCTTCTGACAGGGAGTAAGGTTGTCCTTGGAGCCTGGGGCAAGCTCTCAGCTTGCTGGTAGAAGGAGCAGGACCTTGAATCAGGGGGTGGAAGGAAGGCTGGAGAGCCCCAGCAAACTGTGTGGGTGTGGGTGTTGACACTGAGATATTCATATTTATTTATTGGTTTGGGGAGGAAGCAAAGAGACCTGCGATTTTTCTGTAGGAAAAGATTATCTAGAAGAAGATCCAAGAATGTGCACTTACTGAATTTTGACGAATATTGCCCAGTTGCCTTTCAAAATGACAGTATAATGATAAATGGATAATATATTATTTTGGCCTTTTATACTTCTTGAATAATATGTTTATGATTGTAAATGTTTATAGAGGTTTATGGCTGTGGTAGTTTTGCTTTCCTGACCTGTTGTTGATCATATCTCTGATTTATATGAGGCTTAGTCAGGAATACAATCTGAATCATAAAATTTTTCCTATGGGAAAATATATCTTGCTTTATGACAATATATTTTATGATGTGTTTTCTAGAGATAACATGTACAAAAAGTAGAGGTTGTCTCTACAAGAGTGGGTTTCTTCTTTGTTAGTTTGTGAATTTTCATGTTTATGTCTTCCTCATGGGTTAATTTCTTTTCCACCCTCTGCTGGAGATATATATTTGGTAATGTTTTAAATGCTTTTTTTAAAAAAAAGGAAGCATAAAGAAAATGAAGAGGGGGTTAGCAAGATAGTGATTCAGACTGAATATTTTTTATGTTATGTATCTATATCTCATTTTATGAAATAAAATTAAGTGAAGTAACATAAAATTTCCATTTTTATTGGTCCCAGGCAGTCAAGTATCAGCAATTTCACATGGCTCAGTCTGACAGCAATGTTGGCTATAAAGAAAATTTTTGTGAAATGAATATTCTGTTTTATTGCTTTCTTTAAAATTCAGAGATTCATTTCCCCAAAGACAGAGTCGAAAACTTTGGCTGTGTATCATGCTGGGCATGGCTGGAATTCAACAAATCATTATTGCTCAGGATTCTTGTTTCCACTGGAACAAGAGTTCTTAACCCTGCTGCTCACAGAATCACTTGGGGGAATGTTTAAAAGATACTGTTCTGTGGGTCCTACCCCAGACTGATAAGTTGTTTTTGAGGGA
This sequence comes from Dipodomys spectabilis, assembly GCF_019054845.1. Classification (NCBI taxonomy): domain Eukaryota; kingdom Metazoa; phylum Chordata; class Mammalia; order Rodentia; family Heteromyidae; genus Dipodomys; species Dipodomys spectabilis. The sequence continues at coordinate 18,275,501 of NW_024870802.1, read as the reverse complement.
TGGTGTATGCAACGGGCTAGGGTTAAGCCTTAGTGAGTTTTGTTCTGCAGATGACTCTAAGACACAATCAGGTCTGAGAACTGCTGTACTAGAATTTCACTTTAGGGGTTACAACACTGCTTCTCTCTGCCTTGGAAAAACAGAGACACATCACTTCATCTCCTGACTTATTTCCCTATCTTGCTTTGGACAAAACAAAACAAAAACAAAAAACAACCTAAAGGATGGAATGTTAAAAATAAGTTTAACCTGATTGATTTCCTTTTTTGGTTTTCATTCAATGTAACATTGAGACTTTACTTTTAGCATGATTCTATGGCTCAAGTGTTTTTGGAGAAATTATGACAAGTCTATAGAGAAGAGTTTGGGCCCCTTGAAGACAGAAGATTCTATGAAAAGCCCAGAGAAGTAACCTAGAGAGATAGAAAGTAGATTAGTGACTGCTTAGATCTAGGAGGCTGGAAAAAAATGGAAAATAACCTCTACTGGGTGACTGAAATGATTTGAAATTGATTGTGCTGATTACTGAACAAGTCTTCAGGTATATTTAACTCCACTGATCTGTACACTTCCAGAAGATGAGTTGTATGGAATGTGAATTATATCCTAGAATAGCTGCTGTTTTGTCTTTTTTATTTTTTTATTTTAAATACTTTTATTATTATAAAAATAGTGTACAGAGGGGTTACAGTTACATAAGTAAGGTAATGAGTACATTTCTTATGGAGCATTGTTACCTCCTCCTTTGTTTTTCCCCTACCAGCCCTTCCTTCCCAACTCCTCCCTCCCAACTTCTCCCTCCCCCCCCCACAAGTTGTAAAGTTCATTTTCAACATACTGTCTTGTATATCTCATTGTTACAGTAGGTCAGCCTGTATCCCTATTTAAGCATTTTATCCCCTTCCCCTCCCCAAATTAGAAAAGTGTTTTGTCTTTTTAACTGTATTTTTTTTGTCTTTTTTACTTTTTTTTTTTTTTGCTCTGGGGATTGAATCCACGGCATTGCACTTGCTAGTTCTTTGCCATTGAGCTATATCCCAGCTCTGCCGTTTTGTTTCCCTTTGTAGGGAGGTCCCAACACTGAATACATGAATTAGGAGCAGCTGAGAAAAAACTGTACAGTATACCCATTCCTTTCAAAAAATGACAGAACTTAAAATAGATGCAGTAACTAAGAACAAAATAAAACAAACCCTGCTTGGAGGCAGTTAGTTGTTACCTGTAGTCCAAATAGCTCTGAGTATTAAGAGGGTTTTACCAGAATAGAGTGATGAGATGTCTGAAGCATACATGGCTGAGAAAAAGACAAGATCTTTATGAATCTCACTGGGTTCAGGCCAATCGATTTCATCGACTGATTCAAGTAGTCATCACATTGTTACCCCAGTTTTACCACGTTGAAACCAAGGTATACCGAATGGAACTGTGAACATAAGTGGTGAAATTAAGACCACCTTAAAGAATGGGAATCAATGATATGAGGGTGAAGATGACAGCGTGGGGGGGGGGGGAAGGCGGAAGGCAAAGCTCAAGTGTGCTGAGGGGATGAGTAGTTAAATAACAGAAATGACTAGGGCTCTATGGAGGGTGCATCTAGAAGGATGGGCTAGGAGAGGCTGTTGAGCTCTTCTGACTGTGTGAAGGACTCCAAATTTATTGTTGGTCCATAACTGGATCCAAGCAAAGCTCAAAGACTATGTGAGATTTGCAGAATGCACAAATACATGCCTGTCTGGATGGGCATTTCTCCTCATCTGGTTTGTGAGTAGGAATACTATAGGGCCTGCCATCCCATCTGACCCCCTGACCTGGGAGAAGTGGAAAGCCTACTCAGGACCTGCTTTCCCACCCTAAACTCCTTGCAGTTATAGTGAAGTCCCAACGGAGCAGAATATCCCAACCTTGGAAAGATCAGGAAAGTTAGCATCAAGCCTCCTGAAATGAAAAGTAAGCTTGTGTATGGATGGTAGAATGAAAATCCTTCTCTTTGACCTCTTCTTCTCCCCAAAGTAGGAGAAAATTAGATACCCTGGCTTTTTCCTTCCTTTCTGAGGGTAGGGGGAACACATTGTGATGTGCAGAGATAGAGAAGGAAAGGCAACAGTGTCCATCAGGATCTAAGGCTGATAGGCTCATTTCTAATCCAAATCTTGTACAGGAGAATCAGCAGCTCTTTATCCTTATGAATGCATTACCCTCAGCTCAGCCCATCACACCTCAGTTGAAGATTTTCCCATAATTCTTCTGCTCTGACTTCTGACATACTTCTTGTTTTTTTTTTCATTAAAGGTATTTATTTCTTTGTTTGTTTTAATCATCAAAGTGATGTGCAGAGGGGTTAGTTACATAAGTAAGTTAGTGAGTACATTTCTTTTTGGATACTGTTACCCCTCTCCTTTGTTTTCTTCTGATTTCCTTCCCCCCACCTTCTCCCCTTCAAGTTGTAAAGTTCATTTCCAACATAGTGTCTTGTGAGTATCACTGTTGCATTGGTTCAGACTTTGCCCTTTGTCTCCCATTTCTGTGATCCTCCTTCCCTTCCCCAAATCAGATAAACTTATATACAATATAAAGGGTACCGAAATCAAAAAAACTGACAACAAGGGGTAAGTCAAAGTGGGGGAGGGAATGAAAGAACAAAGAAAGAACTGCATACAGTACACTAAGAAAAAACAAAAACAAAAAACCTCTTGAGCCTCATAAGATTTAAATGTAGTAGCTTTGGTTACCATTATAATCTTCATGTTACTCCCAAACAATGGCGAGTTTGCTGTATAGCTGTTCTTTCCTTATTTCTTTGTCCCTAGACTTCGTGATGCAATACGCTCATTACACACTGTCTTGTTTGCCTCTTCACAACCCCAGACACCCAATAGTTCTTATTCCCAGCATAGTCTGTTCCCAGTGCTGAACTCCTAGAGCTCCAGTTGCTTGACTCTTTCTTTTCTCACTTATTATCCTCTGTTTAGTTCACGTTCCCTCTTACTTGCCCTTGTTTTTCTGCCACGCTGGTCTTCAGAAAGGCACTGGATGAATCAGATGTGAGTAATTGATTGATCAGTGGGCACTTCACAGGGCAGTGATGAAGGGTGATAATTGTGCTTCTCTCTTAACTGGGTTGAAGAGCGGACATCTTGCCATCACACTTACCTCAGACACACTGTCCTCTAGCCTCCTCCCCACCCTACCTCCATTTACCCTCCAGCTTTAGAAGTTTCTCTCTGCAATTCTTTCCTTACAGATCCCTCATCCTACCCACCCCCTGCCCCCACACATCTTAGTTCTTTATCTGCTCAGAATCGAAATCCTATTTGTTCTCTTATGTGCTAATACTACATACAGCTGTTGGTTTTTTTTTCTTTATGTCTCTATCTGAAAGTAATAACCATGATTGTCTAACCATATATGTAGCCTCTGACTGATGTTGGAAGTGCAGAAGGATCTTTGGTATTGACAGAAAAAGGTGACTGAGTCAACTCTGGAGTTTTAGGATCGTGAGAGTAGAAGAGCTTGTGATGAGACCTGTTGCTTGAATTGATGGAACCCTGAGTTCACTCAGCCAGGGAGAGCCAGGCCCTCCTTCCTAGCACAAAACAGGATCCAACTTCTAAAAGAGATCATTTGCCTCTCCATAGCTGCAAGATGAAGAAAATGAAAAGTTAATTTGAAGGGAAAAAAAGGGTAAGCTCTAAGTTTTATCCCCAAACCCTAACTTCTCAGAGCCCAGTTTCCCAGCTGTTCTACTCTGTTCCCTTGATCTCTCCCTCCTGTTTTGTAGCAAATCATCATCATTCTTACAGCACAAATAAGCAAGAGTCAAGATATGCTCATCCCTGCATCAGGAGTGTAACTACTAGAGCTCCCTTCCTCTCTTCAGGAAGAGCTTCCTTCCTCTCTTCACATGAAGTGAATGGCTAAGCAAGATTAAGATTCTTATCATAAAGGCAGAAGATTTTGAGGGAACCAATAGTGGGGAGGAGATGCCCAGTGAGCAAAAAGTGTCTGACTTCTATGTGACAGAACCTTTCACTGAATTTTACTTGCTTCTGAAAAGGTACCCATGGATATCCAAACCAGCTGCAGAAATGACTTGGATGTAAGCAGAAGTGTAGCCCTATTCAAGGGCCCCTTCTTCCAGATCAGCACATTTACAGTGTTTTCTTTGGTTTTTATTTACTGGGAAGGAGGCTTGGTGTTCCTATCCCTGCATTTAGCTAACTCAGCCCAGGGACTCAAGGCAAACCCTGTATGTACTGTCTTCTCCGTGTGCTTCCTGCCTGGGGTGCAGATGTCTTGGGTCATCTGAGATCAGTTCAAGGAACATTTCATGAGTTTCAACTGTATGCAATACACCGTTCCATAAATACTGGATTGGTGAGGGTAATAACAAGGAGGGAAAGTCTTCGAAACACCCATAAATGGTTCAACCCCTTGGGTTGGCAGTTGCTAAAGTACATGTGTACACCTGTCGCTGCTGTCTTTAATTATGTATGATCACTCCTGCATAGTGTTCTTTATAAGGTTTTAGAAAATTAATGACTGCACACAATTGGTTATGTTTCTGTCAAAGAGGAAGACAATAGCATTTTAATTTGTTGCAAGAAATCTTGAGAATCTGGAGACAGGGAAAGCTCTTAAGGCTACTCTTTTTTTCTTTTTACATAATAGAGCTTCATACCATTATTCTATATATAATCTTTTCACCAAACACTGCCGCCTGATTCTTTCAACAAAAGACCTCTTTGTTTTGATAGCCAAGAAAAACCTTAAGCTCCGTAGAGACAACAGAACAAGCTTTAAAAATGATAAAACGTAAGAGCTAAATTGCTGCTTTTTTAGAATGTAATTTAGGTTTTTTTAAAAAAATATTTACCTTACCTTTAAAAAAAGTTTTTTTGGGGGGAATTGCTTATGTTTATTATTTTTAAATTTTTTACTTTTGAAATTTTTACACAGTAGTTTTTTAAATTAGCATATATTGTATAAAGTAAGGGTTTTATTGGGATGTTTCCATACCTTTATATAATGTGCTATAATCATGTTTACACATCTAATTGCCTTTTCTAATCCCCTCCATTCCATTTCTTTTTCCATCTCCTTTTCACTTTCATGACCTGGTCTCCCTTTTACTCCATCTTCTACAAATGTGAGAGAACATTACAATACTTGACTCTGTAGGATTGGCTTGTTGTTGCTATTTGTCCCCACCCCTTCCTTTTTTCTTCCTTTTTCTTTTCTTATTGCTGTCGTTGTGTTTTATGGATTTTTTTTTTTTTTTGCCATAGATCTTGCTATGCAGCCCAAGCTGATCTCAAACTCATGGTCCTCTTGCATCATCCCCCCAAGTGCTGGGATTGCAGGCATGCCCTATACTCTGCTTTAAATATATATTTTTTTACCTTAAACTTTTAAGTTTTGATCAACTTTAGGGTTGTATAGAGTTTTTTTTGTGATTTTCATGAGGTTCAGGGTCACCGTCTTTCTTATCTAATAGCTAAGAGAGAAAGTAAAAGCTTTTTCATATTCCTGACCCCTCAGAAGGTCACAAATGTTGTCTTTGACCTTCAGTCTCTCAGTATGATCCCATCCCTGAACACATGCACTGCACTAATGCACACACATAGCTGAGAGCCTCTGTAACAGGTCAGAAGTGTAACCTGTGGGGACAAGCAGTTTCTGACTCATCCTCATAAACTTGAGTATAGTTCTAATGCCATGATCTGTTTCTTTCTTATAGTTTCCCAATATTATAGAATCCTATTACCTTATCTTTCTCCCAGTGGTAGAAACGTTTCCTTGGAGATCCATCACTTTTCAGATCTGTAAAGTTTTCAGACTCAGCCTACCCTGTGGGATCTCTCTTGAAGTTGTTACATTGATAGGCTTTAGGTAACTTTGTCTCTTTTCCTTGTTTTTTTTTTTTTTTTTAAATAATATAGAAACTTTCAAATTATATGAAATTTTAGAAGTAATCATCTTCATCCCATTGGTACCTCGACAGCAGAAGCAATCTTGTTTAACTCACACCTTCTGTACTTAGCACAATACCTGTGGAAGGTGAGGAGATCCTCACCTGTACAATTTACAGCTGCACTGAGATGGTAGTTTGCTCAGAAAGTATCTGAGGAGCACAAAGTGTTCTAGGCATAATTCCATCCATTTCTAAGGAAGAGCTCCATTTTATCTTCCCAGTCTAATTACTTGTTTGTTTGTATGTTTGGGACACTGAAATTTGAACTCAAGCTCTTACACTTCCTAGGCTAGTGCTCTCCCATTTGGTTTATTTATTTTTCAAGTAGGTATTACATTTTGGTGTGTGGCTGGTCTTAAGTCATGATCCTACCCAAGGCCTCCTAGGTTCACAGGCACATGCCACCATACCCATGTATTTATTGAGATGAGTGTTACTAACTTTTCTCCTGGGTTAGTGTCAAGCTGTGATCTCCCTGATCTCTACCTTCCAAGTAGATGGGATCATAGGACTGACCTACCTAGCTCTGTCTAGACTCCTCATTCAGTATCAGCTTCAACCAGATGGAGTTCTTTTGCACATATATTCCCTCTGCTTAGGATGTTTCTTATCTTTCTCATCCATTCTCAGATTTGCCTGGCCAGCTTTTATTGTCTTTATAATGTGTTTTAGGTATATCTTCATTATCTTTTTTGAGACAGGATCATACTGTGTAGTCCAAGATAGCCTCAAATTTGAAGTCTTTTCAGTGGATGAATGGGTAAAGAGAATATGGTGTAATGGAATTTGATTGACATCCTATCATCTTCAGCAAAATTAATGGAACTGGAAAATATTATCTTAAGTGAAACAAATCAGACAGACAAATACCACATCTTCTTTCATATGTAGATGTGAAAGCCAATATGAAAATAAAAGTGATTACCAGATGTTGTGAAGTGGGAAGGGAGAAAGGAGATTGGATAATAGTACCAAAATTCAGTTAGATAGCTATAATGAGACCTATCATTTCTCTGGTACAGGAAGGTAATTAGAGTTTACAATTACCTAACAGGTATATTTATAAATAAGACAGGAATACAGAGGCTCCAAACACAGTGATAAGGAGATGGAAAATTAATTATCCTAATTTTATTAGTATGCATTTATATATATATATTTATGTTGCATAAATATGTATATTTGTGTTGTTAAACCGAAATCTGAAGAATATATTTAAGGAAGTTAAAAAAAAAACTTTTGCAATGCTCCTGCCTGTCTCTTGATTAAGATCAGGTATTAAAGTGTTATGGGATTAGGATTGTGTGCTGGACCCCTTCCGTGACTTTCTAAGATTGTCCTGTGGAAGCATGGTGTGCTCATACATTAAAGAATCACATTCTGTACTAGAATTATTCATTATTGGTAACTTTCTTCAGGATAAATTAAAGCTTTTTTTTTTTTTTTTTTTTGGTCAGTCATGGGGCCTGAACTCTGGGCCTGGGTGCTGTCCCTCAGCTCTTCAGCTCAAGGCTAGCACTCTACCACTTGAGCTACAGCACCACTTCCAGCTTTTTCTGCTTATGTGGTACTGAGGAATCAAACCCAGGGCCTCATGCATGAAAGGCAAGCACTCAGCCAGAGCCACCTTCCCAGCCCAATAATAGCTATTTTATTCAATACTTTGTCTCCAGCTCCTGGAATGCTTTTTGCTAAATAGTAGTCATTCAACGAATATTTGTTGAATGAATGAATGAGCAGAGGCCCAAACAACCAAGACTTTCTCAGGCATAGATTTCTTCTCTTTCAGGAATTCAAGTACAGCCAGACTTCATACAGATTGCTGTGGGTGCAAGTCTATGCTTCTCATAAGATTCACCTGGGTGGGCACCCCTGCTCAGGGCTGTCAGAGGCTGCCCTTTTCTGCCTTCAAAGCCCTAGGATTGTCCTATCAGCTGGAACTATACACCTACTGTACTCTCCCTCAGCTCCTTCATACTGATGGATGAATGGACAAAGAAAATATAGTGTGAGGATATATAAATGTATATATATATAAGCATTATTTAGCCATAAATGAGAATAAAATCCTGTCATTTGCATTAAGATGGATGGAACTGGAAGACAACATCATGTTAGATAAACTAGGCATAGAAAGATAAATAACACATTCTCTTTCATATGTGGAGAAAAGAGAATGAACTAGTAGTTATAGAGGCTAGGAAGAGTAGGTGTAGAAGTTACAGAAGGAGTTTGGATAACACTACTAAAATACATTTGAATAGGAGAAATAAGTTCTGCAGTACTAAAGCACAATAGTGTGACTTTAATTAGCAATAACTTACTATACATCAAGAATTTATAGTTGGTTTTATATACATATATTTTTGATGAAGAGAGGAACCCAAAGTCTCTAAGCACTTAAATAAAGAGATAGGAAGCTGATGTCCCTGGCTTGGTCATTATACATTATTTACATATGTCGAAAGCTTAATTTTACCCTACACATATGTGTGTTTATATTTTAACTTAAAAGAAAAGGGGAAAATAGATAGTACACCTAAAAAAAAAAAAAGCTGGGGAGAAAACAGCATTAATCCAGAAGCAATGGCCTGAGCAGAAGGGGTCTTCAGGACTATGAAACCGAGGCAGGCATGGCTGTTTCCAGCCAGGCTGAGGGAGGTAGGAAGAGAGTGGGACAAGGTGAGCAGGAATTGAGGCAGTGAGGGGGTGGGGCACAGGGAACAAACAGCCCGTTCCTGTAGGTTGACTTTGTCCCTTCCACCTGTTATAGACATGCAGCAGCCCAAGCAGAGAATGGCAGAAGCTTCCTTTCCCTCCCATGTATATAGCTTAGCAAGCACACTGCCACAGCGCTTCTGAGCTAGGGATGGCAGATACACGGGGTTTCCCAAAGTTTGCTTTTGTCTTTGCAGGGGCTTTGTCCCCTTGTGATTCATTAGCTGGCCCATTGCTCCTTAGAGATGCAAGGGAGCCTGGCAGTTGAAGCCATTCAGTTCCTTCCGTGGGCCTAACTGATGGCCTGACATTACAGACCTAACAACATTATCCATTTGTCCTGATTTGATTTTTTCATTTCAAGAGGCTTCCTTGGCAGCCAGGTTTTTTCATTAAGACATGACATGATTCATCTGTATAGTAATTCTGATTAAGCTGGAGGGGATACAGGGACAAGAGAGAATAGTGGTGGGTTGAATTTGGTCAGAGTACATTGTGTGCATGAATGGAAATATCACAGGAACCTCCTCACTTTATACAGTTGATAGACACTAACAGAAAGAATTAGTATCTCAGATGAGTGCCTTTGCAGATATTAAGATAGAAGCCTCCTTTATAGAAAGCATGTTAAATTCACAGCCACAAGGATTGTGTGTGTATGTGAGTATGTATGTGTGTGTAAATGCTCCTATCTTCAATGAGTGTTTGCTAGTTTTGCTCTATACTAAATTCTGAACTAGGTTCTTAGAAGAATGAAAGGATGAATAGGCCCTCAGTTCTGACATCTTTGGTTCCCATTCTAGAAGGGAGATAACCTGGGTGCTGATGGGATGGATCACCTGAGAGCTATAATCATAAGTGGGAGGTTCTCCTTCAAGTCCTTTGGAGTAGTCCTGAAATGTTTGCAGGAGTCAGAATCACAGGGAGAGCTGGCTCAACACAGATTTCTGGGTTCTAGTCCCAGAATTTTTGATTCAGTTGGTCTAGGATTGGGCTCCCCAAATGAATTTCTAACCAGCTCAGGTGATACTGCTATTACTGCTCGGGGCTCCTACTCTGAGGCTCATGACTGTTAGGCTCCAATTATTTTTCTATTGTCCCTTTCTCTACTGCCTGCAGTATCCTCTGTGCTGGGAACAAAGTGTTCCCACATGGCCCCTGCTCTGGTGGACACTCACTTCCTGTAATGGAACTAAGAAGAGATTTATGCATTGCACAGGACGTGTTACCATGCAATTTGGAGCCCTGGAAAAAATACGTGATTAGTTCTTGATAGAGTTCAGGAAAAGATACATGTAGGAGGCAAAACTTTGACGGAAAGGTACACTGTGGCTTGAATGAAGTTGTGTGGGAGGGCATCTGTAGCTGTGAAGTTCCCAGATTATCAATTGTCCTAGGACATCCTCACACACTCCTCCTTAAATGGTTCCTGAAGTAATAAAGGTTCAACTTATTTCCTCCAGGAGCTGGTGGCACAGCTCTAGTTAACTGGCCTGGTCCTAGCAAAGCTTTTATTTTTGGCTCTTTAGAGTTGTGTTTGGTCAGTGTCTTGTGCATGGTCTGAATACTCTCAGTAGAATGGAATTCTCCACACAGGCACTGGAATGGAATGTGGAATGAACAGCAGAGGAAACGCCGCCTGCTGCCAAAATCCGGCTCCCCATCCCTGCCACCGGGTCTCCAAACTGCCTCAGCTGCCACCCCTCTAACAGCCTCATTATTTTTGTTGATGCCTGGGAAATTTGGTGGTTCTTAGATCATTGCCTTTTGATTACCCACATAGAAACCCATCAGAAAGCAAAATTCTGGCATCTTCAATCTTCTAAAGCACTGTTTCTATATTCTAGAAGTTAGAAGAGGGGTCTATGAGACCGGTTTAATGGGATTTGAAACCATAGCACAAAGTGCCTATACCTCATGCCAAGAGGGAGGACCCTTCTTTGAGTCTATCTGTTAACTTAGGGTTTGCACAGTTAAAATAAATGTGATTGTCTTTCTGGCACAGAGCACTTAAAAATCCTCATTGTGAGAAGGATAAAAGTTACAGATGTATAATCACTACTGAGAAATGATAGTTGATTTTGAATAAAACTGACAAGAGAAAGGGGAACAAGAGAACCTAACAGTACTATATAGAATGGTAGTCAAAATAATGATCAAAATTAAGGTTTATTAATGCCTTCCTACCCTACTTAAGAAGGCAAGGAAGTGAAGATCAGAGAATAGTAACCTGAAAAAAAACCATGCTGGCTGGCCCTTCCTGTTAAATTCAAGAACATTGGGCAAGAGCTGTTGGAGATTTCCTAGTAGTTCAGCTTGATACTTAGAGATAGGGTATAGAGTTGGAGAAGCCTGATGCTAAGTCCTAGCCATGTATACAAAAGTATCTTAGTTTTGATTATAGAAGGTCCTTTTCCTTGAGCTGTTCTGAGTCTTACATGAAATCATATCTCAGTGTTCAATTCCCAGTTCACTGTCAGCACTCTATAAATGTTACAGTGATTATATCATGGAATCAGTGGACTCCCTAAGTAACAAGCCTTTTTTTATTGAAAGATCTTAGAAGATAAGCCACCAGATCTACAACATCATAATTTCCTATAACTGATCTCAGAAAGAACTTTTAAAGCCTAGTATAAAATTGACTCCTCCTGACAGTACCTAGGTGTAAAGTGAAGACAAAGCCTCTTCTAGTGGTATAGAGGGGAGAAATTTCTTCCTACATGGGTACTGTGAAAATGTGTCTGACTGCGTCATGCCTTTCAGAGTATTAAAGTCTCTAGCTTCACATCCATCTTTTTAGCCTTGGTATCTTTGCTTTCTTTTGTTTAGTTTGAACTCCATATTCCATGCTGGTTTTTGCAAGGAAGCCCCCTATTTTGGGTCACAAGGAACTGTACATGTTGCTGTGCTTCCACAAGTGTTGTGTAACAGTTACTCACCTTTCCTCAAACAGCTTCATAATATTAAGGCCATTTTCTCAGACCACTCCAGAGCCATGTCATCCCACGTACCTGCTGTAATAAGAGGAATAGAATTCCATGCAGAGGATCCATTCACAGTCCCCAGAGCTCCAGAGGAGCTCTGATTACAGCATTGATCATACTGCATAAGTCTTACATCTCTAAAAATATAACAATGATCAGTTGGAGAATCCCTGACTCTTGTTTTTTCAGTTTTAATAACTTAAGTAAGACATGTAGGATCTACATCCAAAAAATATCTTGGCTATATATAATAATTACTGTTATATATTATGTAAAATAAACTGGTAATAACCATTTTTTGCAGTTCTGGGGATTTAGCCCAGGACCTCACATATATTGAGCAAATGGTCTACCATAGCCTAGTCGACAATTTCTTACTTTTAATTAATTTACTTGTCCATCTTCCCAATAAAATGAAGTTCTTCTTGCTCACTGTTGGATTCCCAGCAATTGGGCTTGGCATAGTGTATTAAGTGAATGAATGAATATATAGCTGTCTATCAAGCTTGGTTGCTACGTTGTGACATGTTGATTTTATCTAAAAAATATTGGCCCATGTAATGCAGTGGTCTGTCTTCTTTTCAGCACCTTCTATTACCACATTAATCAAGTGGAACAATGTTTTTGTGGGGGTGGGGTTGCTTTGTAATTTAAAATCATAAATCTCCATATAAAGGAAACATATTTGGTCATTCATTAGTCATAACATGACTATTTTCAAAAGTCATTTAGGGTTACCATGAAAGGAACTATCTTGAATAAAAAAAATAACAACAGCAGTGTAAAAACATCACTTTAATCCCTTGCCAAATAATGATGAGAACTTGAATCCCACTATTGAGCCATGGATGTGACCAGGTACATGCAATGGATAAAGTTAATTCACAGTTGAAGAAATAGTTTTTAATCGTACTGTGTAATCTTACTGTGCAATCTTACTGTGTAAGGTTGCCCTCTCTATATTTCTCCATTCTTTTTCCATCTGTAGAATGAAATCATCCTCATAGAGTTAGTATGTGGGGTCAATGTTAGGGAATTAGAACATTTATCATTGTGTCCAGTACATCACTAGCAACAGCATATTAGTCATTATAGTGCCTTTCCATAACATTATGTAGTCCATTAGTCTGTGAATTGGTTGGGTAGTCCTCCAGTCTGGAACAACTGATCTCTGCCTGACCCTCTCATGCACTATGGTAGTGCATTGTAGGATCTAGAAGCTAGGATGATCCTATTGTGTATTTAGCTGCTGGCAGCCAAGAACCCTGGCCCACTTAGTATTCTTCAAACTGTAGTTGTTGCAAAGTCCCCAGAGCAGTAAGAGACAGCAAGGTCCAATGCACAAAATAGTTTTCAAGGCTTTACTTGGATTACTATCACTAAATTTCCATTAATTAAGCAAATAACAAAGCCAGCCAGAGGCTGGCTCAGGCCATCAGTTTTTGTCTTCCTCATGTGAAGCACTCACTGGCCCTCTTCTAGTGCATTATTACTATCCCCAAAGCTGGGAATGAAAGGGGAAGCACAGCACAAGTGAGAGGATGAGAGGGAGGACTGCAAGAGGATGGGGTTGTGTATTTCACAGCTTCCACAGAGGTCAAGGAAATGAGAATAAGAGAAGATTATTGCAAGTTATTCAGAACAATACTTTGTAGGAAAAGTGTGCTTTGAAAGATAAATCTTTGATCAAAGAACATGAGGATTCCTCACTTAATTAAAATAAAATACATTTCTTTAACCCTTCTAATAATCCTTAGTATTCTATTATGCATTATTAATCTCCAAAGCAGGGAGAGTTACTATGTTTTCAAGCTTCTGTGATCAAGGAGTCCTTAGGTCCTGCAATTCCCTGGTAGATCTACTATTTTGAGGGAAAACATGTTGGAGCAGCTGGATAAGGGCTGAAGAATTTATTGGTAATCTATGAAGGTAAGATGTGGACGGTGGAAAGCATAAAGCAATGAACGGGCACAGCGGGCCTGTGGGACTGCTTGGCAAGCAAAGGACATAGGCAACTCATCAGTAACTGTCTCCGTATTAGTCTTTGCAAAGTAAACCTTTTTTTTTTTTTAACCATTATTCATCTACTAAAAACAAACCAACAAAATGCAATAGGGGTTGCTCACCTCTGATGGATTGAAGCTCTTGGCTTTAATGGTCTAAGCTGTCCTTCATCATGCCTTCTGCCTTTCCTTCTTGCCCATTCATTCTCTCTACTCAGTGTCTTCTGTAAACACCCTGTACAACTTGCTATCTGTAAGATGTATTGTGCATTTCCTTGTCCCTTTGCTTAAGCTTCCATCCTGATTTGCACCTGTTATAGCCATGGCTGCCTTCCCAGGCTCACATCATCCCTTGCTTTCTCTATAAAGCTTTCCTTAGCCATCAAGCCTCAGGGGAGATCATTGTTCTTAAACCTCTAGACCATAACTTCTGAAGGACTTATGAAGTGAGGATGATATAATCTAGAAACATAAAAAGCTTGGTCATACCTCCACAACACTGAATTTCCATTTTTTTCTTCCCGTGTTTATACAACCTGAAAGTAAAGAAAATATGTGCTCTTCTGTAGACTTGTACTATAACAATGGGTGTCATTACTCAGGCATGTGTTGTCTTAGATTATCCCACAAACATCCTTCAGAAGGAAGTGTTATTAGCCCCATATTATAGGGGAGGAAACTGTCTCAGAACATTCAAGTTACTTGCTCACGTTTGTGATCAGTTTTCTAGCTGATCAAGGCAGAGGCAGGTCTACAGCCCTACTTACCAGGCACCAAAGCCTAGGTTGTATCTCAGCATATCATCAGTACACTGGCCACAAGAAATTTAACGGCATTAAACTAAAGCTTAGAATTCACACTCTGCCTCCTCACAGCAAGAATATGTCAGCAGCAGAGGAAAGCAGAGTAGAAATCTAGTTATGGCTTGCAAAATTTGGATAGTATTACAGTTCTGGGTATAGTGTAAGTAAGGACTATCAGCCTAACTCCTTCTTTCTAGTACTCATCCCCCAACAGAGCCTATTTCTTTTTCCTTGTTTCTTCCCCTCTATTGATTCAACAGCTTTCACTGTGGTTGTTTATGCTGCTTTCAATGTATTATAAAGTTATTCACTCTCCACCTTCCTGCTCTGTGTATTTTGACACAATGCCTTTCACAGAGCAGAGTGTATATTAAGCATATTTAGCAAGTAAAGTTGACTGGAGACATAGTTGTGAACCTGCCCTAATAGTCCAATCTTCTTGAGATCATTCTTGATCCTAAGGAAAGAGGAACTCAGGAAAGTGACAGAGACAGGTCAGGAGAAGTGGGAAAGGAACTGTCAACATTTTAGATGTGAGCAGCAATGGAGGAAGAAAAGAAGAAAAGATTCAAAGTGATCTTAGCTGATAGATTGAAAGATTATGCCCAAGACAGAAAGAGACATTCTCCTTCCCCATGACTACTTCATTTTGAGCATGGAACAAAGATTCTCTAGGTACACTAGGCAAAAGCATTTTGGGAAATTCATTCTGGAGAGAACTAAAGTACAAGAGGGAAAGATTTGCCCTCGTCTCTCTGCAGAAGAGCTTTACTGTCCTGTGGAGGAGGAGAAATTTGAGCTGAATGTATTTTTGGTTGGTACAACTTTAAGTGCTCTGTTTGATAGCAGAGTTGTTTGAATGGCCTATTTCATAACTACACATAGCTTTCCCAAATAAATGGTGTCTGTAGAATGTTCAGGTTAATGCATGAGTCCAGGATTCAAGAGTGTTTGTGCTTAGAGCGACTGAACCTTCTTTCTTCATAAGTCATCTTGGCATTTTGTCAACAAGTTAATTTGCTTTCCTAAGAAACTAGATTAATACTTCCTGTGCTTTGTGCTATTCACAGATCTACAATGCAGTGAGAAGAAGAGAAGAAACAGAAGATATAGTTGGATCTCTTCTCCATTTCTTCACAAAATTGTCAGCCTCCAAGACAGTCCATGGAACGATTCATGTTTGGCCATGTGTAAAGCAGTGTGTCCGAGATACCACATGTGAGTTCCGTGCCACCTCCCAAAGGACTTCCCTATCTCAGTACATCACCGGTTCCCTCCTAGAAGCAACCACCTCTTTAGGAGCAAGAAGTTGCCTTCTTAGTACTTTTGGAGGATCCACTGGACGAATGATGCTGAAAGGTAATGTGTAAAATTTTACTTTTAACTTTATGTCTTTGCCTTCAGAGAATAATCTGAGGTAGCATAAAATGCATTACCTAATGAAAAATTGAGTCACATATCAGCAACTTTAAATAAAAATAGCTACTTGGGGATGACATAAAGTAGTAATCTCCTATTAAATTCTTGTAAGATATAAACATTCCAAGTTATAAGTGTTATGACTTTGAAATTTCTCTTTTGACAAATTAAAATGCTATCTCTGATGTTTTGTCCAAAATGATACAGGCAGGTGGTTTCTCCTCCTGGTTGTCTCTGAGATAAATCAATTACTATAACAAGATATTTTAGTAAGTGATCGGGGCCATGTGATTACTTTGAAAACCAGAAGTGGTGGGAGCAGAGTGAAATCTCACTTCATACAGTTCATACATAGTTCCTAGGAACCAGAAGAATCAAGGGTCTTCTTCTAAGTGAGTCCCATCTTAAAGGACAAGATAGGGAGGCATAGAGATGAAAATTGAAAGCTGATGGAAATGGGGGTCCCTCTACATCTGAATATCCCTGCTACTTCCCACGAGTAGCAGACAGGCAGGTCAAAAATGGCAGTGCACCAGAGACCTGGGAGACTCCTTCACTGTACAGCTGTCACAGATCCCTTGGCAGCCTTCCCTGGCAGGAAGCTACCAGCCAGACAGCGACCATGCAGAGTTGTGTTGTGTTCCAGTACATTTGGACTGCCAAGGGCTCTCTCAGACATCCGGCTGTTTATATCAAGGAGGGTAGTTGTCCCTCCACAATGAGCCAGGGCTAGCAGGATTGTGACCCTCCTCCTTATCTTCAACCTCCTGTGTGACACACACACACACACACACACACACACACGCACACACACGTCCCTAAGGGAAGTACTACCACCTGCCTGTTTACTATGTTGGGTACCACAGTGGATAGACTTCCGGAATCACATTAATTTCTGAGGATTGGTTTGAAAATATGAATAAATAAAAACACACACCATGGGAACACAAGTCCAAGACACTATTGGGGAGAAACTGGGTTAGACATGTCTTTTACCCATTCCATTTTAAGCCCCTGCTTGTTTGTGAAGGGAAGAAAGCCTAAGTCCAGCCCTCATAGTACTTATAGTCTATACATGGTAAGTGGTTTTCCTATGCACAGGGTTCAAGTTTTCTCTGCACTCATGTGACCTCCAGACATACTCAGCTTTGAATTCTCCATCAGTGCAATTCCTAGGAAGTTAAGATGTGATAAGCAGGTAGAACTGGCATTTCTTCTATGCATATCACTATATGCAGGACCTCCTCATGAGAGTTTACCAATCTGTACTTATCAGACACCCACTATGTGCCCAGGGGAGTGTAGGAATGATGGGGGGAAAGCCTACTAAAATATTAAATCATTTTACCTGTCTTTACGGTGTTTATGAGGAGTCCAGATTTGTATTCACCAAGTAATCAAAGAGTAACAGGAAATTGTGAAGAGTTAAATGCTATGTGGTAAATGTGTAAGTGGCTCTACATGTAGGAGAGGAAGTTAATGTTCTGTATGATGAATGGCTAGGCCTGGAAAGTGAGACCTCAAATATACAATGAAGCCAATACAAGCTGCTTTCTTTCCTATTGAATTTGCTAAGAGAAGGAAGGCAGTCAGCCTCCAGTCTTCCACAGACCTATAGGGAGGAAAACAGGGCTGCTGATCAGTCTGTTGCCCTGGTAGTACCTTGATCTTGATTGCTGTTTGCATTTTTCTGCTCAGAATAGAATCTCATAGGTCATCATTCCTAACCTAGAGACTTATTAGACCATCGGCCAAGGTGATCTTTCACTTGGCATTTTACGCAAGACTTAGGAATTTCTGTCACTTTTCTGTTTTGCAGCTCCGTAATAGTTTCTGTAAGTAAGTCCTGTAGAATAATGTAATTAGTTGGTTGCCCTCTGGTCTGGGCTTCTTTTTGGTAGCCTCTGGCATGTTCTCCTGGAAGCTCTTTTCAGCATCAGTTCAACTGTTTTGGGCAGTAAATTCAACAGTATTCCACTGTGTAAAATACACAGCAAAACTATGATGGATGTTCAACAGAGCCATTCTACATTGTGTGCATATTTCAGAACCTTGTATTGCAAACAATACGTACATAAAGTTTTATCAATTAAAAAATTAATTTAAAAGAAAATCCAGATGGGTCCTCAAGGTCACACATATTCTCAGGATCTGTAGGATCAGCTGGGACCACTTTTAGGTTTTCTGCCATAGTTTTTTGGATCACAGGTGCATACCTCCATGTTTAGGTTCACTCTGTAGATTCAAGATCTCTTGGAATTTTCTGTTCAGGCTAGTGTGGCACCAGCCATTCTTAGCTTCCCATAGCTGGGATGACGAGATGACACCAATACATCCAGCTATGGGTTGAGGATGGGTCTTGAAAACTTTTCTTCCCAAACTGGAATTGAACTGTGATCCTTTCATTTTTTACCTCCCAAGTAGCAAAAATTATAGGTGTGACCTACCAGTGCCTGGCCAAGAAGAGATAAACATATAGAGAGCCTTTTTTCTGCCAAGGGCTATTTGGATATATATATATATATATATATATAATCCATTTTTGTAAATTGTAAAAAACATTTTGTGGGCTATAAAAAGCCATCAATACAGGCAGATAGCTGCAGGCAGCCAATGAGAAAAATATATATCTGTCCTGTCCTGTGCAAAGATAGAGGAGGAAAGGAAAGTGTCCCAGGAAAATGCAATGTACCTGTGAATGAAAATAGCAAAATGAGAGGGAGGAGGTGACATTGTCCAAAAAGAAATGTACTTATTGCCTGACTTATGTAACTATAACCCCTCTGTGTATCACCTTTACAATAAGCAAGAAAGAAAATAGTAAAATAAAACTCACTGAAAGCTTTTGAATAATAGGGGTACTGTGGATGGGTATAGTGAAAGTAAGTTGATAGTCTCTAGGGTTTGGGTTCCTTTCTTTTTTTAAAAGAATTAAAATTCAGGAAAGTGTTTAAAGTAGACAAAGCAGATTTATGTGAAAATGAAAGAACAGAAACTAACTCTTTATGCATGGAAGGGACCCAGAACTGGAAAGCTGAAGTCTGTCTCTCCGCATTTGCTAGATATAGAGTCCTTGGCTCTTCTTCCTAAGGGTGTGCTCCTGGTCTAATTGATCAAGGGGTGGACATGGGTCGTATGGAGTTCATGATTGGTGTCCCTCCCACCATTTGAAGTATAGCATGGAAGTTTCGCTATGATTGGCTCTTCCATCTCTGCTCGAGTATGGAAGGGGCTTTTGATTGGAGGACCACACACTTGGCCATGATTTTGAAGGGTGAATATAGTTGGTGCCCAGATCCCAGAGGGCTGATGGGAACAGGTGAGTGTTTTTGCTGTATCACTTGTGCCAGGTTAGAACCAATCTCAGCTGACATTTCCTGTTCCTGATTACCTAGCCAGGAACACTTAACTTACCCTCAAATGAGGGTCAATCTGATTAAAATATTGTACATGTGTGTGAGAGATATCATACACATATATTTTCTTTGAATAATTAACATACACTAAAAAATAATAATAAATGACAGGAATGTAAAGCAGATCCTGTCTGGCATAGAGGTACTAGTGGAGGTAAGAGGGCAGATATGAATGGAATCAAAGTACTTTATGTTCATGTGTGAAGCTAGAGCAGGAGGCTGAGATCTGAGGATCGCAGTTCAAAGCCAGCCTGGGCAGGAAAGTCCGTGAGACTCTTATCTCCAATAAACCACTAGAAAACCAGAAGTGGTGCTGTGGCTCAAGCAGTAGAGTGCTCATCTTGCATTGAAGAGCACAGGGACAGCACCCAAGCCCAGAGTTCAAACCCCACGACCGACCAAAAAAAAAATTATATATATATATGTATACATATATATATGTATACATATATATATATATATATATATATGTATACATATATTCTCTGGAGACTTTGAAAGAACTTTAGCCATTTCTGAGATTTTAGATGTTGGCATCCATATTTCTTTGTTATAACTGATTGTATTTGGAGACTCAAACCTATAAGAAGAGTCAAAAAATTATTCCAGTAAATTTTCCCCTTTTAAAAAAATAATGCTTACAAATGGAATGAAGAAGGGAAAAGGGAAACTTTACAAGGCTTAGAAAGTTTCCCAGAGAGAAAGGGAAAGAAGAGGGTCAGAAAAATGACCTCTTTTTCATGGGAAAAAAATAATGTTTAGTTTGTTCAAAAATGAAATTGGGAAAGGTAGTGACAAAGGAGGAAAGTAAAAGACACATTCTGATGATTTCACTTTCATGAGGCCCCTCACATAGTCAGAATCTTGGATACAAGATGTAGCTAGCAGTTTTGAGGATCCAGGATAAAAAGGGAAATGGGGAATTAGCGTTTGGTGGGTTCAAAGTTTCAGTTTAAGAAGAGGAAAGATTCCTGAAGATGAGTCATGACCCCTCCCACAACAGTGTGAATGTATTTAATACTAATGGACTGCTCTTAGAAATGTTAGGATAGCACATTTTATGTTGTGTATATTTTTCCTTTATTAAAAAGGGTAGGGGGAATTGCAAGGGAAAGAAGGGGTTGGGGAGAAGGAGTGGAAGGTTAGATAGGATTTTAGTCTTGGTCTTTTGAGGTTAAGAAAGAATGAAGGAACTTGTCTCCTGAAAATAGCTGTGAGCAAATGAGGATCATAGGAGCTTGCAGTAGGTGAAAATGGGAAAAGAATGTCCAGCAGTCTGCTGCATTTAATCATTATGCCCAGACCATGAGTTTGTAACTCCAGTCTTGGTTATCCAGAATGCTGTAGCCTTACAGCTCTACAAGGCTGAGGCAGAAACAGCCAACAATCAGCTCAAACACATCGGGAGTTCTGCCTTCAGGATCCTTGAAGATAGATTTAAGTTGAATAGAGAGACATTTTCTCATAGGCAACATTGATTAGCCAGGGTACATTTAATTACAAGGGTATGCATGCCATCATAGAATGTAAAACTCAAAAGAGACGTCCAGTAGTTGACACAAATAAGCTCTTTCTATAAGGCCATAAGTTGCTATTAATATGGAAGCAAAAATGTACTTTTATAGAGATTTAATATTCTTTGAAAAATAAAGAATATCTTGTTTTTAGTATAAAAATCTGTTATTTTTCACTGCAGTAAGTATACCCTATTTGTGTCTTTTTTTGGGGAGGGGGTCCGGTTGTGGGGCCTGAACTCTGGGCCTGGGCGCTGTCCCTCAGCTCTTCAGCTCAAGGCCAGCACTCTACCACTTAAGCCACAGTGCCACTTCTGGCTTTTTTTTCTTCTGTTTATGTGGTGCTGAGGAATCAAACCCAGGGCCTCATGCATGCAAGGCAAGCACTCTACCACTCTACCACTGAGCAACCTTCGCAGCCCCTATTTGTGTCTTTTCTAAGGTTATAACTTTGAATGTAAAAATAAGAAGTCATAGTAAGAACATACACACACTTGAAATATATGGCTACTCATAAATAGCTTAGTTTATAACAGCTGCCTTAGTTGACTTCCTCATAATCAAAACAGTTACCTTTTGCATGCCTACTAGGCAGGGAAGACATGTACATAGTTCTAATTCCAAGATTTCAGTTTATTTAAAGAAATGCCCCAGCTTATTGGTTTTGTCACCTTGATTTGTTTCTAAAAGTATCTTTAATACTGAGTGTGTTTTTCTACCAGATAATCAACTAAGAAATGTTCATTAGCTGGCCACTGTGGTCTTGTGCAGCATTACCTGTGGGAAGAATGTAAAATCTCACATTTGAAAATCTTCAGCTTGGTTTTCATTTCATTGAGAATGCCATGTTGGGTTCCTGGCCTAGCGAAGTAGCCTTCACCACCTAAAGAGCATCCGTAAAGAGCTGGACTACTGAGTTGAAGGTGGTATCAGTAGGTTTTGGAGTCTACAAGTTGGGTGCGCACTAGGGAAAAACCCTCTACCTTGTGACTACAGGTGATCAGGTGGCACAGAGTACGACTTCACATCTCCTACAACCCCAAGTGACCAGAGGCGACCATGGCACTCCATGCCAAGGTATGAGTCATTCCGGTTTGACCTGGAGAGAATAGGTGTGTCCAGTTCTTTTATTTGGCCTGATTTTGGCCTCAGACACTAGTTTATGAAAAGAAAACATTCTGTTCTGTATGTATCTCAGTAAAAGTGTTGACCCAGAAGTGAGGGAAATAAATCAGATAGTTAAGAGCGGGTTATATCCTAATCACTGAGTTCAGAAAGGTAACTGATAAGGATAGCAGTGCTAGACAGGTACTCAGGGTTTCAAATAAAAATGTCAAAACTTGGCTACAGGTTCCAGAAATTCATTTGCGAGATATTTATTTGAATTTGGTGCTCATATCGAATCTAGCAGAGGTAACATTCCCTGGCTTCACCCAAAACTTAATATCAAAAGTGAAAAGACAGTCCTGAAAGGTAATTTCTCAGTGTTGCTAATTAAATGTTTCAGAAAAACAAGCTAACGTGAGAAATTGTTGTTTATCTTGAATGAGGGAGATTTAATTAGAGAAACTGTACTCTCCACCCCCAGGGGAGTCAGGTAGTTCATCTGAATTGGAAGCTAAAGAGAGAAGTTTACCATAGTGAAGTTAAAAAGATGGCCAATGGGAAAACAAAACTATATATAATGTATATATAGTATATGTTTTACATCATTATATGTTCTGTATTTTATATAATATATATTAGTTTTGTAATACATGATCTTGCAATAATTGAGATGATAGAGTACATTTTTCTCTTTTTATTTTTTGCTGGTCCTGGGGCTTGAAATCAGAGCCTGGAAACTGTCCCTGAGCTTCTTTTGCTCAACACTATCATTCTACCACTTGAGCTACAGTGCTACTTCTGGCTTTTCCCGAGTAGTTTATTGGAAATAAGAGTCTCACAGACCTCCCTGCCTGGGCTGGCTTCAAACTGCAATTCTCAATTCTCGGTCTCCTGAGTAGCTGGGATTACAGGCGGAAAACACCAGCACCTGGATAAAGTAGAACTTTTTTTTTTGTTGGCTATGGAGCTTGAACTCTGGGCCTGAACGCTGTCCCTCAGCTCTTCACTCAAGGTTAGTGCTCTACCACTTGAGCCACTGTGCCACTTACAGTTTTCTGAGTGGTTTATTGGACATAAGAGTCTCATGGACTTTTCTGCCCAGGCTGGCTTTGAACCACAATCCTCAGGTCTCAGTCTCCTAAGTAGCTAGGATTACAGGCGTGAGCCACTGTAGCCCTGCCTAGATTTTTTATTAAGGGAATGTACTCATGAATTAAGGGGTAAAAAGTGGAGCTGTGACTCAAGTGGTAGAGCACTTACCTTGAGCTGAAGAGCTAAAGGACAGCACCCAGGCCCAAAGATCAAGCCCCAGGACTGAGAAAAAAGAAAAAAATTCTTCAAATAAGGGGTAAACAATTTTTAGAGTAAAGTATGGGATAGGCTCAGAAACCTGTAATAGTGTTACCTCCAAGAAAAACCATCCACTTGCCTCCATCTTCTCATCTGTACTGTTGCAGTTCTAATTTCCATGTGCATACACTCTATTCATTCTTTTCAATAGAAGGCACTGGGAGCTAATGTGAAGATTCTGATGGACCCAGTCCTCTCATTTCCAATACTGATTATCAGCAACAATGAAAACTATTTGGGCCTCACATATTGACTGTGGCTCTAAGTACCAGCAACACATAGAAGTTATTTAGTGGCTGAAGGCTGCCCCTTATAACTTCTTTAGGTTGATTTTCCTCAGTCCTGCTGCACCAGGCCATTAGTTCACTCATTTACTTAATATTTGTTGAATACCTATACAAAAGGGTGTGACAGTTAAACAGGATATGGTCTTTACTTTTAAGGAATGTGCTGCTAGTGGAGGAGGTGGACAAATGAACATGCAGTTTTAGTATGCTATAAACGATGTGTCTAAATAAGCAAAGGACATTGGAGCCCAGAGGAAGTCCCGGGAAAATCTTTTTTTTTTTTTTTTTTTGCCAGTTGACTCTGGGCCTGGGCTCTGTCCCTCAGCTCTTCAGCTCAAGGCTTGACCCAGAGCACTACTTCTGGCTTTTTACTGTTTATGTAGTGCTGAGGAATCGAACCCAAGGCCTCATGCATGCAAGGCAAGCACTCTACCACTGAGCCAACTTCCCAGCCCCCCCCTGGAAAATCTTGATTGAAGTCTTGGTCATTAAAACCAGTTTGAGCCTGCAGAAATGTGTAGGTAAAAGTCTTCAACTGGGGGATATGACCAAGCCCTGGTCTTCTCTGCTGATGTTATTTCGGTTTGTCCAAAGTAAAAAAGACACTCCCTCCCAATACTGGGAATAATGTATAAAATCTATAATTGGTACAAAATTCAACATTCAAGTTAAAGTTTGTGCATTTTTATGAAGATGAGTTACTCATTATAATAAAATTAAATGAGGTTTTTTCCAGTACTAAAGCTACTCTTTTTAGTGTTTCTAGATTGTTTATTGTTTTAAAGGACTAAAGCTCATTTGAATGAGCTCTGAAAATTCTTGTTCATGGGAACATTCATAGAACATAATGGAGTATGCTTATAATCTGTTTATAATAACATGTGGGTCAGTAGCAAATATTTAAGAGTGAAAAAAAGAGATCTCAAGATACTCTGAGTCATTGTTTAAACTTCTGTTGGAATTGAGTTTTCAGGAAATAATTTTTGAAGAAACCAGTAGTAGAGTTAAAGTAGTAAAGCAGTTTTAAGGATGTTTTGTAGTCAAGTGAGCTGAGTTGTAATGATTATATTTAATCATTTTCAGGAAAGTCTGAGATTTGTTAACTGGAAATAAATATCTGCTATTATATGTGTTTTTAATGTTGTATATCCTAACACCAAAGTTAAAAAATGTTTTCTATAATATTAAATCCATCACTGAATGTGCAGACACCTGAACAAATGTGTCCTTCAGCACTTTCAAGCTTTTCTCTGAATATAGTGTGTCTTGTCTTATGTCTAACCTACAGCCACATTTTTAATGAATAAGAAAATACCTAAAAGTCCATTTTAAGCAAGTAGATGATCTGGGAATATGGAGGGGAAGGGAACTGCAAAATGTATCCTATACCTTGGGAATTCACACAGTATAGGCTGATGGACTATCAAGTCTAGAATCAAAATCCAGCCAGCAGAGACAAACCCAGTATTTGATCCCAAACCTATATGATTCCCAAACCTTTGCTTTAACCTCTAGGAGTCATTCCAGGTTTTATCCCACTCAGAGATACTGAGTTTTATGCCAGGTGTGTGTGTGTGTGTGTGTGTGTGTGTGTGTGTGTGTGTGTGTGTGTGTGTGTGTGTGTGTGTGTGTGTGTGTGTGTGTGTGTGTGTGTGTGTGTGTGTGTGTGTGTGTGTGTGTGTGTGTGTGTCCATTCACAGCTAAATTGTCAGAACACAGTCAAAAAACAGGAGAAACAGCAGCTCCTATCAGCTAACGGACCAAATGAATTCCTTTCTGCAAAAGAAGCAATGCAGGGTATGTTTGAAAAGGGTGTAAAAAGGGCAAAAAGTGGATGAATGAATAAGAGATCACATTCACACAGCTCCAGGTTAACACACACTTCTTACCAAAACCAAGAAAGAACATTTGAAGCATCTTATTTGTCCTGTATCACCAACATCAAAAGTTACTTTATCAACAGTGATCATTTTTAAGCCTTATTTATAAAAGTCACTTGATGACTGATTCTGGCCCTGCCCAATAAAGATGGCAGAAGCAGATGAGGATTTACCCCCTGGATCCACATTGGCCCCTGCTCAGTTCAAAGACATTTTGAGGCCACAGACAATGAGGTGGACTGCATGGAATGGTTTTTGTCCTTTCTGTTTCTGGGGTTGCCCCAAGAGCCCTCAGGTTCTTGGTGCAGTTAGCAAGGGCTCCCTAGGGACTCATCTTTATAAAGGAGGTCCACGTGTTGAAAGCGAGAAACAAGAAAGAGGGAAAAGAATGGCCCCAGTGTCTTCATTAGTCTTGCTTTCAAGAGTCTGAGGTGCTTCTCTGAATGCAGAGATGAGGCTGCCTTCACTCTGGAGAGGATCTTGTTTCCTCTGTAGCTTTGGGGAAAGCCCTCTCTCCCATAGTTGTCACAAACCTGCACATTAAACGGGCCATTAATGGAGGAAAATCACTTGATTTACACACACTTATTAAATAATCTGCATTGGCAGAGACCAGGAATAGAATAAACATTGTTTCTACCCACAGAGAACTTAAACCAAAATAATTGACAAACTGTAATGACAACATATGTTACAAGGAAAATGTACATGATTATGTGAGACCTTCAAGGGGAGATTTGACCCATGTAGAGAAGGCTTCCCTGAAGAAAAGACTTTTGAGCTGAGAGCTAAAGGTCCAGTTTATAGTGACTAAGAGGAGAGAGGCCGAAAGAGTATCAGGGTGGAAATGATCATGTGTGCAAAGATCCAGTGGCAGCAGGAAATATTGGAGGTATTGGGTGTTCATGGGTGCCAGGCACTATAAGTAGGTGTTTTTTGTTTTTAAAAATAAATTTTTGACCTTAAATCTCACATTTTTACATTGATTAAATTGAGACACCAAGAAGCAAACCAATTATCAGATATGCAGGCTCTTATGGTTCTGGGAGCAGAGGATGCTGTGGAAGGATCTTAAGCAGTAGTGATATGGTCAGGTTTATACTTTGAAGGACCACTGAGGTCAAATAAACCAGAGATGTACTCAGATGTATAGCCCCTTCCAATTCTTTTTTTTTTTTTTTTTCCAATCAGTCCTGGAGCTTGAACTCAGGGCCTGGATATTGTCCCTGGACTTCGTTGCTCAGAACTAATGCTCTATCACTTTGAGCCACAGCTCTACCACTTTGAGCCATAGCTTTCCTTCTGGTTTTCTGGTGGTTAACTGGAGATAAGAGTCTTATGGACTTTCCTACCTGGGCTGGCTTTGAACTGCCATCCTCAGATCTCAGCCTCCAGAGTAGCTAGGATTATAAAAGTGAGCCCCCCACACCTAGCCAATCCAACTGTCTTTGTACCCCAAATCAAACTATTAACATTGGAAATTGTCATGGATACTGAGTCTGAAAATGAATCATTATTCAGAAATGAAAACCAAGATTGCCCTAGCTGGCGAGCTACATGTTTCTGGGACTGGCTGGTCACCTAGCTCTCTCTCCTTTCTGGGAACTGTTTTCTAAGAAGTTGGATATAGAAGAGAAGATTGCAGTGTGGACTAGAGTAAGGAATTACTCCGTGAATGCCTCCCCCAATCTCGTGCTAAACTTAATGAGTATTCTAGTTTATAGCAGTGTTTTCCTCACATCATAGAACAAAATTAATACCAGGGCCATGTCTGTTTTTCTTTGTATGTAGGTAAGTTTTGAAATTGGGAAACTTTTCATTAAGATGTGGAATTCTGACTTTTGGAAATCTTGGGCCACCATCTTCCTTTGGCTCCATGGGGGTTGGTTCTGACCCACAGATAAGACACAGCAGCTCCATATCCCATACCCTTGGTCAATCTCATTCTTTTATCTGCCTGGCTCAACAGCCATCCCTATTTCTGAGACTTTGATTGCATTCTGAGTTCTCACGTGCTGTGGAGTACTTCAGCTCAAGGATTTGGGGAACCTGGCTTGGGAGTTGGGGCAATGGAAGAAGGAGCAGTAAGCAGTCTTGACACCAGCTTGTGGTGGGGTCTCCTTGGAGATAGAAGCAGGGAAAGAAGGCTCATGAGAGAGAAGGGATGTGTGCAGACCCTGGAAAACAATAAGGAAGTGTCCTAGTGGACCAAGTGAGAGGGAAGGTTCATTTGGTAGATGTGGCTACAAGTCAGGGAATAAGATGGAGGTTTAGACCTAAAGCATCAGAGAGGATCCTAAGAAGGCTGGATTTTAGGTCCCCAATGACCTATGAGGCCTGAGAAGCTGGAGGCATCTTCTGTTGGGAACAGAGTGGCAGTCACAAACCAGAGTGATTATTCTTGCATTGGGAATCAGTGTGTTCAAAATAAAGGACCAGAGGCTAGTATGAGCCCTCTTAGTTTTCTTTGGCACAAGGGTAGTAGTTACAGAAAAAGGACCAGCTTTAAAAAATACTCAACATCACCAGGAGAAAAACAGAATGTAATAAAAACTGCAGTTGGTTAAGAATGGAAGCACTTTTACTACAACATAGCACCATTGTAAAAAAAAAAAAAATCACCACAGTTATGCCAAGGGGTAGATGCAGCTTAAGTTCTCCCCTGAGTCAGGGCATTTGAGTGCTCTTGGTGTAGTCAGCTCAGCCAGAGTGGCTGGGAGAAAGACCTTCTTGGGGCTGACATAAAGCATAGATCTTGCCCAAATGTGGAAAACCTTTAGGGACACTAAAACCATTAGGGATCTGTAGCCCTGACATGAACCAAGCAGAATAAGCAAACCCCTGCCCAGATTGGAACTCACAGTTATCCAAGGGGACGGCTATAGCCCTCCAGAATCTTTGCGTGGGCTGATGTCTTGTTTTAGCCTTGTAGCTGGAGTCTGATGAGACTTTACATGTGGTTCACTTTGTCCTTTTTCAAAATATCTTAACATCTAAGTTGCCAGCCTACAAATGGCTTGTTCTCTGAACGATAACATATACATTTTTTTTTCTATGAATGGGATGTTAAGATACAAGTTAGACCTTTTGGAAGCATGTTACAGCTTCAGAAACTGGGTTGGAAAGACTCCAGAGAGCATTCACATTTTCCATGGGCAGGATCTTGGTACATTCCCAACCTCCATTCCTATTTTCAATATGTTTGGTCACTCTTGACAGATTAATAGTTAACTTTTCTATATAGCACAACTCTGTCAGTCTCCACATAACAGTTAAATGGCATCATTTTCATACTATTTTTTAATCTCAGTTCTTAAGAAAATTGGGGCAGGCTGATTAAAGAACTGTGAATGTTTATTTCTTCAATAAGAAATCACTTTAGTGCCCACTGAATATCAGATGCTATGCTAGGCACTGTTTGGAGACTGGTGGGAACTTGATTAAGGAATGAGCCTTAATTTCCTCATAGTCTCTGAAAAGGTGGGGATGGACATTGAAAAAGAAAAACAAGGCAGAGTAGCTAAGAATAGAGTCCCTGATGTTGACAAATTCAGAGCTTACAGGAACAGATTTTAAACTATACCAAAGCTAGATTCAAGCCCTTACCTTCCCTCTGTTCCACCTATAGAAAGTCAGTATAATTGAGCCTGATACAGAAAACATTTGCATAGCATCTGTTACAGCCGTGTTCTAGCTAGGGGCTGAAATGGTAGAGGGGTAAATGCACCAGGCTGATGATATGATCCACAGCAAGACATGTGAACATGTCTGTGTATCACATTGCAATGTGATGCACAGGAAACACAGATTAGCAGCCAAGAATGCGAGACTTGGTGAGAGACAGATGTATGGTATCACTGTGTGGACTGGGGCAGGTTCCTTAATTCCTCTCCTTTTAAGTTTCATCTATTTGCCTGCAAAATTGGCTAGTGCAGACACTTGTCTTATAGAATCATGATGGAATAAAAATTAATGAAATAATACATAGGAATAATGTCAAAAATTTGGAGATGATGCAAAGAAGACACTCAGAAATAGCAAGCACAGAGGTTTAGCAGCAGGGGCCCAAGGTGGGGAATAACAGGGTCAGGTTTGGCATGGGGAGGGAACATACAGGGAACATGCTGGGGTTCTGTGGTCTGGGAGTATTTGGAGATGTGTTGGGCTCTGGAACAAGGCAAACCCCAGGAAGATAGGGATCCAGGACAGCAGCTGTTCTGGTTCTTGCCTGTAGAGTATGTCTCTACCATCCATACTGAATTCCAAGGAATATCAGCAGTCAGCACCTCACCTGCCCTAAAACATCTCTCTGACTTCTCATCAAGTTCAACTAGATTTGGTCAGGCAGATAAATCTCTTTTCTCTCTCTGTAGCTCAGCCATTCATATAAATTGGTAGTTTTTCAATGCAAAATGTTTCTTTCGAAAGAAAAAGAGAGAACGGATGGAAAGAAGAGAAGGTGGAAGGAAGAAGGAATGAAAATGGGGAAGGGAAGATGAAAGGGAATGCAAGGATAACCAATTGTACTGAAACATATTCAGCAAGGCACAGACCAGTTACTACCTTATTTATCACAAGTGGTTTACAGGTCAGCCTTTCCAGTGGATTCTAGTCATAGGACTTCCAGTTCTTTCCTTACTTCTGCCTGAATGTCTGAACTTGGAGAGGTTAATCTGGCTGTCTGAGATGTCCCTTCCAGAACCTTTTGACCTCCCCATGGAGAGCTTCAGGTCTTTGATACCTTTGGCTCTATTTATTGTGCTCTACCTTGAGGTCTAATTCTTAGTCTAGAAAGTGATGTCAATAGCTTGTATGGTCAGCTCACCCAGTGTATTGAGTCAGTCTTTGAACCCTATGGCCCTGATGTGAGCCAGTCAAGTTCACTGAAAATCTGCTTCTAAACCCAGATTCCAGTTTTTGATTTCTGAAAATGATAGGCACCTAGTCACTGCAAGTATCACCACCACCACCACCACCACCACAGTGAAAACAACAGCCATTTGAGTCTGATGCCACGTGCTATACACTGTTCTAAGTGTTTCAGCAACACTACCATCAGGTGACTATAAGTGTGGTCCTAGATCCAAGACTCTCAGTCTCTTGTCTCACCTGAGATCACTTGAGTCAGAATCTGTTTTTTTTTTTTGGTAATAATAATAAAAAAATCTCCCCCAAAATGTAGATCTGAGTCCTGGCTAGAGCATTTATTATTTGTACAACTATTGTCTTTCCTCCTCTGCCATCTTTTTGTCTTACTCACTTTCTCAATCAAGTTTAAAATACTCCAAACTCCAAGCCAGGTGCTGCTGGCTCATACCTGTAATCCTAGCTACTCCACAGGCTGAGATCCAAGGATTATAGATCAAAGCCAACCTGGGCAGCAAAAGCTGGAAGTGGAGCTGTGACTCAGTGGTGGACTTCCAGCCTTGAGAGAAAAGGCTAAGGGACAACACCCAAACCACCAATGAAATGGGGGTTCTCTGTGAGGCCTTAGGTCATTCAGAGTGGCCAGAGGAGCATTCTGCTTGATGACTGTCCTGTAGAGAGAGTAGTGTCTAATGGGATAGATCCCTTCAGGTGAAGGAATTACAGAGAAATTAGATAGGGTCCACCAGCTGTCAGAAAATATGATCTCCTTGTATTTTTTATATTTATATGTAAGAGTAGACAAAAAGGAAATCACCCTGAAAGAAATAATAGACCAGAGAATACTTGGAATTTTAGTGCAACGAAGGAGCCTTATGTCTTCTGTACATTAATGACCTATTTCCTCCCTTTGCCAGCTCTTTTGCACTTAAAAACAAGTAAATATTAACACATGCCCAGGGTATGTGACCATCTTCCTGCAGTTTATGTGGAAACAGGCTGACCTTCCATTAGTTGCCCTCCCACCATGCTAAGTGTTTTATGTATATCTTGTGTAATTCTCAAAACAATCTAATGGGGTAGATTTATGATGCCCATTTCACAGATGAGATAATTGAGACAGGTGTTAAGTTAATGTCTCTACAAATGTCAGTAATTTAAAGATACAAAGAAGAAGGATAGCTGGGAGCTATTAGGCCCCCTGAGCTATCTCTTCTGGTCTTAAACTTGACTGTTGTAGTTCACAACTCAAGGATATCACCCTATAACCAATTTAGCAGATTTTTTTAAACAGGTTGTTGGAGGCCCATGTGGTGATTCTACACCTTTCTGACCTTAAAAGTGTGCCAACAACACACATAGGGCATTTTCATTGTGAAGAATTTAGGAATCTTGGCTTCTGCCCTCATCCTGGTGATACTTTATACTCCTTCTTTCTTGGAGTTCACAGGAAGTTGCCTCTGTTCTGAGAAGTTAAGTGTAGAATTAAGGAACTAGGGAGTAGCTAAGCAAGGTTTGAACTTGGGTCCATCCTACCTTAGAATCCATGCTCATAATTACTCCCTTTTATTTTCTATGAAACTGGGTAGGCTCCTTGCTATCTGCAATGGAAAAAAAGGTGTCTAGAACTCTCAGGCTTGCAGCCCTCATTTTCACAGTGAGCCCTGGAAACAGTCTAGTAATAGACACCAGGACTGGCAGCCTGAGCTATCCACATCCAGTTGAAGGAGCCAACACCTTTTCTGTCAGAGCTGCTAAGGCAACAAAGAGAGAAGCCAACAGCTGTCTTTCCAGTTCCTATGATTATTTTATAGGAAATCAGACAGAAACTGACCTCAGGAAGGAAATGTGAGGTCTCTCCCAGACTTGTATAAACCATGTTTGTTTCCTTTCCACATTTCTCTGGGCTGACCTCCATCCTTTGCCTACCTCCCACTGCCATCATGGATAGCATCTCACAGGGCCAAATGATCTTTCTGATCGCCTAAACTTTGGTCCAATGGGAATGTATGAAGGATTCCCCTTACTCTTTCACAGTATAGAACAACCAGGAATTTGGACAAACATATGCAGGTGGGAGTTAAGGAAAAACAAAGACAATATTCCTGAGACAACTGAAGGATAAATGGATGTAAACTTGATGCTGGCAAGAAGAAAAAAAATAATAAGTGTTTCTCAATTTGGGGGCTGGCAAAGTGAATTTTTTAAAAATGTGAACAGTTAGATATGATTTGGGCATCTTAATTTTGAGAACCTGGGACACTAAAGTAGACCTTCCCAATAGAAACATCCAGATTGGAGTCAGAGTCAGAGGTCGAAACTAGATTTATACAAAACTAGATTTATAAGCCATCTGCTTAGCAGTGATGCTTATGAGTTTCGGGGTTTTGTTTTGTTTTGAGGATAACAGATGGACAAAAGATTAAGGACTCTGAGTTCAGGCTGAGGGGTATCAGGAAGACCCAGAAACCAATACAATGGCTGGAAAGTTAAGGAGACAGCCATACTGAGTCCTAATACGGGGCTAAAGGAAGTTCCATGGAATTGAACTAAAAAGTTATAGAGCCAGGTGCAAGTGGTTCACACCTGTAATCCTATCTACTTAAGAGGCTGAGATCTGAGGATTGTGGTTCAAAGCCAGCCCGGGCATGAAAGTCTGTGAGATTCTTATCTCCAATTAACCACCAGAAAACCGGAAGTAAGGGTGTGGTTCAAAGTGGTAAAGCACTAGCCATGAACTGAAGAGCTAAGGGAAAGTGCTCAAAGGCAGAGTTCAAGATCCACGACCGACAAAAAAAAAAAGAAAAAATTTTAGATTACCAAGTTCCCTCTACATAATATACCCATGATGTCTCCAAATGTGACATTAGCAACTTTGTATGTTTTTTCTTTTCTGTTAAAGCTTAGTTTAACTTTGTCCATAAAATCTTTTACATAAATCATAAAACATAGTAAAAAATGTTTTTATTAACTACATAGTTAAGTATAAGGTAATTTCTGTATAGCTTTGTCAACTACCAGATTAATTACACCATCTGGGTTACATTTACATATTAGGCACTCAATGAATAATTTACTCATAATAGTGTTTGGTTGATAAATGGAACACCTCAAGTCTTGTTGCTTTCCAAGATGGTTTTTTATATAAAATTTTATTATAAAGGTGATGTACAGAATGTACATTTATATAAATCAAGTATTGATTACATTTGTTTGTGTTTTTTTAAATAATCCCATTTCAGTTCAAAGTGGGAATTTGAGTTTGCACATAAATTAAAGTGTTATGCCCAAATTACAAGAAATGATCAAAAAAGCATGTGTTTTGAGCCACTTGTCTTGGGCTTAGAATGTGGGCTTTACTTCTTATTGCCTGTAAATAGTTGGGCCAATTGTTTATCATCTGAGTTTCCTCCATTATAAAATTGAATTACCTTGGTAGAACTAACAAGATGCACAAATAAATTTATTTTTTTGTCAAGTAATGCACTTGAGTGGCAGTTCTATAAATGTTACTAAGTAATGTTATCAGTGCCATTATCATTGCCTGTTATGGAAAAAAATGTTTCCACATTGGTTTTTCTCATTAAGTAACTTTGACCTACCCCAAATCTGGTACAGGTCATTATCATGCAACTGTGTTCTAAATCAGAAATATTCTGTGCTGGTTTTCTTGTTAGTCATAAAGCTATTTTAATTGATATTGATATTATCAAGCACTGAAAATATGATTATAAGGACAAATGGTAGTAGAGAGTTCATGCTCAACATTAATTTAAAGATATATATATATATATATATATTTCCTTTAAAAAAACAAACTATTTTTAAAATATTAGATTGTTTGTGATTTGATGTCATGGTTACAATCACATCTCAGTTTGCCATCTGTTCTTGTCCAACATACAAGATCCAGTTAGAGCCAAGATTACAAACAGACAATAAATGTTATCTGGTTTTATATAAAGCTATTCTCATATCGTAATAGTCACATAACAATGGTTGTAAAGTTAAACATATGAAAAACAATCACTATAATACCTATAGAATAATGAGCAAAGCCCCACTATTGTTTTAATAGACATAGAGAAGTTAATTGACAAAATCCAACATACTTTCAATGAAAAAAAAAAAACTTTAGCAAAGTGGGAATAGAAGGGGACTAATCCAAACTGATGAAGTTCCTCTATGCAAAGCCCACAGCTACTATCATACATTGTGGTAAAAAGCGGAAAGCTTCCCAGGTAAGACCAAGAACCAGACACAGATGCCTATTTTATGCATTATTGTACTTAACTTCTATCCCAGGGCAATTGTATAAGAGAAAGAACTAAAATATGTCCAGATTGCAAAAGAAGAAGTGAAACTATATTATCAGATAACATTATCTCTTATATAGAAAATTATAAAGAAATCCACTAAAACATTATTAGAACTAATAAATTAGTTAAGCAAGGTAAACAGATCAGTTATACTCCTATGTACTAGACAGGAGCAGTCTCAAAATGAAATTAAGAAGACAGTTCTATGCCTGGCTAGCAAACACGAGGCCCTGAGTTCAAATCTCAGTGCCATAACAAAATTTTAGGAACAATTAACAAAGAAACTCCAATCTTGTGTTCATGGATTGGGGTGTCCAATACTGTTAAGATGGCAATACTTCTCCAAAGTGAACAGATTTTATGCATCCCCTTGCAGAATTCCAACTTAACTAACAAACTCTAAATTTTTGTAAAATTTCAAGGGACCTAGAATAGCTACAATAATATTTTGGCAATATGGGGTTTGAATTAGAATAATTTTAAAAGAAGATTTTTTATTTCAAAACTGACTACTACATTATAATAAATATTTCTGTGAATTCATAAAGACATGTATATAGATCAGTGAACTCAGGTAGCCCAGAAATAAACTTTTTCATTTGTGGTCAAATAGTTTTTTTTTTGTCAGTCGTGGGGCTTGAACTCTGGGCCTGGGCGCTGTCCCTCAGCTCTTCAGCTCAAGGCGAGTGCTCTACCACTTGAGCTACAGCGCCACTTCTGGTTTTCTGGTGGTTTATTGGAGATAAGAGTCTCACGGTCTCTCCTGCCCGGGCTGGCTTTGAACTGCGATCCTCAGATCTCAGCCTCCTGAGTAGCTAGGATTACAGGCGTGAGCCACCAGCGCCCGGCTGGTCAAATAATTTTTAACAAGGATGCCAAGACTATTCACTGAAGAGGGCACAGTCTCTCTTTAATAGGTGATGCACTGGGAAAACTGGATATCCACATGTAAAAGAATGAAGTTGGACCTTGACCTGATACCATATAAAATACTTAACTCAAAATGAATAAAAGACAAAACCAGGCACAATAATACACGCCTGCAATCCCAGCACTCAAGAAGCTGAGACAAAAATGGAAAGACTTGGAAAAAATTATATTAAGTGAAGTAAGCCAGGCCCAAAGAAATATAGGTCCCATGGTTTCCCTTGTTTGCAATGACTAGTACATGTCTAGGACAAGTAGAAAAGGTCAAAGGCTACGTACATATGACCACATGAGATAATGTTAAGCAAAATGTACTCTAAGACAGTGACACAAGTGGTTTTTTTTCTTCCTTGCTAGTGTTTTCAATGCACTATGTGATTCTTTTGTTTCTTTTGTATGTTCTTCCCCCATGGAATAACCCCTGTTTTCACTGGATTTGATGCCCATGTTCTGCATTTTGCATATACATTTTTGTAATTTGGGGAGGGGAAGGACTATAACGGAACGCTTAAATGGGGATGCAGGTTGACCCATTGTGACGACGACGATGAGATGTACAGGACACTATGTTGAAAACAAACTTTACAGTGTTGGGCTGGGGTGGGGGATGGGAGAAGCTGGGGAGGTGGGGAGTGAAGTGATGGTAGGGGGAAAACAAAGGAGGAGGTAACAGTGCTAGCTACGAAATGTACTCATTACCCTACTCATGTAACTGTAACCCCTCTGTACAACATTTTTACAATAAATTTTTTTTAAAGAAGAAACTGAGACAAGAGGATTATGAGTTCAAGGCCAATCTGGGTTACATAACAAGACTGCTTTCCTTAAAAAAAAAAAAAAAAAAGGCACCTGAACAAGACCTGAAACAAGAAAACATTTAGAAGAAAACACAGGGAAAAGCTTCACACCATTGAACTTTGCAATAATTTCTGGGATGTGATACCTAAAGGAATTCACAACAGAAGAAAAATAAATGGAATTTGGCTGGGAAGGTGGCGTGGTGGTAGAATGCTTGCCTAGCATACATGAAGCCCTGGATTCTAGTCCTCAGTACCACATAAACAGAAAAAACCAGAAGTGGTGCTGTGTCTCAAGTGGTAGAGTGCTAGCCTTGAGTGAAAGAAGCTCAGGGACAGTGCCCAGGCTCTGAGTTCAAGCCCCAGGACTGGCACAAAAAAAATTGGAATTGGGCTGGGAAGTTGGCTCAGTGGTAGAGCGCTTGCCTTGCATGCCTGAGGCCCTGGGTTCGATTCCTCAGCACCACATAAACAAAAAGAAAAAAGCCAGAAGTGGTGCTGTGGCTCAAGTGGTAGAGTGCTAGCCTTGAACTGAAGAGCTGAGGGACAGCTCTCAGGCCCAGAGTTCAGGCCCCACGACTGGACCCAAAAGAAAAAACAACAAAAAAAAATAAAATTGGAATTTATAAAAATTAAAAGCTTTGTTTCAACAGAGGACAAGATCAGTAGAATAAGGCAATAACTGAATGGAAGAAAGCATTTGGAAACTTTATATAATATGGAATTAAGGAAGTAGGGCTGTGACTCAAGTGGTACAGCACTAGTCTTGAGTAAAAGAGCCCAGGGACAGTGCCCTGAGTTTAAGCCCCACAACCGACAAAAAAAAAAAAAAAAAAAATGGAATTAATGCTGTGAGTATATAGAAAGCTAAATCCCTTGGTACAACTAATTAAGGAGAATTAAAAATAAATAAGTAATAAAAATAAACTTCCTTAGGGAGATAAAAGTAATTTTTATAAATAAAATACTTCAACAACAAAAAACAAACAATTGAGTTCAAAAATTAAAGATAAATAGACATTTCTCTAAAGAGGATATATACAAATGGTCAATAGCCCCATGGAAATATGATCAATATCATTTGTCATTAAGGAAAAAGTAAATTAAATCACAGTAAGTTACCACTTCATACCACTAGAATAGATAATAAAAGTAAATAAAGAAGGAGGTGGGGAATAAGAAAGGGAGGGAAAACAAATGTTTGGTGCTGCTGGGAGCATAACTTAGTGTAGCCCCAGAAAAGAATCTGAACATCATCAAGATTTATGTAAATATAAAAAATTACCCAAACATTAATAACAATATTCTTCATAGCAGCCAAAAATAGAAACAAGCCAAATGTGCATCATCTCTTAAATAAACAAAATGTGATGTATGCATACAATGGATGATTATTGAGACTTTAAAAAAGGAAGTACTGATCCATGCAACAATACCAATAAACTTTGAGATCATTATATTGAGTACAAGATGTTAGTCATAGAAGGCCACATGCTGATTCCATTACATGGAATGTCCAGAACAAAGTGTATAGGGCAGAAGGTAAATTAGTGGTTGTCAAGGGCTAATATTAGGGCAGGAAGAGTGAATGCTAACATGTACAAGGTTAGGCAGTTTAGAGGGTGATGAATGTGTTAAAAAAAAAAAACAGCTACAGTGATAATTACATGATTTTAAGTGTAAAATTGTACCCTCTATAAAGTAAGGGCAAGTCACATCTCAGTTATTAATTTTTCAATGTCTAAAAAACAAATAGTTCAGCAGCATTTTAACATTAAAAAAAATTAACAGCCTACTTTGACATCTCAGTGGGTTTGAAAGCTAGTTTTTATGTTTTTGTTTATTTCCTATGTTCATAATGCTTCTAGCATTTAATTAATGAGAGTTTCTCTCACCAACAACCAGCTCTCCAACTCTGCCAACAACGACTGTGTGTCTTATAATTCAGTTCTGACACTTTCTACTTGGAGAAAGTATGTTAGGGGCTGCATGTTAGGGATTTTGCCTCATAAGACCTCCCCTGCCCCCATACACACACTTCATAATCAGTCACTTGGCCTGTGGTGTTTGGGGACAAATTGGCTACAAATTGACCCTTCTCAAGTTTGGTAAGTTAATATAATGACTGACAAACTCAAAGAAACACTTTATCACTTCATTGTAAAGGTCATAGATGAACAGGCAGGTGAAGAGGTATGTAGGGAAAGGAAGGGCAGAGACCTCTCTCCAGATGTACCACTTTCCCAGTAACTGCATGGCTTCATTACCCTCAGAAACTCTATGGGCCCAATGGTTTAGGGAATTTTCTGTGAACATCATCACATACTTGTGAGCTATTATTACTCAGTCTTCAGCCCTTTCCTCTCCCCAGAGAATGAAGGGCTGGACTGAAGTTCTAGGCTTCCAATCATAGGTTGACCCTTCTGGTTACCACATTCCAATCCAGAGCTCCCCAGGAGCTCCCTGAGAGCTGCCTTTAGAACAAAAACCACTCCTGCCACTTAGGAAACTATAACGCATTTAGAACAAAAGATATCCCAGACATTCCTATCACTCCATGAGAGCTTTGTAGCTCTGCACCAGGAACGAAATACTTATGCATTTTATTATGGCAGATGTTCTCTTCATGGACAAACTGCAGAGGTAAGAAGAGCAGATGTTGGGATTTTTATCAGGCCTTTTTCAAATTAGGAAACCTATTGCTGCAGTACATAACTGAATGACAAGGACATCTTATTTTGTCCCTGAATAAATAAAATATCATTTGGGATCTTTTTATTTAAAACATGTTTTTATTATGGTGGGCACCATACTAGAGAGTGCAAGTTACAGGTTATAGAAACAAAGCAAAAAGTTTCCATTGCCTGAAATGGTTTGATATATGAGTAAGTTTCCCTATCTGACTCCTAAGATGAAAAGCTTCAGAATTCCTTCAAATGATGAATTCCTGGTGATGATTAAATGGCTAACTATTAAGAGCTGGCTATGTAGCAAACATTTACATTCATTTTCTTGTTTTATGATGTAGCTGTTTAGCAAGTCACTGAGCTGGGCTATGTCTCTTTGTCTGTGTGGCTCCTAAGTATAGTTACTGTATTTCACTGTCCGTTTGTTTTACTGGAAAGTCCTCCCTGTAGGCATGGACATATAGTACCGTAGATTCTAGCCACAACAAGGGAGCAAGGCCACAATATGGCCTGAGCACTTGGAGCCTTGAGTTCTGGTGTAACTTTGTCCCTTATGAGCTGTGTGGCCTAGGGCAAGAAGCATAGTCTCTCACAGGCGTGGTTTACTGATCTGTAAAATCCAGACAGTTTGTTCCAGTTATCCCCGTAGTTCCTTCTGCCTCAAACATCAGCTTTAAGTCCTACTTCATTCACCCATCACTGAGAGACATCTGACTGCGAGAAACTAAAAAGAAGGAAACCTTCAGGCAACATCATGGGATGACTTCAGGGTCTGAGCTTCGGTGTCACACTGCTGTGACACTAATCTCAGTGTGGTGTGATGCTGAGCAAGTTCCTTAACCTGTGTTCCCAGCTTTGAAGAGGTTGCTAATAACTATAGTGCTTTGCTGCCTGTGTCAGTAGCACTGACAGGGAGCCTTGTGGGTGTGAGCACTGAGTGAGATCTACAGAGCTTAGTGGAAGTACTGGCTCACAGTAAGTACTGGGGTAGTTAGTATATATTGCTCATTCAGGTTATAATTTATTATTGAGTATCATAGTTATCAAATAGAGATTGGGCTCTGAAGCTCAGGTGTCTTGCCGAGGGTTGGGTTCTGGAGCTGCTTGTATCTACTACCTAGGCCATCCTTCAAGACACATAACTGACACCTAGAGTCCTCACCATTAACTTTGAGTCAATGTCCCCAATACAAGACAACACATTATATAATTCACCTTAGGAATTTAGGCTCAATTGAATTTTTCACCCAGAGTAAAAACTGGGTAAAAAAAATTCAATTGAGCATAATAAGTAAATGATAGATGAATGATCAGTGAGCAGTATCAATAGATGGATAAGTGATTAATAAGAAGTACCACTACAATGGTTAATGTGCTATAAGAAAACCTTATTATATGGACGTTTCCCAATGTGAGAGTACTTTTTCCTCTTTCAGTATTTATATTCTAACATTAAGCACTTATAAAAATGTATTTACCAGATTGCTTATTACAGTAAATGCTTATACATTATTTATAATGGTCAAAATTACAAATGCAACACGTACTTCTAAAAAGTCATTAAAAGAACAAATATTATAAGTCTTGTTTCAGAGTTGAGGGAATGTACATTGTAGTCTTCAGTTACCAAAAAAACTATGTGGCTGGGGCACTAGTGGCTCACACCTGTAATCCTTACTACTCAGGAGCTTGAGATCCGAGGAGTGTAGTTTGAAACCAGCCTGGACAGGAAAAGCCATGAAATTCCTATCTCTGCTTAACCACCCAAAGGAAAAAACCAAACAACAACAACAACAACAAAACAAACAAAAAACCAGAAGTGGAGCTGTGGCTCAAAGTTTTAGAACACTAGCTTTAAGCAAAAGGCTTGGTCGGGGACAGGACCCAAACCCTGAGTTCAAGTCCTACAACCATAAAAAAAAATTAATTATGTATTCTCTTAGCCTACTGTTTGTAAATATTGTGTATATCTATAGTAACATGAAATGTTACAACAAAAATACAATCTGAAATTATTTCTTCATGGATTATTGATTACTTACATTTTCTTCTTTCTGCCCTTCTTTATATTTCCTATATTTTCATAATAAGCACATATATATCTTTGGAAACTGGGATGCAAAAGTTGCGTCTTATGACAATTATGTCAAAATTTTTTCCCTTAAGGTTCTTTAGTCTAATAGAAAGTTTCATCTCAACTCTGGTCTAGACATATTAGTCTTTTTCTTCTGTGAGTACTGCCTTAGAAATAATGTGTTTCATTGATTTTGTGAACTCATCTTTTTCACGGAGGCTGAAGACAAGCCAGGCACTTTTGTTGCAAGATTGATTTTGTTACTGAAAACCAGTAACAGATAATGAGAAAAAAAAATCACCAGTCAACTAACCATTTTCTGAACCTATCACTTCCATGTTAAAAGCAATTTTCAGCTTTGCCTGAGATTCAGTGTTTTTAAGCCAACTCTGAACCTTTGAAAAGAAATCAATATCTTTCCCTCTGTGTCTTATTTTATGTAATTGGAAGCACATCATTAAAACTACAATTGAAAATCTAATACATAATTTTAAAAAAAGTAACTGTCTATAAAATGCACCCAACTTTAATCCATTAAAATATATTCAAAAAATTTTTTCTTTCTTTTCTGACTGTAACTTGAAATATTTTTCTAAACCAATACTGCAGTATTAAAAAAAAATCCTGAGCTAAAACTGGACCCACTTTTTGAGCATGCAAAGAATCAGGTTTGTTCTCTGGGTGAAGTTTTGAGAGGTCATTTTTATCTATTTTTTAAAATGCTGTCACATGGGCATTACAAGAAAGTATGTACTAGAACTGTATGTACTAAACAGATATGTAAAGATAGACTTAAAATTATAAAAATTGTTTTCTGTACAGCAGCATTATTTTGTTATTCTCAATTTGCATTTTTCACTAAGCTTATGAAGACTTCCAATGTCATTACATAATAATTTACCTCACAGTCCATGTTTTTTCAGAAATCTGTCAGGTAAAACCCTAGATGTGGAATTGCTACACCAAAAGGTATGCATGCTTATAATTTGGATTTGTCTTCCAAGAAAGTTATGCCCCATTCCCTACCATCCAGTGAATGGAAATGAAAAATAAAGTTTATGGAACATGGCTGTGCAGCAGGTTCTCCCAGTTTTGTTTTGTTTTTGTTGTTTGTTTGTTTGGTCATGGGTCTATGAACTCTGGGCCTGGGCACTGTCCCTGAGCTCCTCAGCTCAAGGTGTGCACTCTGCCACTTGAGCCACAGTGCCACTTCTGGTTTTCTGGTGGTTAACTGGAGATAAAAGTCTCATGGACTTTCCTGTCTAGGTTGGCTTTGAAATGCAATCCTCAGATCTCAGCCTCCTGAGTAGCTCACAGGCATGAGCTACCAGCTTTTGATAGGATTGAGTTTAAAATCATGATTGCAAAGTTGCTCAGCTGGCTTGGAGAGGAGGCACTTAATAAATTCAGGTTCCTAAAAGTAATAATCCTAACTCTCTAACCTCATCCTTATCCCCAAAGAAAAGATATGTGTAGATTTATGCTAATTTATGCTAATTGTGGATATAAAGAAAAGGTGCATCATAAGGGGGAGTGTCTCAATGGGACAGCGTTGAGACACAGTGCCTGTGTCTCCTCTGTAGAAGATCCCTCAGAATGCTTAAGTATAAAAGAGGTTGTGTTTTTGGAGTCAGAACAGTATTTAAAATCTAGCTCTTAGTAGCAAGGGTGACTTCTTTCATCATTTTTGGACAGGGATACTTACAGGGTAACCTGTTGCATGGGATTCTTTGTAAGAATTAAATGAGTCCTTAATGCAAAGGACTAATACATAATGAAATGCAAGAGCTAGTTGAGAAAACTTTAGGATCCAAGCCAAGGGCATCTTGAAGGGTTAACTTGTTGACGCTTTTGTAGGAAAACTTGAGGTAATCAGTGTCATTTTAGTTAATAAATACAACGTACCACAATACCTTTTCCACCCACATTCTGAAACTCTTAGCACCTTCCAACATGCAGCATTACTCATATATTTTGCTTATTGTTGCTCTGGTGACCTTTCCTGTTCTATATGAATGGAGAGTTTTGGTTTACTAAATCCCAACAATAGGGTAGCCTGGAACATAGT
Organism: Dipodomys spectabilis; assembly: GCF_019054845.1. Lineage (NCBI taxonomy): Eukaryota > Metazoa > Chordata > Mammalia > Rodentia > Heteromyidae > Dipodomys > Dipodomys spectabilis. The sequence continues at coordinate 18,232,308 of NW_024870802.1, read as the reverse complement.
AGGCACTTGGTAAGTGAATGGATGATTTTCTACTTAATGTTTCTTGAGTCCATTCAGATGTACTGGCAGCTCTGAGGGCTGGCCCCTGGACTTTGAGCATGTCCAAGATAGCTCCAGCTAAGCCTACGGCAACAGAGAGTAAGTACTAGGCCAAGAGCCAGAAGCTTCAGGTTCTCTTAGCTTTTGCCAATTCAAGCACTGACCTCCCCAAGCTGGATTCATGGACAAATCATGTAACAGCTTTATTCAAACTTCATATTTTAAAAAAAGGAACAATGCCTATCTGTGACAGAAGCAACAACTTCTGTTGTCTTATGCGGAGATTATATTAGATTTTCTAAAATAAAACATTAGATACTCATATGAAGAATAGCAAGAAAGACTAAGTGCTTTTACTTTCAATAAGGACCAAAAAGCCAAAAAGAAAAAAGAAAAAGAAATGGAACATAGCAAGTTTTTCTGGACTCTGGGCCCAAGCTGAAGGCTCTTAGGTGTGATCAGGCTCTGAAGAGCATAGTTTTTCTAAGTGCTAACCTTTCAGGTAGGAGTTCTCTAAATGTACTAGTTGAACTGTTAAGGAAAAATACTCCAATTTAGAAGTGCATTCCGCAGATCCACTTGGGTATTTGAGGCATAGCCCTTCGGAATGAGTGCTTATAGACAAACTCATGGGCTGGTGATCACTGAGAAGACTTTCTGGGGATCCTTCAGTTGCTTCTCAGAGCAGCTTCTCAAGGGAAGACTTTGCCTCAAGATGAGGTGATAAATCCACTTGAGACCCAAAGTCTGGGATACCTACATCTGCCTTTTCTTCTTCATGAGCTACACATGTTTTCTAAGGTCTTCTGAAAAAAATGAAGCTTCCTTCCTGGTTTTCTACAGTGATGCTCCATCTGGGTGAATATAGGCTCTGGCCATGGGGAATACCTTACAGTTTTCAAAATAAGGCATAGCTTCTCTCACCGTTACTTTGTGTTCCAATCATGGCAGATTAAGTCTCTTGAAACCACCAACTTCACAAGCTTCTCTGACCTAGTTTGTTTCATTGCAAAGCACTGAGTGTGATGAGAAGCATTTGACACAGCCTGTGATTCTTGTGGGAATGGTACAGAGACGGACAACAAGGTTGAAGGGGGCTGCTATGTGATATTACAATATATTTGCTTTGTGGGGACTATTGAAGGGTTAGAGAAATCCTGCATTTAGGAGGAAAACCTGTTTAGCTTAAACCTAGTATTTATCCTTGATTATAAACCAAGGAATGAGGCTTTATACAAATTTGGTGTGATATGCTTGGAGATGCTGACTTTTTAAACTTAATTATATTGTCAAGATGATGTACAGAGTATTATAGTTACATAGGTAAGGTAATTAGTACATTTCTTGATTTCTTAAGAACTCAAGCAAAGAAAGCAAAGGACTGGTCTGAGTTGCTACATGCTACCATATAGTCATGATGACAGAAGAAGGGTCAAATCCTTACCTGTAAAGTCTAAAGAAGTCATTTTATTAGATCATCTTAAGTAAAGAAGCACACGGAATTGATTTATGCTAACTACAACCTCCTGAGATGAATCTATAAGTCAGGATACAAGGTAGCAGTATGCTGAGTGATCAGAACATGAGCTCTGGAGTGAAATAGACCCTGCTTATCCAGCTCTCTGACTTACTACTGATGTGATATGAGTGATGATACTGTTGATCTCTCAAAGTAATCCACAGGAAGCATTTAGTAGAGAAAGCTTTAATTTGAGCAGACACTGAGATTCTGAAGTTACTTAGGCTATGACATATCTTGAGACAGCCCTATTCTCCTATAGATGAACTGTTACAAATGAGCAAATGGGACTGAGCACACCAATTACACATGACATGGATGATTGTATTAATCAGAATTTTTTTGGCAGTCCTGGAACTTGAACTCAGGGCCTGGGCATTGTCCCTGAGCTTCCTTTGCTCAAGGCTAGCACTCTACCACTTGAGTGACAGCACCACTTCTGGCTCTTTCTGTTTTTGTGGTACTGAGGCATTGAACCCAGGGCTTTATGCATGCTAGGCAAGCACTTTACCACTAAGCCATATTCCTTGCCATGTCATCAGAACTTTGTTTTGAACTTTTTGTTACTTTTAAGTAGTGGTACAAAGGAGTTACCATTTAACAAGGCAGTTTATGAATTTATCATTGGGACCTTTTTTTTTAAGTGGTTTTGCAAGAGAAGATCCACAGATGCCATTGGGTCCTGTGAACTTTGCAGCACAAATGAGGAAGAAGGGTCAGGAAGCATAAGCTAATATTTGAGCCCATCACTGTGGCCATGTTGGAGATCAGGAGGCCAGAGGTATAATGTGCAACTGAGCAGTAGTTATGGTATGGGAAAGGGACAAAGGAGATAAGGAAGAAGCAAGAGTTAGAAGAAGGGGGAAATAACACCTTCTCGAAGTGTACAGCTTAGGGAACAGAAATCATGTCCCAAGAAGATTTCTATGATGTTTCTTTATAGTCATGGTACAAATTCCCTAAATATTCCTGCTTTGAGGAAGCCTGCATCAAAACACTACATGTTTCAAGGCTCCTAGCCTTAATTTGTGTTTTTATTGAGTGTGATATCACGCTTATATCGAGATACATGGGGTCAACTAGATTTATTAAGGTTACATTGACCAGACTTGTTTTTCTTCTTTCATTCATTTTGTAAAGATCTCCTTTATTATTAATTACTACCAGGCTCTAGATTTATTGTTCACTGTAACAGCATGTGATTCACATCTCAAGATGCATTGCAGATTCAAATGTATCATCTTAACATCATTTTTGTGTTTTATTGCATTATCTCTTTTACATTAGACAAGTGATTGTTTTATAAGATCTAGGAGTCATTTTTATTTCCTGTACAAAGTACTGCATTTTGAAATCATGTCTAAGAGTTGATTACTTCTGGAAAAGGTTATAACAGGTGGCTAATTTTACATAACCAAAATCTGCCCACCATTAAGCCACTCAATTTTCAGGAAATCTAGTCACTTTCTAAATGATTCAGAAAGTTGGAGAGCGAGGTTATGTTGACTAGATTTGGGCATCTGCCTTATTTTTAATTTTTTAAACACAGCTCAGTGAGAACCAAATATAGTTTGGTAGCTCCCACTTTTTAGTTCTGCATATGTTTGGTTGTTTGGTCCAAGAGAGTTAAAATGCATCGAACAAATTCCTTACCTTCTTGCCATTTATAATCAAAGAAAAGTGATCATTTAGATATTATAGATTTTATGATGAAGACAACGTAAGAACTTTTGTCTGGAATATGTTCGAAACAAACCAGACTTATATCAATGAAGAAACTTAAAGCTTTCTCTCCACAGTATTTTTTTTTATTGTGAAAATACCATATGGAGAGGTTACAATTACATGGGCAAGATAATGAGTACATTTCTTATCAAGCATTGTTGCCACCTCCTTTGTTTCCCCTTCCTATCCCTTCCCATCCCCGCTACCCCCCACCCCCGGCCAAAGCTGAAAAGTTCGTTTTTCGACATAATGACTTGTACATCTCATTGTTGCAATGGGTCCACTTGTGTCCCTATTTAAACTATTTGTTTTTTCCCTTCCCCTCCACAAATTATACCAACAGCAAATACAGTGAAAACAGGGGTTATACCATGGGGGAGAGACATACAAAGCAACAAAGAAATCATCTTATAAAGATGTTAGAAACAATCACATGAAAGAAAAACATTTGAATACTTATCTTGGGGTTCATTTCACCTAACATCAACTTATCTGACCTTTTCTGCTTGACTCAGACATATACTAGTTATTGCAAATAAGGGAAACCATGGGACTTATGTTACTTTGGGCCTGTCGTATTTCACTTAATATAATTTTTTCCAAGTCTTTCCATTTCCTAACAAATGGGGCAATGTCATTCTTTCTGATGGAGGCATAGAATTCCATTGTGTATATATACCACATTTTCTTGATGCATTCATCTACTGAGGGGCATCTGGGTTGGTTCCGTATCTTAGCTATGGTAAATAATGCTGCAATAAATATAGCTGTGCTGGTAACTTTAGTGTGGTCTTGTTTGTGATCATTTGGGTAAATGGCCAAAAGTGGGATTGCTGGGTCATAGGGGAGCTCTATGTGGAGTCTTTTGAGGAACCTCCAAACTACTTTCCAAAGCGGTTGAACAAGTTTACATTCCCACCAACAATGCAGTAAGGTTCCTTTCTGTCCACATCCCCTCCAGCATCTGTTGTTATTAGAGTTCTTGATTATAGCCATTCTAACTGAGGTGAGGTGATATCTCAATGTTGTTTTGATTTGCGTTTCTTTTGTGGCAAGAGAGGTTGAGCATTTCTTCATGTGTCTATTGGCCATCCTTCTTTCCTCTTCAGACAAGTTTCTTTTTAAATCTTTAGCACACTTATTTATTGGACAGTTGTTTCTTTGAGGATTTGTTGTTGGGGGATTTAATTTTTTGAGTTCCAGGTATATTTTAGATATGAGACCCTTGTCCTTTGTATGTCTAGTGAAGATCTTTCCCAATCTATGGGCTTTCTATTGATCTTGCTAGCTATGTCCTTTGCCATGCAGAAGCTCTGCAATTTCATGCAATCCCATTTGTCCAACCTTTCTTTGATTTGTTGTGTTTCAGGGTCTCTATTAAGAAAATTTAGGCCTGTGCCAAGGAGACCTAGGGTTTCTTCTATTCCATCCTGTAATGTTTTCAGAGTGTCTGCTTTGACTCCCAGGTCTTTGATCCATTTGGAGTTGATTCTGGTGCAGGGTGATATATAAGGATCTAGCTTTAGTTTTCTACAAGTAGTTAACCAATTTTGCCAACACCATTTACTGAAGAGGCTGTCTTTCTTCCATTCTATTTTTTTTTTAGCTCCCTTATCTAAGATTAGATGGCTATAGGTCTGTAGGTTCATTTCTGGGTTTTCAGTTCTATTCCATTGGTCCTGAGGTTTGTTCTTGTGCCAGTACCAAGCTATTTTGATTACTATGGCTTTGTAGTAGAGTTTGAAATTTGGTATTGATATTCCTCCAGCACTGTTCTTTCTGTTGAGGATTGTTTTTGCTATTCTGGGTCTTTTACTGTTCCATATGAATTTTTGGGTTGCCTCTTCTATTTCCTTGAAGAATGAGGTTGGATTATTGATAGGTATCACATTGAATTTGTAGATAGCCTTAGGAAGTATTGCCATTTTCACAATGTTGATCCTTCCAATCCAGGAGCATGGGAGGTTTGCCACTTTCTAAGTTCTGTTTTGATTTCTTTTTTCAGGTTTTTAAAAAAAGTTTTGTGTCCACAATATTTTTTTGTTTTGACATAGATTCTTGTTTTACAACCAAGAAGTGCCTGAAACTTGCTCTGTAGCCCAGACTGGTCTCCAAATCTTATTCTTTCACCTCAGCCTTATGGGTACTGGGATTACAGACAGGTGCTATCATGCCCTCGTCACAGTTCTTGAGTTATTTGTTTGTTTGTTTTAAAGCACTGGAGTTTGAACTCATGGCCTAGTGTTTTCTAAACTGATACAGAACCACTGAGCCGAGGTTCCAGACCTGTTTTTCATGATTATTTTTAGAATAGAGTTGCACATTTTGCCTATACATGTACCCAAGCCATAGTCCACTTAATTTTAGACTTCCCTTCTTTGCCAAGATAACAGGTGCATGTTACTAGGTCCAGCTTCCCTCCATGGAGATAATCTCATGGACTTTTCCTCCTGAGATGGTGTACCACTATGATCCTCCCAATCCCAGCCAAGCAGTAAAGGTCTCACAAACTTTTCTGTTTGGCTGGCCTTGAAGTGTGATCTTCATGTTGTCAGCTTACCAGGTAAGTATGAGCCACTGGTATCCAGCTTCCTATTTTTTTAATATACTGAAAGTATTTCTTTTTTTAAAAGGGGGGGGGGTGGAGCTCACTTAATGAAGTGGCAGATAGTATCAAGAACTTTGCCTGTGCAATTTCAGAGGCAATTGCACTGCTTAGGAGAGGCTGAGTTGAGAAGATAGCATCAAAGTCCAGGCCATCAACAGAACCAACATTGTGATAGTGATGTTTTGGATGTGGGGGAAGGTAGAGGACAAACTCAGGGATGATGAGATCAGAGCTCAGTGATTCCAAGATAGAGCCATTTAGAGTGATGCTTCCAAAGATTTCTGCAATGGAGATACAGAAAGAGTCTAGAAATACTGGGATCTAGAGGCTAAACAAGTTCTTCTATGAGATTTATTGTCTGCTGATCACAGGTGAGTGGTGAGAAATAGAATGCCATCAGAAGACAGTGTGCTTTATTTTAGCCAAGGGCCACTCCTGTGGCAGTATGGAAGGTGTGAAGGAGACCTCCAAGGAGGATCAGCAGGGAAGGGAAAATATACACTGGAGAACAAGGGCAGTTTGGACCCCAGGGCAGTGTGTCCTGAAAAGATTCCAAAGATACTAGTCACACAGAATGATGTCATAGACATTGTATAATGTGCGGCTCAGGGAACACTGTTGGTTAAGGTGACATAAACAGGTTTTTACTGCAAGCCCCTTCTGAGCCTGTACAATGTGCCAGTCCGCCTCAAGTTTCTGCAGGAAGAGAATGTGATGTGAATCTGTGACATTTCTCTTAACTTATGTGACTACAAAACTAGTTTCCTTTCCAAATACCAGTTTTTGAAGATCATACTTTAGAAAAAGTCTGTTCATCATAAATTTTTCCAAGTTAGTTGACCAAATGTGTAAGTGAATGAATGAACCATAGACAAGAAGTTAAGAGGCAGACTGGGAGGGTGTCAAAGTAAAGAGAAAATCATGCTGGCATTTCTAATTAAGGGAATCAATTTGAACCTAGGAGTCTCTGTCTTTGATACTTCTCTCTGTTGGACCCACCACCTTCTTTCCTCCATCCTCCTTCTACCTCTTGCTACTTGTTTTAAACCAGGGAGTGAAATTTATGTAGTCAGACATATCATATGCCCTACTCTCTTCATAGGTGATTCTGTTATGCAAACTCCCAAATGGTCCTTAGTGAAATCAGTCTTTGGGGGAGTAACACTGGCAATACATATCACAACATTTTGATACCTTGTGTACAGAGGTCCTAGGGTTTTCCTACATCTTCTATATGCTTACAACAAATATGCATGCACACAGGAACACCCTTCTTTCCTCTTCTATTTCAATTGTCTGCCCCCAAATCCACCCTCATTTCTTTTCATTCTGATGGTGAAGAAGGAAAAAAAGGGAACAAAGTGTCTTAGTGAGCTGGCTGGAGAATGATGTGCTACATCAATGCGGCTTCTGGAAAGAGAAAACTGAACCCTAGCCTCTGCCTCACAGGAGAGGACAGGGGTGTGGATAGAGAAGACAAACCTCAGAATGGTCTCTATAACAAAGAAGGTAGTGTTGAACTATTTACCAAGCAAAGGATCTGGCTAAGTAACAAGGCTTTGAATGTCTCCATTGTCAAGTATACCAACTTTGGTATAACCATGATTTTTACTGTTGTTGTTTCTTTTTCAGAACGCCAACCAGGAAGCTCAATGGCAAATTCCAGTGCCCTCCCTTCAAGTTCAGCTGGCATCAGCAAGGAACTGATTGATCTGCAGCCCCTCATTCAGTTCCCAGAGGAAGTCGCCAGCATCCTGACAGAGCAGGAGCAGAATATTTACCGAAAGGTCCTGCCTGTTGACTACCTTTGCTTCTTAACTCGAGACTTGGGTACCCAGGAATGCCAGAGATCCCTGCCCTGCCTTAAAGCTTCCATCTCAGCATCAATTCTCACCTCTCAAAGTGGAGAGCACAATGCCCTTGAAGACCTCGTGATGAGATTTAATGAGGTAAGGATGTTTCTGTATTTGAATCCCCATCAGTGATTTTTTAAAGCATTTTTCATCTCAGATTTGTCTTCTATTGATATCCCACTCATCTACCTGACTCACCACTTCCACAATGGCTGTTTTTCTTCCCAGATAGTAAGATCAATACCCCCACTGTCTTCCTACTTCTCATTGTCTTCCACCTGCCCATAAGCCTGATGGATTTTAGCTCCATTCCTTGCTGAGTCTACACATTCTCCTCCCTTTCATAAGTCAGACTTTCAATCCCATGGATGCTTTTGAGACCTGTGTCAAAGTTGTGTGTTTCGGCAACATGACCCCTGGCCATATCTACCTATCCTACTTCCTCTTCCACTCTCAGGACTCTGGCATTCCTGATCAGAAATGTAAAGCCCATTACACCTGGGATTGCACATATGAGGAGCCATAGGGCAATTCACTGCGGGGCATGAATCATCCCATTCCTCCCTCCCCTAGATGTCCTCATCTCACAAAACTGCTCCAAAGCCTGAGATCAAGCCAGAAGCCCGTTCTGAAGAGAACAGGTGTGACTGGAGACTGGGAATGCTTAGGATGAAGCTTGTATATAGGTTTTAGGGACTCAGTGGGAGACACAAAGGCAATTATTGGCATCTCTTTTGTCCCAAGGTAAAAAGGAAGGCCAGGAAGGAGAGGCAGGTCTTCATGCATGGTGTGATCAGGGCATACTGTGCTCAAGTTTAAGGGACCCTTTTCTCCATAGCACATTCCTATACACAGACTTCTCTGTTCACATTGTATATGTTTTAGATATTTTTATTTTTCCTTTGAATATTAAATCACAAATTTTTAATGTGGATTTTGTTGGTTGTTGCTTGGTTGAACTCTCCAAATAGAGAAGTTTCTTATTTGTAAACTATTAAGCTTAAAGGACTCTTCCATTCTGGGTCATGTGCGTCTCTGATTAACAGAAAATCAACCTTGGTCACATTCATCCTTTCTAGCTTTGTAGCTCACTTTGCAGACTCCTTAGCTTGTCAGTGAAGACCCTGGTGGTGGCAGCAAATGCCAGTGACTAGTAAAAACGGCCAGGTGGATGCAGAGAGTATTAGAGGCTGAGCCAGGTAGCTTTCTGTCTAGACATGCCCTCCCCCAACACTAGTCCCCAGGGAGAGGTCTGGCCTCCATCTAGCACTATTGTGCTGGCTCTTTTACAGGTGCCACTTTCTAGCTTCCCAAGGGGGACAGACATTGTCCTGAGCCCCATCCTGCCAATGGGGGAGCTGAGATGTTAGAAGATAGTTATTTCTCCCCTGTGGATCATTAATTCGCTATGGGTGAGAGCCAACCCCACATAGTGAGATCCCAGAACTGGGTTTTGCACCCTTGCGATATCATCTCTCACTTGCCTCAGGCTGGTATCATCTTCAGCTGCAGTTCCCTCTTCATCCCAAACAGTAAGACAGAGCCCCCCCAGGTTCACAGAAGAGCTGGCAAACAATACCACCCCAGAGGTGTAATTTAAAAAATGTTTCCTGATGTTCTTGATTGTCTTTACAGATGGAAAAGAATAAAAGGACTGGAAAAGATGAGAGCTTCCATAAACTGAGTGATTTTACTAGTAGATTTTTACTGTATTTCATGAATTATTTTAAGCTTCCAGATCTACTCACTCTTATATCTTTTAGGACCCTATTCTTGTCCGTTTTTTTGAAAATTTCCTAATTTGGCCTGAGCCTACAAATTACTTGCCAAAACTTTTAAAATCTAGTTTTAAATTAAACTTGGATTTCTTCCACTCAGTGCTATAACCTTGGGAATCAAAGAGGAAGCAATGATTTCACTGATTCAGAGCTAAGGATGGTATGACCCACATCTGGATCGAAGCATGTTTTAGACCATCTCTGAAAATAGTTTAGCTAAGCAACTTCAGAACATAAACAAGATTTCTGGGAAACACTTAGGCTACTTAAGAGAACTGTGTGTTTCAAGTATTCTCAAGATCTATTTTCCTAAAAATTATGGGTATACTGATTAAAAAGTCAGTCTTCTAGAATCATTACAGGCAGATTCCAAAGGAGCACCCCTGGAGAGCAAAAGGATAGCTAAATTCTATTTGCTGTACACACCATCAGGTAGAAACACTGCGTGACATTAAAAGAGAATTAATAAATTCAGATTTCCTCTCATTGAGCGTGGCCTTGCCTCCATATTAGCATGGCTTTCCATACTACCAACACATATGGTTTAGTTACTATTATTTTATCAACAGAAATTCCCTGTTTTTTCATATTTGTATTGTGATTATGCAAGGTAATAACATCAAGGGAAGCTAGGTAAAGAATATGCAGGAACTCTAGTTTTGGAACTTTTCTGTAAATCTACAATAACTTCAGAATAATCCTGGCTTGGTTGTAATGCCTATAATCCCAACATTTAGAAAGCTGAGGCAGGAAGATTTTGAAGCCAGTCTTGTCTGTGTAACAAGACTCTGTCTTTTTAAAAAAATCGATACTTAATGTAAAATAAAAAAGTTTTAAAACAAAGCAAAGGATTTCAGAGGCTACATCACTTGTCCAGTCCCATAGAAGCTGAGGAGGTACCCGAACCCAGGCCTGTCATTCTTCAGAGAGCTATCATTTCTCACCCAATTGGCTCCCTATTTGTTAAATAATCAAGTTCAACTTTGTCATAAACCTGAATTGCTGGCTTAGGGTTTTAATTAGCCTTGGTCTTCTTCCTTTTTTCTTTTTCTTCTTTTTTCCCTGAACTCTCCTGTGCATTTTTCCTTTTTCCAATTTTGAAGTCAAATTTCCTATTATTTAGACTAGGCCAGCTCATTCATTCTTTAATTCACTCGAGATGTATTTATTGCATACCAACAATGCTCTAGCCTTCATCTCTTTTTTTCTTCAATCATTAAGAAGAAAAAAAATCAACAACTTTGATTGTTGGAATGAGATAATATTATTAACCCTTTTGGTAAAAATTAGAGACATAAATACATTTTCCTCAAAGAGAAGGAAAGACCTGTTCTTCAAATCATTCTAAGGAGCTAAGGAGAGGAAAGAGACCTGGAGTGCTGTTGGAGGAGTGCTTGTCACTGAGGGAAAAAGCAGATGCTTTGTTCTCATGTCCTATCACTTGGACTCATGCATTCAGCGCTTTGCTGAAGCAGGGCAGCTTGGTGGCTGTGCTGTAAGGGAAGTAAATAACAGCGTGCAGCTGCCAGGCATGAACACAAACAACTACCAAAAAAGGCAGAACAATGAGATGAACAATAAGAGTGGCACAGACAGTGCAGGCAGAGGTATTGAGGACTTTGCCGGGCTCTGGAGTCTAAGGCTAGGCCTTAGGGTCTGGGAGGAGTATCTGGAGCGTGGGCAAGGGGCGGGGGGGGCGGGGGGGGGGGAAGGAGAGGGAGATCATGTGGGTAGGGGACACACCAAGCAATTTTGTCACATGCAAGTCTCCTCCCAGTTTAGGAGGTCACTTGCTGCTAGTCAGTAGCAGAACATAACCCTGAGTGAGTTTTCCTATCTTCTAACAAGTCCTTATTCGATGACTTATCTGTAATGAGGGGCACAGGAAGAAAATTCCTGATGCCTTTTGTGCAGCATTGCATAACATTTGTTCTTAGGAAAGTACGGTTAAAATGCATTTCAAAGTGCAAAAGTAAAATAACAGAAAAGGTTTAGCTGATAGGAAAGTAGACCAGGTGCTAAATCATTGGCAATTGGTTTGGATAGTGGCTAGAAAGCATGTGTCTCCCCATTCCTTCTCCTGCCTTGTAGAATGAGGTACACACTCAACCACCTTCAATGGGCTGTTCCCATGTCTCTCTGAAAATACCCAGAAGCCTGTGGGAAGGGTTGGTCTCCAGCAGGTGGGAGTCAGATCTGCACTAGGAGTAGGAGCAGGCCCAGTTTGTGGCTCAGTTTGAGAAACAGATCTTTCTGGGCCCTCTTAATCTGGACCTGTCTCTGTAGTTGTATTGTTGACAGAAAGCTTCAACAAGCCAGTTTCTCTCTCTCCATTCTCACTGAGCAGTCAATTATAGCCCACCCACGAAGTCTCAAATCACGTTCTTTCAGTGTCTTTTTCTTCCTCGGTCCAGCTTCTTCTACCTTGAGCACACATTCCCTTTGATATTATTTTTTTTATTCCTTATACAATAAATTCCTGAGCCATTTATCTTTTCCAGAAGAGATGGTAAGGCTTTTTCCCTCTTTGTATTTTCTCTACCAAAGATACCACATGTAGTGGAGAAGAGAAGTGAGGTAAATTGAGAGTGAAGTTCATGTTTACTTCTTGGGTATCCTTGCTTTGTTTTCTCCAGAAGCACCACGATGGAACATGGTTGGGAGGTGAGGGACGATTCTAGGTCACAGCCTGTAGTCCTCAAACCTCAGGCCTCCTTAATACTGACTCTGCCCTGTATCATTGACCCCCTGAGGATTGGAGGTCTCCACCATCTGTGTCTACAAGCTGGTTCTTGGGGTCTGTTATCCAAGTGAGGTTTTGGCTTCACGACCTTCACTGTCCATACCATGCTGCCATACCCTTTTCTTCATCACAGGTAATTGATATCTCTGGCTGGCTAGTCACTTTGAGTTTCAAGAGGCCAATGGCACATCCATTTTTCCTATGGCCTAAAAGGACAGTTTTTGCTTGTCAAGTAGTTCTTGGCATGATCATTTGCATTTGTCTGGGTTCTTTTTTTCTCATCAGAACAGGTGATGACCCCTAGACGGAGGTCCACAGTAACACAGGGACCCTAGAATTCTCCGCAGGACTTCCGCCTGGCTCTGAGCCCTGTGTATCTCTCTCACACTTCTTTCAGTGTGTGTAGTCAAAGCTTTGTTTTTTTAACCAACCTACTTCTCAGCCACACAGATGTGGGTAGGCCAAGATGACACTCCATTATCTCTTACTGCTTCCATCTGGTAGATTTTACCAGATCTCCCTTCATCAGTTTTGAGGCCATTTGTCTCTAAAGAATGCCAAGGTACTTCACTCTCTGAGAAATAACAAATAGACCATCTGGCCAGAGAAAAACCATTTAAACCGGCTCCTTCCTGCCAGGATTTCTTACATACTTCCTAAATGGTGACAGTCAACTGGCAGATTTCAGCATCTAGAAATCTGGATACTGAAAGATGAGGACAGAATTTCTGCACAGAAAGCAGAAAGCAGCATGTGATAAGGGTCCAGGTGAGGCAATGACCTTGTGTCCAAATATTTTCCTTCACTTGAAATGTTTTGGAAAAAAATACTGGTTTTGAACTTATATATTCAATCATGTTAAGAAAATGTTTCTCATCAAAGCTTCTTTTTCTTTCTCTTTTTATAAAAGCAGACAGCAAATGCAAGCCTGTTGAGGCTTCTGTGCAAAATTTCTTCCTTAAAGGGGAGCTGTCGTGGGGCAGAGTACTGGTGAAGCCCCTTGGGGCAGAGGGGAGGGAAATGTCAACTCCCTTTGGGAAATTTCATTTCTCTTTGACAAAAAGAATGTCTCCCCAGAGGCATGTCTGAAAGCAAATATTATATTCTTTCCCCCAGATCATTTCATTACATATCTTGTACTAACAGACATTTTACTCTAGAAATTTCTGGTCAAATAAAATATAGTAGGCTTCGCTGGGCATGGTGCCAGGCATCACCTGTAGTCCCAGCTACTCAGGAAGTTGGGTCAGGAAGTTCATTTGAGCCTATGAGTTCAAAGCCAGCCTGAGACCCCATCTCAAAAGAAAAAAAAAAAGTACAGTAGACATCAGCACCACAGAGACTCAGCTATGCAGCAGAACATTTTAGGAACATGCAAATCATGGTTGATGGTTGTTGGCAAACAGCACCCCTAGACTCTCCTCCTCTCCTCACAGTAATGTTTAGTAGATGGCAGGTGAGAAATAAGAGAGGCATGATGGCACATCATCATTCAGGGGCAGCTCTGGAGGCCAGCTGCCTGGGTTCTAATCCACCATTCCCAGCTGTCTAACCTGGAGCCAGACACCTAATCCCTCATCTTTAAATGAGGTAATGTGTTAGCTTTACATCCCAGTGACCAAATACCTGAGCAATGCAACTTCAGAGAGGAAGATTTATTTTGGCTCAGGTTTCAGAGGGTTCAGTCCATGGTCACTTGGCTCTGTGATTCTGGGCCTGCTGTAAAGCAGTATAGCAAGGTGGCGGGAGCATGTACAGGGGCGGTTTGCCCCATGATTTAAGATGGGAGAGAAAATGCTGACTTCATGGGTCCTGTCCTTTCCCCACCTTTTTAAAATAAGTTTTTTTTTATTGTGAAAATGCTGTACAGAGGGGTTACAGTTACATGAGCAAGGTAATGAGTACATTTCTTATCAAGCATTATTGCCTCTTCCTTTGTTTTTCCCCTACCATCCCTTCTTTCCCACCTCCACAACTACACTCCTCTTCCACCCACCCTCCCCGCCTAAATGGTAAAGTTAGTTTTTCAACATAGTGTCTTGTACATCTCATTGTTGCAATGGGTCCACCTGTATCCCTATTTAAACAATTTGTTTTTTCCCTTCCCCTCCCCAAATTATACCAACATCAAATACAGTGAAAACAGGGGTTTTACCGTGGGGGAGGGACATACAAAGCAACAAAAAAGTCACATGGTACCTGTCCCCACTTTTATTCCATCCAGGCCCCCAGACTGTGCTGTGGTGCTGCTCATATTCAGGGCAGATCGTCTCTTCATTAATCCTTTCTGGAAAGGCCCTCACACACATTCAGAGGTGTTCTTTACTAATCTTAGGGACTTCTCATATCAATCAAATTGACAGTCAAGATTAAACAGCACAGGTAGTAGCTGCCTGAGGTGTGTTAGATGAGTATTCAGGGATATGGCATATGTAAAACGCTTAACAGAAAACAAAGATGGTAATAGTTTGATGTTAGTTACAAGGAAATCCACTAAAGTAACTGCATTTTCAGAATAATTCATGATAAAAAAAGTTTCCATTATAATTGTGTTAACATAGTCGCCAACTACTTAACAGGTAAGGAGACCAAAGCACAGACAAGCTAAGTGATGTGTAATTTCAGAGCTAGAATATGAACCCAGGTATTCTGGGTTCTAGAACCAAACTACTGGGTACTATTGAGTGAAATGCTGAAGGAGTTTTATGCCTTGGTTCTCTCACTCTGAATGAAATCTGTTTTTTACAATTAGACTCAAATGCCTTTTTATGATTTCAACACTAGTGACTTCCATTTTTACTTCAACCCTTTTCCTCTCCTCCTGATGTTGAGAATGTGGAATCTCCTTGGTATTGAGAGACTGGTCTTTGAAATGAGAGGGCCTTTTGGAAGCCTGTTTTATTCTATGTAAAGCATCCATTGAGTTAACACTTCCATCTTGAGACTGGTAGAAAGAATAACTGGTTCTAATGGAAACTTGGCTAATTGCCAAATAAGAATTTTAACATATACAAGCTTTATTTTTTGTTAGTAAAGGTTTTTCTTAGGTTTTTATTGTAAAAAATAGTGTACAGAGGGGTTACAATGACATGAGTAAGGTAATGAGTACATTTCCTATTGAGCATTGTTACCTCCTCCTTTGTTTTTCCCCTACCATTTTCTATTATCATCATCACTATTGTTTATCAGAAGTAGTTAATATAACAAAGAGCCTCTCAAGGACCTTGCCCTTAGATGTCAGATCACTTTAAACTGAAAGAGTTAGCTGATGAACACCCTGATCAGGTGCCTTCTCTGAGATTAAGATTTCGAGCTTCTCCTCAGAACTACATTAGCTGACCCTATTAGGATGTTTAACACAGCTCTTGGAAAAACCACTGTCTCAGAGATCTTTACGGCACATGTAAGTGCCAAGGAAGAATATATTTATGTTTTGCCAGGGATCTGCATTCACCCAAATGATTTAAACAATCATAAATCCAGCTGCCTTCTCAATACCTCCCACTGGGCTTGGTATCTTTTATTTTTTTTTTCTTTTCTTACCAATGTGGGTCCTAAATGCTGCTTTGTGTACAGGGATTTGGCACAAAATAAGACTTAAAAAATCTTACCCTCGGGGCTGGGAAGGTGGCTCAGTGGTAGAGTGCTTGCCTTGCATGCCTGAGGCCCTGGGTTCGATTCCTCAGCACCACATAAGCAAAAAGAAAAAAACCGGAAGTGGCACTGTGGCTCAAGTGGTAGAGCACTAGTCTTGAGCTGAAGAGCTGAGGGGCAGCGCCCAGGCCCAGAGTTCAGGCCCCATGACCAGACCGCCCCCCCCAAAAAAAATCTTACCCTCTCAGAACTTATGCCTTATCCTCTAAAAAGCATCTCAAAGATGATATTTTAGAGCTATCTCCTCCTGCCTGCCCAATTTTCACAGCACCCAGAATCTTCCTAACCTAACACTGCTGTCTTTCCCTCTTAGCTAACAGCTTCACTATCTTCCTAGGTGCTCAGGTCAACAACCTAGGAATCATCCTTGATATACTCTTTTCCCCAAACTCCAGACATCCAAACAATCAGCAAGACCCGTTCATTTTTCCTACAAAATAACATCCTGAATTGGACTACCCTCCCACTTCACATGCCACCATCTTGGTTGAAGCCAGCCCTCATGGCCTGGTATCTATACTGCATTCATACCAAGTACCCTGTAGTCCATTCTCCAGTGAGCAACCAGAGTACTATTTTATAGACATAAAAGCTACCTACCTCCCTTGTTGGAAGTTCCCCCAGTGGCTCAACACTATATGAGTTTGCTGCTGCCTGCCTCTCCGGCCTAACATTACACTGCCCACCCATCTTTCTGGCTCAGTTCCAGCCACACAGACTTGAGCTTTATTCTCTTCCATGAACATGCCAGGCTAATTTTATCCCCCAGGATAGTTTTCTCGCCTATGTACTTTCTGTTCCCAGTGCCTGACATCTTTCCTGGTTCATACCAAAGCTGTTGCCTTCTCTTGATCCATATCTTAGCTTGAAAGTCAGAGAAGCCCATTTACTTGTTTTTTTTTTTCCTGTCTACTTAGACTAGAAATTTGTTTCTAGCCCTATCGTTGGTTATTTGCATAGTGCCAGCCATATAGTAGATGCTCAGTATGTAAGTATAGAATGAATGAGCAATGCTAACTGTTGGCATCAATGATCTATTGAATCTGGTCCTTTCAGAAATGTTAAGAAAAGCTGGGGACTGGTGGCTCATGCCTGTAATCCTAGGTACTCAAAGGGCTGATATCTGAGTACCACGGTTCGAAGCCAGCACAGGCAAGAGAGTTTGTGAAAACCTTATCTCCAATTAAGTACCAAAAAATCTGGAAGTGGAACTGTGGCTCAAGTGATAGGCAGTGCTAGCTTTCAGCAAAAAAGCTTAGGGACAATGCCCAGGCCCTGAGTTTAAGCCTTAGGACCAGCACCAAAAGAAAAGAAAAAGAAATGTTAAGAAAAACAGCGCAGGAAATGCATGCCTGTAATCCTCACCTACCTCAGGAAGCTGAGGTGAATGGATCACAAGTTTAAAGCCAGCTTGTACTGCATAATGAAACTCTATCTCAGATTAATAATCAATCAATAGAAAAAGAAATACAAAAAAACCCTAAGACACATTACTTTGTTCAAAGATTTTACAATCTGGTTCAGAGAAAATAACATAAAATACTTTATTAAAATGCCCAAGAGGTTGGGAACAATGCCAGGCACTATGGATTGTGTGAGAGATCAGGGTTCAAGAAGTAGATTAGTGGGAAGAGGACAGTTCTGTGGTGAGGTCTGGGATGAAAGGGTTCTGTCAGTTTCTATGGTGAGATACAGAGAAAGCAAGTGATATAAACTGATTACAGCTTCGTATTTCTCACGTATAAAATGGGATAATTTCACCAACTTCATGTGGTTGCTGGTTTAGCAAGCACAATGAAAATTCTCAGTAAATGGAAATAGTGTGATTGTTGCCAAATTAGAGACCCAGAGTATCTGTGTCATGAGAGCTGCAGAGAGCTCTCACACAGGCGCATACCCCTTAAGGATGTGTGAAGGCTACAGAGCTTTGGGAGTGGGGGGAACTGTGCTTTCCCAGGCACTGTTAGGAATATCTGCATCAGTGAGTGTGCGAGCTAAGGTATTACATTCCCATCACTCACCAAATGTAGGAATAACCGTCTTGTAGCTTCTTACCCAAGTTCTGTTAAAAACTTGCAAACACACACTTTACCGTTTCTTCACAGTTCAGCAAATCCATTATGATGACGCCTTTAAAATACTTTCTTAAGCCAAAAGAAAATCTTCTTCCTTATAGTCTACCGAACCTTAATTTGGGGGCTGTCAAATCTATCAGCCTAATTTTGAATCTTAATTTAAATAGGTATTGAATTTGCTGCCATTCCTTGTGTTTTTTTTTAAATATTCAGGTTTGAAAAATAGGTGTATTTTTGAGTTGTTGGTAAGAAAGTCAAAACACATAGGAATTAGTAGAAAACCTTCTGGCATAGCTCTAGAGACTCATCAGGTTGGCTTGAGCCATAGCTTCCTCTCTTTGCAAAATATTTTTAACCTAGAATTGAATCTCCTTTATTCTATAAACACCCTGCTAATGTTTCTCCATTTTTGTCTTTAGGCATAACTTGAGATACTCATGAAATGCCTTCCTAAAATCATGCTGTATAACAAATGAGCAAGTGAAATTATCAAAGGAAAGAATGGTTCAATTTGACAACTAACTACTTGAGACTTACTCTCTGGCTCATTCATCCCTTCTATAGGAATAATTCAACAATTATATCTACAGCCTCAATCTAGTATTATCTCCCACTGCCTAGAGGACATCCACTTAAAGACCTTACCTTATGCTAACTGTAAAACCTATATATTTCAAACTATTTCTCCTTACAAGATGATAAAAATGATTATTATAATAATAGTATCCACAACAGTAGAGCAACTACCATTTCCTAAACATTGCCTTTGTGCCAGACACACTATCCTAAGCAAAGGACTGGCTCTCTTACTAGAACTTTCCAGTAACCTGTAAGCAAACTATCTTAGTCCCTTCACAGTTAGGAAAAGTAATTTTGTTAATCAAGGAAGTAATTTGGTTAAATGTGTTGCTAATAACTAATTAAGAGGGCTTAAGATTTGAGCCCTTGATTGTCTGAAACAAAGGACGTGTTCTTGATTACCTTTGATGGATCTTGGGACTGTTTGAATAATGTTACCAACATCTCTATTTATTCTAAACACTATCTGGAAATCCTAAATTCAGTCTTGACCCTTGCCTTTCCCTCAGTCTTCCTATCCAGCCAGCATCTGACCTCTAGGGATTCTTCTTTCTCCTAAACATTGTGGAGTTGTTCCACTCATTTATTCTCACCATCATGCTAAATCGGACTCCTGGTCACCTCCTGTGGTTTACTTCCACCCTCTTCTGATGGATCTTTATTCCCAACACTCCATCTTTAATCCTGGCAGGTACCCATCAGTGACTGTGGGTACCTAAGGAAGGGGAAAAGAATGTAGAGGTGCAGATGTCCCCAAAACTCTAGACTGTGTTTCATTCCAGGGCCATTCTGCAAGTTCTCTTTCCTAATGATATGCATACTATTTTAGTGTCTGCATAAAGAATGAGGTGTGATGAAAAGGAATGAAATGGGTGCTTGAGTGAGGCTGATGGGATCTGAATCATGGGATTACAGTCAGCCATGTGCTAGGGCAGGAGGGTCCTAGAAGTCACGGTCCTTAGCATCTGTCCTGCTCTGATCTGCAGCAGAATGCTCCTCCTTTCCCTGCCCCTGCTCTGCCTCCCCAGGGCTTATGGACAGGCTGCTTTGGCAGGCAGAGGCCTTAAGGCCAGGACTCACTTCCTCTTCTACCACAGGGTTCCCAAAGCCCTGCTCAGCTGTGAGTATAAACCCCTAGGCACTCCATGGGCAAGTGTTTTGTGAACTGGTGCATTCTGGGAGACAACAAATAGGGACATAACACATACTATGTGAAAACCCAGGATGAAAACATCAACATAGTTAACTTTTCCCAGCGTGTGGCTTATGTATTAGGCCAGGGGATTGTTTCTCCAAAGAATGTATACTAGCACTCCACAAAACTCAATACCTGGAGATGCTACCCTCATTAGCTGTCAATGAATCATTCTGAGTTACTAAAATTCTGGATTCCTAAAATCACTCTAACAAACCAGTATTTCATGTTCCCATTTTTTGACTCATGACATCTCATGACAAGGATCCATCTTGCAACAGATGCAGGATTACACATAAAGCAATACAATAAAGAGTTGGGGCTTTGTAGGTCAAAGCCCCAGCTTAGGCACTGTGTGGCTGTGTAATATTGGGCAAATGATGTGGGCTTCCTAAATTTCTGTTTTCTTATTTGCAAAATAAAGCACTGATTCCCATCATTTGTGGTCTTGTGAAGGTACATGTGATAAAGAATGAACAGTGTTTGCTATGGTGCCTGGTGCCAGGCATAAAGCCCACTGCAGCTCCATCATTCATTTCTCCATTACCACTTAACAATTATATAGGCTTCAAGGATCAAGTTTGGTAATATTCATTGTCATGGTGGGTAATAAAAGGCTCTACTGAAAAAAAGAACATGAGCCCTACATGAGAATCAGTTGATATATGTGATGAGGAAAATTCAAAGAGGAAAATTCACAAGATGACTGTCACATTATCCTGAACCAAGTTGAGATGTGCATAATTCACAATGGCAAATGGATCCCAGATGCATGTCATAGCATTATTCTCATCCCAACTGGGTTTGCCTGAATGTTGTATCCTAAGTCCACATTTGCAGAAGGATTTTTTGCAGACTAAAGTAGAGAAGATTAAAAAAAAAACAAGTAAACAAAACCCATGGTACAGAACAGGAGTTAAAGAAACTGGAGCTCTTTTGACTAGATTAGAGATTTTTTTTATGGTGGTCAAGATAGGTACATTTCAGTATTTGAAGGATTTCCATGAAGATAAAGTGAGTTATGTTTTTTTTGTGTGAACTGGAAGACAAAGCCAGATTTGGTTATTTTGTTAGAACAGGAAATGGTAGTTGCTCTACTGTTGTGGATATTAGTGTTATGAAAATGATGGAAGTGAGCTCCTTATAAAGAGAGACATTTTACAGAAAGCCTGGCTGAATGGCTGATTGCAAAGTTAGGAAGAAACTTATGGTTTGGGTTGAGAGTTTGACCTAGATCAAACCAAATCCATCCCACCACCTGCTCTCGCACATTTTTACAAGCCGACAACTGTTACTATATTTTTAAAATCAAAAGAAGGATAATGTTTTGTGGTAGGTGAAAATGATAGCAAACCATGTCCAGTGTCCATAAATAAAAGTGTATTCAAACCACTCTGCTATGCTCATTTGTTCCCATGTCATCTATACTGCATGGCAGAGGAGTTGAGCAAAGACCAAATGTTTCTCAAAGCATAAACCCTTTATCATGTGGCCTATCAAAGACAGTTTGCCAGCTCCTGATCAAGGCCAACCAGTTTTGTGGGTTTTTTTTAACAATTGGAAGATTCTGTGAGGGAGAAAAGTTGTTGCCTGAGATTAAGGTGGGAAGGTGAGGATCATTAGGAAATTATCACAACAAGGGTGCAGTGGTAGGAAAAGGTAGAAAGTGAATGAGAACATGTTTATTTGAGAAGGTGAAGCAAAGGTGCAAATCTAGGTGGTAGCTCAGCAAACCAGCACAGGATAAGGTAGACACCTTGGGGATAGAAAGGTGTAAGTATAAGTTTGTTGCAGAAGAGACATAAAAGTTTTTTTCATTCTTGCCAAATCCAATGGTATTCATAGTATCTGTTTTATTTTACAACCCAGTTAAATATATCTGTTGTCATATCTCTCAGCAAGAGGGGATTTTCTAAATGTTCTTGTTTATGAATGTGCAGAAGATTTTTTTTTGCACAGAGAGTCATGCTTTTGTTGGCCAAAGAAACTGAGCACTTGCTGATTTTCTGGCAATTCTAACAAAAATACTAAAGTGTATTTATATGCTGGGGGCCAAAACGAATTTCAAAATGACATTGTTCAGATCCATAATCAGCCAGCTTTCCTCTCCTGCCTCCACCTGGTTTAACAACTTTGTCAAATCCTGTCTTCCAAGCCCTACTTGTGCGAGTAAGTTAACTAACACTCTACTGTCATATAAACATAAGGCAGGTTTCCTTGTTGCAGTTCCTGGCAGCTCACTCACTAACCAATAGATGAGATAAGCAGGCTTAATCCACAGAAAGTGTACTATGAAATTGTCTTTATTTTCTTCATCTTACAGAGTGATTTTATCAGCATCTTGTAACAATCACAAAAACATTACTTCTCACTGTTTTAAAGTATAATGGCATTGAAATTCCAGCTTTGAGCCAGAGGCAGGAACTTAGTTACTGTTCTTATTCCAGACAAGGTGAGAGAATCTCTTAGGTGGTCTTATACAAGTTCACATTTTATTATTTGTACCAATAAGAGAAGGAGATATTCTGGGACCAAAATTCCACACAGAACCAAATAGCCTATTTTGGCTTATGATTTTGTCATCCTTTCCAGGGGGGCTGGGATTGTATGGCAATTTTTTTTTTTGGTCAGTCCTGGGGCCTGAAGTGTGGGCCTGGGCACTTTCCCTCAGCTCTTAAGTTCAAGGCTAGCGCTCTACCACTTTGAGCCAGAGTGCCACTTCCGGCTTTTTTTTTTTCTGTTTATGTGGTGCTGAGGAATCAAACCCAGGGCCTCAGGCATGCAAGGCAAACACTCTACCACTGAGCCACCTTCCCAGCCCCTGTATGGCAATTATTAACAAACAATTGCATTTATTTATTTCATTTCACATTCGTTCTTCATCCTACTGACAATACTGCTTATAATTTTTTTAGTAGGTTTTCATGGCAGTCCAAGTAGTGTCCATGCATTTTAGTTACATTGAGGGATTAAATCCACAATGTACCTGTCCTGTTGTCTCCCACAGTCATCCCTTCATGCTTACCCCTTTCACATCTGTCAGCCTGATGACTCATTGTTGTACTTATTGTCTGTGTTTCCAGAGGACACCATTGATTGACACAGCACACCAAACCACAACCTTGGATAAAAATGCTTGCTGTGAGATTTGAATTTAAAATCCCAGAGCCACTGTCTTGTCTACTAGAGAACTCTGTTTTCTATTTTGTTCCTCTCTCTCCTCCTGTATAACTGATGTGAATAATACCACCTAATATCTAGTGATGTTGCAAGAATTAAAAGAGTATTGGGGGATGTGTTTAAATAAACTCAGAGTTAAGCACTTATAAAAAAAAAAAAAACCAATGATAGCCAGTAAAGTACATGTAGAAAACTTAACAGTTTCTGGCCACTTACTTTTAGAATAGATAAGAAAGTGTGCTGCTTTCTCCAGGTTTGGGTGAGCATGTCCTATAGTGTTTGCACAGGATGAAATCACACTTCTCAGAACCCATCTTCATTGTTAAGTAATGCATGACTGTGATGTTGCTATGGTTTGAGTGTGGTTTGATTGTGTCTACCTGGGTTCATGTATTGAAATATAATCACTTCTGTGAGGTATTAAGAAGATAGAAACTTAATAAGGTTGCAGTATTACAAGGTTGGACCTAATAAGGATAAGATAGATCATCAGGGCCAACTCCCGAGGATCAACAGCTGATGATTTTATAGAGGGAAATGCACGCGCACACACGCACACACTCTCTCTCTCTCTCTCTCTGAAAGGCCATGTAGTTCAAACTGCCCTTAAACTCACTATGTAGCCCACGCTGACCTTGAATTTGTAATCCTTACTGCTTTCATTTCCTAAATAGTGGAATTGCAGGTGTGCACCACCACAGCTGGCACCACAATTGATTTTAGAATATGCTCACCATCCTAAAAATAAACCTGATATTGATTAACAATCATTCCTCATTTCTCACTGAAAAATGTCTCTCCTTTCTGTCTCTCAGTTCTCACTGAAAAACATTTATCTCATTTCTGTCCCTATGAATTTCCTATTTCAAACATTTTTGTCCTTTTTAATCTGGCTTTTTACTTGTATAAGTTTTCAAGATTTAGCCATGTTGTAGCAAGAATACCTGTCTGTTTATGGTTGAATAAGATTTCATTGTGTGATTCTGCCATATTTTATTTACTGGTTCATCAGATCATAGACACTTGTGTTACTTCTGCTTTTGTTATGATGAGTAATAGTAACATTTGGATAAAATATTTACATTTACATGTATTTTTCACTTCTCTTGGTATATACCTAGAAATGGAATTCCTGGGTCATATGATAAGTCAAAGCTTAGCATCCTGAGGAATTACAGAAATATATTGAAGAGTGCCTGTTCCATTTTCATTCCCTCTTTCCAGTTGTGTTTGAGGGTTCTGATTTCTTCACATTCTTGAGCAATTGCAATTGTCTATTGTTTTGTTTTAAGTCTAGCCATCCTAGCAGATGTGAAGGGGTACTTCAGGGTTCCAATTCTATTTCCCTCATGAACAATGATGCTAGGCTCTTTTCATGGACATGTATTTGTATATCTTTTAGGATAAATCTTATGCAAATTTTTTTCTGGAAATATTTCGGGGAAGGAAACACAATATTAAGATACTTTCTTGCCAGTCACCGGTGGCTCACGCCTGTAATCCTAGCTACTCAGGAGATGGAGGTCTGAGGACCACGGTTTGAAGCCAGCCCAGACAGGAAAGGACTGTGAGACTCTTATCTCCAATTAATCACAAAAAACCAGAAATGGAGCTTTGGCTCAAGTAGTAAAACACTAGCCTCAGGGACAGTGCCCAGGCCTTGAATTCCAGCCCTAGTACTGGCACACATACAAACAAAAACAAAAGATAGGGTTCCATCATGGCTAGTTTGGTTACTGCCCTTCTAAATTCTCAAGTATGTGTGTCCCAGGTAAGCAGCCATGAGCGCTCTACTTCCAAGTGTGGACAGAAAGAGAGGCCAGAACTTAGGATTCCCACAGTGTCTGGGAAAGACAGAAAATATGTTTTCTAGACACGTATTTTTAAAATATCTGTGTGCTGGTCCTAAGGGTTGAACTTGGGGCTTAGGTGCTGCTGTCTCTGAGCTTCTTTTGCTTAAGGCCAGCACTCTACCACTTGAGCCACAGCACCACTTCTAGCTTCTTTTTGGTAGTTTTTATTGGAGATAAATGTCTCATAGACATTCCTGCCAAGACTGGCTTTGAATCATAACACTCAGACCTCAGCCTCTCGAGTAGCTGGGATTACAGATGTGAGCCACCAGTGCCAGCCTAGACAATTTTTTTGTTGTTGTTTTTGGTCTTGGGGCTTGAACTCTGGGCCTGGGTACTGTCCCTGCGCTCTTCAGCTCAAGGCGAGTTCTCTACCTCTTGAGCCACAGCACCACTTCCAGTTTTCTAGTGGTTTATTGGAGATAAGAGTCTCACAAACTTTCTTGCCCGGGCTGGCTTTGAACTGCGATCCTCAGATCTCAGCCTTCTGAGTAGCTAGGATTACAGACGTGAGCCACAGGCGCCCGGCTAGACAAATATTTTAAACTTAGTTTTAAACTTCTCAAGTAAGAAAACTAGACTTTGAATGTAAAAGATAAGCATTTAATTCTTAATTCTACTTCATGGCTATGAACAGGTTGCTTATTAGCTAACTTGACATCTTAGAATCTTTCTTTCTATCCATTCCCCATTTTCACCCATTTTCTTCTCATTTTAAAACTGAAGTATAGTATGAAATTCACCCTTTAGGGCATATATTTGAGTTTTTAAATTATATTTTTTACTATCTTTAAGTAGTAGTATAATGGGGTTATTGAATTCAGACCAAGACATAGGTTGTATAACCACTCTTAAGGTAGAGAATATTTCTTCCATTCCAAAAGTTCCCTTTGTTCCTTTGTGGCCAATCCTTCTTCCTCAAACCTGTAGGAATCACTGAACCAACTTTTTTATCCTTTGTCTTTTCCATAATGTCATATGAGTAAAATCTGACAGCAGACTTTTTTTCAGTTAGCATGATACACTGGAAGTTCATCAGCATTCCCACATGCATCAGGAATTTGTTCAGAGTAGTATTCCAGTATACGGAACTACCATAGTGTCTCCACCTATGAGTTGGAGGGCATTTGAGTTGTTTTTCGTTTGTTGTTGTTGTTTGTTTGTTTTTATTTTGCAATGAAACTATTAGAAATGCTCGAACAGATGAATGTATATTTTCATTTCTCTTAAGTAAAGGTTAAACTGTTCTTGCACGATGGCCATTTCATTTGACTTTCCTACCATCACATGGCCCACATGAGTGCGAGTGACACCAGCACTTGCTGCTGTCAATAGTCCTCAGTTTCTCTGTCTATAAGTGGGATAGCAGTTCCTACCTTACTTTGAGAACTGCAGCATTCTAAACTCAAATAATGTCTGTGACAATGCTTTTTCCTGCTTATATATAAAATTTGTTTTCCATATGAACTGAGAGTTTCATTCATTTTCCCCCTAAAATCTTGGCAAAGTGAGTTCTAACAAATCGAAAATAGCAAGAGGTTTTATCTTCAACACATTCTGGAGTTTGTTTTGGCTCCTGGTTTTGAACTTTTCACAGAAACAGATAAATGATCAAGATGTAAATCATCAAATGAGAAAAATGCAGAGAAAAATGACCCTGTGTGGTGGAAGGCAGCCCGAATGGGGAGTCAACACAACAGATAGGGAGATGTGCTGGAGAAAATGCATGCAGCCTAGCCAGGGAGTCCCTAGGGGAAGACATATAGGTCATCTGTGGAATAAAACGGCGTCTGGTATCCAGCCTGCCCCACTGTGGTTGGTGGATGTGTATGTGTGTAAGAAAACTGACAATGTATCCATTTCAGATTTTCTCAATTTGGGGATTTGCTTTTTTTCCACCATAGAACCAGAAAGATGAAATGAATAAGAAAGCCAAAATTATCTTCTTGGCATGAGAATGAACTAATATTTAGTGTATTACAGAGATGGTTACCTATAGAAATATGTATGCCTCTAAAGACATATCAGTGGTTATCTGTAGACATATCTATAGATAAGTATGTATTCTCAGGTTAGTATACGCTGTGTGTGTGTGTGTGTGTGTGTGTGTGTGTGTAGGCATAGACGCATCTGACATTCTAGGAGCAATGAGCACACATAACCCCCAAATCTTTTGTTTCTAATACTATTCCCAGAAAAAGAAGGTCAGGATATCTTAGAGAAATGAACTAGACTGAAAGAGAAAATGTTTGCTGAGCTCAGAGCATCTGGACAGGCGTTGTGGGACAGTGAGAAAGTACTCAGACAGGAAGAGGGTGGCAGAGCATGTCACAGAGACCCAGGAGCCAACTCAAAGGGCTCCCAGTCGTCAAAGCTCAAGCAATTTAAGTAAAGGACTGTTTATAGATCATAGCTCAAAGTTCAAAATACACATTCATGAATGTATACTGACTCATATGGTTGAACAACTAAACAGGAGAGCCGGGTACCAATGGCTCACTCTTATAAACCTATCTACTCAAGTGGTTGAGATCTGCTTGCTCAGACAAATCCAAGAGATTCTTATTTCCCAAAAAAAAGACAGAGTTCAAGTGGTAAATCCCAGCCTAGCAAACCACCTGAGCAAGCATAAGGCCCTGTACTCAAAACACTATTCTGACCCAAAACAAATACAAAGAAAAATAAAAAGAACAAATACGGGATTCCAGGTATATAGGAATTAGGAATTTCTGTACTTGTCTTGATATTGTTCTATAAACCTAAAAGTTTTTTAAAAGAAGAAATTTAAATTTAAAAAGCTATCTCCTTTTACAAAAAATAAAGATGAATAGAAAGGTCTAAGTATTCTTTACTTATTCAAAACGCTTGGTGCCCTGAAAAAAATCTTCTGAGGAATTTCAGTCTCATCTTGACAAAATTTTTAACAAGACATAATCACCCCACACACACCCCCACACACCCCTGCCAGTTACTGGGGCTTGAACTCCAGGCCTGGGTGCTGTCCTTAAGCTACTTTTGCTCAAGGCTAGTCCCCTACACTTAAGCCAGAACTCCACTTCCAGCTTTTTCTGTGATTAATTGGAGGTAAGAGTCTCGAAGAAAGCCAGATACTGGTGGCTTATGCTTGTAATCCTAGCTACTCAGGAGGCTGAGATCTGAGGCTAGATCTTCAAAGCCAGTCTGGGCTGGAATGGTGGGGAGACTCTTATCTCCAATTAACCATCATCAAAAAAGAAAAAGAACAGAAGTGGCGCTATGGCTCAAAGTGGTAGAGTGCTAAACTTGAGAGAAAATGCTCAGGGACAGTGCCTAGGCCCTGAGTTCAAGTTCTACAATCAACAAAAACACGTGTTAAAAACTTTCCTGCCCAGCTAGCTTTGAACCGCAATTCTCTGATCTCAACCTCCTGAGTAGCTAGGATTACAGGTGCCCAGAAACATAATCTTTTAAATGTTGCATGGCTTTGAATTATTTGAGGCTCAAGTGAAACATTTATAAAGATTTTATCTTATTGCTACTCATTGATATAACCAAAGAAAAAGGTAACTGTAGATATTTTCAGAGCATTTCATTGCTAAAACTTAAAAGAAATAAGGAGAAAAATGACACAAACAAACAGATAATCATCCAGAATATCAGATGCAAAATAAAAGACCACTATTTCTGCCAGAATAAAGATAAAATGCTGCTATGCTTGGTGCTACATGACTATCATGCAAAAGGACCATGGGTTTGAGGCCAGCCTGGTCTCCATAGCAAGACCCTAACTCAAATGAAAAGAAGACAAAGTCTAGCTTGACTTCAGCTTGTTATTCTATATGTTGTTTAGTTTTTCTTTTCATATTAATGAATGAGAGCAAGAAAGATCTTATACTTCTTGCCAGTGTTAAAAAAAATGGTATTTGTTTAATATGACCGCCATGTGTAGAATGTGTCTATAAAAAACATCCGGACCATTTAGCTCCATAAGTCAAGATGTTTAACACCAAGAAAAACTCCCATCTTCATTTTATCAACTTCATTTATTCCTGCCTGCAAGCAACCTTCCTTCCCCTGTCCACCGATATTAAGTCTTTCATTGCTTTCTAGTGAGCATCCTGTAACAAAAAGTTTCTGGCAAAACGTTCTGCATTCAGATCCAGAGCAGTCTGAGCCATGACCTTTACCTCTACCTCCCCACAGAAGCTTACACTCCCCCTCTAGTCACTGGGGTCCAGCTTCCAGTCACTCCTCTGCCTCAGTATTATATTCTAGTGCTCTGTGCCACATCTGTTGACTATTTATATCTTGGTAACAGTGTGAGGAAGCCCTTGGCTACAGGCTGTGGAGGTGGAACAGAGGTTAACAGTTCCAGGTGTGGTGTTCATTCTCTGATTTGTTTCCTCCTGGTGGAAGGAAATCTGGCTCATCACAAGTGCATGTAAGAGCTTGCCTCTGTAAACCACCTGACCCCAGGGAGTCTAAATCTGTCCTCTGCTGACTTTATCCAATACCTGTTAAGTACTTTCCCTAAGCACTGGGCTCTCCCAGATTTTTTTTCTGAAATACTTGCCTAGTTACTTGTTAAGTAAAATTGTTAGGGTCAGGCCAGACATGGTACTTTGTGTCTATAAACACAGAATTTGGGAGTACTGGGTAGTGGAAAGGCAGGAATCCTCAGATTTGGGTGTGAAAGCTCTCACTAACCAGCTGTTTATGGCTTTTAGCAAAGGGATCCTCCCTGCCCCTTGTTTTCTTTACCTGTAAATTATAAAATGAACTGTAAATTATAAAATGGACTGTTTGTGAATCTGTTTCTATTTCCTCCTACTTGCAAAAGAAAGGAAATTATTTGAGGGAGCTTTAAAAAAATGCTAGAATAACAAAGACTAGAACTATGCAAGCAGAAAATACTTAGAAATAGATGCCATTTACTGAAAGTTGATCAGAGCTTCGTAGCAGCCGTATCAAAGGGAAAAGAAGTAAAATGGTGGACGGAGTAGCGAGAGAGAAAAAAAGAGGAAGGAGAAAAAGTAGGCTTAGAATCAGCAGCATATCCAATAGGACAATGCAGGCTCTCTCCTAGAACCCAGGAGGATTGTCTGGTGTGTAGAAATGGATCTTGTCTACAAGAGCAGTTATATGGACAAAACATTTTCAGAAACAGTCTACCTTGGGCATATTTTATACTGGACCATAATATAGGATGCAATTCAAAAGCATGGCTGTGAAAGATGTGCTGTGATGAGCTAAAGTAATCTTCTCCAGGTGTGTTGCTCACATTCTTCCCTGACACACAGAGAATCTACGGAATGAATGCCTGGCAGGATCTTTAGTGAGTCCTTCTGGAGTTTCAATTTTCTCAGCCAAGCTTGCAAAACATGTGACACTCTACAGCCAGTTGAACACTGACATTCCTGACAAGTCCTTTTATATACAAAACTAATTCACATTGTGAAAGTCTCTTCCCTTTTACCACCTGTTTGGTCCTTGTGGATTCTCGCATTCTACCTGCCAAGAGAGCCAAGAAACTATCATAATAATGAGGGAAGGAGGGAGAAAATTTTATCTCCTACTATATAAAATGCTATATTGTTGGATTTCTTCTTTTTAACAACCATAATATATTAGTTTCAAGGATAGTGCTTAAACCAGAGACCTGGTGAGGGCAAGAAGGAGAAAGAGAATGAAGATAAAGGACTATTGCATGCAAAAGAATTTGGAAAGGCCTGTTTAACAAAAAGAATAAAGTGATATGCATGAAGCCTAGGTCAGTCCTGTCACTTAGATGATACTTAACAAGTACTGGTTTATTGACTTTAAGAAGTGAAGAAAAAAAAGGAATATGGAAAAGTGGCTCAGCTGGCAAGTCTACAAATAGATCTGAAGATACAACTTACCATTGGACCACCTCATCTGGGAAATAAATGTACTTACTGTGTCTCTTTTAAACCTCTTTGCTGTGAATTGGGCAGCATCCTGACACCCTTTCCAAGATGAGCAGCCCCAACTGCTCCCTCCATAGGCTCATCCACCAGCCAGAATTACATGTGAGAGACAGGCTGCCAAAATCGGTTCTTCTGATCCAGCATGATTGGAAACAAGTGCTCCATCCTGTCACTAGTTGGCCAGCACTTGTGGTTGCTTCTTGAGGCCACAGCTGTAATATCATCCATTTGTTCATTCAATCATTGATCCAAAGGTGTCAAGTGCCAGGCATTACTTTAGACTCTGAGGATCTTACAGTAAATAAACAAACAAACAAAAATCTCTGCCCTCATAGAGATTACTTTCAAGTTAGAAGGAATGACAAGGCAGGCTAAGAAAATAAATAGATTGATGAGTGCTGTAAAGGAAGGGGCTGGGAGGACCATGATGGAGACTCCTGGTAGATCCCAACCTGACCAGTTGATGAAGATTCCAAACACCAGTGCTGCAAAGGGTCTCCATCCGGTGTCCTGGGTGATGCAGTGAACAGAATCCAGCTTCATCCTGTGTACTCCTGCAGTGCCGATCCATAATCACAAATCTAGACATGAGGAGACATCCGACAGACCCAGGCTGAGGGCCATCCCACAGAAAGCAAGGCCCGTGAGCTTTCAAATCACACAAGGACATGGAAGTGAGGGGATGACAGAAGAGAGAATAGAAAACAAAATGCAAAGCATAATGCCCATGCCAGAAGCAACAGAATCAGCTGGGCAGTCATTAGAAGTGTGGATGTTCTACCCAGGAGCCAATAAATGAGACACAGCCTGCGTTTTTATCAAGAGTCTTAGCAATTGCTATGCATGTTTAAGGCCTGTAATGTCCCAGAGTTTCCCAAACACAAGGCTTTAACCAGAATACTTCAGAAAAACGTTCTGTAAGAACACTGCCTACTGTCCACCCTATTAGCATCTATTTAATTAGATGCTAAATGGTAGAGTCTACAATTGAGCATTTTTACAAAACTTTTGCTGAGTGGTTTTGAAAGTGAGCTACATTTAATAGTCACTGGTTGCTAACTGGCATGGTCATTTGCATAAGTGGTCAAAGCCAGTTCATTCCATTTGGACTTCAGAATACAGATTGTAGAACCAAGCTAATCCCTAGTACCAACTCCTCCTCCAAGCACCAAACCGTGGCCCCAAACTAATGCTTTAATGTAGGGTTGAAATGTAAGTAAATATTTCTGCTCACATTTCAGGAGGTTTCTAGAACATTTAAGTGGATTTGAAAAATACTTTTTAAAGTATTTGTTTGTACAAACATCATGCTCTTTCCAGTCCTTGTTTGGCACAGAGTTTAATCAGATTTAACATGGTGAGTGTTCTTTGTAAGGTTGTAGGTTTCTTTACTTTCAGGGCATGTAAACCAGGACATCTGGGTTTTATCATTAAACTATTAAAACACATCCAGTATTTTTAGGAAATTTAGACCAGAGTTAATATGCTATAGGTGTTAGATGTATTTGATAGGAGACTGGAGTTAAGAGAAAAATAAATAAACATACCAATTTTGTTTCAGAAAAGATATTTGACTAAAACATCTAAGCATTAGCTATGTTATCTAGCACTTAGAAAAATGGGAGAAAATAAAAAGAAATCTCTGAACTTTTCTTAAAAACACTTATTTTCAAATATTCATGTTATATACTCTCTTTAGCATCAAAAGGATACTTTTTCTTTCATTAGCATCTGCCAATTTGCCTATCGTACCTTAAGGACACTAAAAGTATTATTTTTACCCAGCCTGGAGCTGTATAAAGTTGACATATTCCATGCATGACTGTAAGAACTTGTACTATCCAGAAGAGAGACCAAGGAGGAACTAAATAACAGGACAGAAAGAGAATGTAATAAGACTTAAAATATTGTTTCCAAGTCAAAGAAACACCACATGAACTAAAGCACCATATTTGGAAATCATTGAATATGTGCTTATTAATATTAGAAAAATTGCCTGCACTTTCTGCTATATTACAGGCATACACAGCACTTCTACCATATAGATGTTACTCACAGGCTTGCTTTAAAGTGAAAGCATAGAAAAGGGACTTAAGTAGCCTTATTATACAGTTAGTAAATGGTAGAGCTGAGACTTGAAGCCAGACAGCCAGAAGCTCTCCCCTCAGCATCTTATACAGAATATTTGTCTAGGTAGCATACCCAAAACATGATATTTTGTCATTTTGGTTTGGTATCTCTCCCTCTCTTCTTCTTCCTCCCCCTTCCTTTCCCCTTTCCCTCCTTCCCTTCCCTTTCTTTCTTTCTTTTTCCTCTTTTTTTTGATATAAAATGCTATCACTATTACTTCAGTGATGTTTCTTACTATTCAGTTTCTGTTATCTACCCCCCAGGCACTTGCCAACTAAATATTTCTTAAAGTGATTTCTTGAACCAAATATGAAAATTGTCTTTACCCATCTAAGGATAATGTTTCTCCTTTCTTTACAGGAAAAGCAAGGCTCCCTCTTATCAGGATTCATATAACTTTTAAATTATAAGGCTTCTATGTACCTTCTACAGCAACTGCCAATACAGTTATGCTTCTTCTTATTCTTTTTTTTGGCAGTTATGGGGCTTGAACTCAGAGCCTGGGCACTGTCCATGAGGTTTTGTGCTTAAGGCTAGCATTCTGCCACTTTAAGCCATACCTCTGCTCCCAGTTTTCAGGTGGTTAATTGGAGATAAGAGTCTCATGGCCTTTCCTGCCCAGGCTGGTTTCGAACCACAAACTCATAGATCTCAGCCTCCTGAATAACCAGGATTACAGGTGTGAGTCTCCAGTGCCCAGCTCGCTATGCTTCTTTAACAGACTATTCTGATAAAAATGAGGCTTAACTTAATCCTCTCAGCAAAACCACTCCAAGTCTTGCCTACTTAATGGCCCTAGTCTCAAAAACAAAAACCTCCATCCTCTTCTTCTGCTCATCTGAATATCACTACAACCTCCCTAGGTCCAAGGTTTTGAATTTCTACAGCTCCTAATCTTTGTGTGCACCCATGGAGCTGAATGTTTATCAGAGGTCTCTAGCCCCTAGCTCACTGCCAGTGATGAGCAGATGTTCCCTCCTTTGCTGAAACAAATCCTAACCAGAATGCTCCCTAAAGCCCTTCCTCTCAACTTTCTTCAGAGAAGCAAGACAACTTTTCTTCCTCTGCCCTCTCCCTTTACTTCCATCCCTGGTGAAGACAAATAGCAACTGCATTGTTATTTCTATCATTTTTCCTTGGGCTTCCTTGCTAGAGTTCTGTCCTCCTCTTATTTTTCTAGTTGGAGTTGTAGGAGAAAAGTTCAAACCCCAGCATATCTGAAATTCTGCAGACATACAGGTCTGCCACTACAGCACCTCTTGGACTCCATCCAAGCTGTTAAGGGTTGTTGTGACCCAGGACACTCATTGCTGTGGTTTCTAGGCCTTTACCTAACCACAGCCCACGGCCACCATCTCTGATTTAGTGTCCATAGCAACTCTGCCACTCCCAGTGCCCTACGACCTGGCATCTAGCTTGGGCACTGCCACTCACTCCCTGGATGACCTTTACAAGTCACCTAATTTCTCTGGTCCTGTTTCTTCATCTTCCAAACAAAAGAAAAGAACTAAATACCATCTAAGTTCCAACTTAAACATTCTAAGGTCCACTGATTTATTAGTTGTCACATTATATCAGAGGCTCATGTGGCCTCATCAGCTCATTTTGGATTCTAAGAAAAAAATTCTTTTGTGTGTTGATTTTAGAATTTCTCCAGTGACATTGGATTTACAACATCAATTAAGAATCCGATGCTTCCCTTTCTGACTATTGTGACTTCCCGCCCCTCTATCCCATGAAGTCTCTAGAGATAAAAGATATGTTCTCAGGTGGCTCAGATGCAGCTGGTCACCTGCACAACTGCCAGCAGATACAAACCCTGGGCTGTGCCTCCTCCAGTCAGAAAGAGCTGTGAGAAACCCAGAGCTGACATTCCAATGTTCCTCTAAGTGTCTTCGGGGGGGAAAAAATGAAGGCTCTTATTTCCTAACCAATGGTGAAAGAAACTGG